>NC_142651.1:74465000-75075937 GCF_055504915.1 Nelumbo nucifera
GATGAGAACGAAAAATATCATATTTTTCTCCCTTAATAATTAGCCTTTTATGTTTATTTTATGCCCAAATTCACTCATAATTCTTATATTTTGGTTTAAGGCACGAAAGGAGGCGTTAGGTGAGAAAACAATGCTAATCGGGTCATTTTACATAGTTTCGGCGCCGTGTGGTAGATGGAGCATAAATCTCTCATCCGGACTTCTATGGAGATGATTCAAGATGCGTTGGAAAGATAAGGAAAAATTCTACAACTTTTCTGTTTTGAGTTTTGATAGATTCGGAGTGAATCGATATCAAAATCGGGCCCAAATTCTCTACAACTGCATTGGTGACGTGTTGAAGACATTCATTAGCTTTGAAGCTTTCATCCGCGATTTCATCACTCTCCCACTCACACAAGAACATTGTTTTATCTTATTTTTTAGTCTTTCCTGGATAAGTGAGACTTGTAGATTGACTTAGAGGAATTTTAGGAGATTTTTAAGGCTTCTCTTGGGGGAAGTAGATAAGAGGAGAAAACCCTGGAGGGAAGGTAAGCAGATTGGGCAAGACAAAACTCAATCTGCTTACCTTCCCTCTAGGGTAAAAGTGATAATTTACTGTAAAAAATGAGTAACTAGGGATAAAAATATGATAATTTTTATTCACATCAAATCCCCCCACACTTAAACCTTGCTTGTCCTCAGGCAAGACAAAACTCAAGCAAAAACATTCTAACTACCTACTGATTTTTTTAAATTCTCTTTCAACATGATGCTGTCCTTTCACATGCTTCAATCCAGACTTAATAATCTTTCCATTTTTCATTCCTTTCTTCCCTTTAACTTGTCAAGGATTAACCTCAAATCACCATTCGTCATGATTCCAAGTTCAATCAACAGTCAAGGAAACAAGTCTTCCACTATCTGAACATTCTTGGACTAAAATAGGCACTCATTGTTTTAACAATCAAATGTAGCCAGATTCAAACATCTCTCTTTCTATTTGAGGTATCATTAGTTTCCAGGGTCAAAACAAGGTATGTTATCACCATAAGCTTGTTTATGTATCACATCTCCACCACTAAGCATGAGTTCTATGCATCAAAAATTGAAATCGAGTGCTAGGGGTGAGTGCATTTTATGCTCCATCTCACCCTTTTCGCTTCAAAATGTGAGTGCATTTTATGCTCCATCTCACATTTTTCTTTTGCTTCTAAATGTGAGTGCATTTTATGCTCCATCTCACATTTGTCACGGATTTTTTTGTTTTGCGCAGTAGTGGACATCACCATTTCCATTCCGACCATGAACTCATTGACGTGGTCTCAACATGACTACAAAGCAAGTTCTAGAATAATCAAACCGTGTTTTACAGGCTTTTGACAGGCCTTTAGGCGAAAAAAAATGCTCATAAGGGTTACATTTGTATTGAATCTTGCCTATTGATCCTTTAAAATAATGAGGTACCTTATGCAACCAAAAGTTTCAGTTAGTCATGCTTGCATCCTATCTTGTCTATTCAACCTAAGCACATAATTCATGGTAGTTTGAAATTATTCACAGATAAGTTTCTAGGGAGCAGAAACTTCAAAGGGCAAGGTTAAAAAGTGACGATCGAAGCATGCTAGGGTTACCCCAGAAACTGTCAAATTCCCCTGATCAATCACCCCACACTTAAGGTATACATTGTCCCCAATGTATATGATTATGTGTATGATAGAAGGATTTAAAGGAACTTCCCTGAACGCCTTGTTGAGATCCTTCCAGTGTGAAATCAGCTGCTAAACACAACTATGTTCCTAAAATTGAAAACAATAAAAATAACTAAACACCATGGGTTGCTTCCCACAAACGCAATTGTTTAACGTCGTTATGCTCGACGTCCTTCTTGCTTTCTTAATTCGATGAATAATGAGGTAGATCCAATGAGATGTCTACCAAGGAGGAGACATTTGCATCCTCATGGGACAACTTTAATCTATGCCCATTCACTCTGAAAACCTTATTTGTATCAAGACTTTTGATCTCCACTACACCATAAGGAAACACATTAGTAACAACAAATGGACCCATCCACCTAGAACGCAACTTACTTGGCATGAGTTGGAGTCGAGAATTATATAATAACACCTTTTGACCAACCATAAACTGTTTCCTCAAAAGCAAATTATCATGGATCAACTTGGTCTTTTCTTTGTAGATTCTTGAATTCTCATATGCTTCTAACCACAACTCCTCCAATTCTTGTAAATGGAGCTTTCTTGCCTTGCTAGCTTCTTCTATGTCTATATTGCAATGTTTGACCGCCCAATATGCCTTATGCTCGATTTTAACTAGTAAATGACAAGATTTTCCAAAAACAAACCTATAGGGAGACATCCCTTTTGGTGTTTTATATGCGGTTCGGTATGCCCAAAGTGCGTCATCTAGACGTAAGCTCCAATCCTTTCTACTTGGATTCACCGTCTTCTTAAAATGGACTTGACCTCTCGATTGGAAATCTCAGCTTGTCCATTTGTCTGGGGGTGATAGGCAGTGGCGACTCGGTGATGCACCCCATACTTTTTCAGCAAGGCTTCAGTGGCTTTATTGCAGAAGTGGGTCCCTTGATCACTTATGGTGGCTCGATTATGGTACTACACTGGGTGTCGGATTGGACTGTCTTTGATATGCTAATCAATGAGATCCTTTGGGGGTCAAAACCTGGGTATGTTGGAGTAGTCTGAGAATTCACTCGAGTGAGTGATCATAGTGACAGAATTATGCCCATTGTCAGACAAAGTGAATGATCGGGACTGCACTTTCTCTGATGGAAACCAAAACTGCCATTAGTTGATTTCAACCGTGTTTGAGATTTGTTTTGCAAAATATATTTATATGATATATATATATATATATTATGTTTTATGAAAAAGTTTTGCGAAATGTTATAATTCCCGGGACCCATGTGACACTGCACCTTGTAGCCAGGGGAGAGGTCCTTCCCTATCGATAGTGTTTGATCATTATGGGCTGAGAGGTTAAGTAAGTGTAAGAGACCATTTAGGGCTATTTACCTGATGGACTATATCCTACTTAAGTCTATTATCCTTGGGCCTTCATATGATGGCTAGATTCAAGGATCATTTTGAAAGAATGGTAGGATCCATCTAATGGACACCATAAAGGTTGCGGAATGGGTGGGGCGAATTTCAAAAAATTTCCTACCTTCTCCCAACTAGGAATCATATTCCCTGAATTTAGAATACAATATTCAAGGATCTACTTGAACCCTTCTTGCTTACCAAAACCTCTTGGATCGAAATCTGATTTCCCTCTCTTGGTTCATTCGAACATCTCCTCCCTTTCTTCTTGATTAAGAAATCTCCTAATTAGGAGTTATCCCAATCCAAATCAGTATTTGGATAGGGGATAATCTTAATCCCTTTTCCAGATAGAGTTAGCTTACTCCTGATCTTATCAGGAGGTTACCAGATTCAAATCTGATTTGAATTTGGTCTCTAAGAGTGGATAAGGCTAAGAGCCCAATCCTTTTTGCTAACTTCAATCTCAAATTCGCCCCATTGATGGGTGATCATATCAGCCCACCTCGAAATGGGCTTTTGGCCCATTAAGTATTTAGTGTTTAATTAGTTTCCAATCTGCTGCCCAGTTGGGCTTCTTTGTATGGCGTGGGACCCAAGCATTGATCTACACACCAGCCACATGGGTTCGGCCCAGCCTTTAATACAAGGCCCAGCCGAATTCACTGAAAATCTCAATGAACCCCTTGAGTCCATCGTATGAACCCTATGGGCCCAACACTTACATTAAGTGGTCCCTGGGCCAAGCCATCTTATAAAAACCCAGGGACTGTGGGCAGGTGCAAGATTAGCCCATCAGGTATTATCCTAAATGGTCTTACACTTAACCTCTCAGCCCCTAATGATCAAGCACTGCCCGACAAGAGAGGACCTCTCCCTCGGCTGCAAGGAACAGTGCCGCACTCTCCTCTCACATGGATCCCGGGAATTAAAACCATTTGCAAACATTTTGAAACCGTACATATATATGTAAATATATTAATTTTGCAAAAACAAAATTCCAACGATTGAAATCAACTGCCGGCAGTTTGGTTTCCATCAGAGAGAGTGCATTCCCGATCATTACCCTTTGTCTGACAAAGTGGCTGGTTCTGTCACTATGACCACCCACTCAGATGAATTCTCAAACTGCCCCAACATACCCAGGTTTTGATCCCCACTAAGGATATCACTGATTGGCATATCAAAGGCAGCCTGATCCAGCACCTAGTGAAGTGTCATAATCGAGTCTAGGGGTCAGGTGTAACTTTCCAGTTTTGCCCATCTATCTCCAAGGTCCAGGGCAAGACTGGAAATCTGGTCCGGTTCAAGGATTCAAGTAATCCCATGCTGTATGTGCCTCGGGTCTTACCCTGATGGCTGAGACAGGCCATCCCAACACTTGGTGGCACACCAGTATCAGCCTTGGCAGGATAAATCTCCCCAGACTTATCCAACGGCTGTGAACATTTAAAACTAACATGAGTCTCTACAAATGTCCAGTTTTAGGGTTTTACACAGAATTAAACCAAACAACATGAATCAAACATGCACTTTATTTATTTCCACTAAATAACAAAAGTACATCAAAATGATTGAAGCTAAGGGCATACAAAACTGTCTAACAGCTCCCACTTGCACTTAGGTCCAATCTGGTACAAGCCGGAGTCCCATACTTTCCACGTGTTTCTCAAACACCTTCTGTGTCAGTGGCTTAGTCAATGGGTCTCCCACATTATCCGCTGATGCTACCTTTTGAATTAGGACGTCCCCTCTACCAACGATCTCCCGCAGTACATGGTACTTCCTCTCGATGTGCTTTGACTTCGAGTGGGCCCGAGGCTCTTTAGCCTGGGCGATCGCTCCATTGTTGTCACACAACAACGGGATGGGTGATGTGCTGGATGGAATCGCTCCCAATTCGTGTATGAATTTCTTCATCCACACGGCTTCCTTGGCAGCTTCACTTGCGGCAATGTACTCGGCCTCGGTTGTGGAGTCTGCAGTGGACCCCTGTTTGCTGCTTTTCCAGCAAACAGCACACGATCCTATCGTGAAAACATACCCAGATGTAGACTTTCTATCATCTGGATCCGACTGGAAATCGGCATCGGTATACCCTAGAACTTGCAGTGAACTACCATCGAATACCAGACAAAACTCTTTCGTCCTTCGAAGGTATTTGAGTATGTTCTTCACAGCGGTCCAATGCTCCTGTCCTGGGTTTGCCTGGAATCTGCTTACCACACTCACCGCCTGAGCTATGTCCGGGCGAGTGCACAACATGGCGTACATGATGCTCCCCACAGCTGAGGCATAGGGAACGTCTCTCATGCTCTCAATCTCCTCAGAAGTGTTGGGAGATATCTTCTTGGAGAGAGTGACTCCGTGCCTGAAAGGAACGTTTCCTTTCTTGGAGTTTTCCATGCTGTATCTTTTGACAATTTTGTCAATGTAAGCAGCCTGGGATAATCCAATTATCCGCTTCGATCTATCTCTATAGAGTCGAAGACCCAGTATGTATGAAGCTTCTCCAAGATCTTTCATGGAGAACTGCTGTGATAGCCATACCTTGACCGAAGTCAACATTCCTACATCATTCCCAATGAGTAGGATATCGTCCACATACAAGACTAAAAAGGTGATCTTATCCCCACTGGATTTCCTGTAAACACAGGGCTCATCCGGATTCTGCTCAAAGTCAAACGTTTTGACTGCAGAATCAAAACGGATGTTCCAACTCCTAGAAGCCTGCTTAAGTCCATATATGGATCTATTAAGTTTACATACCATGTGTTCCTGACCAGCAGCAATGAAGCCTTGCGGCTGCTGCATGTAGATATCTTCACTAAGATCTCCATTCAGGAACGCTGTTTTGACATCCATTTGCCAAATCTCATAATCATGGTACGCTGCTACAGCTAGCAGGATCCTAATGGATTTAAGCATGGCCACCGGTGAAAAGGTTTCCTCATAGTCGATGCCTTCTTTCTGAGTATACCCTTTCGCCACCAAACGAGCTTTAAAGGTCTCAATCCTACCATCGGGGCCCTTCTTCCTCTTGTAGATCCATTTGCAACCAATTGCTTTTACCCCGGAGGGCGGATCCACTAGAGTCCAGACTCCATTGGTCTCCATTGAGTCCATCTCGGCTCTCATGGCCTCCACCCACTTCTGGGAGTCTATGTCTAACATAGCTTCCGCGTAAGTCACGGGATCCTCTTCACTAGTCAAGGCTTCCACCAGGTAACTATCCTGGTCATAACCATATCGGACTGGTGGTCTGGATACCCGGGTGGACCTTCTAGGTTGGTCATTACCTGGAACTTGTGGGACATCTCCCACTGCTCCTGAGCTCTCCTCATCAAGAACTATTTCCTGACGATGGGTGTCCAGGATGTAATCGGATTCTAAGAATCGGGCGTTTCGACTGCAGAACACTTTCTGCTCACTTGGGTCATAGAATAGATAACCCACCGAATCCTTTGGGTAGCCTATAAACAGGCAACGGCTGGTTTTAGATTCCAACTTGTCCGCACTTGTTCTTTTAACGTGTGCAGGACAACCCCAAATCTTCAAGTGTCTCACACTCGGCTTCCTTCCGGTCCAAAGCTCATATGGAGTTTTCGGAACTGATTTGGTTGGAACCCTATTCAGCACGTAGATAGCAGTCTCTAATGCGTATCCCCAAAAGGATGTGGGTAATTCTGAGCATACGAGAAGTGACCGGACCATGTCCAACAAGGTCCTATTTCTCCTCTCTGAAACACCGTTGAGTTGAGGTGTAGCAGGAGGAGCTAGTTGTGACACTATCCCATTGGCCTTTAAGTAGTCCCTGAATTCGTCAGAGAGATACTCGCCACCTCGATCTGATCGAAGGGCCTTAATTTCTCTCCCTAACTGTTTCTCGACTTCCTGTCTGAACTCTTTGAACTTTTCAAATGATTCAGACTTATGTCTCATTAGGTACACGTAACCATATCGTGAAAAATCATCTGTAAAGGTGATGAAGTACACGTGTTGATTCCGTGTCCTAACACTCAGGGGACCACATACATCAGTATGTATTAGGTCAAGTGTGCCTGCACATCTTTCAGGCTTACCGTCAAATGGCCGCTTAGTCATCTTACCTTGGAGGCAAGGTTCACAAGTGGGAAGATTTTCTACGGTTAGAAAATCCAAAGGACCATCCTTTACCAGTCTTGTGATTCGGTCGACACCGATGTGGCCAAGTCGGTAATGCCAGAGGCACATGGGATTTATTGTATCACGAGTCCTTTTCTTGGGATTTTCGACCGACGTAGTTTCGGTTAAGTTAGTTTCCAAAGAAGGATGCAGAACATAGAGACCGTTCTCTAGTTCCCCGCATGCGATGAATTTATTATTCCGTTTAACAGTAATCATATTACTAAAGTAAACAGTATATCCATCAGCACACAATTTTGAAACAGAAATTAAATTCCTTCTCAAGTTCTGTACATAAAGACAATCTTTAAGTACAAGGACTCCTTCTTTAAAAAATAATTCTACGGTTCCTATTGCCGCAGCTGCAACACTTGCAGTTGTTCCCAAGAACAGTGTCACTTCACCTTCACTCAGCCTTCTGCTAACTTTGAACCCCTGCAGTGAGTTACATGCATGAGTTGAAGCCCCGGAGTCAACACACCAGGACACAGAAGTAACTAACATATTAGTTTCTATGACACAAGTTTCGATATTACCTTTCTTAGATTCCAGGTAGGTAGGACAGTTCCTCTTCCAGTGGCCGGTCTGCTTGCAGAAGTGACAGACATCAGATGCCTTGTTCTTCTTCTGCTTCTTGGGTTTGGTAGTCTTCTTCTGGGGCTTCTTTGCCTTTCTCTTTCTCTTGCCCGATTTGTTAGCTTCAGCAAGCATAACCACAGGCTCATCCTTCTTGAGTAAATCCTCGGCCCTCTGCAACATATTGCTGAGTTCCTGGACGCTGACATTCAGCTTATTCATATTGTAGTTCATAGTGAACGCATTGAAGGAAGAGGGCAAAGAATTTAGGATGGCATCCACTTGCGTGCCAAGATCTAGCCCGGATCCAAGAGCTTCAAGTTCGTTGATGTATCCCATCATCCGAAGACAATGGTCATGAACTTTCTGCCCTTTGGTCATCTGCGCGGTCATGAACAATTTCAGGACCTTCTGTCGAGTAGAACGGTTCTGCTCCTCATACATTGTCCTTAGACTGTCCAATATGTCCTTGGCAAGTTCGATCTGATCGAACTGCCTCTGTATTGAGTTGTCTAATGAGGCAATGACAAAGCAGCGGGCTAGGGAGTTCTTATCCTCCCAATCTTGGTAGTCCCTCCTACGGGCCTCAGAAGCCCTATCACCCGGACGTTCCGGGGCAGGATTTTTCACTACCTTGTCTAACTTTTCAGAAGTTAGGACCAGCATAAGATTTCTGTACCAGTCGGCATAGTTTGGGCCCTTAAGCTTGTTATCGTCTAGAAGCTTTGCAAATTGACCGTTTGCCATTTTCTGATAAAACAGCAAAATCATTAGTCCACAACCTTAGTTTGATTCATGTTTACCTACATAGATATGGCTTTTAATCTATGTTCCATTCCCATTTGTTCATCTCTGAGATTTCCCTCCTATCTCAATGACAGAGACGACGAAATGTCTCTGGAAATGTGGGAAATCACATGGGGTGCGTGAAGCCAACTGTTTCAGCTGCATAACCCCACCACCTTTCTGTGACGGATCATATCCACTCATCAAATGAGTTTCCCTTTGGCCTCTGTCAGACAAGGTTCAGAGCCGTTTTCAGGTAAACCCTTCTGTCAGCGAGTGCACACCCATCATATTCAGGTTACGCCAAGGTACCGTGAGAGAGTTCCCATTTTCTGGTGAAGCCCCTCCCACATCGGTCTATGACGCCCCTATCATCTTATGAAACACTCTAACAGATCCAACAGCAAATGGATAGCCCAATTTTATGGTGCGTTTCCTCATTACTGATGGACCCATCATTGTGCTAACGACGGAAGGCCTTTAGAGAGTCCATCATATGGATCTCCCTATCACTTGCATTCATATTTGCTGGAGGGAACAAAATTACGGCCTAGTTCTAATTTAGGTCAAACCAAAGTGGCTCCCACTGACTTTCATAAAGTCAGATTTCTGGTGGGCCTTAATCGGCTAGGGGTTCCGTACGCATCCCTTTTCAGGGTTGTGGGGCCCACCAGGCAAAGAGGGGGGTCATCCAATGACCTTCTGGGACACCATGGCAATGATGTGCATTCAGCCATGGTGTGCGCAAGAGCCACTAACGAGTCATCACGGGCCAAGTACTTATGGCCCATGGTCGCAGCACATCAAACATCCAAACATCACATGTAAAGGAGGAATTGATCCAATCAATTAATTGCTGTAAAGCCCATTCAACGGCCCATTTAAAAACCAAGTCATTAACGATTAATGTCCACTAGGTGTATGGGCTGAATCGCAGATAGCAGTTCGGCCCATACAGCTTATCTCACAATAATGGGCTTTTGCAGTTTTAACCCTTTAAAACTGGGCTTTACAGGTGGGCCGAATTAATCCCTGTAATTGAACATCAGATTTGGAACAAAAGTGTGAGACAATTGGACTGAGAACAGCCCCTTTCGAAACCCAAATTCGGTCCAAACAGTTTTTGGTCCAATCTAGTCCGAAATGGTCCAAAACTGATTTTCAATTCAAGAATTAATTATTGAATGATCTGAAATTAATAGTTTTGATTTCTAGCAAACACAAAACAATTATGGACTGTTCGCACCACCTGCAAAACAGAGGTTAATCACAAGGGTTGCAGTTTCATAGACTGCAAATCGCAGAAAACGATTTCTCCATCTGCAAATCTCCAGCGCCGCCATCTTCTTCCATCTTCTTTAATCAAGAAAAATAACAGAAATCCTATTTCTATTAATTACATTCTTGATCAAATCCTATACATTCAGTCTAAAAATAAAAAAAAAATTATTTACAGGCCGAATTGAATGAAATAAATAAATAGAAAAGAAAAAGGGTGCGCAGACCATCTGCGCTAAAACTGCACTGCGATCTCCAGGTTTGAACAGTCCATTAAATCAAAATAAATAAAGAACAATTCCAAATAAATTTTGGATTTAATAGAAATTAATTTCAGATCAATCGCCCTTAACAAGAAACAGTTTCTTGAAAAAAAAAAGAAAACAATCTGCGCAAATCTTGAAAGAACACCTTCTATCCATCTGCGCAGGGTCAGATCTGATTTTCTTTTGGTTCAAGATTCAAACCTGTGGCTCTGATACCACTGAAAGAATGGTAGGATCCATCTAATGGACACCATAAAGGTTGCGGAATGGGTGGGGCGAATTTCAAAAAATTTCCTACCTTCTCCCAACTGGGAATCATATTCCCTGAATTTAGAATACAATATTCAAGGATCTACTTGAACCCTTCTTGCTTACCAGAACCTCTTGGATCGAAATCTGATTTCCCTCTCTTGGTTCATTCGAACATCTCCTCCCTTTCTTCTTGATTAAGAAATCTCCTAATTAGGAGTTATCCTAATCCAAATCAGTATTTGGATAGGGGATAATCTTAATCCCTTTTCCAGATAGAGTTAGCTTACTCCTGATCTTATCAGGAGGTTACCAGATTCAAATCTGATTTGAATTTGGTCTCTAAGAGTGGATAAGGCTAAGAGCCCAATCCTTTTTGCTAACTTCAATTTAAAATTCGCCCCATTGATGGGTGATCATATCAGCCCACCTCGAAATGGGCTTTTGGCCCATTAAGTATTTAGTGTTTAATTAGTTTCCAATCTGCTGCCCAGTTGGGCTTCTTTGTATGGCGTGGGACCCAAGCATTGATCTACACACCAGCCACATGGGTTCGGCCCAGCCTTTAATACAAGGCCCAGCCGAATTCACTGAAAATCTCAATGAACCCCTTGAGTCCATCGTATGAACCCTATGGGCCCAACACTTACATTAAGTGGTCCCTGGGCCAAGCCATCTTATAAAAACCCAGGGACTGTGGGCAGGTGCAAGATTAGCCCATCAGGTATTATCCTAAATGGTCTTACACTTAACTTCTCAGCCCCTAATGATCAAGCACTGCCCGACAAGAGAGGACCTCTCCCTCGGCTGCAAGGAACAGTGCCGCACTCTCCTCTCACATGGATCCCGGGAATTAAAACCATTTGCAAACATTTTGAAACCGTACATATATATGTAAATATATTAATTTTGCAAAAACAAAATTCCAACGATTGAAATCAACTGCCGGCAGTTTGGTTTCCATCAGAGAGAGTGCATTCCCGATCATTACCCTTTGTCCGACAAAGTGGCTGATTCTGTCACTATGACCACCCACTCAGATGAATTCTCAAACTGCCCCAACATACCCAGGTTTTGATCCCCACTAAGGATCTCACTGATTGGCATATCAAAGGCAGCCTGATCCAGCACCTAGTGAAGTGTCATAATCGAGTCTAGGGGTCAGGTGTAACTTTCCAGTTTTGCCCATCTATCTCCAAGGTCCAGGGCAAGACTGGAAATCTGGTCCGGTTCAAGGATTCAAGTAATCCCATGCTGTATGTGCCTCGGGTCTTACCCTGATGGCTGAGATAGGCCATCCCAACACTTGGTGGCACACCAGTATCAGCCTTGGCAGGATAAATCTCCCCAGACTTATCCAACGGCTGTGAACATTTAAAACTAACATGAGTCTCTACAAATGTCCAGTTTTAGGGTTTTACACAGAATTAAACCAAACAACATGAATCAAACATGCACTTTATTTATTTCCACTAAATAACAAAAGTACATCAAAATGATTGAAGCTAAGGGCATACAAAACTGTCTAACACATTTAATGTAAATTTTGGGCTCATTGAGAGCCCATACTAATGGACTCAGGGGTTCACTGTTGTGAGCATCGATAAACAAGCTCACTTTCCACTTGGGCTGGAAATGGTGTCGCCACCCATCATATTAGGAAATGAAGGTTATGTGACCTCCGATAATGATTTTGAAACCATTTATCTTAATAGTGACTCCAATAACCCGAGGCACTAGCTAAACTAATCCAGGTAGGTCTTGGATGGGAGAAGGAAGGGGTTAGGCACCCCTCTCTCGGGTCCAATAGGTGGGGCCCACATGGGAATCTAAACAAACACAAATATAAAGTACACAATTAATTAAACAAAACAATAATAAACATAAGATGCAAGATTAAACCGTGATAACCAACCCTATCATAAAATCAACGAGAAAGAAAGCAACATTATATCATGAACTCAAGAAGCAAGATTTAACTAGCATTTGTTTCTAGACTCAATTACAAAAGAAGAAACATGAGCAAATCACAACATCATGAACTAAAAAAATTAATTCCTAAACTAGCAAGACCATTAAAAAAATACGATAAGTGCATACCGAAAAAGTAAATAGATGCCTATTCTAAAAAATACGATGGATCTAAAAGAATATAACAATCTAAATGCTATGGGAAAATAACAATATAGAAAAAAACAACATATCTTGGCTGGTACCAGGAATTACAAGGGCTGAGTCAACCCAGTCATTCTCCTCCTAGTAGCTGCAGATGCTAAAGATTTATCGATCATACCACAAAACGAAGAAAAGAAAATGACCGGAAATAGTGCAAGAATGGTATTACCTGAATGGGGATTTTGGCCTAAAACCGACTACTGCAAACAGGGAACACAGGAAGGTAGATCTACTATGATTATGGCTTCTTCACTGACCACAGAGTCAAATTTCACCAGTGATTGGATGTTGTAACAGGGGAGATTCAGATGAGTTCGGTGTGCTCATAGGTGATGATCGGAGATTATTGAGGTCGAGCAACTCCTTGTAGTGTGGGTGGACTAGTAGAGACTTCTAAGATTTCTTGGACTAGAAATGAAGCTCGTGGAATAGGAGAGATGTCGATCTTTCGCCGAATCTGGTAGAAGATGGGGATGCCACCGATTACCAGTGCTCCACTGCTGCTACTGCTATACAGATTTTAATTCACACAGGGAAGAGAGCGGGGAGAGGCCGGTGGTGGCTCGCCGCCGCTTCCGATTTGTATAAAGATGAGATCTACCGCTTGCAGGGGCAGTGATGAAAACTGGAATGATGGGTTGTCGAAGCCCTCAAAATTAATGCTAGTCCCACCCTACTATAAACTTGTAGTAACAGTGGTACCAGGTCGAATACCGCCGGGAGCCAGTAATTAATTTCTCAGCCAAATGCGCAATATAAAGAGTGGGGAATTTGAATAATTAAAATTCTAAAATAACAAAAGAGCAATTAACAACTAACAAGGAAAATTTAGTCTTACCGAATTCTTATCCAAGGGTTCGGATTGAGTCAATTGGTCATCGATCATAGGTAAACTTCAGCAGTCTTGCAATTCAAGTATTTAACCTTAGGATTTATTAGGATAGCCATAATAAACCTTGTGTTTTCCTAAATTAGTTGACCAAACCTAGCATTCGATCAACACTTATCATTAATCGACTGGGTACGATAGTGTTCCATATCAATTAATGATAGCAATAACCTTTGTGAAAACAATTAAACCAAAATAACAATAATTGAGATAGCTGCAATTATCGAATCTTGTTCCGTTGATTCCCCTTAGGTTAAAACATACCCATACATTGGTCAAAGGCTGTCATGAACAATTGACCCATGTAGGATAATAACCTAATTGCTACTTGTACCACTATTCATGACAATTACGGATCATCAAACCATGGATAGCAGTAGGAAGATCAACATTAATTAATTTGTCAGACTAATTAACATTAACATCCAAAAGAAAATGCACAAGAATCAACGAATACTTGAATAAGAAAGCAAGAATTTAAATTAAACGCAGAACCTCACGTGACACAATTGAATCGAAAATCCGAAAGAAAAGCTTAGCTGCTCATGGTTGTCGACTTCCCTCTTGCTCTGCTTCCCAGATGGATGAACTGATCTTCTGAATTGATTGAGTGCTTGATTGATTGATTGATTTCTTCTGAATTGATTGAGTGCTGGAAGCTAGTCCCCCCCCCTTTATATAGCTTTAGGAGGAGGGCTGTTTTCCAACTCCCATTAGGAGATTATCCTCAAAATTAGAAAGTCCTAATTAGATCTAATCCTATCATATCCTATATAGTAATCTTAATCTCTTATCTTCCTAGGATTACAATTGAAATTTAAATCTGATAGGACTCTTCATTCTTGAATTCGAGTTGGGCTTCTTTAATAACTTGGGCCGCTACAAGGCTTTCCTGCGAATTGGGCTTCAGCTGCGAACTGGGCTTTACTACGAATTTGCTCTGACTTCAGGCCTGATTTTGACCTCGATGCAGATGGAATCTATCCAAACCCAAAACATGAGAGTTGTGGAGTTCTCCCTTCTCTTTTCAGTGCATCTTGAATCATCTGAATCGGAATCCGGAGTTGAGAGTTATACCCGATTACTGAACGGTGCCAAAACTGTGCAAAATCATCCGGTTAGCCTTGTTTTCCTCCAGTTGCCTTCTTGCTTGCCCTGAATCGAAATACAAGAGTAATGAGTCCAATTAAGTGCTAATTTACTCTTAAAGAATGAGTAACTGGGGATAAAAATATGATAATTTTATTCACATCATGGAACAAAAGGGAAAATTGAGGGAAGAGAAGAATAAAAAGAAGGAAGAGAAATCGACAGTGAGAGGTAGGAGATGGCACAGAGAAAGGGAAGAAGAAGAAGAAGAAGAAGAAGAAGAAGAAGAAGAAGAGGAGGAGGAGGAGGATGAGGAGGAGGAGAGGAGGAGAGATGGAGAGAAGAGAGAGAGTTATCTCGCCGAGTTGTCGCCTCCTCTGTTGCCTTTCTTCTTTGCGAACTAGGAAGGAGGAACCGAATGAATAAATGAATAGTGTCCTCTTCCAATTCTTCTCCGATTAGGGCGAATGAAGATATTGTTGAATTTATATGGGAGGCAGGGGCAATTTCGTAATTTTAGGGAATTTGAGGGGTATTTTTGTAATTTCAGAAAAGTCTAGTCAAACTGGGTCAAAGGGTGGTCAAACCAGGGTTCTGGATGGATGGATGAGACTTTGGGTAAAAAAATGGAGGATTGAGATGGGTCTGATCACAGAGGGGGTTTGCAAGTGTGGATTAACGAGATTGACCAAAATAGAATCTTTTTAGATGAAAGGGTAAATGAGGGTATTTTTGGCTAAAATTTGGCAAGGTGGGGTTTTTGGACTTTCTGGGCTAATTGGTGCAATTGGATTGGCCCAATTGGGCCCAAATTAGGGTAGATCTAGAAAGGGCTCGATTCGGTTAATCTAGGGGATTGAGATGGAATCTTTATGCGATCGAGGGGTAAAGAAGGTTTATTTTGGGTAAAATTTAACAGGGTAGGATTTCTGGGTAGTCTGGGGTGATTGGAAAGGTTTGATTAGTTTAGATGTGTTCA
The DNA here is from genome assembly GCF_055504915.1 of Nelumbo nucifera. Lineage (NCBI taxonomy): Eukaryota > Viridiplantae > Streptophyta > Magnoliopsida > Proteales > Nelumbonaceae > Nelumbo > Nelumbo nucifera. The sequence continues at coordinate 74,480,517 of NC_142651.1, forward strand.
GATCAAGTGGATACGGGTTGTAGGTGCGAGAAGGGTCGAAATAGAATCTTTGTTTGATGGGCAGGTGAACGGAGGAATCTTGAGTTCAAATTTCATGCGTAGGTATTTTGGGAGGTTCTGGGTCTGAGAGTTGTGTTTGATCTAATGGTTAAGGCGTAATTGGGGGTGACCAGGGCCATCAAATAAGTATTAGGTAGGTTTAATGGTGGATCCGGGAGCTTTGGTGCTAAAAGTTGGGGGTTTTGGGTTTTTGGGTGTTTCGAAAGGGTCTGATTGGTGGTTCAGGATGAATTGGAAGTTCAGGCAACGGACCAAGCAAAAATCGGGTGCTGACAACTGCCCCTCTTTGTTGTTAAGTAGGAAACTATGAAACAACAAAGACAAAAAAGAAGCACATAGAGATTTTTGTGAAGGACATGCTTGGAAGAGGGGCAAGACGATGAAGGAGGATTACAATGAGGGAAGGCAAAGAAAAAGAGGAGTTCCCGTGCAACATCGTTTCATTATTTTTAGGTCACTTTATTCTTGGCAAAGTGACCCTTCCTAGGTATTAAGAACCTTCGGAATCAGGGTACATTTGTCGTTAAAGAAAACAATAAAAACAACAAATAATATGAAAACTATTTATTTTGAAAAAGGACCCCTCCTAGGTATTAGAAACTTTGCGGAATCAGGGTAAATCTGTAAAAACTGGATCTGGGAAAAAACTGCAAAAATTTCTGATGTGGGTCAAAACATTGAGGCTCACATGACCAACAAAATTTTTTAACGCGGGTCAAAGTATAGAGGCTAACATGACCAACGGAATTTTCTAATGTGGGTCAACGAAAACAAACTGGTTATGGGAAAAATTGGATCTGGGATAAAACTACGAAAAACTGGACCAAAGTAAATCTATCACTAAGAAAACCATGTCAGAGACAAACAAATCATTCATTAAGACAAAGGTTCAAAATTCTTACAAAGCACCATCACAAAACACTAGCAAATATTCTTTAGTTTTAGTTTTAGTTTTTTAGTTTTTGGTTTAGTTTTTCTTAGAACATTTTGAAAGATTTTAATAGCTGCTTTTTGACATAGCACAATGTAAAATAAGAGTTTTAGATATTATTTATCATTCATTTCGTTCTTTCTTTTCTTTTTTCTTCTATTTTTTTCTGTTTTTTTTTCTTTTCTCTCTTTTTTTTCTAATTTTTTATTATCATTTATATCATCTCTATTTATTTAATTAAAAATAGTGCTGGTCAAAGAAAGGAGATTTATAAACGGGATTTCTAACATGGGTCAAGGCATAGAGGCTAACATGACCAACGGAATTTCTGATGCGGGTCAAAGAATAGAGGCTGACATGACCAACAGAATTTTTTGACGCGGGTCAAAGCATAGAGGCTAACATGACCAACAAAATCTTTTGGTGCAAGTCAAAGCATAGAGGCTGACATGACCAATGGATTTTCTGACGTGGGCCAAAGCATAAAGGCTGACATGACCAACGGAATTTCTAACGCGGGTCAAAGCATAGAGGCTGGCATGACCAACGATAGACAGATGCAGGTCAAAGCATAGAGGCTAACATGACCAATGGAAGACAGATGCGGGTCAAAGCATAGAGGTTGATATGACTAACATATTTTCAAACGCAGGTCAAAAGTATAGAGGTTGACATGACTAGTGGAAGACAGACGCGGGTCAAAGCATAAAAGCTGACATGACCAATGGATTTTCTGACGCGGGTCAAAGCATAAAGGCTGACATGACCAACGGAATTTCTGACGCGGGTCAAAGCATAGAGGCTGGTATGACCAACGGATTTTTTTACGCGGGTCAAAGCATAAAGGTTGACATAACCAACAAAAGATAGATGCATGTCAAAGCATAGTGGCTAGCATGACCAACGGAAGACATACGCGGGTCAAAGCATAGAGGCTAACAAGACCAATGGAATTTTCTAACGTGGGCCAAAGCATAGAGTCTGACATGACCAACCGATTTTTTGACATGGGCCAAAGCATAGAGGCTAACATGACCAGCGGATTTCTTAGAATAGGAATCTCTTTACTTTTCCGGTATGCAATTATTGTATTATCTTAATGGTCTTGCTAGTTTAGGAATTAATTTTTTTTAGTTCATGATGTTGTGATTTTCTCATGTTGCTTCTTTTGTAATTGAGTTTGGAATCAAATGCTAGTTAAATCTTGCTTCTTGAGTTCATGATATAATGTTGCTTTCTTTCTCGTTGATTTTATGATAGGGTTGGTTATCACGGTTCAATCTTGCATCTTATGTTTAGTATTGTTTTGTTTAATTAATTGCGTACTTTGTATTTGTGTTTGTTTAGATTTCCATGTGGGCCCCACCTATCAGACCCGAGAGAGGGGTGCCTAACCCCTTCCCTCTCCCATCCAAGTTTTACCCGAACTGGTTAGCTAGTGCCTCGAGCTATTGGAGCCACTAATAAAATAAAGTAGTTTTTGAAAATCATTCTCGGAGGTTCCATCACCTCCATTTCCATAACTGATGGGTGGTGACTCCATTTTCAGCCCAAGTGGTAAGTGAGCCATTTTTTTATGCTCACAACTATACTTGACAGTAAATTCGGCCAGGCCTTTTCATAGAGGCTAGGCCAAACCCATATGGTCTTATGTAGGGTCATTGTTGGGGTCCCACACCATACAAAGTGAACCAAATGGCCCAGCAACTACCTAGGGACGTGAGCCACTTGGTTAATGGGCCTAAAGCCCAAGATTAATTGGATTAATCAAGTGGTCACATGACACCTTAAGCAGTCTTGTAACTTGGGCAAATATGGGTTTGGATCAGCCATTAGGATGAGAGGATAAGTCTTATCCACTTAAAGAGTCCAAATCCAAATAAATATTTGGATTAGGAACCTCCTAATTCGATTTGGAGTGGTGATCCTTAAGGCTAAGAAAAGAGGAGATCAAAATTTGCTTCAGATCACTATGCTTTCATCTTTCTCTCTACTCTTTCCACCCCAGAAACCCTAATTCGACGTTCAATTCTTGAGACTGATTTGGATCAGTCCTACCTCTGAATTTTGCAAGAAAATTGTAGAGAAAAATCATGCTCATCTCCTTTGTTCGATTCAAAGTGTTGGATTGCAGTTTTGCTGAAAACTAAGTTGCTAAACCGACTTCATTCCAAGCTGCACCATCTTTAATGGAAGCTGGTTTTGGGATTCAATTTGGGTGTGAACTACCACTTTGGGAGTTACATTTGTGGAATCCGTATCAGGTATACTTCTCCCTTTCTTTTGGTTTCAAATCTGTTCCAGTTTCAGTGCAAGAACGTTCCTAGAAAAATGCAGTTTTTCTAAAATTGGGAATATGATTCCCGGAAAGGTGGAAGAAAATTTTTGAAAATTTTCCCAGCCATCTAGCATGGTCCAGCCATCCATATGATGGATTTCCCCTTCCTTCAAAAGATGTCTGCAACACCTCCTCCCCCATATGCCATTTCTCCTATAAATTAGTTTTCAACTCCACAACCCTCCATAACTCCCAAAATAGATTAGTAAATCAAATTGAGATGAAAAGAAAGGTATTTATCTCCTTTAGAAACTCAAACACCTTCTTGGTACCCTAGAAGCCCCTCCCTCCAAAGATTCACTTTTCTGTGGGAGCGATAGAATGAGAGAAGAGGCTACCACTCCCTCTAGAGACCTCCAAAAACGCTAGGACTTGAACCACCCCCTTCAGAAAACCTTAAGGAACCCTGGAAAACTAGAGTGCCACTTCTTCAGTCAAAATTGAAGAGTCCTACTAAATCAGGACTCTCCCCTTTAGAAAACATTAAAGAACCTCATCATGCAGTCGGCCGGTCTAAGGTTGCATGATGGAGCAACTCCAAAAATCTTTAAACTTGCTCTGATACTAAATAGAAAAAGTTTGAATGACCTTTTTTGATATAAAAACTGTAAAAGAAAAAAGAACAGAAAGAGAAGAAACGGTTTCTGCTAAGAAAGAAAGAGAATAGAGATAGAAGAGAATGGGGGAAGCCAAAATTAGGTTTAGCTGCCCCTTCTGTTAGATTATATACTTCACAAATAAAAGTGAGTACAGATACAAGTACACCCTTGGTAAGTTGGCTACATGTGAGAACTGAATAAGCATTCTTAACTTAAAAAATAAACTATTGGGCCTTAACTATGCTATGTAAATAAAAAAACAATTAATATCAGCCCAAAACTCAACACTCTCAACCATAAATTGAACTCATATTCCTTGCAACTATTGAACCTGAATTAGATCTACTCAAACAGATTTACCATTTGATATAGCTACTCTACACATGTATTTCTCATAATTCCTTGTTCTTTTAAGAAATTAAACAACTCCACTCGCAACTAAAATCTTAATAGATTTGCAATCTTACGGCACCCTACTATTGGAGTTGTTACCCTAACAACTCCTTACTAGCAAATGGTACCAACAAAAACTTCCTAAGACCAAACCGGATATCAACCATAGGTATCTTATAAACTAGGCCTCCCAAGTTCATGAAGCTTTACCTTGGGTAAAATATAAAAACCTTCCTTGAAGTTTCTGACAATCATAATAATCTCCTTAACAAAAACCTCCCCTCTAGTTTCACAAAAACCTGCAACTACCTCCTGATGGAGGGTGATTTGCCCCGACCTCATCATAGGGGGACATGTGGGCGTGACTCAGCATAAGTGATAGCTCAGCGCAGCCAGTCTGCCAAGGTCCAGCGTGGCAGCTCGGCACCGGGTGACACTCCGATTATCCCGAGCTCCTCCCAAGTAAAGGGGCCCCCGAGCTCCTCCCAAGTAGAGGAGCCCCTGAGCTCCTCCACAGTAAGGGAGCCCTCGAGCTCCTCCTCAAGAAGGGAACACCCCGAGCTAAGATTCTTCCACAGGCATCCCAAGCCAGGGTACTGCAAGACAGGGATCTCCCGAGCTCAAGGCACTTCAAAGTGAACTCGGGAGCCTCCTAATAAATTTGTTCCGACAGGCCTAAGTAGGCCGCCTCGGGTAGAATAACCTCAGTATGGTACCTCTAGCTCGACATAGGGTAGCTCGGTGCAAGGTAGCTCGAAGGAAGATAGCTCGGCGTATCACAGGAAGATCTTCCCTAACAACCGTATCTGCCAAACCTGGGGCCTTGCACCCACGTCTCTCGCCAGGCGGCGTCGTGCCTGCCAAATCTGAGAGGTGTCCATCGTATGACAGAGTCGTACCCTGCAACAGTGACCTGCGCAGCCCTGACAGGCAACGGCTGCGGCAGAGAATCAGAGGTGGTTATGTCAGATTTGACAGGACACCATTATATAAGAACTCCAACCCTCAGAGAGAAAAGGTAATTGATTTTGCACTATCTGCACTCTTAGCTCTCCTTGTATTCTTTGCAATTCTCTCCCAGAGTTCTAACTTGATCGTCGGAGTGTTCCCGCCGGGCAAACTCCCCAGGAATCCTTCACTGTCTTCTTCGTCTCAGGTGCTGTCCTTCGCTAGCTAGGAGCCAGGCCACCGCCAGCTAGGAGTGATCGGATCACGCTACATCATTTGGCGCCGTCTGTGGGAACCGCTTCAAAAAATCCTTCCACCAAAACTTTGCAAATTTCAAGCTCTCATGGCTTCCTCCAGCAACGCAGGACATAGTGCAGAAATGAACACCGCTGGGGAGCAACTCCAGGTCCCAACAGTGTGTATTGGACAGTTCACCGTCCCCCTCTCTGCGGATGGAGTTCCCATTCTGAACGTGCCTCAGACAGTGGCACCCGTGAATGCTCCACTCGCTTTCATGATTGGAACAACCTTCACCGAACCCTCCCTTGTTCCTCCCATGACCGCCCAAAACCAGCTTGAAGACCTGGTGCAGTGCATGCGAGCCATGCAAGCTCAGATGCAACAAGTTCAGCAATTCCAATTATATCAGCAGCAAGTGTTGCACCAAGTTTCTCAGCATCATTATCAGCAGCAGTTTCCTTCGCTGCCTCAGACCCAACAGCCACTTCCTCCTCGGCATCCGGCCGCACAACAAGTCTGGCCTTGCCGTCAGAAAGAGCGTCCTTCTCACCGGGGAGAGACCTCTCAGACCCAGTCACCCCTGCCTTGCCGCGTGCAGTCAGGTAGGGAGGGTCCCAGCCTACCAGGACCGCATCGCCTCAGCTTTCCGAGTTTGTGGCCCCGCTTGTGGAGAACCGGTTCGAGGTCTTGGCTGTAGACTCGAGGCAAGATCCCTCTATCCGCAGCCATCACCAGCAGTCCGTCCCCCTCCCTGTGAAAACTATGCCCGACAATACTGAGGCCAGCAGCACCAATGCGGAGCCTGTAAAAAAGTAGCGAAGACATCGCCGAGCTCGCCGAACTGCAACACACAACCTGTCCGAGCTCAAGGGTAAGGAAGAGGTAAGCTCAAGTGAAATAAAAGCCACTCCGCTCCTCTCTGTATCATCCTCTCTGTCTCCCGAACTCTTGGTCGTCCCAATGCCCAAGGACTTCAAACTACCTACCCTGGACAAATATGACGGATCGTTCGACCCGAATGATCACGTTGACGCCTTTCAGTCACAGATGCACTTGGCAAGGGCCAGTGAGTCCTGCGTGTGCGTGGCTTTCTCCACCACTTTCAAAGGAGTGGCATGTACATGGTACGGGAACCTCGTGCTCAGATCGATAAGAAGCTGAGCACAATTCGTGCAAGTCTTCACTTCTCACTTCATCACCAGCAAGTGGTGCCCGAGGACCCAAGAGAGCCTCCTTGGCATAGTCCAGAGGGAAGGAGAATCTATCCGAAGTTACATCAAGCGGTTCAATGATGCTTGTTTACAGATACCCGACCTGGACCCCGCAGTTCGGCTTACTGCGGCCAAGAGAGGCATCACGCACAAAGACTTCAAGTGGCATGTGGTTGTTAATCGGCCCAAGATGGTAACCAAGTTCCTCAAGCTCGTGGACCAGTTTATAGGCACAGAGGAGGAAATCAACTAGAAGGGTGAGCAGATCCCTGAAAACAGAAAAAGAGAAGCCGAGTCCTCGACCCACGGGGACAGTAAGAAGAAGAAAGACCCAGCTCGGGGGGCAAGGCCAGGCTAGCCTTTCCGAGCTCCACCAGCAGAGAGGACAAACTACACACCCTTGAACGCAAAGCGGGCCGAGATCCTTATGGCGATCAAGGACGCCCCTTACGTGAAGTGGCCACCCCGGCTGAGAGGGGACCCTAATGTAAGGAATAAAAATTTGTATTGTAGCTTCCATAAAGATCACAGTCACAGGACCGAGAGTTGAAAAAACCTCCACAACGAGATAGAGGAGCTCATCCGTCGCGGATACTTAAGAAATTTTGTACAGAATAATAATAATAAAGCAGGTCGGCAGGGGGAGCAAAGCAGAGATGCTCCTGAATCCAGCAGGCAAGTAGAGAAGCCACAGAGGCAGCCCCCAGAAGAGAGACCAGTTCGAGGGACTATCCATGTGATCGTCGGAGGATCGATCGTCGCGGGCTACACCTCAGCTGCAGCTCGAAAATCAGCCCGCGAGGTTGGAAGGGAAGACCAGAACCCCCCGAAGCGGCCAAGGACTGAAGACCCGATCTTCTTCACGGAGGACGACGCATGTGGGGTCCACTACCCCCACGATGATGCTCCTCTTCAAGGCAGCATTCGACAAGCTTCAGCTCCAAGAGAGCGACCTCAAGCCCGCGAGCACCCCCTTGGTGGGCTTCAGCGGAGAGGAAGTCAGGCCCCTAGGGAGAATCACTGTACCTGTGGAGGTCGGCACCTGGCCTAGCATACTGAGACTCAACCATGACTTCTTGGTGGTTGCGACTCCCTCCCTGTACAACGCCATAATAGGTCGGCCCATCACCCATGCCCTGTGTGCGGGGATCTCCACCTACTATCTGGCGATGAAGTTCCCTACGGACTTCGGAGTTGGGGTGGTGCGAGGCGATCAACTTGAGTCTCGCAAGTGCTACGTCGCCGCCCTCAAAGGAAAAGCCAAGGTGGCAGACGACCTCGAGTTGGAGCGACCTGCAAAGTAGTGCGAGGAGTGAGTTGCACCCACAGAAGAGACCGTCTCCATCCCAACTTCAATAGAGGACCCAACTCAAACACTCCAGATCAGCGCTTCAATCGAGGAGCCTCTGCGGTCCCAATTGGTAAGTTTTTTACTTGAAAATTTAGATGTTTTTACATGGTTCACGGCAGAGATGCCCGGCATAGACCCAAGCATCATCACTCACAGGCAAAATACTGATCCTATAGTTAGGCCTGTTAGACAGAAGAAACGCAACTTAGCCTCGGAGCGCTGGAGAGCAGTTGACGAGGAGGTCGGGAAGCTCCTCGCAGCCGACTTTATCAGGGAAGTCCATTACCCGAGCTGGGTGGCCAACCCCGTTCTGGTAAAAAAGGCTAATGGTAAATGGCACATGTGCATCGATTATACCGACCTGAACCGAGCTTGCCCGAAGGACTACTTCCCACTCCCCAGGATCGACCGTCTGGTGGACACGACCTCAAGGCACGAGTTGTTGAGCTTCTTAGACGCCTATTCGGGCTACAACCAGATCAAGATGGACCCTGCTGACGAAGAAAAGACAGCCTTCATAACTGAGCTCGGCCTGTACTGCTACAAGGTCTTACCCTTCGAACTGAAAAATGCCGGGGCAACATTCCAAAGACATGTAAATAAATTGTTTGAGCCGTTGATCGACAAGAAAATAGAATGCTATGTAGACGACATGGTCATCAAAACTCAGTTTTCAAATGATTTAATACAAGATTTGCATTCTATTTTTGAGATTTTGCGTAAATTTAATATGAAGTTAAACCCGAACAAGTGTGTTTTCGGTGTCACCTCGGGTAAATTCCTAGGGTACATCGTTAACCGGCGCGGCTTGAGGCCAACCCGAATAAAATTAAGGCCATCCTAGATATGAGACCACCCCGGAAATTGAAGGAGGTTCAGAGGCTGAATGGCCGTATAGCCGCTCTGAGCCGCTTCATGTCCAAATCGGCAGATCGCTGCCTGCCTTTCTTTAAGGCAATTAAAAGCAAAGGCTTTGAGTGGACCGAAGAGTGCCAGCTCGCGTTCGACGAGCTCAAAAGGTACCTCGTCAGTATCCCAGTCTTAACCCGACCCGAGGAGGGTGATGTTTTGGAGTTGTACCTCTCTGCAAGTGACAAGGTGGTCAGCTCGATACTGATAAGGGAAGTAGATCGGGTCCAACGACCTATATACTATGTTAGCAAAGTGTTGCAGGGTGCAGAGACGAGGTACCCAGAGATCGAAAAGTTGGCGTATGCTCTAGTTATTGCAGCTCGGAAACTCCATCCGTACTTCCAAGCTCATACTGTCGTCGTCCTCACCAACAAGCCTCTGAGGCAAGTCTTGCTTAAGCTCGAGGTCTCTGGTAGGTTGACAAAGTGGGCCATCGAGCTCAGCGAATACGACCTCCAGTACAAGCTGTGAACTGCTATCAAGGCCCAAGCCTTAGCCGACTTTGTCACAGAATGCACTTTTAGCGTCGAAGTCCCCAGGCCGGTTGAGCCCGAGGTTCCCAGGCTAGTTGAGCTCGAGCACCGTGAGGTAGCAACCAGTGTGGCTTCTCTCCTAGTTAGATCGAACCCAAGCTGGGATGAGAAGCCTTGGATCCTTCACATAGATGGCTTGTCCAACCAACAGGGCAGCGGAGTTGGAATCGTTCTGTATGGGCCAAGCGGGGTGAAACTGGAGTATGCGCTACGCCTTGAGTTCGCGGCGTCCAACAATGAAGTGGAGTACGAGGCGTTACTAGCCGGGCTGGCTCTAGTAAACGAAGTGAAAGCCAAACACATCATCGTCTGCAGTGATTCTCAGTTCGTGGTCAACCAAGTTACAGGTGAATACGAAGCCCGCGAGCCAACCATGATCGCCTACTTAGCCAAAGTAAGAGAGGCTCTGCTCAATTTCCAGTCACACTTCATTAAACAAATTCCGAGAACAGAGAATGCTGAGGCCGACGCCCTGTCCCGGTTAGCCAGCACCAGTGATAATACCATGAGAACCGTGTACATAGAGAACTTGCCTCGGCCTACCATTCTCGGGGGGGGGGGGGGGGGGGGGTAGAGAAGGTCAAGGTTGCTCCTGTCATTCAAGTAGAGCCGATCTGGATTGATCCGCTCACGAGCTTCCTGCTACACGGGACCCTCCCTGTAGATCGCAACGCCGCCAGATGGGTAGAGCGTCAGGTGGCCAAATACGTCATAATAGACGAACGGCTGTATCGAAGATCTTACATGCTCCCCAATCTGCACTGCTTGCGACCTTTCGAGGCCGAGCTCGTGCTCCGCGACACTCATGAGGGCCTATGCGGTGGACACTTGGGGGGCAGGGCCCTCGTCCAGAAAACACTACGACAAGGATACTACTGGCCAACGATGAAGGCAGATGCGATTGAGCTCGTCAAGAGATGTGACAAGTGCCAGAACCACGCCAACATCCACCACCAGCCTGCCGCCGGCCTGAAGTATCTCACCAGCCCATGGCCTTTCGCACAATGGGGGATCGATATACTCGAACCATTTCCGCCAGCGACAAGGCAGATGAGGTTCTTGGTGGTGGCAGTTGATTATTTTACTAAGTGGGTAGAAGTTGAACCTCTCAACGATCACAACCCAGAATGTACAGAACTTTTTCTAGAGAAATATAGTGTGTTGTTTCAGACTTCCCCGAGTACTGATCTCCGATAATGGCAAACAGTTCGAGGATATTAAATTCTAGAACTGGTGCAAAGATATGGGAATTCAACAAAACTTCACCTCGGTGGCACACCCATAAGCAAACGGCCAAGCGGAGGTCACAAACAAAGTCATTCTCCGCGGACTGAAGGTATGCCTAGACCGAGCTAAGGGACTCTGGGTAGACAAGCTACCCAATGTACTATGGGCTTATCGGACCACGATGAAGACCGCAATAGGTGAGACCCCCTTCAACCTCACTTATGGCACAGAGGCAGTCATCCCAGCCGAGATCGAGGTTCCCACGCTACGTCTAAAAGTGTACGATGACAAAGCAAACGAAGATGAGCTACGCACCAACCTCAACCTACTTGACGAGGTACGGGTCCTTGCATACATTAGGACTGCGGCTTACCAGCAGAGAGTAGCTCGGTACTATAACGCCAGGGTCAAGAAGTGGAACCTCCGCGTCGGAGACCTGGTTCTTCGTAAAGTCATGGTACCTAAGCCCAGTGTTGGTAAGCTCGGGCAAAATTGGGAAGGACCCTACCGAGTAAAGCGGGTGCTCAGGGGAGGAACATATGAGCTAGAAACCCTAGAAGTGAAGCAAGTACTTCGGGCTTGGAGTATTGTCAACTTAAGACAATATTACCTATAATTACCAAGCTAAGTGGACCACAAGTCGCTCCTAGAGCCTAAGGGCTAGAAAGCCGAGCTAAGGACCTCGGTACCTAGTCGCCTCTTCGGCATGGGCGAACTCCAGGAGAGTGGACTATTAAGTCGCTCCCCCAGCCTAAGGGCTAAGATGCCGAGCTAAGGACCTCGGCACCTAGTTGCCTCTTCGGCATGGGTGAACTATAGGAGAGCGGACTATAAATCGCTCCCCCAGCCTAAGGGCTAAGGCGCCGAGCTAACAAAAGACCTTGGCACCACATAATACTTAGTTGTCTCGTTGGCATGGGATAAGTACGTTTAACGCCAAGGCATGGGCAGCACGGGTGTGAACCCCGTGATGCATAGCCCACCCCGGCACACAACAAGTTGAACCTGTCAAGGGCAACCGATGTCAGCTTGAGTAGCCTGAGTGTAGACAGTTCAAATATATACCCTACTATGTTGCTCACCCCGGTGTACATCCAGAATTTACCCCTACTATGTACTGGGAGACAGTTCGGGGTAACAATAGTCGAGAAACCTCCACTTCGGGTACTTGGCTCGATAACTTAACAATTCGGGGTAAAATAGTTACTTCGACAAATAAAATAAATTGCACAACACTTGGCAAAAAGTATTTTTCATTACAAAATGAACTCCGTTACAAAAAGTTTTACAAAAGGAGGAAAAACTGAGCTTGTTAGGCTCAAAGTAAAAGAACCGCTCGAACTACTTGGAGGATTTCTTGCCCGGGGCTTCCGTAGAGGTGCCAGCCTGATCGGAAGCCTGGTCTGTAGCGTCGACCTCCCCGATGTCTTCGTCTCCCTCCTCTTCTAAGTCTGGGTCTTCGGCGGCTTTACAGGCTACCTCTCCCGTGATTCGCAAGGTGGTGATGGCGCTCACATCGAGTTGTGGGAACTCGCGCTTGATCAACCATCGACTGAGCTTGAAGCCTTTGCAGTAGGCATCCACCATCACCCCGTCGAACTCCTCAGACATAACGTACTCTTGAACGGGGTTTCAGTTCGCTCCTTAATGTCAGCTTCGAGATTCTCGACCTGACACTTCAAAGTAGCCTTCTCGTGCAATAACTCCTCCCTCTCGTGCAACAGCTCCTCCCTTTCACGCAACCATTCCTCTTTCTCTGACCTCAGGGCTGACACATCGCTTTCCAGCCCGTGGATTTGACCACGAGCTAGCTCCAGCTCGGCGTGGGTTGCGTGGACTGAATCCTTGGCAACCCAAGATCGCTTCAAGTGCCTCTCGGATTGGAGGATCAGGGCGTACATGGCGGAGTTCACCTACCAAAAGAATGCCAGTTAGTACCAGTAAAGCAACAAGTACATAAGTTACAAAAACAACAAGACTTACCACCATGGAGTGGGTAGCCGCTTGAGCTCCGAGCTGAGCAGGCGTTAGCTCGGCCCATTCGGAGACTTCTTTGGGGTACGCAGCCCCCTTGCTCTTCCGAAGGCTGCATTGTGGATTCTGTATGCTCTGAGTTGCTCCCTCACTTCCCAAGGTAGAGACAGGAGCAGGCTCTGCAGTAGCCTCGGAAGCGGGCTCCGCTGTCGCCTTAGGCCCCCGAGATGGAAGGCTCTCCGGCTCCTCCAGGTCGATCACTGGAGCATCAGTAGGCAGCTCGGGCTCGGGAGTAGGGGTCCACGGAGATTCAACATGAGCTCTCTTTGTAGCTCGCCTCTTTCTCCCCTTCATCTTCCCGAAGAGCTTCTCTGCACTAAGTCGCTCCATAGGACCTGCAACAGAGTTTGACGTCAGTAATACTACCAAGAAGAAACTAGCTGCCAAAGAAAAATGCTAGCTCTAAACAAGGCGACCTACCGGGACTCAAACCGGCCTCAATGAGCTTGTTCTCAGCAAGATAGTCCTTGTAGTCGAAGCCGAGCTCCGCCCAAGATTGATTGAAGCATCTCACTTGTTTTCTTGTCCAGCCTAATGCCGGGGTCTTGAATGGCCACCCTCCAGTGAGTAGGGAAGGGCCACCCCGTAGTGTTACGAATTACAAAGTAGTCCCGTTTCCAGGCCGGGACTTTACTAGGAAGTTTGTGCAACAACTTAAAGCCTGGTGGGGGGACAAATAGTACGTCTGCCTATGCTCGGGGAGAACGTTGGATGCATTCTTCTTTATTGATAAGATAGAGGAGAAAATTTTGAGATCAAGGGGGAGGGCGTAGTCGAAACAAAGGGAAATTGTACCGACCATGTTCCGGACTGAGTTCGGGTGGAGCTGATCTATAGTTATGTCGAAGTGATTCAACACTTCAACGATGAGAGGGTGCAGTGGAAAGCGGAGCCCAGTCGCGAGCTGTTCCCCGAAAACCACGATCTCATCACGACCGTGCTCCCAGGGAAAGTCGCCCGCGGGAAGATGGTAGGAGTACTCCCTAGGAAGGTATTACCAGGCTATCAAGCACCTTAGCCTGTCTACCGTCATGGTAGAAGGACCGAACTTGTCTGGTATCCGACCTCGATTAGAGGTGGGTGCCAGGTTACCCGAGGTCCTATGCACCTCGTAGGTGGAATGTGCTTCAGAGGCATCGACTTGAGCTGAGGTACCCACCTCGGGCTCGTCTAGGAGACTATCCACTGGAGTCGGGGCACCCACCTCGGGCTCATCTAGTTGACTATCGAAGCTATGGTCTGACATAGCTACGAACTAGGAAATGGGCTAGAGGAGACTAGCTACGAAACTGATATTAAAAAAAAACTAGAAATGAACTAAAAGGAGCTAGGGAAACTTACCTAAGAAAACGCAATGACAGGAAAAAAAGACGAACTGGAGAACCCGAGCTGAAGACCTTAGACGCGACCTCAAGAAGATTGCTAGTGAGCTTATGGTGGAGAAAATGACGGGGGTCCCCCCCAATTTATAGCCGGTATGCTCGAGATTCAACGGTTGAGATCAAGACGATCTAATGGCCCTTAAGAAAACCAGTTGCACGACCTTCGAGGTGAAATCGGTTTAGCGCGTTTTTTGACGTCCACAGAGTCTATAAATCGCGTCACATCCGCGCGTGAACTGTACGCGATCCGGGTTATTCTTGGTTGAGCCGAACGACGAACTGGTCCAATCAACGAATTCTGACGCGGCAGCCTAGACTTCGGGCCAAATCCACCCGTCACATCGTGAAATCCCCGCACCGAGTTAGGACCCCTGGCTCGAGGAGTGGGGGGCAATTGATGGAGGGTGATTTGCCCCGACCTCATCATAGGGGGACACGTGGGCGTGACTCAGCATAAGTGACAGCTCAACGCGGCCAGTCCGCCAAGGTCCAGTGTGGCAGTTTGGCACGTGACACTCCGATTATCCTAAGCTCCTCCCAAGTAAAGGGGCCCTCGAACTCCTCCTAAGTAGAGGAGCCCCTGACCTCCTCCACAGTAAGGGAGCCCTCGAGCTCCTCCTCAAGAAGGGAACACCCCAAGCTAAGATTCTTCCACAAGCATCCCAAGCCAGGGTACTGCAAGACAGGGATCTCCCGAGCTCAAGGCACTTCAGAGTGAGCTCGGGAGCCTCCTAATAATTTTGTTCCGACAGGCCTAAGTAGGCCACCTCGGGTAGAATAACCTCAGTATGGTATCTCTAGCTCGGCATAGGGTAGCTCGGTGCAAGGTAGCTCGAAGGAAGACAACTCGGCATATCACAAGAAGATCTTCCCTGACAACCGTATCTGCCAAACCTGGGGCCCTGCACCCACGTCTCTTGCTAGGCAGTGTCTTGCCTGCCAAACCTGAGAGGTGTCCCCCGTATGACAGAGTCGTACCTTGCAACAGTGACCTACGCAGCCCTGACAGGTAACGGCTGCGGCAGAGAATCAGAGGTGGTTATGTCAGATTTGACAGGACACCATTATATAAGAACTCCAACCCTCAGAGAGAAAAGGTAATTGATTTCACGCTATCTGCACTCTTAGCTCTCCTTGTATTCTCTGCAATTCTATCCCAGAGTTCTAACTTGATCGTCGGAGTGTTCCCGCCTGGCAAACTCCCCGGGAATCCTTCACTATCTTCTCTGTCTCAGGTGTTGTCCTTCGCCAGCTAGGAGTAACCGGATTGCGCTACATCACCTCCCTTCCGTCTTTATCCCAGCAATAATTCCCCTTACAACTTTAGGTGATCTTTTAATATAATTCAAAATACCAGATTTGCTCCTTTAGACTTCACTATACCTAATGTTTTTAGAGAGTAAAATTACTTTATTCTTTCTAATCTAATTGGGGAATTTTTTTAATTAAAAGTGAAAAATACTTTTGCATGAATTTCAATAAATTTTCATCTGATCTAATAGATATAAGAGTAAAATGGGCACTTTCCAAAAATTGATGTATTAATTATACCAACATTTTTTGTCCAAGACAATAACCAAAGGGAGATAGCTACAGGTTTTTTTAATAGTACAGGGGAGGTTTTTGTGAAAATTAAACCTCGGGAGGTTTTTATAACCCTTTTACTTATATTAAATTGATGTAAATAAATCTATACTACTTACAAAAGTGCGAATGAGGAGGTATTGGCTTCTGGAATTTTTCTTTACTAAAATACCCCTCCTCCGGAATTTAATTCATCTCCATTGAAAGGGCAGAAAATGTAATTAAAATAATACCATTAAAACATTCAATTACCTCTCATTAAGTTTCACATTTAAGTCATTAAATAAATCACATTCTCTCTCATTGAATCCAATATTTATACTTTTGTTTATCATCATTAAAGTCTACTAATAAATCCATACACAATAAGTATTAAGAATGAAATTTTATATTTTTAAAATAAACATAGAAATGAAATCATATTTTTCATCTAGGTGGTGGGTAAGTAGTTCAACCATTTGGGTCAAATTGATAATTTCATGATGTTATAAATAAATAATATAAATTTAGAAATATAAAAAAATACTTTTATTTAACATGATTAAATTCCACTAATAAATCCATACACAATAATTATTAATAGAATGAAATTTTATATTTTTAAAATAAAGATAGAAATGAAATCATATTTTCCATCTAGGTGCTGGGTAAGTACTTCAACTATTTGGATCAAATGGATAATTTCATGATGTCGTAAATAAATGATACAAATTTATAAATATAAAAAATATAGAAAAAAAAAGAAATTTTGAAAAAATCTGGACGCGTTTCTATTATTATATATTTGTCATATTGAAAAATAAGTATGATAAAATAGACATAATTTTGTTAATGATGGACATCAAATATACAACTTGAAACCGATGGGAAATGAAACCATTTAGTGGTTTAACCTTTCAGGTCAAAAAGGTTAACCCATGATGTATAATTAAAAATATTTTTTAAAATAGAATAGTACAAAAAGATATTAAACAATTTTAGGCACATCTATAATATTATATAATATATACTAATAATATAAACAAAAATAAGTATGATAAACAATAATTATTTTATAAATGATATAAATGAAATGTAAAATTTAAAACCAGATTGAAAATGAAACCGTTTCCATATCTAGATGGTAGGTAGGTCAATGATCTAACATTTCGGGTCAAATGGGCCAATCTATGATGTCATAGCTAAGTAATGAATGTTAAATACATATATACGTATATACATACATACATACATACATACATACATACGTACCACTACAGGAAAAATCGACTTTAGCAACAGACAAAACCGTTGCAAAAAGATGCCAAAAACCATTGCTAATGGATATAACAACGGTTTTAGCCATGGCTACAAATATCTATAGTAACAGTTTTGGCCGTGGCTACAAATATAGCAGCGGCTTTGGCCGTGGTTATAAAATATGTAGTATTGATGAACAAGTAGAAATAGTAACGATTTTAGATATAACTGTCGCTTAAAGTATTAACAATTCATTTAAATTACCATGGTTTTGTACATTAATGGTTGCTATAAAAATTTTATTGCAAGGGTTAGTGTCAGAAACCGATTCGGTAGAATAATCGACAAAATATAACTGTTGCTAAAATTGCAAATGTATGGAACTTGTAGCAACGGTTTCATATAACCGTTGTTAAACTTGTAATTCTCATTTGAACTTTGAATGCCATTACCAAAAAAAAATAATAAAAAAAAAATTAGTGTCACCTGTTCCTATATGATAAAAGGGGTTTTTACAAATAAAACCTCTACACATTTACACAAAATATCCATAGTAGCCTTTATACTCATTTAATAATTTTTTTATCACCAAAAAAAAAGAAAAGAAAATTGATAAAATTATTCTCATCGCATCTGAACAATTGCTTATATGCACGTGGATCATACTCAAGACCTTCGCTTTGGATCATAAACTGTGGTCTGTCAAGTTCAACAAAAATGAATACATAAGGATTGATGTCAATAATTAACTATATAAATTAAATAATGTAAGAGTTTTATATGTCTTATACATTTACCATTGATTTAACCCATGCATGTGAGATCCAAGTGCATCTCCAAGAGTTACCATATTACCACATTTCCTTAACAAAACTAAGTCATTAATCATTATTAATTTTAAGGATATCTCACACCATCCATGACCAAGTGCTTTATCACCCACCACATTTTTAGGATCTTCACTAACAAGTATAACTCTAACCACCTCTTCTTATGATATTCTGGGCAAAAGAGTTTCACATGTTTTAATGCCTGCACATTAAATCATTTTAGGATTATAATCATATTTTTAAAATAAATAAGATTTATTATATCATACTAAGAATACACTACAAAAAGAAAAAACCTCTAGTGGCAGTTTTTGAACTAGCTATTTGGCGACCACTGCTAGAATTATTGATCTTTAATGGCAGTCAATTAAAACTGTCACTTAAGACTAAGCAAGTGCTGCTACATAAGTGACACGGGCTGAGAGGTTTTCCACTTTTCCTCCATGCCTCTTCCTCTTCCCGCCCTCTCCGTCTCTCTCCTCTCTCAATCGCCATCAGGTCTTCTCTCCTCTCCCAATCTCTCTCTCTCTCTCTTTCTCTCTATCCCAATAGTCTAGATGCAGTAGCGGTTCAAATGGAACAATAATGAGAACAAGGTCTTTTCCCTTCAATTGAGCACCTTTGAAACTTTCACAATTAGTTCACAATCTTGTAAGCAAATAAAAATTTCACCAAGAATTCAGGTTTGAAAAGAGACCATCTAACCAAAGTCTATATTGGTTGGCAGAAATTTGTCAATACTTTTCAAAGATTATGTTGTAACATGAACATAGGCGATCAGGACACCTAGAAACTAAGCAATATTCAACAAAAAACAAGATCCAGGCATACAGAATCCTCTAATCAGATCTGTCATGCAGCCAAGCTGCAAAATCCCGCATACAGATTGGATAATAGAAAAGAGGGCCTTGGAGTATGAAGATGTACATAAGTTCAGCTCAGAATTCAAAAAAAAAAAATCAGCTAGATAGCTTGTTTTCACAGATAAAAAGAAAAGGAAATAGAGGTGAGGAATCAATCTCACAGCTGGGCTCAAGTTTATGTGTTCTATAGACAGAATAAATAGAAAGCAACCAGAAATTTAAGAAGGAAAACTAGATAACTTAGAGAAGAATTAAAGAAGAAAAAAAAAAAGCTTTTGTATCAATTATTCATTAGTTGACTGTATCAGATTTCCCAAATCGATACATTTGCTTTGGATCTGTTCTCAGAAAAAAAAAAAAAAAAAAAATCACCTACATCTACGGGAGAGATAAATCCATCCATCCCTGCCGATGAAAAATGATGAGAGATAGTGAACAATTCCTTGTCATTTACATCCCAATTAACCCTCAGCTCTCGTATATACTTGTTCTCACTTTCCTCACTCAAACTCACGAACCCTTTCAAATAGAAAAAAACCACTCTTTTACAAAGAACACCCTCTTTCTCTCAACCTCTTATCCTTTCCAAAAAAGATCCTCTTTTATCCAAAATATCAATGTTTGCTCTTTTCACTCGAAAGAGGCACATCTACGTACAAAGAAAAGAAGTATCTTTCATATACAAAGTTGTATGCCCTTTTGGTCTTTCCTAAGGGGGATCACACTCACCGTTGGCTTACAATCTAAACAACGATTGTGCAAAAGCAAAACAACCCTGATAAGATTAAATAAATCTATATCTATATTATTTATAAAAGAGCGAATCCTCTTTTTTCTGGATTTTTCATTGGATATTTTATATCCCTTTTGTCTAAGCACACAGCAGGCACAATGAGGGCATATGCATCATTTATTCTCACTTCATAAACTGTTCACTCATAACTGTTTAGAAACTACCCACTTATTAAGTTATAGCCATTTAAAAATTGTCCATTGATTATAAATAGTTGTTTTAGAGATACTGTCACGTGCAAATACATGTACATATTTACTAATAGTTAAAAGAAGAACAATGAAAGAAGAAGGAAAAATTAAACATGCTACGGAGAGATTGGTACAGATAGAGTGCCAAATTTGCACCAATAAAAAAAAACATTTCATTTATATCTGACCAAACAAATAATTGGTCAGATACAGTCATGGTTGGTATTGTTAATAATTAGACTCCAAGAAACCAACCCCAGTGCGCATGCTAATACCTTTTAGAGTTTGAAACGTTTGGCAGTTTAGGAAACCAGACGTCTTAACTTCATAAAAAATGCAGATAGTTTCTTGAAACTGGGGTTGTACATGCATGCCTTTTCTAATAGTCCGTGTTCTGTGGACCCGTGGGTTCACGGGATGCATGAACCTACCAATGAAAGGCGACCACGTTGGTTGGGTGAAAAGAATCTAACGTTAACGGGCTTTTGGCCATTAACTAAAGTGACCGGTTGAACCGGACACAAAATGACAAAAATCATGTGAATATCCTCTCAGTACCCTCCCTCCCATTTTCTATTTCTCATCCCATTTAGTTATTTAAATAACTAAATAATATTGTAAATAACTAATTTTATGTATATCAATTAATAATTCTTGAAAATAACTTTCAAAAAAATGTTTATTAATAATAATATTAAAATGTTATTATATATTTATTATTTATTTATCTATACTAAAATTAATATTTATTTTATCTTTAGTAAATATTTATTGTCTTTTGTGATTAAATATATTTTCAATAATTATTAAAGATTAAACTACTATTATTTAACTTTTAAATTTAATTTATTGTACTTATTGTTTTTTAATAATTGTGTATTTTTGCTATAAATTTTTAGTTATTATTGGAGATTAAACTAATTTATTAGAGATTAGACTATTAATTTAGCTAAAATTAGGAGTGCTCACAAGTTGGCTCGACTCGGTTGTAGGTTGTTTGACCAACCAAATCAACCTAGTTAGGTTGGGGAGTTGGTCACCCGAAACCAACTATCCATTAGTGAAAATTGGCCAACTCGAGTTGCATCAGTTTGGGCAGATTTTTGGTTTGGTCGGTCGGTCCAAAAGATTTAAACTTAAAAAATTAAAAAATAGTGACATTAGTAAAAAAATAAATTTAAAAATTAAATTTATGATATAAAATATTTTAGACTAAGAAATATGAGAAATTTGCCACTTTCCTATATTAAAATATAAAATATTAACATATATCTATGCTTAGGGTGTTCGATTTACAAATGGCCAAAGCAAAATTGATCCAATTCGATGGGGTTAGGAAATTGTTGAACCAAAGCCAATCGTAGGGATAGCAATTTCCCCATTTCCCTGATCTCCATGGGGATCCGCCCCGAATGGGGTGGGGATGGGGATGGTTCCCCCCATCCCCTGCAGAGAAGGGGATTGGGAAATTTCCATCCCCATTGGTGGGGACGTGGAGAGCACTCTTCACCCCATAGGGACCTCGATCCCCACCCCATGGGATCCCCACTAATATATATGTATATATGTACACATACGTCTATATATTATTTAAAAATATTATTTAATATATTTGAATATTTTCTAATAGGATTTTAAATTTTAATTATTTTACTTTTATTTTTATAAATAAAATAAAAAATAAAAACAAAATGATTGACATTATAAAAAATCATGGGGGAGTGGGGATCCCTACGGGGATGGGATTCCTTGTGGAGGTGGGGATTAGTGGGCACAAGGACGGGGATGGGGAGAAGCTTTTCGTTCCTGCCCCCCCTCGTTGCCATTTGTAGCCGACTGGAAATACTAGAAAACTTACCAACTCGGGTCGAGTTGGTCGGTTTCATCAATTTGATGAACAACCCTAGTTAAAATTAATTGTTGTTATTTTTGTATTGAAAAGAAATTATTAAAAGTAGTATATAAAATATAAATAGTTATTAATTATTTAAAAAGTTAAAAAAATATAAAACAATTGTATACTCTTATGTGTTTCTATTGTTTAGCTTTTACTTAACAAATCCCATGCATCGCATGGGTTCCCGCTAGTAAATAAATATATAACGTTAGTTATATATTTGGTTAATAATATTATTATTAAACTAAGAACGATACTTCATTCAAAAATTTCTAGATTAACAATCATATAAAAATAATAAAGATCAATCATCTAATTTAAAAAAGAGTAATAAAAATTAATAATTTTTGGTTTGGACTTAGACCAGTTCGGTACAATTGGGAATTATACAAGTCTTAATTTTTCTAAACAAATCTCCTTCTATTTTGTTCTGAAATAATAAAAATTTATTTTTAAGAATAATTTTTAATTTTGAAATTTAAATTAATACAATTTCATCTAAAATAATTAGTAAAAATTATGAATAAAATTATAATTAATAACAAATAAAATTCATTTAATTTTTATTTATAATAATTAAAAATTAAAAAAAATATTAAATAAGAATACATTTAATGGAGTTTATATAACGATATGTAAATTTTGTTTTAATAACGATATGCTTGGGTTGGATTTGAACCAACTTGGCCCAATTGGAAATGTCATCAGGCTCCTCTGGTTTTAGTTAAATAAAACCCGTGGATCGCATGGATCCCGACTAGTAAAGTTTGTTTTTCAAAGATTCAAATGGCTCCCAAAGGAGATATGGCATCGTTATTTGAGAACCTAAGAATATGTTAGTGTTTTTTTTCAAGAAATTTATTAACATTGATTCTTAGAATAAGTGATATTCAATTTACAATAATTGTCAAAGGGTAAAACTTCGTAGTACTGCCGTTTATGACATGTAATGGTCCAGCTTCTGCTTCAACTTTCAAATAAACATTTTTATTCATAAAACCAAGGTTTAAAGTATCAACACATATCGTCCCATATTGGCTGATACATATTGTTTCGGTACCCTTCCAATATGCTCCTATAGTGGGTGTATCGGGGGTCTGACTGGCTCAAGGGGTGGAGGAGCCCTAAACCAGCCCTCCTGAACTGATTTAAAAAATAAATAAAAAAAAGAGCACAAAAGTGTGTATCAATTCGCCCGATACGCCGGTAGGGGCATATTGATATTTTGAACCTTGCATAAAACTCTTTCCTTTGAAATGAAAATCTGACTTTTTCACTTCTTTTAAACAATTAAATAGGAAATGTAGAATTTTCCAAAGTAGGGGTGGTAACTGGTAAGTTTGTAGGTAAAGGTTTTCTCCAGTACTTGGTATTTCTCTCTTTTCATGTTCCAAATTCAGTTCCCAATATTACTAAACAGAGTTGAGTTGATGAGAAGAAATACATTTCAGTTGCGCCCAAACATGTCGTTTCTAGTAAATCACTTGTCTACTTCACGCAAAATCTAAAGAGTTTCCTCTTTCTCGTTACCTTTTGAGAAGCATCTACATCGTTCCTTCTTGAGAATTGGGTATCAGCTCCTATCATTATATTATTATAGTCCCAGACTCCCAGCCAAGGTTCAAAGTATCGACATAATCGACCTGTCTCGGCCGATATGTATTGTTCTGGGACCCCTCCGATACGCCCCTATAGTGGGTGTATTGGGGGTTTGACCAATTCACGGTGTGGAAAAGCCCTAAATCGGCCCCCCTAAACCAATTTGAGAAAAAATAAAAAATAAAAAGTAAAGAAAAAAGTAGTATCCATTTGCCCGATACGCCCTATATTTTGAACCTTGTTCCCAGCTTGATAATCACAAAGCCTTTTTACACATGACTCATCTTTTATACCGAACAGATTAGTCTTGAATCGTAATTGTCAACAATGAATGGTGATCCAAGTCCTATTCTGCTTAAAATTCTTTTGTTTAGGCTTCGTTGGTTAGTGGTGTAGTGTAATTTAATTTGCAATGGTGCATAACTTTGGCAGTGCAAATGAATTAAGTCCAAATAGTGGTTTAAGTTTGCTACAAGTTTTACTTTTTGTTTGTTTGTTAGCAGTGCAGGCAAAAGTAAAATAAAACCTAAAGCAAAATAAAGTACAGGCCAAAACAAAAATGAATCATAATCTGCAATTTTCTCATTTGTACTCCCATGTATTTGTACTAGTGTAAATGGAATTGCACTGCAAGCAAACATAACCTTGGGAAATTTACACCTTTTAAATATTGGATTGTTTTGCAACATTCAGTTTCCTAGTGTAACTCGCCAAAAATAAAAGTTTCCTAGCGTTTCTCTTTCTATTGAATTCATTGTAAACAATAGAGATTTGTGATTTGTCTCTCGCAATCTCATTGAACTGAGTGAGTTTTCCCTTCAATCATCTCTCTCTCTCTCTCTCTCACATACACACACACACACAACCATACCCCCATATGCGCCCCTGTCCCCTACACAAAAAAAGGTACACCTATAGAAATGCCTAATGATATATCCTAATGCATCTGTAAACTTTCACATGAAACATAAGAAAATCTTGAATCTGTAAGTACCACTAATCAACATATAATTCCTGGAAGAAAGGATTATCAGCATTCCTTATTTCTAGCTTGAGCAGAGCTGTCTATGGTAGATTCTGATGCAGTTCCATTGCTTTTACTTCATTGTTTCTCTTGTCATCAGGTATTCATTATTCTAAAAGGATGTGAACATTGGTAAGGTAGCATCCTACATCTCAATACTGTCCCAGTCAACTGATCCGTCTTCAACACCATAGTCAGATTGTTGAAGCCTGTTGCGAGCCAACCTGCTCATCACTGCAAGACCTGAAGCAGTAACCAATTTTAATCAGAACCACCAAAACCGCACATCTTTTTTCCTACAATGATCATATAGTTGCATCATTTCTATCATCTTCCATTGTGCATTTACAGGAGGTTCCATCGAGTTCAATGGAGCATACCAATCACTTTCTTCATATTGTACAAAAATCATTTCTATAACCTTCCATTGTAAATATTACAGGAGGTTCCTTCCAGTTCCATCTAATAATTTTTTTACTATTCATCTAATCACAAGCCAAAAGAAAAAGAAAAAATAAATTAAGAAATTTTGTTGTCTGGCTAGGACCATGTAATTGCATAATCATAGGCAATATGGTCTCAGATACTTGAAGTTTTTCTAGTTAAATATGGTTCAGTGGGATTTGGTTTTCCAATTTGTTATAAATCGTAAGAAAAGTAAAATTTAACTAGTTCTATATCCCTTAGTGAATAAGAAAAACCATGACGACCCCAATTACCTCCTATAGAATTGGCATAACAAAAAGGATAAGAGTGGTGGATAAAGATGGTGTGATTGGGAATCTATATTTCTTCTATGGAGTGGTTTGGGTATCAGGAGAGCTGGGGATATCAATCCGCTTCTCTTGCTGAAACTCTCATGAAGATTCCTTGTTTCTTTGAGTGCTTTGTGGTTTAGTTTGTTGAAATCGAATTATTTAAAATCTGAAGATATTGTAGGGAAGGAATTTTCATGATTCTCCCTTTTGATAAGGGTCACCTGATGTTCTAAAAAATCTGGTTGATCAAAATTCGAAATATGGAAGCGAATCATGCTGGAACCGGATTAAATTAACTAGAAGATACTTCTGTTTTGAATGGACATAGTCCTTGCTGCCCCTGGTCTTATTTAGAAATTGTGAATACTTTAAGATTCTCTACATGTTGGGTAATAGAGCTGCACATTTGTATCACTAAAAAAAGCTAAATTACTTTCATCTAAAGTAGTTTGGGATAAGGAACCTCCTTTTTGATTGTTAGAAGTTCTTTGGGATGATTGTATTGATGATGTATCTTAATAGATTAGCTTTTTAACCATAAAAAACAGTAAATCCTAAAATTCTTTTTCCCCTTACTATACAAATACACATGCATTATGTATATAGATATTTATGCATAGGGACCACTGATTGGAGCAATTTGTAAAACCTTGGGCAGACAAGCATCAAGAATACAGATTCAAATCTGTGAGCATCCACCTTGAACAAAAAATGCCAAAGGTTAGGTCTGTATCCAGTCAACCCCACCCAAGACCTCAAGCCAGGAAGAATATTGGATAATGACCCCATGCATGTGAAGTTGTAAACATGTATGCATTTAGAACTATCATGCACGCACCTTCAACCATTTTGTAGAGAGCTGACCACCATCTACCTCTAGAAACCTGGTACTGATTCAGTGTCTCTTCAATGACTTTGTCATGCTTCCCTTCCAATACACACTGAAGAGTAATGATTGCATCCTTGGTTTTCTTGATAATGCTGTCCTCATCTTCAATGTCCAGGTTTTGGAGATCATTCTGCGAAGAAGACAGACTAACAGACAGGGCAAACTGTGCAGCAGCAGCCCAGCGGGAAGAGGCTAGCCATCTTCTCTGTCCATCTTGCCCCCTGGTTTCTTTTCTGGTTGACCTGTTTTCACCTTCTCCAAGAACTAAGCTGCGTAAATACTGGGCATTTGCAGATCCTGTACTTTGAACCATCTTAGAGAAAGCGCTCCCTTCATTTAACAGAAGATCCTCTGGTGTATCAAACTCTAGAACCTGAATAAAAGCATTTAATCTTCAGGTACAGTATCAAAACTATAAATAGAAACATGGGATATAACAATTTGAATATGAAATAGACTTGGAATTTTATTAGCTGATTTCCAGAATTTGGCTTGTCCACTTTTAAAAAAGAAAATTTTGTACCCTTGAGAAGAAAGCTCATTTACTGCTGACAAAGCAGACACACTGGATAGGTGTTATCAAGGAAATTTCTTAGGCCAAGTACCATACTTATCTATCATGTCCTGTATGAATCTTATAACATCTGATCTATTGCATTCTTTAGCACAAACCAGAAGAGGAGTTGTGTGTATCTAAAAGATGGTTAGCATCATTAAATTAAATAAAGATGTCTTTCTTCATACTCATCCACCAAGATTTGATTTGTCCTACGAAGATAGCAAGGTACAGTCAGACCCAGATCATTGAATCATTCACAAGTCCATGAAAAGAGATTAATCATGGGTCAATTGCCACCAGTTGACCCAGTAAATGTGGCATCATAAATAAAAATATAAAAATCTGTTTATTATCTATATTTAGTTGAGTAATTATAGACATAATTGTGTTTATTATATTAATAAATTACATAACTAATAATGTTTATCTAGTTAAAATAAATTTTTATGTTTCTATAATTACTGTATAGGCCATTTAATACATGATGACGAGTTGAGGTTTAATGGCCTTTGTTTTTTCCACCACACAAGAGACACAAGCTCCAGTCTTCAAGTGCACCTTTTGTGCAAAAAGCATATGTACAGAGAGACCAATTACCCAGATGGTTTGACAAACATTAGCCATGCTTTAAAAATCCAGTGAGTTCTCAGAAAACCTGACAAGCCCATAGTGGTTTGACTGGGTTTTAAACAATTTTAGGCCTGGGGTTTCTAAAACCCACGAATCTGTGACAACAATGATGTGAAAGACAATAGGAGCATACAAGCAAAGTTAAAATGCTTGAAGTACCTGGCCAGCATCAAGCAAAAGAACTCGGTCACAGTCAATGATGGTATTCAGTCGGTGAGCAATAACAAGCATTGTGCATGATTTAAACTCTTCCCTAATGGTTTTCTGGATGAGAGCATCAGTTCTAACATCAACAGCAGCCGTGGCTTCATCAAGAACAAGAATCTTTGATCTCCGCAGCAAAGCACGTGCCAGACTTAACAGTTGCCTCTGTCCAACACTGAAATTTTCCCCTGCCTCAGAAACCTTGACACACCAAAGAGTGACATCTGTGTTAAAATATTATGCACGTTTTCTAGTTTATTTGATAAGAAACATTGTTGGGACTTCTCAATCATGCATGCTGAGGTTTTGTCTTCTTATTAGAATGTAATGAATCTGTAATTGTCCAATCAAATACCTATTTTATGGAACGTCATATTCCAGACAGCGGCTAAACAAAGGTTGGAATAGACAATCATTTAACATTATTAGCAACCAAGAAAATGAATAGGTAAATAGAAATTTACTAGATTTGGACAATTAGATCTTAAATCCCAATTGCTGCCTGTTCATTAGGTGTCACAAAATCTGTTTCTATATGGTAACTTTGCTCCCACCCAAAGAAAAAATAAAGAAACAAATTTGAGCAACATACCTCAGCATCCAAACCCAAAGAGTTTCTTCTGATTACATCCTTTAGATGTGCTCTTTCTAAAGACTCCCAAAGATCAGCATCATTATGCTCATTGAAAGGATCAAGATTGAATCGTACAGTTCCTAGAAAACAAATAAATGAGCATTCATATTAGTTACAATCGGAAGATCAACTTAATCCACATCAATATGAGAGATTGAGTGAGAATCTATATCAGTTACAATCATAGTTGTCCTGGCAACACCTAGGTAATATGGTGCTTTTTTAACATCTTGTTCTTTGACTTGGTGTTTTTGCATGGGCATGTCCAATCTACCATGTCTCATGCTAGATCATATAGTCTGGAGTTTTTCTCATTAGACAAAGCAATATTCCCTTTCTTTGTTTACCTTTGTAGCTAATTAATTTATTTATTTTGTGTTGGGGGCTGGGGGGAGTTATTTGAAGAACTTCAAAATACAAATCTATAATATCAAGGATTTTCTATTAATGAATGCTGTGATGCATCTTCAATTAACTACTGTTTTGGTGGGCCATGTAGGTTGTTCAAATCTGTTGAAGTTTGACCTGCCATAGAATTCTGTCTTGTTCGTTGACTGTAGAGTAAAGTAGACAGCAAGAAGTAGGAGAGGAAAGAAGAAAAGAGAGAAGAGAGAAAAGAGAGAAAGGCTGGTTCGAATTAGGGAAAAAAGTTAATCCCTTGATTCGGCCAGACCTATTATTATATTATTGACTTATTGAAAAAGACTTGAGTGCCCTTCTTTAAGTAAGAGGCACTCGAACTAACATAACAGTACACATCAGCATTCTCAACAAGTACAAAGACTGAAATACCCCTTCACTAACACCACTAACACTCCCCCTCAAGCTGGTGAGTATATATCATATAATCCCAGCTTGTTACATATGTAGTCCACTCTCCCTCGACTCAAGCCTTTTGTAAACAAGTCTGCCCACTGGTTTCCCGTACTAACATATGCAGTTTCTATCACCCCATTCAGCACCTTCTCTCTCACAAAATGACAGTCAACTTCGATGTGCTTGGTTCTTTCATGAAACACTGGATTGGAAGAGATATGAACCGCTGCCTGATTGTCACAGTAGAGCTTCATTGGAGTACTGATGTCATATCCTATCTCCTGTAGAAGGTTCCTCAGCCACACTAGTTCACAAGCAGTATGTGCCATGGCCCTATATTCCGCTTCTGCACTGCTTCTTGCCACAACTGTTTGCTTCTTACTTTTCCATGTTACCAGGTTACCCCCCAGAAAGGTGCAATAGCCTGTGGTAGATCGTCTATCAGACATAGAACCTGCCCAATCAGCATCGGTGTATCCTTCTACTACCAGTTTTCCACCACTTCTGTACAGCAAACCACGACCAGGAGCTCCTTTCAGATACCTCACAATCCTTAGCACTGCATTCCAATGTGGGACCAAAGGTTTCTGCATGAACTGACTCACCACACTAACCGCAAATGAAATATCTGGCCGAGTAATGGTTAGATAGTTTAGTTTGCCTACAAGTCGTCGGTATCTTCCAGGCTCTTCAAACACTTCACCTATATCACTGCTCAGCCTCGTATTTGTTTCCATAGGTGTCTCAGCCGGTTTAGTACCCAACAATCCTGTTTCTTCCAGTAAATCAAGCACATATTTCCTCTGGCACAAATTAATGCCATGCTTAGATCTTGCTACCTCTATGCCCAAAAAGTATTTCAACTTGCCAAGGTCCTTTGTCTGAAAATGTTCCTGTAGGAATGCCTTCAATCTGTCAATGCCCATTTTATCATTCCCAGTCACAACGATATCATCCACATACACCACCAATATTATTTTACCTGCCGAAGAGTCAAGACTGAAGACAGAGTGATCAACTTGGCACTGTTTCAGACCAAACTTCTTGACCACCTCACTGAACCTACCAAACCATGCTCGAGGGGACTGTTTAAGTCCATAAATAGCCTTCTTAAGTCTACATACCTTACCATCCTCCCCCTAAGCAACAAACCCAGGTGGTTGCTCCATGTAGACCTCCTCGAGCAAATCCCCATGCAAAAAGGCATTTTTGATATCGAGCTGATGGAGAGGCCAACCAGACATAGCTGCAAGAGAGATGACGACACGAACTGACCCTATCTTAGCAACCGGGGAGAACGTCTCCGTGTAGTCAATGCCATAGGTTTGGGAGTACCCTTTGGCAACCAGCCGCGCCTTCAGGCGCTCAACACGACCATCTGGCAAGTACTTAACACTATACACCCACTTACAACCGACAGCCTGCTTCCCAGGAGGAAGAGCGGTGAGATCCCAAGTGTGATTATGATGCAAGGCAGAGAGCTCTTCTTCCATAGCACGGCACCACTCTGGAGAGGTAAGGGCTTCCTGGACATCCTTAGGAACAACCACGGAGGATAACAAAGATATGAACTGGCGATGGGAAGCGGAGAGGTGGGTAAGTGAAACAAAATTGGAAATAGGGTGAAGGGTGCAAGTACGCTTACCTTTCCGTAAGGCAATAGGAAGATCTAGGTCGGAGGCTGGTGTCGAAGCTGGAGCTGGATCTGTCGACGGTGATGAAGCTGGAGGAGCTGCAGCCGGTACACGTGGGCGATGTGTATACACGTGACGGATGGGTGGACGGTCAACCAATGGTGGCACCGGAGGCAAGGACGTAGGCATGACTGGAACCAAAGGAGGTGGATCAGCCACAGGAAGAGGAAGAGGAGGTGGTGATGTGGGGGAAGCAGCAGCACCGGACCCCACGAAGAACGGAGTAGACTCAAAGAATGTAACATCAGCACATACCAAGGAACGACGAGAACTAGGATGATAACACTTGTACCCTTTCTGAGTTCGGGAATAACCAAGGAAGATACACTTCATGGAACGTGCATCTAACTTGTCAGTCCCGGGACTCAGATTATGAACAAAGCAGACACACCCAAATACCCGAGGAGAAAGCGGAAACGGAGACATGTTGGGGAATAAGACACTAAAAGGAGAACGACCATCAAGGATAGACGTGGGCATCCGATTAATTAAGAAACAAGAGGTGAGCATTGCATCGCTCCAAAAAGTTTTGGGAACATTCATGTGGTGCATGAGGGAGCGTGCCGTTTCTACAAGATGGCGGTTCTTTCTCTCAGCAACCCCATTTTGTTGCGGAGTATAGGTACATGAAGTTTGGTGTATAATGCCATGTTGGTCCAAGTATTCTCGAAAAGATGAAGACAAGTATTCACGACCATTATCAGAACGGAAAATTTTGATGTGAACACCAAATTGATTACGGATCTCAGCATAAAATTTCTGGAAGATGGAAAATAATTCACTTCTTTCTTTCATTAAATAGAGCCACGTCATTCTTGAACAGTCATCAACAAAAATAACAAAATATCGGTATCCATTATATGACATCACTTTATAAGGACCCCAAACATCTGAATGAATTAAAGAAAAAAGACTCGACACACGGTTATCGACCCTAGAACGAAAGGGAACACGATGGTGTTTCCCAAATTGACAAGACTCACAATCTAAAACAGAAAGTTGACTCAATGAAGGGACTAAGGACTGCAACACTTTCAGCGAAGGATGACCAAATCTACAGTGCCACTGGAGAGGAGAAATGGATGACTGAAGAGCCGTTGACGTTCGTCCACCACCATCAAGATAATACAGTCCACCGGCTTCATGCCCTCCACCAATCTTCATCCCCGTCTTGAGATCCTGAAAAACACACATAGAAGGGTAAAAAGTGATGGAGCACTTAAGTGACTTGGTTAGCTTACTAACAGACATAAGATTAAATGGAAGCTTAGGTACATATAAAACAGAGGATAGGGATACAGGGTCTAGGTCAACATTACCAACACCACAGATAGATGACGTGGAGCCATTAGCAAGGGTAACAGATTGTGATGTTGAGCAATGAGTGAGAGATGAAAACACACCTGGAGTTCCCGTCATGTGATCGGAGGCTCCAGAGTCAATAATCCAGGGGTTGGGTGTGGATGCCAAACAAGCCATACCTGAGTGTGCAAAGGAAGCTGTGTTCTGCTGCGACTTGGATTGAACAAACCTCTCATACTCATCACGAGGAACACTCACCATCTCCTTGCCTGGACCATCTGAGGGAGTAGAAGGCATCGGGTCAGCTGACCGTTTCTCCTGTGTAGGGCTGAAACTGGTGTCACTAGTCATGGCATGGTTGGCCCACGTCGAGGGAGGACCATGTAAGTCATAGCAGTAGTTAATGGTATGTCCATCCAAACCACAGTGAGTACACTTCCGTGGACCCGAGCCACGTCCTCTACCACGAGCTCCCCCTGAATCTCTGCCTCCAGTACGACCACCACCACGGATATGTGTAGATCCACCACTACCACTCCTGCCAGGCTGGGTTCCTCGAGTCCCACTTCTGCCACCTCGGCCTCTTGACACTGCAAATGCTGATTTATCGGAGACATTAGAGTCCATAGATCCAATGGAAGCCCTCCGAAGACGAGCAAACACCTCCTCTAAAGATGGAAGAGCAGATCCCCCTAGTATCTGGGCTCGTACTGGTTCATACTCAGACTTCAGCCCCACCAGAAACCGTGTTACATCAAGCTGCTCTCGCTGTTGCTGTTGAACTTTGACATCTGAAGTGAGAGGATGATAGACATTTAACTCATTACGGATATTCCTCACATTGGCATAGTACTCCTCAAGGCTCTGATTTCCCTGTTGCAGATTGAAGTATTCCTGATACAGTTGATATACCCTAGTGGTATTATCCTGACCTGAATACAGTTTCTTGGCATGATCCCACACCTCTTTGGCTGTGTCAAGAAACATGAAGTTCACACTGATTTTGGGTTCCATACTGTTCCACAACCATGTAATGATCTGTGCATCTTCCTGTTCCCAGTCTTCATACTCCTGAGAATTAGCGGGGGGTTTCTCCTCTCTTATATGCTTCACTTTCTTCTTCGCCTTCAGAAAAACCTCTACAGACTTGGCCCAAGGGACATAATTCTCTCCATTCAGTTTAATGGAGGTCATTTGGACATTCAGGTAGTCAGTAGATATCATGACACTAGGTTTACTATCACTGTTATCTGCCATTGCCGAACTCCCTTAATTCTGAGCACTGAATTAGGAGCACTACACACTGCACACTACACACAGACACTTCATCGAAATCTGCACACTGATTTCAACAGCTGAGAACTGCAACACCACAAACCCTACTCACCGAAGTCTGTACACTGATTTCAGCAGTATTAAATGTTGAAAACTACAACACCACAACCCCTACTCACCGAGGTCTACACACTGATTTCAGCGATATCAAAAGCTGAAAACCACACTTGTAACACCACCAACATTAATCCACAACTATAGGAAGCTTCACCATTAAGTAGACACTATTGCCATTCGAATCACACACAAACCAGAATAAACCCTAGCATAAACCCTAGCATACTGCAATCTGAAAACCCATCATGCGAACTGTACTACACCTCTCATGTATTCCATAACAAAAAAAATATATAAAAAAAACTTTACCTCATCGCCTGAAGGCCAACCATACGAAGGGCTGAGACACCACTGCACCACACGTACCAGCCCTAACTAGGGCTTAGAAACCACAGCAACCAATCACCAACGACACAATCGGAGGCATAGAGACCTCCTAGGGAAGAGGGCGATCACTCCTTTTCAGCCCTTTTCCCAGTCTCCAACTCACAACTGAGAACCCCAAGTGAAACCCTAATTCGAATGCGCAGAAGGCAGAATTCTAGCAAGTCTGATTTGGTGAACCTAGCTCTGATACCATGTTGAAGTTTGACCTGCCATAGAATTCTGTCTTGTTCGTTGACTGTAGAGTAAAGTAGACAGCAAGAAGTAGGAGAGGAAAGAAGAAAAGAGAGAAGAGAGAAAAGAGAGAAAGGCTGGTTCGAATTAGGGAAAAAAGTTAATCCCTTGATTCGGCCAGACCTATTATTATATTATTGACTTATTGAAAAAGACTTGAGTGCCCTTCTTTAAGTAAGAGGCACTCGAACTAACATAACAGTACACATCAGCATTCTCAACAAGTACAAAGACTGAAATACCCCTTCACTAACACCACTAACAAAATCAAATAAGCTGTTTTGGTGGTGAAGATCAAGATGGATACCACATACCTGAGAAAAGAACTGGTGATTGTGGGATAATCCCAAGAACTTTGCGTAAATCCATCAGACCAAACTTTGCAACATCACAATCATCAATTAAAATTCTTCCTCTTTCAAGTTCTACAATCCGAAACAAAGCATTAAGCATGCTCGATTTCCCAGCTCCAGTCCTGCCTACTATTCCTATCTTCTCACTAGGAGAAATCAAGAAAGACAAGCCATGCAGCACAGGAGGAAGTTCAGGCCTGTATCGTAAGACAACATTTTCAAATTTGATAGATCCTGTTGAGGGCCATCCTGGTGGAGGGCGGTTGCTCTCAATAATGGCTGGAGCCTCAGAAGGTAACACAATATATGTTCCTATTCGCTCCACAGCATTTAAACTATTCTCAGCCAGACTTGCAAGTCTTAAAACAGCAGTCAACAGGTTTGTGATATTTAAAGCATAACTGAGAAGAAGACCCATTGTAGATGCAAACACAACCTGATTTTCTGCCCGTTGGTTCTGCATGACTGCAAACGATGCTGTTAACCAGATCATAACTCCTCCCAATGTTTCAAGCCGGATAGCAAGCCAACGATTTGAACTCATATTCACAAGAGTGAATCTAATATTATTGTCCATTGATTTCCCATTAATGTTGGCCATCCGATCATAGGCCTTGTATGCACGAATGGTTGTTAAACCATTCAGTGCTTCTCCAAATTGTGCATAGACAGGAGATCTGGTTATTGAATCCAGCCGTTTAACTTCGCGAGCAGTGCTCTGTCAAATAAAAAAGTCTTGCATTGTTAGAACACCTACTCATATTACCAGAGATTATGAAATGAAAAATGTTTTGGCAACTATTAAACATGAGCAAGAAATTCTGAGAAAATCATAGTTTTCAGGACAAAACAAGCATAATTTTCAACATGTGATTAAACAGTCCTGGTTTAATGCACTTTCCCATTGGAAACATGCTTCATCTCTGCTCTCCACCCTCACATTATCACTCTGCTTTTGACTACAATGATACTTTTAAATGAATACTGGGCCAAAGCATTAAAACACTAAAGCCTGAAGTTTGGCATTTCACTTGCCTAAATTGAGGCATAAGCATCACAATTGCACATTTTTTTAAATAAAACCAAAATAAGATAGTCATTGCTCTAATCTATTTCTTCCCAATGGGCTTTTTCTTTTCTGTTTAGGGCCTATTGGGCCTGAAGTTTGGCATTTCACTTGCCTAAATTGAGGCATAAGCATCACAATTGCACATTTTTTTAAATAAAACCAAAATAAGATAGTCATTGCTCTAATCTATTTCTTCCCAATGGGCTTTTTCTTTTCTGTTTAGGGCCTATTGGGGTAACTCACAGTATTCCTAGTGAGTTTTGATATTCCTAAATAAAAAAACATAGTTATGATTTCTTTTTGAATTGTCATTTTTTATTCAAAGACAAATATAATAATAATTAAGCTCGAACCTATTAATTGCACTGTGAAATTGTCATTTTTTATTCAACTTAGGTGCACGCCTCAGTTATATGTCATGAGCATGCCATACTTCATATTGCACCTCAGGTCACTTAAGGTTATCAGGTATGCCTCTCCTTGTTAGAGTCGACAGTCCAGGGGTACTTAAAGTCATTTCACAATGTTTTATTTAAAGGTGTTTTGTCTATTATGTCTAAAGTTAAGTAGGGTGTCCCATCCATAAAGAGGGGCACAAAAGTCTTTGTACTTAATATTACAAACCTATATAGACAATTCTGGTTGGCTGAGAATATGTGATTTTTCTTTCAAGCAACGACCATTTAACCATCTCTTCTTCTCTTCTTTTTTCTTTTATTCCAGGACAGAAATCAGATCTGATCAAACTAATAACATGGTATCAGAGCTCTGATTTCCTGCCCAGTTTTTCTCTCTTTTAGCGCCTTCCAGCACACCAATTTTGAGATTTCTTAGTATTACCTGGAGGATCGAAGAGAGGCCACAAAGGAGTGATCATTTTCTCTCTAGGGAGGTATTCATGCCTCTAGGTGCTGCAGTAGGTGTTGTTTCAGTGGAGTTTTAGAAAAACCCTCTAATCGGTGCATCAAAGAGGGACTGTCAGTGATCAGTTTGTGTGGGGTGTTTCAGTGATCTGAAAGGGTACGGTTGTGGATCTCAGGGCCTATTGTGGACTGCCTATTAGCAGGTATGCATATGAAGTGAGTTTCTGTGTGTTTCCTGTTACGGAAAGTGGGTGATAGGTGTGAGAATACATAGGGCTGTCAACGGTCGGGTCTGGATTGGAACCAGCTGGAACTGAAACCGACCCAACATGAAATGTTAAGGACCTGGACCCGGAACCAGACCTGATAGGGTCTGAAATTTTTGGACCCACAATCGAACCAATAGGTTCTCGGGACAATTGGGTCTGACCCAACAGGCCCAATTATAATAAATAAAAAATAAATATTTATGTTTAATATATATTAAATATTCTATATATTATATGTATAGTATATATAATTTATTTATTTAATATTATATATATTGGGTTGGGTCTGAATCGGTTCGGGACTGGTAGAACTGGTTCCAAACTGATAGTAATCGGGACCCTATATCAGGACCCAGAACCAACCTGTCAGTTCTAGTTCCCGGAACCAGAACCAGCCCAATCAGTTCGGTTCCATCAGGTCTGCTGGGTCGGACCCGACCCATTGACAGCCCTAAGAATACAGAACAGTGCTGAAATCTGTTATAGCACATGTTTCTGCTGTAGTTGATTGGTAGTGGTGTAGTGTGGTGCTGTGGGGTGAAGTGACAAAATAAGTGCTATAACCCCTGATTTTTTGAATGTACAAATGACATCTATATGGAGAGAATTATGTGCCATGGACCAAGTCAGTAGAGGTCTTTCTTAGGGCCAAGAAGAAAGCGAAACATGTGAAAGAAGAAAAACCCTTCATTGATTCCCAAGGATATAGTGATTAGGAACAAGAAGATGCACAATTATCACGTGGTTGTGGAATAGTATGGAACCCAAAATCAGTGTGAATTTTATGTTTCTTGATATGGCTAAGGAGATATAAGACCATGCCAAGAAGCTTTATTCTAGACAAGATAACACTACAAGAGTATATCAGCTCCATCAAGAATATTTTAATCTAAAACATGGAAATTAAACACTTGAGGAGCATAATGCTAGTATGAGGAACCTTCCAAGTGAGCTCAATATCTATCATCCCTTGACATCGGATGCTAAAATTCAGCAAAAACAAAGGGAGAAACTTTATGTGATTAGATTTTTAGTGGGTTTGAAGGCTGAGTATGAACTAGTCAGAGATCAAATTCTAGGAGGTTCTGCCCTTCCCTTGGGAAGGTGTTTGCTTGACTCTATAGGATTACTATTGGGTATTTAAAGGGTTCCACCATTTTAGATAGATTAGCCTTTGCAATGACGAGAGGGGGAGGCCATGGAAATAGAAGAGGTCATGGAGTTTAGGGAGGTTGTGGTGGTCTTACGTTGAATCATGGTGATGGACGTAGTGGAGGTCGAGACTCAAGGGGAGGTTGTGGTAATGGGCCTAGGAAGTGCACATATTATTACAGGGAAGGTTCAAAATAGTTGATGCAAGGTTCAAAATATCGATACGCCCGATATGCCAGTAGGGGCGTATAGGGCGAATTGATACTGCATTTTATTGCTTTTTTTTTCGCAACTAGTTTAGGAGGGCTGGTTTAGGGCTCCTCCACCCCCTGAACCAGTTAGACCCCCGATACACCCACTGTAGGGGCGTATCGGAGGGGTCTCGGAATGATACATATCAGCCGATATGGGCCGTTACATGTCGATACTTTGAACCTTGAGTTGATGTTCAGAAAACCGATCAAGCACTCTCTACATCTACTAGTGCCTTTGGGAAGGAGATGATGAGTAAGAAATGTTTCATCGGGCTACCTCCTAGTAGAATACTGCCACTCTTGCCCACTCAAGTATGGCTTGTCTGGCAGCCAAACCTTCACACTAGATTATCGATTTTGGAGCTTCCAATCATATGACTAGGACTCCGGGTTTGTTTTCCTCCCTTTCTTCATCCTCTACATTACAAACAGTTACTTTAGCTAGTGGTTCTACCTCTCCTATTTGTGGTGTTGGTAATGTTGAAATTGCATCGTTGTATTTTAGTATGTGTTCGAATTTCCTTTTAACCTTATGCCTATTAGCAAATTAACCAAATCTCTCAATTGTTCTATAACTTTCTTCCCTGGTTCTTGTGCTTTTCAGGATCTCAAGACGGCGATGAAGATTGGTGGAGGGCAAGAACCTGGGGGATTGTATTATCTTGATGATGGTGGTTTGACAGTAGCTCTCTAGTCTTCTCTTACACCTTTCTAGTGGCATTGCAGGCTTGGTCATCCATCTCTCAAGACACTTCAATTATTCCCTCATTGCATCGTCTTTTTTCATTGGAATGTGAGTCATGTCAGTATGGAAAACACCACCGGTAATCCTAGAGTCGACAATTGTAGTTTGTGTCGTTTTGCTTTAGTCCATTTTGATATTTGGGGTCTAAACAAAGTTCTTTATATATAATGGTTGTAAGAATTTTGTAATTTTTGTTGAGGATTATTCAAGAATGACATGGCTTTATCTTATGAAAGAAAAGAGTGAAATTTGGGGTCCAAACAAAGTTGTGAAGTGTTCCCCAATTTTCAAAAATTTCATGACTAAATTTGAACTCAATTTGGTGCTCACATAAAGATTCTTCATCTAATAATGGAAAAGAATATTTCTATACACCATTTCAACAATACTTAGAACGACATGGGATCATTCATCAAACCTCTTGCACTTTGTAGAGAGATTGGGCCGAATAGGCCGTAGTCCTTTGGTGTCATTCTTATTAGTTCCTTCTTGTTATGTTTTCTTATTGGGCCTTCTTTCTTTATGGGCCTTTAGCTTTTGTTTTGTTTTTAAGTGTATTGCTGATGTGGACACCTACTTAGGGCCTTCTTGTAAACTATGTAAGTTAAGTAAGTCTAATAAAAGATTAGAGTAGGGGAAGAGGAGATTATCGAACTCCTCCTTTCTTTCTCTAATTTTATTGGTTTGGATCACATCTTGGTATCAGAGCAGGTCTTTCTTCGTTTTCTCTTTTTTTTCCTTCTTTTACCATACACCTTTTTTTTCTAATTGAAAGGTGTACGGAGAGATAAATTGCTGATCAATCAGAGATCTTGTTTACCTAGTTGGTAAAGGGTTTGGAGAGTCAGAAGTTGGCCGAAGATTGCCAAGAAAGTGGGACTGCAGAATTTTTCCCAAAACCCTAGCTGACTAGAGAGTTTCCAGTTACAGGTTGAAGAGGTTGTTTGGGTGTGGCGCTCAAGGCTTGGAGGGTTCCCTTTTATCTCCAAAAGTGGGCGGCTACAATTGGAAGTGGTTTGGATTGCTCTGGTTTGAGCGGCTACCTCTTCTCTCTTTCTCCCCAGAGGCCAAGTACGATGAAACCCTAGTTTTGGGACTTTTGAGTGTTGACTGACCTTAGTTAGGCCTATAAAAGTTGAAAACTTTGTTTTTTGATTTTCGTTTGATTAATGGAGCAATCTAGAAGTGAGATGAAGCAAATCCCGATGTCGAAGGTTGGTCCTGTATATTCCATTCTGACAGGAGTGACTACAATTAAACTTGACGGAACAAATTATCTTGCTTGGCACAATCTGTTAAGATCCATGTCTGTAGTAGAGGTAAACTAGGGTTTCTCACAGGTAGTAAGGTGATGCCAAAAGAGACTGATACTACATATGAGAAATGGATGCAAGACAATTACACGGTTATTGGGTGGTTGGTAAATTCTATGCAGCCCCACATAAGTCAACACTATCTATGGATGACTTCAGCCAAGGAAATTTGGGAATAGTGTTACAGAAACATACTCTCAGAAATTAAAAGTTGCAAGGGACTACAAACTGAAGAATGATGTGAAAAATTTAAAACAGGGGGACAAGAGTGTGGCTATCTACTATTCAATGTTGAAGTCACTATGGCAGGAGATAGATGTT
The DNA here is from genome assembly GCF_055504915.1 of Nelumbo nucifera. NCBI lineage: Eukaryota > Viridiplantae > Streptophyta > Magnoliopsida > Proteales > Nelumbonaceae > Nelumbo > Nelumbo nucifera. The sequence continues at coordinate 74,520,531 of NC_142651.1, forward strand.
ATGGAAGCAGTTGTATGGGAAAGCACCAAAGATGCAGAAACTTTTAGGAAATTTGTGGAAAGAAATACAGTTTTTGAATTCCTTACAAGACTTGATCCTGAATTTGATATTACAAGGCAAAATATTCAAATAGTCAACACTATTTGACCCCACCTCCCCCAGAACATTTTGCACATGCTGGATTAAAACCAAAAGGGGTAAATGAAAAAAAGGAGGTGATATGTGAATATTGCAAGAAGTCAAAACATACGAAGGGTTCTTGTTGGAAACTCCATCCAGATCTTCGTCCAGAAAGGTTTTGAAACAACAACAATTTTAAGAAGGGTAGTCAGTCTGGAAAGCCCAAGAATGCAAATGTTGCTACAGTATCTGAAAGTGAAGAATAATTTGTTGTGGAACAACTGGTAGTAGTGAAGGCAGAATTTGAGAGATATGGGAAGTTGATACATCACTTGGAGTCTACTGTTGCATCATCCTCCTCAAGCACCCCCTCTACATCCGCCTTTGCCCATTCAGGTATTCGTGCTTCTGCAAATCATGCTACAGCCTCAAGTAATCGTAGAATTCCTTGGATCATAGATTAAGTAAAAAGCCTTATGTGCTGATTTCGGCCAAGCTTCTTGTGAAAGGAAGAGTAGAAAGTTGGGGATTTCAGCAAGAGACAGAGGAAAGGGAAGAAAAGAGAAGAAGGTCGACTAGGATAGATTAACATAACCCTAGCCGCCAGCCCCTCATTCTATTTATAATTAACTTAAGTATGAGATATTACAAAGATGCCCTTAGTAGGGCGGCAACTCAAACTAAGTAATTACAGCTCTTTTAAAAAATAAAAACTAATGGGCCCAAGGCCCAACAACATCTTAATTTAAAAGAAAATAAACTAATGACAAGTCGGCCCACTCAACACTCCCCCTCAAGTTGGGAGTAGATGTCATACATCCCCAACTTGCGTAGATCATGCTCCAGCTTATTCTTTGCAACACCTTTTGTGAGGACATCAGCAAGTTGCAGATCAGAAGAAATGTATGGAAGACAAACTTCTCCAGAAGTTACCCTTTCTCTGATAAAATGTCTATCTACTTCAATGTGCTCAGTTCGGTCATGCTAGACTGGATTATGAGCAATATTAATTGCTGCCTGGTTATCGCAGTATAGCATCATAGGTTCTTCTACCTGAACAGATCAGAAGAAATGTATGGAAGACAAACTTCTCCAGAAGTTACCCTTTCTCTGATAAAATGTCTATCTACTTCAATGTGCTCAGTTCGGTCATGCTGGACTGGATTATGAGCAATATTAATTGCTGCCTGGTTATCGCAGTATAGCATCATAGGTTCTTCTACCTGAACACCGATTTCTTCCAACAGAGAACGGATCCAGAGAAGTTCTGAAACTCCATGTGCCATGGCCCTATATTCGGCTTCTGCACTTGATCTTGCCACAACTGTTTGTTTTTTACTCTTCCATGAGACTAGGTTACCCCCAACTAGGGTGCACACTCCTGAAGTTGATCTTCTGTCATCGAGGCATCCTGCCCAGTCCGCATCTTTATAGGTCTCTAGCTTGAGTTGTCCATGATCAATAAACAATATGCCTCTGCCTGGATGTCCCTTCAGATAAGCAAGGATCCTGTCAACTGCCTTCCAGTGTTGGTCTCGTGGAGCATGCATGTATTGGCTCACTACACTTACTGCATAGGAGATGTCCGGTCTTGTCATGCACAAGTATAGTAGCCGACCCACAAGTCTTTGGTACCTCCCAAGGTCCTTTACTGGTTCACCTTCTGATACACTGATTCTATGGTTCTGATCAATGGGGGTGCTAGCTGCCTTTGTTCCAAGTTTCCCTGTTTCTTGGAGAAGGTCCAAGACATACTTCCTTTGAGAGATAAAAATTCCATGTTTTGATCTTGCAACTTCAATGCCTAAGAAGTATCTCAGTTCTCCAAGGTCCTTAATCTCAAATTCCTTATGCAGGTTCCTCTTCAGACTATCAATCTCACTCAGATCATTCCCAGTGACAACAATATCATCCACATAAACAATTAGGATTGACACCAAGGATCCCCTGCGCTTCACAAACAAGGTGTGATCAGATTGAGTTTAAGTGTAGCCAAAAACAATCAAGGCCTTTCAGAATTTGTCGAACCATGCTCTGGGAGATTGTTTGAAGCCATATAGTGACTTCTTCAGCTTGCATACCTTTCCCTCTTTAGCATTATCATAAAAACCAGCTGGAAGATCCATATACACCTCTTCTTGCAGATCCCCATTTAGGAAAGCATTCTTCACATCCAGTTGAAACAAGGGCCAAGAGTATAAGGCAGCAAGAGAAAGGAGTATCCGAACAGAGGTCATCTTTGCAACTGGTGCAAAAGTCTCTAGATAATCAATGCCATAGGTCTGTGTGTATCCTTTTGCAACAAGTCTTGCCTTGTACCTCTCTATGCTTCCATCTGCCTTATACTTTACTATGTAAACCCATTTGCATCCAACTGTCTCCTTGCCTTCTGGTAGGTCCACAATCTCCCATGTCTGATTCTTAATCAAAGCCTCCATCTCTTCTTGCATAGCTGCCTTCCACTCAGATTTGGAGAGAGCCTCACTAACACCCTTGGGTATAGACACGGAATCAAGAGAAGAGAGAAAAGCACGGTAGGAAGGAGAAAGTCCACTGTAGGATAAGTATTGTGATATGCAATGAGCAGTGCACTTCCTCTTCCCTTTTCTAAGAGCAATAGGGAGATCAAGGTTATCTGTAACAGTGTTAGTGGGACCAATGGGAACTGAAATAGTAGAGGGATCAAGAGGAATACCTGGATCTGTATCAACCGAATCTGGAGTCTCCAAGGGATCGACAGGAAGTGGTGTGAGTTCTGCTATAGTGGAATCAACCTCCTTATGAAGTCTCTGTCGCGAGTAATACTGTGAGACGGAACGCAAAGGGGGTGGCAAGGTAGGTGACATCGGATGGTTGTCAAGCACAGTAGTAGACACAGGAACTAGAACTAGGAGAGGGATAGACTACTGACTTACTTCCCCAAAACACTCCCCCTGAGAAGGATTCCTTGAGAAGAAGTATGTAGGTTCGAAAAAGGTGATGTCCATAGTAACAAACCAGTTCCCAGAGACTGGACCATAGCAGCGGTACCCTTTCTGATTCTCTACATATCCAAGGAAGACAAATTTCTTTGCCTTGGGGTCAGATTTCGAACGGTAAGGACCAAGAATATGCGCAAAGCAGACACACCCAAACACCCTTAGAGGAATATGAAACATCTCCCCCTAAGGAAAAAGAAGGCTGAATGGAGTGCTGAATCCAAGTATACGAGAAGGCATCCTGTTAATCAAATATACTGCCGTGAGAACAGCATCACCCCAAAAACGAACCGGAACTGTCGCTGTGATCATCATGCTTCTTGCCGTCTCAACAATGTGTCTGTTCTTTCTCTCTACAACACCATTCTGCTGTGGACTGTAGGAGCAGCTACTCTGATGGACAACACCATACTCCAATAGATATGAGGCAAGATGTCTCTCAAAATACTCCCTAGCATTGTCAGATCTGAACATCTTGATTCTAGTTCCAAACTGTGTTAATACCATCTGATGGAATTGCCTCACCAAGGATGGTACCTCATCACGTGATTTCATCAAGTAAATCCAGGAATATTGAGGGAAATCATCCACAAATAGGAGAAAATAGCGATAGCCACCCATAGAGGGAACATGATAAGGGCCCACACATCTGAATGAATAACATCAAAAGGAGAAGAACATCTTTTCTTACTCGGTTTAAAAGAGTGTCTACAATGCTTTCCAAGTTCACAACCTTCGCACTTCAACCTTGACAGACTCACAGACTAACAAACAGTTTTGGAAACAAAGAACTTAAAGAAGAAAAAGACAAATGACCCAGACGATTATGCCAAAGTATAATCTGATCCACAAGTTTTGACTCACTGTCCTTGCAAACATGATGACTTTGGTGAATTGGAAGAGTATCCAGGAGGTAGATTCCATTCACTTCACGACCACTCCCAATCCTCTTTGAATCCAGATCCTGCAAAATACAATGTCCAGGAGAAAAAATTACTGAGCAGTTCAGATTCTTAGTCAAACTACCAACAGATAACAAGTTGGTGCTCAATCTAGGAACATGGAGGACAGAGGGTAAACAAATGGAATCATTAATCTTGACAGATCCCTTCCCAGCAATAGGAACATGGGATCCATCAAATGTGGAGACCCTATCTCTGCTAGAATTGAGCTGGTAAGAGGAGAAAATGGTGGAGCAATGGGTCATGTGCTCTGAGGCTCCAGAGTCTATAATCCAAGGAGATCTCTCCTTACCTGAAGCAGAAACATAGTTTGCAGTGACATATGGACTACCTGTGTGGGCAAGGGAGGTAGAGTGAGTTCCACCTGTGCTACCTGTACCTTGTTGTCCGGTTGCGGCTGAATTGGAACTAGCTGTATCCCTCTGATTCAGAAGTAACCCAAACCTCTCAAGCTCGGCCCTTACTGCAGCAACTGCAACAGACTCCAAGGCAACTGTAGTAGGGGGGGCCGGAGTGTCACTAGTAACTGCCATATGTGCATTTCCTTTCTTATTCTTCAATCTAGTCGGCACAAGATGTGGGTGAAGCTTCCAGCAAGTATCTCTTGTATGCTTCGGTTTCTTACAGTAGTCACAGGCTAAGTCCCTTTTGTCTTCCTTCTTGTTCTCATTGCCATTCTGTTTAGGTTTCACAGCACTTACCATAGTAGACTGATTAGACATGAGATTCTTCATCATTACATCCCTCCTGCACTCCTCTCCTGACACGAATGCATATGCTTGGGAGAGAGTGACACTGTCCCTGGAAAGAAAATGCTGTCGTGCAATGTCATACTCAAGGTTAAGGCCAGCAAGGAATTCGAACACCCTATACTTCTCTAAGTGTCTTTGATAGGTAGCTGCATCCTTGGTGGTTTCCCAAGTAAAGGTCTCTAGATGGTCAATCTCCTGCCACAAGGTCTTAAGGACTGAAAAATAAGCTGCAACAGATCTATCTCCCTGCCTAGTAGCAATAATCTGATTTCTCAGTTGAGAAGCCCTAGCAACATTCTCCTTCTGTGAATAGGTCTCTGCAACCCCATCCCATATCTCCTTAGCAGTGTTTGCCCAAAAAAGTTTTTACTTATATGTGGCAACATAGAATTACGCAACCATGTCATTACCATATAATTTTCTTGCACCCACCAGGAGTTGCCAATTTCGGGTTTTACCTCTTCACCAGTAATATACCCCAATTTTCCACGAGCCCCAATGGCCATCTTTGCAGATTGGGACCATTCCAAGTAATTTGTACCATCCAACCTAACTGTAGTAATGGTTCCGGCTCCGAAGGGGTCTCCAACACCTCCTCTCACTGGTCCCATTTCATTCCCGGGCTTATATTCAACTCTGTGTCCCTCCATGTGTCTCAAAGAGGTACAGAAAACAGCTAAAAAATGCAACAAGAATAAACAGAATACCTTCTGGAACCAACGACACTCCTTTGGTGTCCTAGACTTTCTTCCCACGAAAGATTCCTTTTCGGTGGGATGGGGAGAAGAGAGAGAAGAAGCAACCGCCCTCTCTAGAGGCCTCCAAACCACATGGAACTTGAATCGCCCCTTATAAAAAGCCCAAAGAAACCCTAAAAAAATAGGGCGCCACTACCTAGGTCAAAATTGAAGAGTCCAACAAAATCAGGACTCTTCCCCATTCTCCAATTTTTCCTGATTCTGATGAGAAAGCCTAGACCAGCTACAGGGCATACAGATCCATCAAGAAAATCCAAAAACTGGGCTTACCTGAAAGCTTCGATCAGCCTCTTAAATCTCCATGCAGTCGGCCGATCTAGGGCTGTAGGAACGAATCTCTTCAAGAACCTTCAACCTGCTCTAATACCAAGTAGAAAGCCTTATGTGCTGATTTCGGCCAAGCTTCTTGTGAAAGGAAGAGTAGAAAGTTGGGGATTTCAGCAAGAGACAGAGGAAAGGGAAGAAAAGAGAAGAAGGTCGACTAGGATAGATTAACATAACCCTAGCCGCCAACCCCTCATTCTATTTATAATTAACTTATGTATGAGATATTACAAAGATGCCCTTAGTAGGGCGGCAACTCAAACTAAGTAATTACAACTCTTTTAAAAAATAAAAACTAATGGGCCCAAGGCCCAACAACATCTTAATTTAAAAGAAAATAAACTAATCACAAGTCGGCCCACTCAACAGATTCTAGTGCATCAGACCATATGACTAGCATACCCAACCTTTTTTTGTTCATACCAGCTCCTCTCAGGTATAGAAGATCTCTCTTGCCGATGGGTCTCTTGCTCCCATCTCTGGCAAGGGGGATGTTAGAGCCTCTCACTTGTATTATCCTCTGTCCTTCATGTTTCCAAACTTAGCACTAACCTTTTATTTGTTAGTAGTTTAACAAAACCAATGAATTGCAGCATAACCTTCTTTCCTACTTATTGTGTTTTTCAAGACCTGAAGTCTCAATGAACGATTGGGAGTGGCTATGAAGCGAGTGAGATATACTTGCCAGATGTCTCTGATCAAAGTTTTGGATTACCTAGTGGAGTAGCTTTGGAGTCTGTTTTATTAAAGTCAATTGATAGAGTCATGATGTCATTTCAGATTTGGTCATTTGTCTTTTTCATCTTTAAGTCATTTATTTCCAAAAATGTTTAAGGGAATATCCCTATCTAGCCTTCATTGTGAGTCATGTGAAGTTGCAAAACATTGTAGACAATCTTTTTCAATGAGTAATAAAAGATTTGTTTCTCCTTTCCATATTGTGCACTCTGATGTTTGGAGGCCATAACATTTACCTGCTATGGGGGATTACAAATATTTCATTCTTTTCATTGATGATTTCTCTCGTTACACCTGGATTTACCTCATGAAATCCCGGGATGAAGTACCAAATATTGTACAAAAATTTCATAAACTTATACTTACCTAGTTTAATACTCAAATCCAAATATTCCAATCTAATAATGCAAAGGAATATTTTGAGAAGAGCCTTTCCTCCTACATTGATACCTTTGGAGTTATTCATTAGAGTTCCTGTTCCTACACTCCTCAACAAAATGAAGTGGCGGAAAGGAAGAACAGACATGTGGTTGAGGTTGCGAGGAGCCTCCTTTTTGCTTCCCATGTTCTTGTTAAGTTTTGGGGGGATGATGTCCTTATAGCTACATACTTGATAAACCAAATGCCTTCCCGGGTTTTGGGGTTTAAAACTCCCTTTATCTTGTTTTTCCCAAATGAGGATCTATTCTCTCTTCCTCTCAAAGTGTTTGGGTGCACTTGCTATGTTCATGTTCATAGTCATCAAAGACATAAGTTTGAGCCTAAAGCACGCAAGTGTGTCTTTTTGGAATATGCCTCCACACAGAAGGGGTATTGCTATTTTGATCTAGTTCGTGGCACTTGCTTTGTTTCTAGAGATGTCACATTTGCAGAGTCTGTACCTTTCTTTGGTACTTCTCCTGAGAGGGAGAATTCAGAGATGTTGTTTGCATTGTCACCATCTGTTCCTCTTCCAATTCCCATTGAATTTTCTATGGAGTCTCCTCCAATTGAGTCCTTTATTGGCTCTTCTTCTCATGTTCCTGCTCCCCCTCCTTGGCTCTTCTTCTCATGTCCTCTATTGGCTCTTCATGAGTTCTTGGCATGAAATCTCCATTCACCCTTTTATACCCTGATAAAGAGTTGTCCATCATTCCTCTTAAAACATTTGGTTGTACTCCCTTTGTTCAGACTCTTGGTCTTCATCGTTCCAAATTTGATCCTAAAGCCTCAAAATGCATTTTCCTTGGTTATGCACAAACTCAAAAGGGATATTGCTGCTATGAACCTACTTCTGGGAGGAGATTTGTCTCTATGGATGTCACTTTCTTTGAGGATGTACCTTATTATCCTAGGGTTTCTTCTCAGGGGGAGTATAGTGAGGTGGGGATTCATTCATCAGAAACTCCATTACTTGTTCCGGTTACTGAAGAGGGGTGTAATGGAGAGGGTTGTCAGAGGTGACGGGATTTGAGAGTTTATCATAGACAGTGGAGGCAGGTTGATTTTGGCCATCATCAACAGTACAGGCCAACCCCAACTCCTGCTGATCTAGATCCAAGTACAACTGTCGTTCCTTCCTCCTCCATTACAGATGAGATATTCCATTGTTGAGCCTTCACCCTTTCTTGTTGAACCTTCGCCCTCTTGTGATGACCTTGATTTTCCCATTGCAATCTATAAAGGCAAACATTATTGTACCTCATCTATAGCCCATTGTATTTCCCAGTTCCTGTCCTATGATCACTTGTCCCCATCCTACAAGTCCTTCTTGACATCCATTGCTGCTATTTCCATTTTTAGAACAGTGCAGGAAGCCTTGTCAGTTCTTGAGTGGAAGGATGCAATGAAGGTAGAAATGGACACCCTCCTTAAGAACAACACCTGGGAGCTAGTTGATCAACCTAAAGGGAAGAAACCAATTAGATGTAGATGGATATTTACTGTGAATCATAATGCTGATGGTTCCACTGGAAGGTATTAGGCCAGATTAGTTGCAAAGGGATTTACTTAGACATATGGCATAGACTACTTGGAGACCTTTGCACCAATAGCAAAGATGACCACTATCAGAGTTTTATTCTCTCTTGTAGCCAGTTACTCATGGCCTTTGTTTTAAAAAGATGTTAAAAATGCCTTCCTCAATGGAGACTTGCAAGAAGAAGTTTACATGCAGTTGCCTCCTAGGTTTTATAGTGTAGAAACAGGAAAGAAGGTTTGCCAGCTGAATAAAGACTTGTATGGACTAAACTAGTCCCACAGAGCTTGGTTTGATAAGTTCAGACAAGCCCTTGAAACGTTTGACTATGTGCAAGCTCAGTTAGATCATGCTCTATTTATTAAGAAGGTGGATTCTTCCTTAACCCTATTTGTTGTATATGTGGATGATATTGTAGTGACAGGGAATGATAACAATGAGACTGAGTCTCTTAAACAACTCCATCTAGAGTTTGAGGTAAAAGACCTAGGAGAGCTACGATACTTCTTGGGTATTGAGGTAGCTCGGTCCAAACATGGGATTTTTTGTTTTTCAAAGAACGTATGTTCTTGATTTGTTGGAAGAAACAGGAAAGTTGGGTGTTAAGCCTACTAACACACCTATTGAGCAGAATCACAGGGTCAGTGCAAAAGGTGGAGAGCCCCTTGAAGGTAAATCTATGTTCCAACGATTAGCTGGAAAACTTCTCTATCTTTGTCTCACTTGACCAGACATCAGTTATGCAATCAGTGTAGTCAGTCAATATATGCACTCTCCCAGAACTACTTACTTGCAGTTGAGAGGATATTGGCATATTTGAAGAGATGTCCAGGTAGGGATATTCTATTCAAGGATAATGGTCACATGAAAATAAAAGTCTACATAGATGCTGATTGGGCTAGGAGTGTGGATGATGGGAGGTCTATCTCTGGATATTGTGCCTTTGTAGGAGGTAATCTTGTTTCTTGGAGGAGTAAGAAACAAAGTGTTGTTGCTCGCTCCAGTGCTGAAGCTGAATACAGGTCCATGGCAAATGGTGTGGCTGAAATCCTATGGTTGAAATCACTATTTGAGGAGTTGGGTATTACTTATGAGAAACCCCTAATGTTGTATTGTGATAATCAGGCTACTATTAATAGCCCATAATCCGGTACAACATGACAGAACCAAACATATTGAAGTGGACTGACACTTTATTAGAGAAAGAGTTGCTTCTCAAGAAGTGTGTCTTCCATATATCACCTCCAACATGCAACTTGCTGATCTTCTCACCAAGGCAGTTTCAAAGACAAAGTTAGAAGCAGACCTATGCAAGATGGGAATGACAAACATCTATTCCCAACTTGAGGGGGAGTGTAGAGAACATTATTGTGGCCCCCACTGTTCATTAGTCTAGTTTATGTTTATCTTATTCGGCAGTTAACAGTTAGTTATTTCAGTTTGTTTTATTATTAGCTCTTTATTTTATTTATTTTCCATGTAAGCAGTAAGGGTAGTTCAGCCCTTTCATCTTTATTTTAACATTAATATAAATTGTAGAGTGAGGTGACAATCTTAGCCAACACACTCTATTTCAGAATTCTTTTCTTCTCCTCTTCTCTTCTCTTCGTCTCCCTCTCTCAATCTTATTCTGATTATTTTATATTGAACCTAGGACTGATTGCAGTCCTATTCGACTACAGTTTTTTATACCATTGAGCTTGCATATTAATTAAAAAATAGCAATTCTCAATATTAAAAACGCTAACTTTCCTCCCAAAACATGACAAAGCATCATATCTAAGAATAGTATTTCAAATATGTTAATTTATATACTTTACAAAACATAAATACTAATATAATATGCATTTAATATAGAAATTTTAATATCAAATTAACAACGAAAGAATAGAGAACTTTGTCATGTTTTGAGAGAATAGAGAATTGCTCTTTTTGTCTTTTTCTCTTCTTAGAACCCTTGGATCTTTTAAACTCACTAATAGAACTTTAAAATAAAGTAACAATGTGAATGATATTATAATAAGGCACCTGCGAAGGCAGGGGCCTAGTCACCTAGACGGGCCTTGTTACCATAAGACATTTAGCAAGCCACCCAGCCAAGGCTGCCTAGTGGTCCTGAAAACATCGCCACAATTCTACCATTTTGATCTCTGAATACTCCTCCTATACCTGAAGGGCCCGGATTACCACTAGAACTCCCGTTGAAGTTCTATTTCACTATCTGTTGTGTTGGTGGGGACTACAATTCCTGCACAATAGGTTTAATGGAAGTTGTAGATGCCACCACTTCCCAATTCCTGTAAATGTCTTCAGTTGAGAATTCTCTAGCTGGTTTTCCACTTTCACCAGTATCCTTAAGGTAGATAGGAAGTACACTGGTAAGTTAGCCAAAGTTGACTTTATTAGGGTTATCCTACCTCCCAAAGAAATGTACTTTCTCTTCCAATTCGCAAGTGACTTTGTAAATCTCTCAATCATTTGATACCAGAAACTATCTATATTAGGATTTCCCCCAAATGGTAGTCCCAAATATTGTAATGGCCAATTCCCTACTTCACACCCCAATAGTCCAGCTAGCCAAATCACCTCTTCACTCCCTAAATTTACTCCTGCCACACAACTCTTGCCCCAATTAATCATAAGGTTGGAGATCCTCTCGAATTTATGGACTATCCTTTTTAGGTTCACAAGTTATGTTTTCCCTTCACAAAACAAAAGAATATCATCTATAAATTGTAGGTGTGTACCCACCACTCCATCCCTTCCAACTCTCCAGCCTCTAGCCATATTGTTGGCTGGCTATCAAAACATCAGCAAAATTGAATTATAGTTGCACACAGGTTGTCTGACTGGACCGAGTAAACTATATGGACAGTTGCCAGCCATCCACATCAGTTGGCATCCTATCTATATATTGGAATTTTTTTATATCATTCTAAAGAAGCACCTGCAGTTTTAAATTTTAAATAAAAGAAATGTCAAAAAGGAACTCTCTTTTCCTTCTCCAAGAGGCCCTTATGATGAAACTTGACAAGTAAAAGAGGGGGATGGGTGGAAGATGTCGATCCCTTGGCTCACATCCTCAGCAGCCAATATATAAATTACTAAATTTCCACCTAAAGAAACCAAATTAGATCCACAATAATCTTCAAAAGAACAACAAATAAACAGTATATAAGATTAAGATAGAAACAGTTAAAACAATATCATATAATCTGTAAAATAATGAGTAGTGCCAATATTTACACAAAGGTGCATGTACCTGATAATATAGATAGGCCGCATAAAAGAGCACTAGAAGTGGCACTATGGCCCAGAGAGATAAGGTGCTCACTATGCCAATAAGCACAAAAGTTGAAAGAAGTTGTGAAACTTGGCCAAGAAACATGTTCACAAACACAGCAACATTCCGATCTATATCACCTAGATCCTTTGCAAACCTATTAATTACACGCCCAATAGGATTTGTGTGGAAGAAAACCATAGGAGCTCTCAATATTGAGTTAAGCATGGCATTGTGCAATCTTTTTGCAGCATAAAGACTTGAAATTATCAACCAATAGGAGTTTGCCAATGTAACTAGCACCTGAATAGAGCAAACATATAGAATATTAGTTAGTTACTGACACACAAAGAAGTTGCAAATCCTCCACAACTTTGTAGAAAATATGAAATTCTCATGACCACAGCTTGCCCATGAATCCAACCTAAATTCAAAGTCAACCGCATCAACCCATGGGACCATTTCACCTTATCCTTTTAATTATTTAAAAACAAAAAGGAGTTAAGAGGTCATTGCTTGGTATTATGATAAAATCTTGGTATGAGAATGCAACACTTCATGTAGAAACTGCTGGATTGTTTACTCAACTAATGAACAACTTTTCACATACCTGACCAAAAGACAGAAGGGCATACACTAGATTATAGAAAGCAGCACTATAATTCTTTGAATTGCCTTGATCTGTCCAAACACTTAACCAGGTGCTACTTGAAACACGAAGAACTTCTGTTGAAATATAGCAGAAAAAGAGTATCATAACCACCCATGCACCTCCTAATGCATTTTTATACCTGCAAAAGATTCAATAGCACATCAAAGAAGGTCTGAAACTATGGCACAAAAAATGAAAGCCGCATTTAAGGAAAGATGGTGCATAGTGCAGGGTAAAAAGCTCATAGACAGATAGACCAAATGATTAAATTTATCTAATTATAACAAGTTTTGACTAGAAATCGTGTATTAGTTTCCCTTGGAAATCTATTTGTTGAGTACTCCCAACCTTTCTAAGTTATATCAGGTATGATGTGGGTAATGGGCATAATGTTCTGTTTTGAGAAGACCTTTGGTTGGGCAATTCCACTAATCCACTCTCAAAGAACAATTTACCCTATTGTATTTGTTGTCAAATTATAAGATGGAACCTTTAGCTAAAATCTAGTCTACATACCGAATGTAATTCCTTAATTCTCCTCTTGGCCAAACTTGGCTCCACTTTCTTGGAAAGGCATACCAGTGATAGTAGGATTGGGTCAGCTTCTCCCACTGGTTTGTAATAGCCTGGGAGTGAACTTTCTGGTGAAATAAATTTGGAGTAAACCCGTCCTTCCTAGGATTCAAGCCCTTTGTTGGGAAGTGGTTCTGGGCAAGATCACCTATGACATGTTGCAGAGGTGGAGGCCATTTATGTGCCTCTCCTCTCACATATTTTGTTTGCATGGAAAGCAGTGAGACTGCTTCCCATTTATCGATCTCCTCTACCTTTGTGAATTGTGTTTGGTTGGAATTGTGCTCTCTTTTTGGGTGCAGGTGGGAGGCTCCTCAAGATATGGCTGGTTTATTCTCCCCAAACTTTCTGAGGCTACCGAACAAAAGATGCAGAATCTTGTTGGGGGCAGCAAGGGCAACAGTGATATGAGTGATATGGGAGGAAATGGATGGAAGAATATTCAAGGAAAATAAGTAAGAATGTAGGAGAATAATGGATAGTGTAATAAAGGTGGCTAACCAGGTGAAATAGTGAGAGCTTGGAGAGAAGTGGCTATCTCGTCTAAGAGAAAAGATAAGGCTGTGACAGAGTAGAAGCCGCCAACAATTCAAGGATTGAAGCTAAACTTTGACAGCAGCTTATTGGGTAACACAGGTCTGGCAGGAATAGGAGATGTTTATAGAGATACAAGGGGAGTAATCAAAGCTATATATTCAGGACCTATTGGAGTTAGTGACTCTTTAATAGCAGAAATAATGGTGCTGCTACAAGACATGAGGATAGCCAAGAAGTTGGGAATCCAACATTTAGAGCTGGAGGGGGACTCCAGGATGGTTATATCTTGATTAAACTACAATGTTCCAGGAGGTTGGGTATATAGGCATGTTGTAAAGGAGAGTGGGAGCTACATTTAATTGGATTAGGAGAACAGTAAATGGGATGGTTTGAAATTATTCTGGGCTAATTTATAATTAAGCTGGTTTGGAATTATTCTGGGCTAATTTATAATTAAGCTGGTTTGGAATTCCTACTGAATGACTGGACTTTCCATCCGTTGTACACACCTCTTTTATTTAAATTAATGAATTTATGTTGCTCATGAAAAAAAAAAAAACAAGTTTTGACTAGATGACATTTGAAACAGGAATAACTGAAATGAATTCCCAGTCCCTTTCATGTGCATTATATAGACCCTGTGATGCCTTTCATAAATTATCCAAATTTCATTTGATCTAATGCTAATTCTAGGGAAAGCAAGAAAATAGGCTGCCCTTGGGTCTACTTTCCTATGCACAATTTGGACTTCAAAACTAAGTCGGGAACTTCTATTGAAGCAAAGTCACTCTACAGTGCTTCTAGACCTCCCTATACATTGCAAGAAAAATGATATCATATTTCTTTGTTTTAGCATCATTGCTTTTTATAAGACAACGGAGTTTAACATATTCAAGTAAATGAGTTCAATAGTACAAGCAATTACCTCATCAGGACATTCCAACTAACAACACCTGTTTCACGTTCCTCCTGTTTAATAAGGACAGACTTGCCTTCCTTCCCTTTGTTTTTGTGACTTGCATTGTCTGACAAACCATTTATTTCCCCATTGGCAGCAGGCGTTTTTTTCTCCTGTACATGGTTCTCCCCATCTTTCTTTTCTTCCACGTTATCCTCCATTTTCCCAGCATTTTCCATTAATTTTTTGAACAATATCCCATTTTTAGTAAGTTCCTCAAAGGTTCCCTCCTCTTTCACCATACCTTCATGTACCAAAATAATCATGTCAACTTGTGGGAGAAAATGTAACTGGTTTGTAACAAGGACTCTTGTTTTTCCTCTCAGTTCATCCTTAATACATTTATCAAAAACCTGCAAATGCAATGGTATTTTGATTTAGATTAACAGTAACTGAAACCTCAATAAAATCAAATTATTTCTTAACATTTAACAGATCAATCTACTAGCAACAGTAACTCTATGCCATCAATTAGTTAGAAAACCTTCTTCATTGCAATAGCAAGTAATTTCCGCTGTTCCAATATCAGCAGTGGTGTGTACAATTTAAGGAAAAGAATGAGAGAAACTTCAAACAAAGAGGCAGATCTATGAAGAATATAGTGGACATCATCAAAATAAAGGTAACTCATAGGATTAAAATGAAGGACATGGAAGAATGGAGAGAAGTTGCAACTTGCAAGATCCTACACTTCTAAAGACAGTTTTATGAGAGTGGAAATCTTCAGTAAACAATAGAGTGAAACTGAATTTTGATAGAAGCTCAATCCGGGACCGTCAGAGAATGGAGGTGTGTTCAGGGATGCACAAGGCAAAGTGGTAGCATTTGTCTCAGGTCCAATTGATCATGCTGGTTCTCTAAAGGCTGAAGCATTGACACTACTAGAAAGCCTAAGATTACCTAGCAGATTGGATTACAGGATACAGAGGTGGAGGGTGATTTAAAGCTGGTCATCTCTTGGATGTGCAGGCTCAACTCGGGAACCTGGATTTACAGGCAAGCATTGAGGGAAACTGAGAAGTAATCAAGGGAAGCTGGTGCAACATTCAGATGGATTAAAAGAACTGCTAAGCTAATGGGATGGTGGATTCCTTGACTAAACAACGGGTCGACAGGGAACAATATTTCTTGGCAGCATTGTAAAAGGCTAAATATAACGATTGGGTGGCTGGGTATTCAGTCCCAGCGCTGTCTGTACATTAACCCAATTTTTAACAAAATGTTCTTTGCAGATCAAAATAAAATGTCCTCTAAAACATGTTCTTTTAGAGTAATTAAGGGTGTGCCCCTTCATCAAAAAAGAGATATGCACAAAAACTCTTCCCAAAGAAAGAATTGAATTCGTGGTGTTTTTAGGAGCTTCTCTTTTCTTACACTCAAAATGGCTGGTTTGGTCAAATTCTTTTTGGCCCAAAGTTAATAAGTTTACAATACAAAATTTGCATTTCTGGTGCCTTCCCCTTTTTTGGAAACATTGAGGCCTTTCTACTGGGCTACAGCCCACAGGAAAAATTAATAAATACTCTTTCACTTATGTGTAGCTATAACAATTAGAAAACGAACTGTATGCAAGTGAGAATACAATGGTTAGCCAAGCAAGGGGCAAGAAGGAAACAATTGTTTTGGGCTCAGCTGTAACTTGATAATTACTTTGTAATGTAATTTTGGGGTCTCATCGAAATGTAACCTTGATGGGGGAGGCTGCAGAAAACGAATTTTGATAACCCAGATAAACAAAGGCACTATTGTGTAGAGAAGATTTATTTAATAAGGAAGATGCACTTTCCAAACAAGATATCGTACATTAATTAAACAAATCATACTCAACTAGGAGCAGAAAAAAAACAATTATACCCTTGAGTTTGTGAAAGATGCAGTTCTTAAGAAAATATGAAATTATCTATCATGTTGACAATACCTGTCGAGCTACATGAGCATCAAGGGCACTTAAAGGGTCATCAAATATGTATACATCTGAATTGGAATAGACAGCCCTAGCCATTGAAACTCTTTGCTTTTGACCACCACTAATATTGACTCCTCTCTCACCAATCTCCGTGAGATCTCCACCCTGATACAATAAGGGGTAAGTAGAATATAGAAATGCAGGCATACCTATAGAGAAAGTTGTATGGGCATGACTCCTAAATAAGATCAAGTAAAATAAATATTAAGAACCTATCTTAATCTAAGATCATATGCTTACAGGGAGTATGTGAAGGTCAGGTTGCAACGCTGTCACTTCTATTGCCTTTTCATATCGTGCCGGTTCAAAAATAGATCCGAACAATATATTTTCACGTACCTGAAAGTACATGATTTGGCAGTTATTAGTGTAAAAAAAAGGGGAGATTAACCCTTAGCTGCTTGATAAAAGTCAGCTCTCTGGTTCCAACATTATGGAATGAGATTCTTTTCTGCTTTAAGTAATAGAATGTAAATTTTAGCAACCACATAATCACCACTTCAGCATGATACTACTCCATGGATACTGGGGTCATATTCCACAGTATGATGATTTGGTTTGTTCTCTGTAGCTACACAATCCATCTCCAAATAAATAATAGATAACAAAATTAACAGAATGTTACAACTTACAGTCGCATTGAAAATCCATGAAATTTGTGGGACATAGGCAACTGTTCCCCGAATAACAACACTTGCATCTGACATTGGAGGAAGTTCCCCTAGCATTGTTGATATCAATGATGTTTTTCCTTCTCCTGTACTGCCAACAATTGCAACCAGGCTACCAACTGGAATATCCAAGTTGATATTTGACAATGTCGGCTTCTCTACCTGATAAAACATAGCCAGTAACTAAGGCATGAAAAGAGGAATACTAATATGAGAGCATAAAGCCTTCTAAATATTAAGTTCATGCCATAATAATCCAAAACCTTAATATAATGACAAATTATTTCATGTAAACTTTTAAAAACGAACAAGGCTTAAAATCATGCTAAAATATTAACTTGTAATTAAACCAGTCAGGGCTGAAAACATTTTTTGTTTCCTAGGTACTGTCAACTGGACTTAGCATTCAGTTGCTAATGGTAATGATTAAATGTCATGTCTTATAACTTGAAGCAGCTAATATGATCTTAATATACTTGTTTTTAGGGGCTAAATTCCATAAAATGAAAAGAAATTGGGGATGGGATTGGTCTTGAAAGTTGAAACATTTTATTGTGCTGACATTTACCAATTAAATTAAGCATAAAACATAAGTAAACATTTTCTCCATACTTCCTATGAAAATAACATTTTGTTTCCTCAATGGCTGACTCTCATAGCATCTACTGGCTCACTGAAGAACAAAAACAAATGGACAACAATTAGCATGGATAAACCATGGATTTGGAATGGGCCTATTAACAATTGTCAAGGACGAGGACTTGTGACATGTACATATTGTCATAAAAGGATTAAATTGGTCTTATTTCTTCAATCCGCTTCACCATTTGCATTTAGAGCAATTCAGTGTGTATGTGTGTGTGTGTCTGTATATATATATATATATATATAGAGAGAGAGAGAGAGAGAGAAAGAGACAGAGAGAGAATGGAAGAATGTTTTTAGGGAAAATAGGAGATGGATCCAGTTTGATACATGATTCCAGACTATTTGATAGTGAGACTATAATTTGAATTCCCTAGACAGATATGATTTTGTCAAGAGGTTCTGGCCTTGGAATTAGTTGTGCATGTCTAGGAGTGTTTCTTTGCATTTTCTGTTGGATTAAGTGTATCTTTTGAATGCTCTCGTTTACATTTTTACTCTTTTATTTTCTTTAGTAAAAGTTTCTTCATATCAAAAGTACTATTCCCTCAACTTCCAAATACTTGGGTTCTTCTCCTAAACCCTCCAAAACCTTTTGTACTCTAGCATAACTAATACCATGCTCTAGGTCCTACCTTGTGCCCCATATGATATTAAGACAAAAAAGAAAAAAAAAAAAAAACATTGTACATAAAATCAAGTAGCTAACAAAAGCCTCCAAAAAATTATCAAAAAATTATGATATCTAAAAAGCAAAAAGACAACCAATTGAGGTGTAACCAGATGTAGGAAACAAGCATTAAAATGAAAACAAAATAGACAATGCCATCATATATATTAACGTGGAAAAATAAGAGAAAACAGGAGAAAAACAGAGAAGAGAAAGGGGAGAGGAAAGAAGAGAAGAGAGATTAAGAGGAAAAAAGGTCTGCTGGTGGCACCAGATTTTCTATTTATATTAGGGTGTGCACAAGATTACAGGAAAAGACAGTAATGCCCTTACAACACTATATTTACAAAATATGACAGTTTTAACACTCCCCCTCAAGTTGGGGCATAGATGTCAATCATGCCTAACTTGTCACATAAATTATTGTGCCACAATAAGGTAGGCCCTTCATGAAGGTCTCTGCAAGTTGCTCTTGAAAACTAACATAGGGGGTGCACATTCCCCACTTACAAGATTTTCCTTGATAAAGTGTTTGTCCAACTCTATGTGTTTTGTTCTATCATGGAGGACTGGATTGGCTGCAATATTGATGGCAGATTTATTGTCACAATAAAGGGATATAGGACCATCAATTGCAAACCCTAGTTCACTATGTTTCTCATCCACAAAATCGCAACAACTCCATGGGACATAGCTCTGTTCTCAGCCTCTGCACTAGACCTAACCACCAAATTTTGTTTGTTCTCCACATGACTTGGTTTCCCCCCACAAATGTATAGTAGACACTGGTGGATTTCCTGTTATCTATTGACCTAGCCCAGTCAGCATCTATATACACTTCAACCTTCAAATCCCATGCTTCTAAAACAACAAACCCGCTACTAGAAACTTCTTGAGATACCTAAGGATCCTCTTGGTAGTCTCCAGGTGAGTGGACTTAGGGGAATGCATGAACTGGCCAAGGACACCCACAGCATAAGCAATGTTAGGCCGTGTCATAGACAACACAAGAGTCTTCCCACAAGTCTCCAAAATTGCTTCATATCTACAGTTTCCCCATGATAGTCACCCATCCTATGATTTGGATCAATGGGAGAATCAATTGGCTTCACTCCTAATTTACCTAAATCATGCAATAGATCTAGGATGTGTTTCCTCTATTAAATGAATATCCCCGTTTGTGAATCAGATCTTTCACCTCAAACTGAGTGGCTAAGAACTTCTTCAACTTCTGAATTTCTGTCGTTCAATCACAAATGACTACTATGTCATCAGCATACACTATTAAGGCAGCAATTCTACCTTCCCCTCTCTTCACAAATAATGTATGGTCAGACTGACACTGCTTGAAGCCAATTTGTTGCACAGCCAAATGAAACTTGTTGAGCCAAACCCTTGGTGATTGTTTCAAGCCATACAAGGACTTCTTTAGTTTGCATACTTTCTACTCACTACATTGGACAAAAACTAGGGGATTGAACCATGTACACTTGTTCTTCAAGGTCACCATTCAAGAAGGCAGTTTTGATATCCAAGTAGTGAAGACCCTATCAAGACTAGCTGCCAATGAGAGGACTCTGATAGACTCATCTTGGTTACTAGTTAAAATCATGGTTTCAAATGTTTGTTGATGTCGAGGCTCACCGACATGAAAATGGATGGTAATATAAAAAATTCCATTATTTTGGTCAACATTTCCTATATTTCGAAAATGTCGACCAAATTGGTCCAAATAACCAAAATAAAAAGACAGATTTTCCTATTATGTTAACAAGATGTCGACTAATGTACATTAATAATATAATATATTAGTATATTATATTAATATAATACAATATATTAATACAAATTATTCCATTAATAATTTCTATTTAATATTTCAAATAAAATATTTATAAAAAAGAATTAACAAAAAATAAAAACAAAAGAATCAATTAATTACTTCATAATATAAAACATAAAATATTTTTCAAGTAATAAAATATTAACTAGTTAGTATTTTTATAATATTTATTAAAATCAGAAAATGTTTATTAAATTTTATAATAAATCATATTCTAAATTTAATATAAAAAATCAGAATAAATTTATTAAATTTTGTACTAAATCATAATTTATTATAAGTTTAGTATTAAAAATCATAATAAATTCATTAAGTTTTATAAGAAATCAGAATTTATCATAATCTTAATCCTACAAAAAGGAGAATCAGTTTATTAAATTTATAATAAAACATAATGTATTATAACTTTAATATTTAAAAAATCAGAATAAATGTATTTCTATTTACTAGTTTGAAATAAGTATATTAAAATTTATAATAAATCAGAATAAAAAACAAGAAAAGAAAATATCGGATAACCTTGTAAAAACATCAAAATGCATAATAAATCAGTAAATCATCATTTACTAATTTGTTATTGATCTTAGTTTATTAGCTTTATATAATGGTTGGAATAAGATAATAGTCTAGAAATATGTATTAATGCCTCTTTTATCATTTTACAAAATATCATTGCATATTTCCACAATGTCTCTAATTTTTACAATATTTCCCCTCAACATTTCCGATATTTCCAACATATGTCCTATATTTTGGTAAGCAACATTTCCATCGACATCAACATTTTAAACCTTGGTTAAAATGTCTCTGCATAATCTACTTCGTACACCTGAGTGAAGCCTTTTACCACTAATCGGGCTTTATAACTTTCCACTGTGTCATCACCCTATGCATCACTATAAACACCCACTTACATCCTACTGGTTCATTTCCTTTAAGAAGATCCATCAACACCCATGTACCATTTTTATGTAAAGCATTGATCTCTTCTTTCATTGCATTTGTCCATTTAGATACTAATAGAGCCTTTACTACATTCTTAGGGATAGGAACATTGTCAAAGGAAGAGTGAAAGGCACAAAAAGAAGGTAAAATGTGATGTGGACGCCGGCAGCAGCAGCAGTAATTTAGTGTTCTCAGCAGCAGCAATTTAGTGTTCTCATCCTATCTTATCTATTCAGTATTCTTACCTTATCTGCTTTCAATAGTAGGGATTAGTAGGAGTCTTATCTTATCAGTTCAGTAGTATGAA
Source organism: Nelumbo nucifera (assembly GCF_055504915.1). NCBI lineage: Eukaryota > Viridiplantae > Streptophyta > Magnoliopsida > Proteales > Nelumbonaceae > Nelumbo > Nelumbo nucifera. The sequence continues at coordinate 74,542,170 of NC_142651.1, forward strand.
TTAGTAGGGAGTCTTATCTTATCTTATCAGTTCAGTAGGATAGATTAAGGGAGTCTTATCTTATCTTATCTTATCAGTTCAGTAGGATAGATTAGTAGGGAGTTTTCCTAATTAGCAAGGAGTCTTCCTAAAAGTAGGACTCTTATCTCTTGTAATCTCCTATTTAAGGAGCTGAGAATATTGAATAAAACGATCAAAAATTTCAGTCAAGAAGAGAGCAAAAGGAGAGTTGGTGGTCTCTTGAACAAATCACCTTTAGGGCGGCAAGATAGGTTCTTCAAGAAAAGGGAGGAACAAGGGAAAACAGGAGGTTTTCCCCGTGGACCGACCCGTGACGAGATCCTATTCGCGGGCCCATAACAAAATGTTCTCATAAGAAACAAAATGGGAAATGGGATGCTTAGTGATGCAAGACCTGACTCCATTTTTTTGCAATAGGAATATCCAGGTCATCAACCAGAAGTATTTATGCAAATAGGGTCAAAACACATTAATGGAAATAAGGTTACCTGGTTGGATAGGATTTGCCCCTAGGGAGTCTAATGACGTTGGTGTTACAACTTCAAGTTGCTTCATGACTCTTGAACTTGATTGGTCCTTGCAACGAAAAATGAAAACAACAGAATGGAGAGGATCAAGAAGAGGAGGAAGTTAAACCTGAACTTATTTCACTATAAAAAGAAGGGCACATCTATAGAAACATAATACTTCTTGGAAACAGGATCAAAACATAGGTAACCCTTTTGAGAAGATGGGGTACCCCAGGAAAACATAGGGAATAGTATGGGGGTCAAGTTTACCACAAGTGGGAGACAGGTCTTAAACAAAACAAACCACAAGCATATGAAATAGTAATGTTTAGAAGCATTGGGAAATAGGAGTTGATGTGGGGCCTTGTACTCCATCCAGAAACGTTTAGGAGCATTCATATGAAATAGTAATCCACAAGCAACTTCAAGTAGATGGCAATTTTGCTTTCTACAATGCAATTTTGTTGGGATGTTTCAGTACAAAAACTACGGTGAAGGGATCCACATGAAGCAAAGAACTCTGTAAGGTCACACTATGGATATACTCCTTGGCATTGTCAAATTGGAAAATTTTGATTTCAATTTGAAATTGGGTGAATATCATACATTGGAAATCTTTCACAATTTCAGGTACTTCATATCTTGATCACATTGGATACACCCATGTATATTTGGAGTAGTCATTAATAAGTGTAATAAAGTACTTGTAACTAGTCTCGGAAGGCAAACTAACAAGGCCCCAAAAATCAAAATAAACAACATGGAAAGGAATTTTAGATTTATTATTTCTTGAAGGAAAATGATTTCTACAATGTTTGCTCAAAAGATTTATTATTGACACCGACTTAAACAATTCTAGAAACAAAATTTTCAATGACTCAAAAGATAAATAACAGAGATGACTTTTCCATAAATGGGCTTGACTCTTACTAGACTAACTCATAGACATTTTGGCTGCAAGAGTAGCTTTATTCTCTAGGACATAGAGATCATCAACCACACTACCTCTACCAGTCATCTTCCCTGAGGTCAAATCCTTTATCACACAAGAAAAAGGGAAAAAGGTTACTATGTAGTTTAACAAATTGGTAATGCTACTAAATTGAGTTCAAGTTTATAGATAGTTAAGAAACATGCTATACATTAGAGATAGTGAGGTTAAAAGGAAGGGAGATGATTCCTTGACCAGCTATGGTGGAGAACAAGCCATTAATTAGTCTTACTTTGTCCCTCCTAGAAAGAAGTCTATATGACTGAAACAAGTTGGACGTACTTATCATGTGATTTAAGGGTCCTAAGTCATTATCCAAGGAGAGTCTATAGTATGAAAAGACACATAGAAGATTGTAGCAGAATTAACCTAATATAGACACAAAGGAAGTCAAGGGAGTAGGGCCAGAATCCATCTAACAGAGTGCCCTACTATAAAGCTCTAAATGGTCACAAAATAAATTGATGAAACCTTCCATGGGATTAGAACTAAAAGGACATTCATGATTCACCGTAGAGCTGGATGTTTGAGTCTCCTGCAAGGCCATATTGGCTAAATTGTACTTCCTCTAGCCTTGTGGCCTCCTTATTTTGGTCTTATTTCTTAACTAACTCTTGATCCCACTTCGGTTTTCCATGGAGATCCCAACAAGTATCACGAGTGTGTCTAGACCATTAATAATGATTGCACCACAGTTTATCCTTGTCATCCATTCTCTTTTGGACATCACTCTTCTTAAAAGAATTGCCACCATTTGTACTTGAACCCCCATGGCTGCCAAAGCAACTAGATCCCCCTCAGAACTATTCATCACATTTCTTCTACTTTCTTCAAGAACTAAAGAAAGTTTTTTACTTCTAGGATTTGCACACTAATAGACTCATATACTGGGTTCAGCCCTAAAAGGAAGCAAACACCCATTGTTGGGAACCAAGAGACTTGTAAGCTTTAGCATCTTCATCAAACTTCTACTCCATACTCTGATAATGATCTAAGTCCTTCCAAATTGATGTCAAATCTGAATGGTACAAAAGATTCCTTTCCCTTTGCTGCTTACAAATAGAGGATTCAGCTTGTAACTGATAAATCTTCACATAATACCACTGCTCAGAATAGGTAGGTTTGGCTTGTTCTCAAATTTCATATGCAATGTCAGTCCACACTAGAACCCAAGACATCACCATGTTGTTCTACTGGTTCCACCTATCATATTCAGCAGTTCCAGACTTCAGTTGCTTAAAATTACCATTTATAAATCCTATTTTTCCCCTTGCAGTGATACAGAGTTTTGTGGAGACACAGACAGCAGAGTCTTCAAAAGACATGGTCAAAAAATCAGATTCACTTAATCAACCACAAAGCATTGTAGGTAGAGAAGACTATCACTAAGCTGCCAGGTGTACTACAAACCAGCACTGTAGGTCAATTTCTCCATTCTACACAAATACTACTGCTGGAAACACAGGTACAGCATCAGTTTGGTAGTCCTACACTACTATCACCACAGTTACTTGAAATACTAGGTTTTACTGCTGTTATAGCACATACAAGTCATAACAGATCTACAAACATCACACAAAGGATCACACAATCCACTAGGAGGATTGGAAACCATTTAAACTCTTCACACCATCCAACCGAACCAGTTGCACATATTTTTCTTGGTACATGACCAAGAGATAAGAGGACTCAGAAAAAACTCTCAGACCAGTCCGATAGGGTTTCTCTGATCTTTAATCCAAAAGTAAGACGAGAAGGAAGAAAGAACACTGATCGATCTTGTTCTCAGGTCCAACAAACCCACTTTAACACCATATTAACCTGGAAAAAATAAGAGAAAACAGGAAAAAAACAGAGAAGAGAAAGGAGAGAAGATAGTAGCCAGATTTTCTCTGTATATTAAGGCATCACATACTCTAATTAAAAAGACAGGAAAAGATGGTAATGCACTTGCAACACTATATTTACAAAAGATGACAGTTTTAACAATATAGAATATAAGACATCAACATGGATTTCCATGGGAAGGGCATTAGGCAGAAATGCCCAAATAAAAGAATATCAATTGCCTTGAAAAATATTAAAAAGTAGAACCAAAAATGCTGCAATAAAATGCTCTAAAAGGTTGGTAAAAAGTAAGTGTGCTCCATTGACAGAACAAGATGTTAAACACAGTCACAAACTCAAATATATAAATGGAATAAACTGGTAATATTGAACTTAAAGTACACCTTTGAATCCCAGGAAAAGCATCCTTTAACAGATATCGCTGGAAAACCTTGCTCGAGAGGTGGATTTGGCAACAGAATTCTCTCTTCAGCTAAGAAAAGTTCCTCCAGACGTTTCAATGATACATTAGCATTTACAACCTGCAAAGCTAGAGTAGCATTAGAAATGCAGAACACTGGAAAAGATTATACTTTCTTGTTTGTATGAAAAAGCAAAGTTTTAAGAGGTATATAAGGCTTAGACCTTAAGTAAAATGCCATGAGCTTCAATATTGAGGCACACACCTAAAAGTACAATGTGCATTCATCATACTTTATAGTGCTTTATACCAAGAACATGGATTTCATACATTAATTAAAGTAGCATTCTCTCATAAGAATGAAGTAAAGACTAATTCTATGATTTCTGGTGTCAGTTCTTGATTTGTATTAATATTTATGGTTTTCAACACCCTTTTGAAGTTATGATGACTTCAATTGATGAGTAATGCATCTATACATTCTCATATAAAATTTTAATCATTTTTTTGCATAATTCTGCATTTTCTCTCATTTAAACTCATGCCACATCTTGGAATAATGAGATCTCATGAAGCTTAAGCCTCATGACTCAAGGCTTATGCCCCAACCTTGATCGGCAATTTCATGATCATAATACCATGTTTTAAAAATTAGGGAAAAAAGCAGTTTATTATCTACAATGTTACAATCCATTTCTCCCTTGATAAGCAATTTCATGACTATTTCTAAAAAATTAACAATGTGACAAATATTCAATCAAACAAGATAATTGTAAACTTGAAACAAGAGGCAGAAATAAATTAGGAAATCAATTTACCAAATATAGTGATTATATCACCTATTACTTTACACATGACTACCTAATTAATGGTTATTGAAGCAAATACTCACCCTCTTGCCATGATTAACGGCAGGATAGAAAGCTTACTAGAGATGAATTCGGCAGACAATCCTGTGTGGAGGGGATCTCAAGGAGACAAAGGTCTAGGATGAGATAGTTAAAAGAGGGGAATAAGAAAACTGCATTTTTCCATAAAATTTCTAAACCAAGAAGGCATTGTAATTTTATTTCATCCATCAAGATAGAAGAAAACGCATACGAAGGAGAGCAGGAGATATTGGTTAAGGAGACCCAATTTCCCCTTTCCTTTTCACCTTAGTGAAAGTAGATTTATAGGGCCTGGTTAGAGGATGGAGAATTGGAAGAAACCAAGTGGTAGTCTCTCACCTCCAAATTGTTGATGATACAATAATTTTGTTCTGTGAGGGTGTAAATTTCAAAAAGATGGGAAACTTGAAGTTATTGATCGATGATTTTGTGGGGTTGACTGGCTTGTGAATCAACTGGGGTAAAAATGGGATTTCAGGAATCAACTTGAAGATGGGAAAATGCAAAGATCTGGTGAGGTACTGGAATATAAGACTAGAGAGTGGCCTATAGTATACCTAGGTTTGCCTTTGGGAGGGAACCCTAGAAGTGATGAGTTTTGGAAGCCAGTGATGGAAAGGTTTGCTAGGAAATTAGTCCTTCGTAAGAGGCATTACATATAACTCGGGGGAAGAATCACTCTGATCAAAGCTTTACTGGCAAATCTCCCTATTTATTTCCTCTCCACCTTCTACATCCCAATTATGATAGCAGGCCAATTAGAGAAATACATGAGGGACTTTCTTTGGGAACCGAGAGAGGAAAAAAAGGATCACCTGGAAAAGTTGGAACAGGTTAGCAAACCTATGGAAGAAGGGGGCTTAGGGTTAGGGAACATTTTCCTTAGAAACATTACTTTGTTGGGTAAATGGTTGTGGAGATTCCCCTTCAAGAGAGATAGGTTGTGGCACAAGGTAATAACAAGCATTCATGGGTTGTAAGGTAATGGTTGGATGCTAAAGTTGTTGACCATTTGTCCTCAGTGTCTCCATGGAAAGAAATTTATGAAGTCTACCCAAACTTTCTTAACTCTATATTAGGTACAATGTGGGAAAGGATAACAAAATACGTTTCTGGGAGGACCTATGGCTGGGGAGAAGTCCAATCAAAGACCAATTCCCTAAACTCTTTTCCATCTCTCAATTTAAAGGAGAGACCATTTCTAGGTTGGGAACACCTCCAATTGGCTTAAACTAGAATTTGGGGTTTAGAAGGGGGTTAAGAGAAAATAAGTGTTCTTCCTTGATTCACCTACTTGATACCCTAAACCAGGCTTCATTGGACTCTTCCCTTGAAGGTTCTAGAATTTGGTCACCCTCTTTAGTTGTTCCTCCTTTAAATCCCTTACCTCATTTAACATCCAAGGGGTGGAATTCCCAGTGAAAGAAATTGTGTAAGCCTATTCCACTCAAAATTCAAGCTTTCTGCAGGGAAATTCTTCTTGGCAAGGTAAATACATGTGGCATGCTACAAAGAAGGCCTTTTGTTTGCCTCTCTCCTCACAAGTGTTTCCTTTGTAGGGTAACGACGAGATATTATCTCATTTACTACTCTGTCCTTTTGTGCTTAGAATTTGGGATTTTTTTGTTCTTTTCTTGTTTGCAAGTGGGTCCCACCCCAAGATGTGGAAGGTATTTTCGACCCTAACTTCTTGAGGCAACTTAAGAAAAGGGGAAAATTGCTTTGGAGAACCAATAATGCAGCAATTTTCTGGCTGGTATGGGAAGAGAGGAAAGTAGCAGAATTTTCCTAGAAAAAGAGTCAAAATTTGGAAGAGATGTATATGCAGTATAAAAACAAAGGCAATTCTTTGGGCACAGAATTTGGATATCTTCAAAACCTTTTCAGTAACTGATTTCTTCAGGGCCTGGACTTAAATAACACAATTATCAGGAGGAAAAGACAGAATCAATTGGGTTTGGAAATTAAACTTTGATGGGAGCTCTCTTGGAAACCTGGGTATGGCTGGAATAGGAGGGGTTATCTGAAATTTCGAGAGGAGAATCTTGGCTATACTCTCAGGACCAATTTGGCTTTGGAAATTCTTTGAAGGCTGAACTGTTGGCCTTATTGCAAGGCCTCAGGTTAGCTAAACAGTTGGGTTTTAGGATGATCAAGGTGGAAGGAGACTCACAAATAGTCATATCTTGGGATATATGCAGTAGGTGTACTCCTTGGTCCCTTCTGTATGTGCTACAGGAGATGGAAAAGATTGCAAAAGAAATGGTGGTTGAATTTAAATGGGTTTAGGTGTGCAAAAGGTTTAGATGACTCCTTTGCTAAGCAACGGGTAATGAGGGAACAACTGTTTTGGGAATCCATGTAATTTGGGAATTGCATGTAGGGATTGAAACTATGGTTAAAAAGTTGTACTAATCATTTCTTCTTTCCAAATTTTAATAGTCATTTTTCTACATATTAAAAAAATGTTGGTCCTAGCCATCTGGGTTCTTGGGAGGGGTAGACTGGATACAGTGCTAACCTTTGGCATTTTTTACACAAAGTGGCTACCCTCAAACTTTGCATTCTCATGCTTTCCAGCCCGAGATTTTACCAAACATTCCACCATAATCTTATTAATACCAAAGATCCAAGGTGTTGAAGATATAAGAGATTATCGGCCTATTAGTTCAATTGGTAACGTTTACAAATTATTGTGAAGGTGTTGGTTAATAGACTTAGAAAAGTCTAGAGTAAAATAGTTTCTCCTTCGGAAGGTGCTTTTGTAGATGGGTGACAAATCCTAGATGGTTCAATCATTACTAGTGAATTGATTCGAGAATCAAATTAGGAGTTCCTACGGTGATATGCAAGTAGTACAACTTGACAAAAAGAAACAAGAAAAAAAATGTATTTTCTGATGTAATTCAGAGAGAAGAAGAGAAATTAACCTAGAACCAAAGAGAAGAAGAAGAGAAAAGAGAAAGGGTGCGGTTAGATAATTCTGGACGCCCCACTAATTCTTGTTTATACTTGTAACTTTACAAAGAAATAGAATTCCTCTAATACCCCTACTAACTTCATAAGAAAACAAAAGAAATGAAAATGGCCCAACCAGCCCAACTACCATAACTATCACAAAGTAACATAAAGAAATAAACAGAAAAATAAAGTGTGGGACCACACACACTAACAGCCTATCAGCTATCTCTACACCCCCTCAAGTTGGGAGTAGATATTCGTCATTCCCAACTTGTGTAAATCTGTCTCCAACTTGATTTTTGTGACTGCTTTAGTGAAGATATCAACTACCTGCATATTTGAGGCAATATAGGGAAGACACTTCTTGAATAAAATGTCTGTCCACCTTGATATGTTTAGTCCTATCATGCTGTATTAGATTGTGGGTAATGTTAATTGCAACTTGATTATCGCAATACAGCATCAAAGGTTTCTCATAGTCAACCCCCGGCTCATCAAGTAAAGATCTCAACCATAACACTTCTGCAACACCATTGGCCATGGACTTGTACTCAGCTTCAGCATTGGATAGAGCAACAACATTTAGTTTCTTGCTTCTCCAGGAAACAAGGTTTCCCCCTACAAATGCACAAAATACCCAGAGGTAGATCTCTTGTCATCAATACATCTAGCCCAATCAGCATCTATATATACCTCTATCTTCATGCGACCACCATTCCTGAGGAGTATGCCTCTCCCTAGGCACCTCTTCAAGTAAGCAAGTATCCTTTTCACCGCAAGAAGGTGGGTGGTCCTAGGAGAATGCATTTACTAACTAACAACACTAACAACATACGAAATATTTGGTCGTGTTAGGCAAAGATAAAGAAGTTTCCCAACCAACCTTTGATACATAGCCTTGTCTCAAGAGGTTCTCCACCTTCTGCACTTATTTTATGGTTCAATTCAATGGGTGTGTCAGCAAGCTTTACTCCTAACTTTCTAGTTTCTTCCAATAAGTCAAGAACATACTTTCTTTGAGAGACAAAAATGCCATGCTTAGATTGAGCTACCTCAATTCCCAGGAAATAGTGTAATTCCCCCAAGTCCTTCACTTCAAATTCCTTGTAAAGGTGCTACTTAAGAGAGTCAATCTCACTAATATCACTTCCCGTCACTACAATGTCATCTGCATAGACAACAAGTAAGTCAAGGAGGAGCCTGTCTTCTTAAAGAAGAGAGTGTGACCTGACTGAGCCTGCATATAACCAAACCTTTCCAAGGCCAGTCTAAACTTATCAAACCAGGCTCTTGGAGATTGCTTCAGCTCATATAAAGCTTTCTTTAGCTAGCACACCTTCTTTCCCATTTATGTACTATAAAAACCAGGGGGTTAACTCCATGTACACCTCTTCTTACAAATCTCCATTAAGAAATGCATTCTTGACATCCATATGAAATAGTGGCTATGAGAAATTTGTAGCAATGGGTAGTAGGACTTTGGTAGTGTTCATATTGGCAACTGGTGCAAAGGTTTCCATATAGTCTATGCCATAAGTTTGTGTGAATCCCTTTGCAACCAATATAGCCTTATATCTCTCTACAGAACCATCAACATTATATTTCACTGTAAACACCCATCTGCACCCAACAAGTTTCTTCCTCTCAGGCTGGTCAACTAGCTCCCATGTATTGTTCTTAACAAGAGTATCCATCTCTACCTTCATTACTTCCTTCCACTTAGGTATCAATAGAGCTTCTTGCACTGTTCTAGGAATAGGCATAGCAACAATAGATGCCAGGAAAGATCTATAGGATTTTGAGAGAAATCATAAGAAAGAAATTGGGAGATGCAATGAGCAGTGGATGAAGTACAACGGTGCTTCCCTTTACAAATTCCAATTAGGAGATCAAGGTCATCTAAAGGAGAAGGCTGAGACTCAATAGTGTTAAGCAAAGCATCTACAACAGTGGGCTCAATAGTGGAAGTAGTGCCCGGATCTGAAGTTGTAGAAGATGTTGGGATAGGCCTGGACTGTTGAGGACGGGAATCAACATGCCTCCATTGCCTATGACACACTCTCAATTCCTTGCACTCCTGACAACCCTTTTCACGGCACTCCCCCTCAGTAATTGAAATAGGCAATGGAACTTTTGGGGCTGAAATCCCTTCCTCACTACTCTCCCCTGAGAAGAAACACTATGATAGTAGGGCATATCCACAAAGAATGTGACATCCATAGACACAAAACGCCTCCCCAAAACTGGCTCATAACAGCAATACCCCTTTTCATTTTGTGCATACCCAAGAAAGATACATTTGGCAGCTTTGGGATCAAATTTGGAGCGATGAGGTCCAAGGAGTTGAACAAAACAAGTGCACCCAAAAGTTTTAACGGGAATAGTGAACAAGTCCTTGTCTAGATATAGAAGATTGAATGGTCTTTTCATGTATAAAACTCATTAAGGAATTCTATTAAAAAGGTAAACAATTGTACGGATTGCATCCCAAATCAGCATATGGGAACATTGGAGTTGAGCATGATGCTTCTGGCTACCTCCAAGATATGTCTATTTTTTCTCTCAACAACCCCATTCTGTTGAAGTGTACAAGGAAAGTGCTCTGATGAATGACTCCATGATCTAGGAGATATGAGGCCAAGGGTTTTGCAAATTAATCCTTGGCATTATCGGATCTGAGAATTTTGATCCTAATTCCAAATTGGGTCAGTACCATCTGATGGAAAGCCTGGTTCAGAGAGGTGAACTCATCTCGAGAGTGCATAAGGTAAACCCATGAGAAACGGGTATAATCATCAACAAATAACAATAAATATCTGTAGTACCCCCCCTCCATAGTAGGAATATGATATGGTCTACAAACGTTTGTATGCACAATTTCGAAAGGAAAATTGCTTCTTTTATTACTCAAAGAATAAGTTGATCTACAATGTTTTACAAGTTCATAGCTTTCACGCCTCAAACTAGACACTTGGACTAACTCAAACAAATTAGGAAACAAACTCTTCAAAGACCCAAAAGACAAATGACCAAATCAGTTGCATAATCTGACTTAAAGACTGAGAAACAAATAATCTCCCAACCTCACTCTCCTTCCCCTATGGATGCTCAAGCAAGTAAACTGCTTTCGTCGCACGGCCAACCCTAATAACCTTCCTCTTTTCTAGATCCTAAAAAACACAACGATCAGGGAAAAAAGTCACTAAACAGTTTTGGTTCTTAGTAATACTACTAACTGAAAGCAAGTTAGCACTAAGCTTAGGGACATGCAAAACTGAGAATAGGGAAATGGTATCAGACAGTCTGATCTCCCTTGTCAAAAATAGGCACAATAGAGCCATCAGCAATAGATACATTGTCTCTACCAAAGGATAGACAATAGGTGGATAAACTGGTCATATGGTCATAAGCACCTGAATCTATTACCCAAAAGGGTCTAGTGTTACCTAGGCTGATGTATGATATGTTGAAGCTCTTGTACCTGAGTGAGCAAAGGCTGAAGTAGTAGCAGATGTAGTAGCTGATGGCTGAGATGAGGATCCAGAAATACCAGCTTCATTCTTTAATTGTGTCAAGGCAGCCTGGACAGTAGCTAAGGCAACTAGAGATGTGGTCCTTGTGCTAGAAATGGATGCACTGTCTGTAACAACTGCCACATTAGCACTTCCCTTCTTGTTTCTGAGTCTCACTGGCATCAAGTGGGGATGCAAGTTCCAACAAGTGTCCCTAGTATGTTTTGGCTTCTTACAATGATCACAAAAAAATGTCTCTTTTATCTTCCTTCTTCATTTCCCTTTCCTTCTCCCCTCCAACCATAGTTTTTGTTGCTGCTAAAGATGATTCCGTAGTCTAAAACGATAACATAAACTTTCTCCTACTCTCTTCACTATGTACCAATGAGTAGGCCTGAGATAAAGTCACACTCTCCCTAGTAAGTAGTTATTGTCTTATAATGTCAAAATCTGAATTTAGACCAACTAGGAACTCAAACACTCTATTTGTTTCAACTTTCTATATGTTGTTGCATCCCTTTGACATTCTCACCTGATTGTTTCCAAGTGATCGACTTCATGCCATAGGGATTTTAGAGTAGCAAAGTAAACAGAGACTGGATTCTCCCCTTGCTTGAGATCACTTCACACTTCAGCTCATAAGCTCTAGCAACATTAAGGGGTTGGGAGTATGTCTCCTTCATGTTATCCCAAATCTCCTTGGCTGTTTTTGCCCATAAGTAGTTTCGGCTGATGTGAGACTACATAAAGTTGCATAGCTGAGTCATCTTGGGATGTGATGTGTCATCCTTGGCTGGCTTCTTTGTGTCCTTGGCTGATTGGACCCATTCCAAGTAATTGGTTCCATCAAACCTAATAGTGGTAACCTGAAAAGAATTTCCAGTCATGCTACCAGTCCCTAAAAGTCCTTCCTCTTGAGTCTTCATCTCACATCCAACCTTCTCCATTCTATATGGAGCACTAACAGGTCAGGACTTCAAGAAAGAAACCCAAAAAAAAAACTTCTTTTATACTGAAAACCCTAAGGAAATGAAAAAATAACAACCCAGAATTCATTCACAACCAGGAACAGTCATCAAGAACGCATTCTCAGTCAACAGTCACCTTACAAGAAAACATCCACAGTCAATAATCAAACACCTAGTTCATCATCAGTCTGAAAAATCAGTCTTCTGAGTCCAAAAACTGATCGTAGGGTTTGACAAAATTTGGAGAAAACAGCAGGTAAGACAAAGATTTATCAACCGCTGCTCATAGAGTGGCTTAAACTACTTCTAACCAAGGTCAGCCTTACTAAAGAATGTACTTTTCTCAGAAGAACATTGATTACCACCTCAAATGAAACCCTAATCTTACGGACCTGTTTTCTCTGATCCTTCCTGGTCACCGGGCAATCTCCAAGGATCTTTCAATTCCTTGGGCAGTCTTCAATACTCCAGCAACCTCCAAGAACCAGGCACTATTGCAGAACATCCAGTCCTAAGGAGTTCCCATGCAGCCGACCAGATCGAGCTCACATGAGAACCCTAATCTATCTTTGCCTTGCTCTGATACCAACTTGAATAACAGAAACAAGGAAAGAATGTATTTTCTGATGTAATTCATAGAGAAGAAGAAGAGAGAAGAAAGAAGAAGAAAAAAGAGAGAGAAAGGGTGCAGTTACTTAATTCTGGCCGCCCCACTAATTCTTGTAACTTTACAAAGAAATAGAAATCCTCTAATACCTATCTTCATAAGAAAACAAAGGAAATAAATATGGCCCAACCGGCCAACTACCATAACTGTCATTAAGTAACATAAAGAAATAAACAGAAAAATAAAGTGTGACCACACACACTAACAGCCTATCAGCTATCTCTACAGTACATTTAGAAAGCCTACGACCATGTCTAGCGGAACTTTTTAGATTATCTGCTCAAAAGAATGGAATTTGGCACTAAATGGAGAGGGTGAGTTTCAGCTTGCTTATCAATGGCTATGTTTCCAATCCTCATAAATGTATCCCTGAAAGATTACTTTGAGTTGGAGAGAGGCCTTAGGCAAGGGACCCCCCCCCCTCTTTTTGTTCATTATAGTAGTGGAAACACCAACCAGGTTGATTGGCTAAGCTGAAGCCAGTGGCCCCATTAAAGGATTCAACACCAATGCAAACAGCCAATTATATTTGACCAGCTAAAGGTTAGGGGTCAAGCTGGCTAATAAATGTTGTTTATGCTCCTTGGAAGTGTTAGACAGTTTTGTATGGCCTTAGCTCCAATCAGATTTGATGTACTTTTGACATTTAGTGTAAATAAATAAAGTACAAGTTTGATTCATGTTGTGTGATATATTTCTGTGTAAGACCCTTAAACTGGACACTTAATGAGACTCGTGTTAGTTTAGAACATTCACAGCCGTTGGATAAGTCTGGGGAGATTTATCCTACCAAGGCTGACACTGGTGTGCCGCCAAGTGTTGGGGTGGCTTGTCTCGGCCGCCAGGGTAAGACCCAAGGCACATGCAGTGTGGGATTACTCGAATCCTTGAACCGGACCAGATTTCCAGAATTGCCCTGGACCTTGGAGATAGATGGGCAAAACTGGAAAGTTACAACTAACCCCTAGACTCGATTATGATACTGCACTAGGTGTCGGATTGGGCTGTCTTTGATATGCCAATCAGTGAGACCCTTAGCGGGGGTCAAAACCTGGGTATGTTGGGACAGTCTGAGAATTCATCTAAGTGGGTGATCATAGTGACAGGATCAGCCCCTTTGTCGGACAAAGGTAATGATCGAGGATGCACTCTCTCTGATGGAAACCAAACTGCCGGCAGTTGATTTCAATCGTTGGAATTTTGTTTTACAAATTTTATATATATGATATATAGATATGTACGGTTTCAAAATGTTTGCAAATGGTTTTAATTCCCGGGATCCATGTAAGTAGAGAGTGAAGCACTGTTCCTTGCAGCCGAGGGAGAGGTCCTCTCTTGTCGGGCAGTGCTTGATCATTATGGGCTGAGAGGCTAAGTGTAAGACCATTTAGGGTAATGCTTGATGGGCTAATCTTGCATCTGCCCGCAGTCCCTAGGTTTTTATAAGATGGCTTGGCCCAGGGACCACTTAGTGTAAGTATTGGGCCCATAGGGTCCATGTGATGGGCTCAGAGGGTTCACTAGGCTTTCCAGTGAATTCGGCTAGGCCTTGTAACATAGGTTGGGCCGAACCCATGTGGCTGATGTGTAGATCAATGCTTGGGTCCCACGCCATACAAAGAAGCCCAACTGAGCAGCAGTTTGGAAACTAATTGAGCACTTAATACTTATTGGGCCTAAAGCCCATTTCGAACTGGAGCTGATATGATCACCCACTTATGGGGCGGATCTGAGATAAGAGTTAGCTAAAAGGATTAGGGTTTTAACCCTATCCACTCTTGGAGACCAAATTCAAATGAGATTTGAATCTGGTAATCTCCTGATAAGATCAGGAGTAGGCTAACCTAATCTGTAGATAGGATTAAGATTATCCCCTATCCAAATACAGATTTGGATTGGGATAACTCCTAATAGGATTAGGAGATTTCTTAATCAAGAAGAAAGAGGAGAAACCCTAATGAGAAAAAACAGAATTCGAACCAAGGGTTTTAGCAGAACAACCTCCTGCAAATTGAGATAGGATCTCAGATACTCCAGAGTGAAGAAAAGTAGTATTCGCCAACTTCATCTCTAGAGTTCTCCTCTAGCTACCGCCACTCACTACAAGATTCGATCTCTCTGAGAGGGAAAGATCAAGGAGTTCTTGATATCAGTCTTTGCTGAAAGATTGATTCAGTTCGGTGCTCATAGTCTCCAACGAATTCTTGTGAAGCGTTCAGTGCGTAGGACGCACACTACTGGTTCTGTTCCACCGTTGCTATGTCATGTTCAGCAGGAGCAGATCTTGGACCTCTCTTTGGACGTGAACACCGACGTTGGGAGATACTGATTCTCCGTATCAGGTATAACCCTTCCCTTTCCTTTTGGTTCAGATCTGGTTCGGTTTTGGTTCAAGTAAATCCTTGAATATTGATTCTAAAATTAGGGAATATGATTCCCAGTTGGAAGAAAGGTAGAAAATTTTTGAAATTCGCCCCACCCAATTCCGCACCCTTTTGGCATCCATATGATGGATCCCACCATTCTTCTAGGAAGAGGAATCCGCAGCTCAATGTTTATCAATTGCAGAATAACCCACAGCTGTAGGTTACACTTCTTTTAGTTATTTGGTGTCCAATCGATGATGCCAAAAGGATTTATATTCTCTATTGGCTGCTTGGACATTCAAGGGATTCAGCAAGATAAGGACTATCCTGTGGAAGCTGGTTCCCTTCATCATCTTCTGGGATCTTTGGCGGGAAAGAATTAGCAGGATCTTCAAGAGTAAGAGGAGACATTGTCCTGTTTCTAATTTCTTGGGTCTTCTTCTTAGCCAAGGAACGGTTGGAACTTGGGGTTTGTGAGAAACCTGAGAGAATCTAAAATTCCTTCTGTGTGAATATCTTGGACAACTTGGTTTTTGATGAGTCTGGGTAAGATAGACGACTGTGGAATCTCAGTCCCTCTTTCCCTTGTAAATCCTTTTTCTCTTCACTAGTGGCCTCTCCCCCTTCCCATCCTTTCCCTGTTAAATAAGTCTGGTATGCCCCTGTCCCCCCAAAAGTCAGTGCCTTCTGTTGGGAAGCTTATCATGAAAGCATCAACACAGATGATCTGTTGCAAAAGAAAAGGACAAATTGGTGTTTGTCTCCCAATTGGTGCATTTTGTGTAAGTTGAATGGTGAGAGAGCTTTCCATCTCTTTATTTCCTGCCCTTTTTCTTGTCATATCTGGGAATGGTTCTGCTCTCTCATTGGTTGCAGGTGGAGCCCTCCTGCTAGTTTGGAAAGCCTCTTTAGCCCATCCTTCTTGAGATGCACAAAAAGAAGAGGCAGAATTTTGTGGAAGTGTGCGAGAGCAGCGATAATGTGGACTATGTGGGAAGAAATGAACTTCAGAATTTTTTGAGGATAAAGAAAGAAACAAGTAATCTTGGAGACTATTACTGTTAGAGTTTCTCATTGGGTAAGGACTTTGAAGCTATTATCTGATTTTTCAGTGGAGGACTTTTTCCGATATTGGAGATCAATTGCTTTTTCTACTCCTAAAAATTAGAAGGTCTTGGAGGTTTGGTCGCCATCAAGTAAAGGCTGGGTGAAACTTAACTTTGATGGAAGTAGTTGCGGTAATCCTGGTCCCTCCGGAATTGGAGGAGTAATTAGGGATGGGAGTGGGATCATTTGTGGCTTGTTTTGGGGGCCTATTGGGCAGGGTGGTTCAATGAGAGCCGAGCTCTTGGCGGCTATTGTTGGGGTGCAAAAAGCCAAGGAAATGGGGATTACTAGATTAATAGTAAAAGGAGATTCTAAAATAGTCATTGGCTGGCTGAGAAAAAAAAAAAGAGATGGGGGATTATGGCAATACAGAAATGATCTCAGGCAGTTCAAGATGCTATCAAGACATGCAAATCCAGTTAAGATGGGTAGGAGGTCTGCTAATGGTTTGGCAGATGGCTTAGCTAAACAAGGAGTGAATAGACATCATTTGTTTTGGGCTCAATGTTAGTTGGGTAGTGAGGCTCTGCTGTATTGGGTGTTATCTCTAACAACTTCTTGTACTATTATCTTTTTAAGTTCTAAAAAATCTTTTTAAAGTTGCTTATCAATAAAAAAAGAGTTCTTCAAATTCTCATTTTCACCTATTTTTGTAATCGTGGTACATAATATATCAGATAGCAGCTTTTAGCCAGCAAGTTCTTGATGTAAAGAAATGAGTGCTGCCTGGCTTTGATTTTTGGATGTACCACGGTAACCATAACTCGCTTCTTACCACTATCACCTCTACTTCAATCCCTACTTCTTGCAAGACTTCTTTTCTATTGGCATTCCTGCAACCCTCAACTTAACTAAGCCTTGTCCCAACTATAAAATTCACCGACCTCCCTATGGAATTCCTCCCACCCCCACCCAAAAAAAACTGCATTTCTAACGACTGTCCATTCAGATAAGGTATCTCTCCCAGGAAAGAATTAATAATAGATCTAAAGATTTAGCTAACTGCACTTCATGTTGCAGCAATTGATCTATCTGTAGTAACTGCACTTTTTGACGGTTTCCATGTCATCACTCTAGTAGGCCACTCCTCCAAGTCAGGCTTCTTCCCCACTGAATCCTACTCCACCAAAAGAAAGATTTAATATGTTCTATCAGACCCAAGAACACCAAACCAGCCCAAATTTCTAACTAAAAGGCAGGAGAAGAGAACTCCAATCTGCTTCACCCACCCCATCCCTTAAATTTATTATCTTCATATAACAAATTACATAAGGTAGGCAGAAAGGAAGTAATTTTATCAACTGACAGTGGAAAATGAATAATGTTCCATTGTGACTGAAATGATTTTAAGAATATAGAACTATCTCTATGGGACATGATACTCTAATAAGAAAGAGAAAGAAACAGTACCTGTGTTATTAAATTAGGAAGCATGAACAAGGGGAACCGCAAGACTGCAAAAAGTGACAGCGATGTAAATGCCCTAGCAGGTGTCAAATTCCCTCCAAACAAGGTGAACACCCCAAAAGAAGCCACCGTAACCACAACCGGGATGCTGTTAAGTATAAAACTATTACACTGCAAAACAAGTCAACAGGTCATCAGCACAACAATAAAGGATAAGATAGTAAAGCCCTGGCTTGTAATTTACATGTGGAACATATCATCAATCTGCGTGGAACAGGATATAGACACTAAATGCTTGACACATCCAGAATACCACTTTTCTTATTTAATCATTACACTGCAAATGTTCAGGATGCAGAACACTGTCAATGTATGTTTCAGATTTGATGAGGTGCATAATGAATAAAGAGGACTTGAGTCAAGAACAGGAGTGAACCAAATGGGTGCTGGGGGCATACCCCAAAAAATTTTGAAAAACCCAAAATAGAACTTTATGATATGTAAGGTAGACACCATCAAAGTTCCAGAAATTTCTAATTGGTGCCCCTTCCAAGGAAAGCATCCTGGTTCTGCCTCTAATCATGAGTATAATTGCCTAGAGAAATGTCATTCATGTAAGCATGACAATAGAATGGCTGGAAACATTTCAAAATTGTACTTTGTATTCGCTTCCCTACCGCTGCTAGAAGTTGTGCTTTACGAAACCATGAAAGTTCGTCATCTCGAATACTTTGAACTTTAGATTGGAAACTCTGCTCCCAGGCATAACATCTGAGGCATTATCAGTATAAAGAATCAGAATAATTACTTGAACTAGCTTACTCCATTCAAAATGAAAAGAACATCCGTATGAGTGTATAGCTTACTTCACAGTGTCCATGGCAGCCAATATTTCATTCATGAGACCAATTCTCTTGTCAGTACGTTGCAAGCCTTCCTTAGACAGCTTTTGCATTTTGCTTATCACATATGTCTGCTCCAACAAACAAATGCCAAGGCAAATTTTCATTAGAGTTAGAGGAAGAGGGGGGAGAAAGAGAGAGAGAGAGAGAGAGTAGAACCCAGACACCCAGCAAGGTGTAGCAAACATGAATCTACACAAAAAGGACCCAGAGGACCATCCAAAGCCAACATAATTGAGAGAGCCAAAAACTTAAGGCACACCCAAAAGAATATCAAAGCCCAAAACAGAAAAATGACAAAAGCTCCATTTAAAAGTGAGAAGCAGAACTAAAGTGCAAGAGGTTCCTAGAGCCTGAGATACAAGGTGCAAGGTGAAGCATGCACTAATGCACAGTATGCACCCAAATTAAGTAAGAACCACATTTGGGAAAAATCAAAATAAAATTAATTAAAAGAATATGCAAATTTAAACTTTGAGAAACAAAATAGTTCAAAAAGCTCAATAGTTGAATTGGTTAGACCATCAGGTTATTAGCACAAAGGTTTATATCCTTTAATAATTTTATGTTCAAGACCTACATAGGCTCAATTGTATAAAAACATCATAGATACAACCTACATTATAGTAAATTACCAACTCAACATTAAATTCAAGGTTAATTCATCATCACATATCAACAAAGTTGCAACTTGGGCCAGGCCCAACTCAATGTGTTCAAAAATCAATCCTATCTTTCATCCAACCCGATTCTCAACCACATGGTTCTTGACCCTAACCCAGCCTAATCTTCTAATTGCAAAATACACACTATCATACCAATGTAAGCACACATACTATATAGGCAAATGAGACAGACATCATATTACAGAAATATTTTACAAAAGCAACACTCAAACCCCAATCCCCTAAAACAAGCATTCTTGTTTACATAAATCAATACATATATCCATATAACATACAAGAATATGCAATTATAAGTGCAGCACGTTAGGTCCAGGTTGAGGGTGGACCTTGGTGCAATGGTTGGGTTGCTCCATTGCGACCTGGGTGACCAGGGTTCAAATCTTGGAAACAGCTTCTCTGTATGTGCCAGGGTATGGCTGCATACATCTGTCCCTCCCCAGACCCTGCATTGACAGGAGCCTCATGCACTGGACTTCCATTTTTCACATTAGGTCCAGGTTGGGTAGATGGGATTGGACTGTCAAAGGCATCACCCTTAACCAACCCCCACCCCAACCTCTGCCTATTCCATTTGCTTCTAGAGACCCATCTCATTAATTCTTCTATACGCCCCATCCCGCACTCTCTCCCTTTGAGCTCCAATAGAACATAAATACTATTCTCTGCCCTTTCTTCCAACCATTTAGTGTATATCACAAAGGCCTTATACCACCTGATTCACATAAAGTGACTTGCTAAGTTCACAAAATTCATCCATTTGACATGGATACCAGCCAAATCCTTCGCATGTTCAATGTATCCTTGATTTTTCTTATTTTGAGCTTCAAAACTGCACAAATTCTATTCTCAGCATCTTCTTTCAACCATTAGCATATCACAAAGGCATTGCACCACCTGCTCCACAAGAAGCAACTTGCTTGGTAAATTTTGTCCATTTGCACAAAGACATCAGTCCTCCAAAGTTTGGTAATGGAAGTGGTAAAAATGACAATAAACTTTGTCAGATCAAATGGTCATCTGTTTCTAAAAACAAACAGGATGGTGGGCAGGGATTTTGTGTCCCATTTGTCTTTAACAAAATTCTACTTGCTAAGCAGGTGTGGCGGCTTATTAACAACCCTCAGTCCTTAGGGTCTCAAATTATGGAAGCCAAGTAGTTAAAAAATAAGATTTCCTGGATGACAAGTAATAGTGGGTCTTGAGGGTGGAAGAGTCTTCTTGTGGGTAGAGAGTCCTTTTGAAAGGGATTGTGTGGAAAGTAAATGTTGGAGAGAAATGTAAGTATCTGGAATTTCCATGGATCCCAACCATTGAGAGATTCAGAATCATTGGACCTAAGACGGGTTCTGGTTCCCCATTCAAGGCGATCTGATTGACCAAATCAATAGATGCTGGGATTCAAATGCTATTAACAGATGATTTCTTCCTTTTGTAGCAAATGAAATTTTTAAAATAAAGTTAGCAAGATTTACTTGGCCAGTGGATTTATAATAATAAGGGTCGTTTTTTCTGTTAGACTGGATCATTTTGCCATTAAGGAGAGTGAAAATGATTCTTTAAATAGGAATGTAGCTCAGTTATCCAAATCCCATTGAGCTTCCTTTTCGAAAGTGCCAAAGGGTGGTGGTTGATAATATCTGCCCAATCTGTGATAGTAAGGGAGAATCAGTTGAGCATTGCTCGTTTACATGCTTTTTTGTGAGATGTGTTTTGCTCAAATACAGAAGTCCCATATTGTCATCTTGTAGAGCTTGAAAAGCAGTCGCTGGTAAGTTTGTGCGTGTTCAATATTGCCCGTCTTCTCTAGTATCACAAGCTTCATTGGCAAGAGTCCGAGAGCATCCACCACCTTATTTGCTTACTATGAGAGATAGAGAAGAGAACCAGTTCAGGAGATCCACAATGCCAGGAAAATATACCAAAGGTCCCACCTCACTCTCGGCTTGCCCTTTACCAAGTTAACCAAGACCATATTATCTGAGAGAAGTTCAATGTTATGGAAACCCTGAGATTGGGCTGTAGTTAAATCATGTAGCAAGACTTTTAACTTGACTTCCATACTTGTCACCAACCAATAATAACTAGAGAAAGCAAACAGAAATTTTCTTGAAGAATCCCTGAAGACTCCCTCCTCCCCCCTTCACCAGGGTTACCTCTAGAAGCTCCATCAATATTAAGAGTAAAACAAGTTGGTGTAGGTGGAATCCTCTTATCCACCACACAGATTTCATCCTCCATACATTCCTCACATTGAGATTAATACCATTCTGATCAGCTGGATTGACTCTTCATTAGGAAGTTCAGATTCAAGTTTATTGTAAGGAGCAACTCACCAAGCCATCATTCCACCACCCTAATCACATAACCTCAGTAGCAGAATTTGTTCTCCATTCTCCTTTTATTGCTTTCCAGCTATCTATTTAGACGTCGGAAACATTCTCTACCTGGCATCTTGGGAAGACAAAAATATCACTGAAATGTCTCCACACTTGGATGCCAGCACCCCCTCACAAAGACATGATCTCCATTCTCAATTTTTTGTATACTGACAACAGTTGCAAGAGGATTCCAATGGCACACCCAGCTTCTGGAAATTGTCATCAAGAGGTAGTTTATTTTTCACCAGTCCCCAAACTAAGAAGCTTATCTTAGGGGGAATTTCACTGTTCCAGATGTTAGAAAAAAGTGCATTTCTCCCTCGAGATTTAGGAGGAGAGAAACTACCATTGCTAGTATGTTTCCAAACCACAGTATCACCTCTGTTTGAAATAAATTTTCCACTATTACAATTTACAAATAGCTAGAACCACCTTGAGTTTTTGTTGAAGGATTGTTGTACTGGATCTTGAACCTTTTTTTTTTTTTGAGTTTAGGCAAGCTGGACATGATGAATTAGGCCTAATTGCTGCATCTCACCGCATATGTGCTTTCTCTGTGAGATGAGTGGAGAGCCCACTTTCCATCTACTAATCTCCTACCCATTGGCCCCCAATATTTGGGAGCAAGGATCAAAATAGTAGTGCATATCAATTTCACCAATTATATCTTTTTTTTTACTTTTTTTAACATTTTATGTTTAAGCATTAAAGGGATGCCAAAGATCATCCCAAAGTGTTAAAACTTTTAAAAACTTACTATCGGTGTAACTATGTGTATCTGGGTGCACCAATATGGATACAATACACCCGATATGATATTTTGATCCTTGTTTGGAAGTTTCTTGATATTTTTGGTTGTAGGCACTAGGCAGATACCACTAGCAAATTTGCAATGTCTTTTCATGGCCTCATTCTTTTTTTTCGATCGGTAACAGAAATCTTTATTAATGAGTAATAATTGTGAAAATTAACTACAGAAAATGGGGAGGTAAACGATCTTAACTCCCCAACATCAAAATGGCAACAAAATACTAAAAATGTGCCCAAAACAAAGAATCCTTAGCCACCCTTTGCTTAGCTAACCCATCAGCCATTGAGTTAGCACTTCTCTTCACCCAGCTGTATTGCACCTCTAAGACCTTACACAGCCAATTAAATTTTTTCTTCTCATTGCTGTAGCTCCACAAGCCACAGATATCTCCTTTCAGCCACCTAATCACCACCTTCGAGGCCCCCTCAATCACTAAGCATCTAATGCTTAATTCTCTTGCTCTTTGGATTCCTTCAAGAACTACTAGAATTTCGGCCCTAAGAGAGTCACCCTCACCAATTGGCCCAGAGAACATGGCAGCAATATACCCCTCATTCCTGAAAACACCCCCTATCCCAGAAGGCCCTGGATTCCTTAAGCTAAATCCATCAAAATTCAGTTTTATGAATCCAGCGGGAGGGGGGGTCCAAGTGGGACTACAGTTCCTTTTATACATAGCAGCAGTAGCAACCTCTTTCCACTTTCTCAGCATGTCTGCCATACAGAATTCAGAGAATATCTCCATTGATTTCAGCCAATGAGCAGCCCTTGAAAGTATCAAATCTGTTAGGTTTTCTGTGGTTCTTTCCTTATCTGAAAAAATTCGCAAATTTCTTTCTTCCCATATTGACCAGAACATGCAGCCCTAATGCTTCTTCACATAATCTTCCCCCTTCTCTTAGGCCAACTAAAGAAAGAAGGAGAGAACAAGCATTGCACACTCACGGGGGGTCCAAGTATACCCAAAAAGGGAAAACACCGACTCCCAAATAGTCTTAGTAACTGGACAAATAACCATAATATGATAACCCGTTTCCCCATCAACTTTGCAAAGAATACACCTATTGGGAAGTAAACAGCAGTTGGGCCTCTTTCTTTGAAGCAAGTCATTTGTGTTAACTCTTTCTAGGAAAATTTCCCAACAAAAACTACCAACCCGAGGAGGAATGGGTTTGCTCCAAATCTCTTTAACTGGGAACGACAGCCCAAGCGGAGTAGTAGGTTGGACTAATGTCTCAAAAAACGAAGCACAAGAGAAAGAGCCGGATGAAGAAGGGGACCAGATTCTGGTGTCTCCCTTACTAAGGTTCAAGAAAACATTTTCAATGATGGTTAGCAAAGATGACATAAACCCCAAATCTGTATCCCTTATTGCCCTTCTCAACCCCAAATTCCACCCAAACCCAAAAGAAAAATCAAAAGGAACCAAGAAGGAGGAAATGGGTTCATTTTTCAAATCTGACAAAGCAAACAATGATGGAAATTAGTCTTTCAGGGGTAGGTCCCCAACCCAAATTTGCTCCCAGAATTTTATTTGATTACTAGAGTTCAAATCGTACCTGATCCAAGGGAAGAAAATTGGAATCAAATCATGAACGGCTTTCCATGCGGCAGTAGTCCTTGCCAAAATTCCAGGATCCCAATCATTCTCATCCAACCCATGTATGCTAGCCACAACCTTCGTCCACAATTTGTCCCTTTCCAATGGGAATCCCCACAACCATCTCCCCAATAATGCCATGTTCCTTTTCCTGATATTCCCAATCCCAAGCCCCCCTAGCTTCTTGCTCCTATTTACCACTTCCCACCTCACCCTATGGTCTTTCTTCTCCACTCCTGGTTCTCATAAAAAATCCCTCATTAATCTTTCTATCATGTTGGAGACCTCTGTAGGAATCTTGAACACTGGTATGAAGTAAATAGAAAGGTTGGAAAGGGTATACCTAATCAAGGTGATTCTCCCCCCAAGAGAAAGATATTTTTCCTCCAAGAAGCAAGCCTTTTCTCAAATCTCTCTACTACCGGGTTCCAAAAGCTTTCATTCTCGGGGTTATCTCCTAGGGGGAGGCCCAAATAAGTGATAGGCCACTCTGAGATAGCGCACCCTAACACACTTGTACAATCACTTATTTCCCTTTCCTCCAAATTCACTCCCACCACACAACTCTTATCGAAGTTCACTTTAAGATTAGAATTCTGCTCAAAGAGTTGTATTGTCAGTTTTAGGTTTCTGATCCACCTTATATCCCCACCCCCTCACAAAATAGGATTTTGTCATCTGCAAACTGCAAGTGTGTAAGTTGCACTTCCCCCCTCCTGACCCAACAACCTCATATTAAGTCTCTAGAATCGATTCTATGTATCAGTCTCCCCAAGACATCTGCAATTAGAGTCAAGAGAAAGGGAGAGAGCAAATCACCTTGTCTTATTCCTCTCATGGCCGGAAAGAAATCCACTGCAATTCCATTCACCAATATCAAGTAATGGCAACTCCTGATACAACCCCAAATCCATCTACACCATCTGTCTCCAAAACCAAAACTTTTCATTACCTCCACCAAGAAGTATCAGTCAACTAGGTCATAAGCCTTCTCTAAGTCTAGTTTGCAAACCACTCCTTTTTTCTTGAATTTCCTAAAATTTTCTAAGCTCTCATTTGCAATCAAAATTTGATAAGTGATCTACCTTCCCTCCACAAAAGCTCCTTGATTTGGTGTGATAATGGCTGGAAGAACTTTCTTTATTCTTAGAGGTATGACTTTTGCAATTATCTTGTACAAACTATTCACCAAACTAATGGGCCTAAAATCCCTTAGATGTGATGCCCCTTTCTTAATTCTTAGAGACAAGACTTTTGCAATTATCTTGTACAGACTATTCACCAAACTAATCGGCC
The DNA here is from genome assembly GCF_055504915.1 of Nelumbo nucifera. Taxonomy (NCBI): domain Eukaryota; kingdom Viridiplantae; phylum Streptophyta; class Magnoliopsida; order Proteales; family Nelumbonaceae; genus Nelumbo; species Nelumbo nucifera. The sequence goes on from NC_142651.1 coordinate 74,567,490, forward strand.
TGAAATCCCTTGGATATAATGCCTCTTTCTTCTTAGGGATCAATGCAATGAATGTGGAGTTTAAACCCGGATTAATGATTCCCCTCCTGTGAAACTCCACAAAAACCAACACTAGGTCCTTCTTCACAATATCCCAGCCATCCTGATAAAATGCCACTGTAAATCCATCTAGGCTTGGAATTTTCGTTCTATCCATTGAAAATACTACTTCCTTTATCTCCTCTAAGTCAAGGTTTTTCTCTAACCCCACTCTGGTTTCTAAACTAAGAGTTGGCCATTCCAGCCCCTCCACCCAAATCCTCTCATTTAGAGGCCTTCCAAAAATTGATTTAAAATGGGTTGCAAAAGCCTCTACTATTTCTCCTAGTTGGGAAAGAACAGCCTTCTAGCTTAGAAATGATATTCTTCCTTCTTCTAGTGTTTGCCACAGAGTGAAAAAATCTAGTGTTTCTGCCTCCCTCCTTAAAACATTTACATCTAGACTTTTGTCTCCAACTTATCTCTTCCAGCAATAAGAGATCCTCCAACTACTTCAAACCCCCCTAAAAAGTGGGGAAAGATTTTATGGAATTGTACTAGGGCTGCTAATGCGAAGACACAACAAACAAAACTAATGCAAAGACCAAAAAAGACCCCCAAATTATTAAGCACCCCCGACCTAACACCTGACCAAAGACGCACACAACTTGCAAAAAATGGTGCCTCAATCTTCTTTAACGAACTCATCCTCCAGGTCTGCATCCTCCTCATTCCATACCTCGCCTCCCTCCCTAGAGGTTTTTTTATTCAACTTTTCCTCCCTGCTTCTCCTTTTAAACTACTCACAACCCTAAAAAACAAACCAAGACTTTTACCAACCGTGACTTCTCTTTCCACTAATTCTTGAAGGGGTACACAACCTGAAACTCCGTTCTTTTCTTCATTACTTCGCAACATCATCTTTGCGTCAGATTCAAGACCATCAACACTCACCTTGTTGTCTTATTGTTGTTAGACAGTGCATGCTCTTAGCTCTAATCAAAATGATGTACATTATGACATTTATTGTAAATGAATAAAGTACATATTTGATTCATGTTATTATGGTGTGTTTCTGTGTAATACCCTTAAACTGGATACATAAAAGACTCGTGTTAGTTTAGAATCTTCACAGTCGTTGGATAGATCTAGGGAGATTAATCCTGCAAAGTCTGACATTGATGTACCGCCAAGTTGGTTGGGGTGGCTTGTCTCAGTTGCTAGGGTGATACCTAGTTCAATTGTTTCTTACATTGCTGTACCCATGAGAAGGATGTGTACAACTTATGAGATGTATCCATACTTGAAGAAAGTGTACTATCAATCCAACATGTCCAAATAGTATCAAATTCAATCTGAAATCTTTTCCTACTGTCGGGAGATAAGAAAAATCAGGAATATTATGTCGGTTTTATTGACATTTGGGAAGAGTATGAACTTGTCAATACAGATTCTTCATATCCCGTAGAATGAGGCAGAATGAGTATGAACTTGGCTCTATTGCAAAGTCTCAAGATAGCTAAACAGTTAGGATTTAGAATGATTGAGGCAGAAGGAGATTCACAGGTAGTTATCTCTTGGACAAAATCCAACAAGCATATTCCTTGGACCCTTCAGCATGTGTTAAGAGAAGTGGAAAAGATTACAAGAGAAATAATGGTTGAATTCAAGTTGGATAGGAGTTGAAATGGGTTAGTTCACTCCTTAGCCAAACAAGGGGTTAAGAAGCAACAAATGTTTTGGGCATCCTTGTAACTTGGGTTTGTAAACAAGGATTGACACTTTGGTCAATCAAGTTGCATTAATCACTCATATTTTCCAAGTTAATATAATAAAACTACCTTTGCTGATAAAAGAAAAAGTACTTGGCGAGAGAATTGCACATATCAATTGTATATGAATAATATAAGTACATTAGTGTTTTACGTTCAAATTGGTGTGTTTCTGTGAATTACTCTTTAAACTAGACACTTATGAGACTTGTGTTAGTTTAAAATGTTCTCAACCATTGGATAGACTTGGGGAATTTATCCTAACAAGGCTGGCATTGGTGTGCTACTGAATTGGTGGAACAGCTTGTCTTAGTTCCTAGGGTTAGACCCCAAGCACAGTCAGTGGGTGTTTGAAAAAAGCACTGAACCTAGACCAATTTCCAATTATGCCCTAGACCTTAGAGACGGATAGGCAAAACTGGAAAGTTGCACTTAACCTCAGACTTGATTATGATACTATACTAGATCTTAGACTGAGTTGCTTTTGATATGCCAACTAGTGGGATCCATCAAGGGTCAAATACTTGGGCTTGTTAGAGCAATTTAGGAAATTACCTAAGTGGGTGATCATAGTGATAGGATTAGCCCCTTTGTTAAACAAAGTGAATATTAAGGTTTACACTCTCTCTAATGGAAACCTAAAACTATTTCAACAGTATTTAAAATCAGATTTGAAAAATGTATTTATGCATATATTATGTTCATCTCTGAAAAAGGTTTGTAGTTAGGAAAGAGGCCATTCCCTATGAGCAGTGTTTTGATTATAAAGGGATGAGAGGTTAAGGGAAAGAAACCATTAGAGGGTTGATAACCTGATGAGTTTTATCTTATGGAAGTCCATTATCCTTGGGTTTTCATAGGGTAGTTGAATCCAAGGACCACTTATGTTTAAGTGTTGGGCCCAAACTGAGCCCATCTTATTTGGCTCAAGGATTCGGCCTGTCCCTTTCCAAGGATGGGCTAAGCCCATGTGGACTTGCGTGAGACATTTGTGGGTTCCATGCCACACAATATTTAGGCCTAAGTGGTCATGCAACGCCTAGATATGTGATCCATTAAAGAAAATGGGCCTTGGGCCCATTACTAATAAGATTAGTTTAAGAAGTCACATGACAACTCATGGATCGAATATGGATTTGGATATGCGTATGGAGCACCCATTCTCTTAAGAAGATAATGTACCAATCCAAATCTGATTTGGATCAACTCCTAATAGGATTAGGAAAACGCTCTATATAAGGGGATTAGAGGGAGTGGGCGAACCATCCCATTCTCTCCACTGTTTTGCTCTCTCTCTCTTCTCCCCTTGCACCCCAAAACCCTAGTTCAAACCAGCAATTGTGGGGGCTGATTCTCATCAGTCCTCTTCTTGGTATTAGAGAAAAACATCAGAGAATACCAGGTACACATCTGCATCGATCTCAAGGAAGTTGGAACTCAGTTTTGCAGAAACAATGTTGCTGAGTCAGCTTCATACATACAATTGTGCCATCTTCAGTTGGAGGCCGATTTGGGTCTGATATTGGGCATGAATCACCATTCTAGGAGCTGCATACTATGAACACCGTATCGAGTATGATCAGTTTTAATTCGGGGGTGTTCTGTAGTGTGGATGAGAAATTGGTGGGCATGGACTAGTCCACACCACACCCTGTGGCAGGGGCCAATCCACACCACACCACAGTCCACGGCTGTTCTGAACTGTGGACAAACTATGTGGATTGGACCAGCCCACACCCACAATGGAGTTCTGTAGGGGTGGTGTGGACTGGTCCACACCACATTTTTTGATTCCATGTATCTCATATACATTTTATGAATGATCTACATAGTCAATCATAAATGTCTAAATTTTGCATTTTATATGATAAATATATTGAAAAAAGGCATCGATAAATTAATTTTAATCAATAAATATTAATTTTAATAAAAAATAATTTAAATATTTAAAAATATTATTTTGTTGATAAAAACTTTAAAATAAATAATATTAAAATAAATTAAAATAAGAGTAAAAAGGATCTCCATCGGGCTTGTGATAGAATTAACAATAAAATATTATTTTATTGATAAAATATTAAAAAAATATTATTTTAAAATTTAAAAATTAAAAAAAAAGAAAAGTATGTAGAAGAGATGTATTGTACCAAAATACAATGTGGAAATGTTATGGACCGGCCACATCCACGAGATACAAGTGTAGCTGAGATTTTGGGTTGTAGGGATGGTCCACGATATATTGTGGACCAATCCCATCCACGACCAACAAAACGGTGAGTTCACCCCGTGGCGTGGACTGAAATGGCCCATCCACGAGATGAACATACTACCGAACATCACCTTCAGCTTTCAAATCTGGTCCTAGTATAGTGCAAGATCGATCCAGAAATTCATATTTCAAAATACCGAGAAATATGTTCTCAGGTTGGGCTGAAATTTTTTTTAAATTTCAGCCAGCAACTGTAACAATTTTGGCCATGTTTAATCAAGCTTTCTGTCCCTCAAACAAAATAGAGGTTGAATTCAAGTGGGAAAGTAGTTAAAATTAGTTAGCTGACTCCTTAGCCAAACAACGGGTTAGGAGGCAGCAATTGTTTTGGGCATCCTTCTAATTTGGGTTTGTAGAAAGGGATTGACACTTTGGTTAATCAAGTTGTATTTATCTCTTATATTTTCCAAGTTAATATAATAAAACTTACCTTTGCGGATAAAAGAAAAAGTACTTGGGCAAGGGAATTGCATGTCATTCAAATGGTTCCCTAGGTCTAAAAACAGCCTAGCCAATGCAGTTTCTAGGCATGGAGCAACTCAGGAAAAGCTGTTTAGGAATTATACATGGAAAATGAATGTAATTGTGAAGTAGTATTCTGAAATAGGAATTGTGCAGTGCATGCTGGCCTGACAGTTGTAATTTATTGTGCATATTTTTCAAGATTTAATAAAATTTTTTTGTTACCAATCAAAAAAAAAAAAGCAGGGTATGATGAATCTTTATGCTCAGCTTGAGGGGGAGTGTTGACAGATTGATTGCCAAATTATTCTCCATTTTACTGGGCTTTATATTTTCTGTAATAGTTTTATGCTGTTGATATCAACTGATTAATAGGCTCATTTTGTAGTAGGCCTTCGGCCCTCATCTAAGTTTAATCTTCTTTATTGCTGCTGCATGACTAGGGGCATTTTTTGTAATTGTCCCAAATCAGTTATAGATAGACAATGACAAAAGATTTGGGAGGCACATATTCTCCTATGGTAGATGGTAGATGGTTCTTTCTTCTAATTCTCTTCCTCCTCTTCTCTTCAATTGGCTTTCTCCTATTCTTCCATTAATTTTCTGCTCTATTTATTCTCATTTTTATTTCTATAAAAGACAAGTGTTTCAATTTCTGAAGGCTGTTCATAAGAGAAAAAATCTTAAAGCTATACAGAAACATGTAAATTAAAGCAACAAAAGTTGAAAGGAAAGAAATAACTGAAAGTAGAATTTTAATGAAGGAAAAACCTCCAAACCTGTATGGGAATCAAGAGGACAAGCATTAGTGATCCCAGAAGTGAAGCAACACCAAGTTCATTATACAGAAGAACCATGGCAACAATGATACGAAATGGAGCAGACCACAAACTATGAAGCTGTTGGCATATTTGCTGTATAAAGAACAAAGAATTTTAATTATGGAATATAATCCCCACCGAAAGTTCAGTTGTAAAAATACTTGTAATCAGTAATAAGTATTACGTATTTTCTTCAACCAAATAAATTAAATATATAGTTCAAACTTCTCAAATGCAGTGCAAGAAATCTGGATAACTTGCCTGAAGTGCCTCAGCATCTGTGGTCATCAAGTTGGTTATTTTTCCTGATGCAAACTTCCTGCGACTCTCATGTGTAAGTCTCAAGGATTTACGAAACACAGCAGCAACCTGAAAAATAGAACAGGAGTAGCTCTTTCAAAACTTTATTGGAAATTAATGTCTAGTGAAAGATAATTTCAACAATCAAAATATAAAACTCAAGCCGTAAACTACCAAACAAAATGAATTGGTCAACCCCAGTTGGCCAAAATAAATTATGATCTTCTGCTATCTCACATATAGAAGAAACAGAAGAATGCATATCAAACTAGTAACCTTGAAGTACCAGCACTAGTTCTTTTTTCTCTTGTTTGTTATAGTTAATGATAAGGTTGGCAAAAGCAATAAACAAAATACACAAGTCCAGCTATGCAGTATTAGTTACTTATTAGTTCAAAAGCTATACATCAAAAAGAGGATTTAAATGATTTGGTCCTATCCAGGCATAAAATGACCAAATTACATTTCCTTAAGCCCACCAAAATAGACAGCTAGAAATAAAACGGTAAAATTTAAGTATTAATTAAATAAAATTTATAGAAGTTGGAAAAGTGGTATGCAGTTGCCAAACAGGTTTAACAGAAATTTATTCAATAAACAGTACAGTATCACCTAAGGTTCCATAGACCACATTCATGTGTACACTATATAGATGGCACACAAGCAAGAATGCTAAGAACCACCGCTACTGGGTCATTTATTCCAAAATTTGATAAAACTGGCTAAAAGAATCAACTAGTTATTTTTCTGTGATTTCCCCACATTCTTGTCCAACTGAGTGGGATTGAACTGATATATGATAGTTGCAATCATCTGAGAAAAAGAACATTGGCATTAATCTCCTAAGTAGGACGAAGAAATATATCATAACCCTCACCTAGATCATGTGCATGTAAATGCAACTCATGTGATTACTTCCAAGGGGAAGAAGTAATGTTGTAAGAAGAAACTGGTCATTTGATTGATTTCTATTCCTGTTCCTGTTGCACTGTTTTGCAGAACATTTATCATCAATCTAATATGTGTAGACAGTATCAAATTGAATCTGAGATCTTTGCTTACTGTTAGGGAGATAGGAAGAGATAGGAGGCTTCTAGTGCTTATCGCATTTAGAAGACAAAAGGAGTTTATGGGTGGCTTCTCACTTATGTTCTGAAGAAGTGCTTATTACTTCCCACTTTAGTCCATTTATAATTTACATAATACCAAAACTACCTCACCAAATGAAAAACCATCACTCATCTTCTTCTCCATTTCCCCTTTCTATTCTCACCTCTCACAACTTGCAATGATAGCAAGGTACCACCAAGTACAATTTTCCACTCATTTTTCTTGTTTGTTTTCCTTATAATATTGATTCAAGGTCGATTTCCACCATTTCATCTCACTCATTATTCATTTTTCTTGTTCTATTGTTTTTTTTTTTAATGAAACACATCTAGTACCAGATTTTGTGACAAACCAGGTAGGAATCCGCTGTTCCTTTTTCATTTTATTCAAACAATAAGTGGTTATATACAAAATCCCCTTCCCAATTAAACCGGTTTTGTTGTCAAATGTGTATCTTGGATTGTATGGACCTGTGAACATGTGATTTTGTACAGTATGAACATGTAATTTTGCTTGTATCTCGTGGCTGTTTGATGTCTCTATAGACCGATGATTGACATGTTTTTTACTGTTTGATAATGTAGCTATTCAAACTTGAATGCAATTGACATTGTGTTAATAGTGGCTGAATAATAACAAAGCAAAAAAAAATACTATTAGAATTTATGTTCCATGAAACTCTATAACTGAAACCATTGAGAACCGACTTTGATGGGAAAAAATATTGTTGTTAAAATAATTATGTTCCATGCAAGACCTTGCATAACAAAAATACTGTTAAAATAACTTTTTAACTGAAAATAACTAGTATGTTTTTCATGTATTATTTTATTCATGATTCCCTTGGTTCATTTTATTTATGACAACTATCATGGTTCATAAGTTGGTTATTCCATTTTAAGAGAGTTATGATAATGAGTTTCTCTCTAGTATATGTAATTATCATAAAAACTATATAAGATAATTATTCTAGTCTAATCATATATGATTATCATGGTTTCATGAATTGGTTATTCTATTTTAAGAGAGTTATGATAATTATTTTATTTTCTATGGTTATTCTATATATATATATATGATTACCTAGTTTCTATCTATATACGATTACCCTAGTTACTATCTATATAGTCATCATAATAACTACTTAATAGAATTATTCTAGTATCAGTTGGTAATTCTATATATGATTACCCTAGTTCTATCTAGTATATATAATTATCATAATAACTATTTAAGAGAATTATGATAATTTTGGTTGGCTATTCTACATGTATGACATATGATTACCCTAGTTTTTATCTAGGCCTAGGGTAATAATTTATGAAAAAAGGGCATAAAGTAGATTGAATAAATGGGGTTTGGGTCAATTAAACCACATGGAACCAATATGACAACATCCATAGAGTTGTCAATTTGTTGGCAGCCAAGAAAATGCAGTTTATGGGCATAAAATGGCGTTTATAGGTGTTTTTTCAGAATTATACATGGAGGGTAAGATTGTCTTTATTCTAGCAAAAGCCCATTTTTTATATGCTTTTTTAGAAGCGCTTCTAAAATGCCCGTTTAGAGGAGAAGCCCCACCAAACGCAGGCTTATGCAAGTTTTCTTGATTTGTGGGCTGAATATGAGCTGGTCCATATTGATCCCTCTGATTCCACGGAATGTGTGAAATATCTTCAAAAAGATTTTGAGAAGAGAAAGTTGTATCAGTTTCTGATGAGGCTTAAACCTGAATATGAAATAATCAGGTCTAATATTCTAAGTAAAGGAACTCTTCCAAACTTAGATTCTGTGTTGGGAGAATTGCCAAGGGTGAAGACTAGACACATTATTGCAGCTAGATTTGAAGGAAAAATGATGGAATCCGGGGCTGATACTGCTTCATAGCACATTGAAGTAAGAAATCATCTTCTAAAGACTTCTCTATGACTCAATGCTATGAATTCAAGTGTTTCGACCATATTGCATTTCATTGTACAAAAAGAATGTATGCACCTACTGCAAACAGCAAGGCCACAACCTCGTGCATGTCAGGTAACTGAGGAACAGACTATTAACATTACCACAACCAAGGGTGATTCTTTTACTAAAGGTGAATCTTCTGCATCTATGGATGAGGAAAAAATTCGGCAACTAGTGTCACCTACTATCACTTCTATTTTACTGCTATTGGTTAATCTGGTGATTTTTGTGGTTATTGATCTTCTCATGTTTGCATCATTGACAGCAAGACAACATCACTCTAGATTGTCCTGTTCGCCCACCCAAGGGTACCCAGAAGAAGACAACCTCGTGCATATCAGGTAACTAAGGAACATACTATTAACATTACCATTACCAAGGGCGAATCTTCCACTAAATGTGAATCTTCTACATCTATGGATGAGGAAAAAATTCAGCAACTAGTGTGACTATCACTTCTATTTTTACTACTATAGGCTTATCTGGTGAATTCTGTGGTTATTGTTCTCATGCTTGGACCATTGATTTTGGGCTACTAATCATATGACAGGAGCCTACCCTGAACATTCAAATAATTTTACCAAAACCCACCATAAACATATTGTTATTGCCAATGGTGAAAAATTGAACATCATTGGTAGTAATGATCTATCCCTCAACCTTTCATCCATTGCTTCCTTCCCCCTCACCAAGACCTTCTTTGTTCCAATCTTACTATTAACCTTATTTCTATTGGCCAACTCATTGATGAAGGTCACATTCTCATTTTCTCTAATGATGGTTGTTTGATTCAAGCCCAATATATTGAGAAGGTGAAAGGGAAAGGGCATAGATTAAGCCATCTATTTGCATTGGAGTTTGAGAATTCTCAAATAGCAGCATCATCAGCTTATTTCAGTTCTTCTACATCTAGTTCTTTTTTGAGTCACAACAATAATGTTTAGAACTTATGGCAAAAACATTGGGGTCATCTACATGCTGAAAAATTAATGTTCTTGTTTGATTCTGATTTTAAAAATATAGTTCCTCCTTTGGAGACTTTTGATACACCATGTGCTCCTTATTGTCTGAGTAACATCCATACTTATCATTTCCTCACACATCTGAACAAGCTACCTCACCCTTTGAGCTGATACATAATGATGTTTGGACTACACCTAGTATTTCTCAGCTTGGATAAATACATTTGATTGTTCATTAACGGTTGTATCAGGTACACGTGGATACACTTTCTCTACCACAAGTCAAAGGTGTTTCCAACATTTCGGTTGTTCCTTGATATGGTACGAGTTTAATTTCAATCACATGTGTATATTCTCTGCTCAGACTCAACAAGTGGATACACTAATGGAGATTTTCTATCCTGTCTGAAGAACCATGAAATACAAGCACAATGAAGTTGTCCAAATGTTCGTCAACAAAATGGTGTAGTCGAGAGCAAGAATGAGCATATACTTGGTATTATAAGGACGTTACTACAAGAAAATTCCATGCTTCATCCTTTTGGGTAGAGGTATCCAATATAACTATGTTCTTGATTAACTATATTCCTTCCTCTGTTTTTGCTAATGTCTCCCTTTCAAAAATTATTTGGTCGTCCTCCAGATCTATCTAATATTCATGTTTTTGGATGTCTATGCTTTGTCCATCTCCCCCCCCCCACCCTGAATGTTTTAAATTATCCACTCAATCTATTATGTGTGCCTTTGTGGGGTACAATCCTAACTACAAAGGATTTCTTCGCTATGATCCTTCTATTCATCGAATCCATATTTCACCTAATGTTGTTTTTCTTGAAAAAATTTCATTCTTTGCTGGAATTGCTAGATTCCCTACACCGTCTATCTTTGTTTTGCAAAACTCTGATTCATAGGATGTTCCTCCTCCATTTGCTATGAAGGGCCTTCTTGTCTTCTCTTGCAAATGGGTATGTGCTCCAGACCTACGACCTCCCTTCCTCCTAATTCAAACCATCCTCTCACTACTGCACCTGTAAGTGATATCCCTCCTTTAGATGCCTCTTCTTCATATATTGTTTCTACTCCTATTCCCCTGTCGTTCCACTAGCATTTCTAGGCCTCCTGACCACTAGAGTTTTCCTCCAAACCAGAGCTTATTGTCTATTGTTTTATCTTCTATAAATATTCTTCATTCATACCAACCAGCCATTAGCAATCTGCATTAGAAAGAGGCCATGGATGAAGAATTTCATGCTTTACATGAGAATGACACTTGGGATTTGGTGCATACACCCTTAGGTACTTTGAATTGTTGGGTTTATACTATAAAGCTTAAGTCTGATGGCTCCCTATATCAGTACAAGGCTTGTATTATTGCACGGGGATTCACACAGGAGTATGGTATTGACTATGAAGATATGTTTGCCCCAGTTGTCAAAATCACTATAGTTCATGCCCTCCTGGCCTTGTTTATTGTACACTCGTGGATTTTTATAGCAGACCGAATGTCCTTTTCTCCCATTTTTACAGGTGGCAAACTTCCAAACATAAAATAAGATACTATTGCCAATTAACATTTTTGTGATCTGAACCTACAAGCCATTTGTAACAAGTGTTCTGGAAAAAAGCAGTATTTCTGAATTTACTAAAGTTCTTACTCTCCTGTTTGGCTCAGCAAACTATAATTGGCTTTTATTTGATAAATATAATTGTCTTATTCTCTGCTTTCTACTTAGCTCCACAATTCTTTATTCTTTCTCAGAATCAGTTTACTGATGTTCCATTTGTTCATCTCAATTAGTGTGATTCTTCTCGATGTTAATTTACCATAAAAGAAAGAATGTTCACCATGTGCATTGCCTTTAACTATTACATTGTAAATAAATGTCCTGGACTCAGTAGAGCACCTCGATCTTATCCGTCATTCTTGAAACAAAAAAAAATTCAGATCAAAAGATGTATTGATGCTAGAAGCAGCATAAAAAACTGAAGATAGGTGTCCAAGTTAGAAGACAGTACCAAGGTTGACCTTAGCCGGAAACCAACACGCATGACATTTTGGAAATACTGCGCTTCACTTAGCACTCCTAATGACTGGATGAAATTGAAACCTCAAATTAATAAAATAACTGATGAAGTATTTAGATCCTGAGTACAATACTTACATTACAATGTTAGGAAATATAAAATTGAAAAAAAGAAATGGAAACATGTGTCCCAATGAAGTATTTACCATTCAGTAGTGCAACAGAATAACAAATTAGTTGCAAAAGAAACACTTACTCTTTTATTAACAATTCAAGCATACAAGCAATAAAATTGAGAAAGTACAGCAGATGATGGCATTTATCAGCATTCTCTAGGTAACAACTGCTACATCTTGAACTTGGATTCCTAGTCACAAATATTGCTGCTATTGGGGAACATAGTTACCAAGAGTTAATTGGTAACAAGAGACCCACTACTCACCACTTTGGGTTAATAATCCATATACCATTTACAACCTTTTCGAGTGAAACAATTTTTTATCAGTAATCAGATAAAAAGTGATGCATTAATATTAAAGCTGAGAAAGTACCAGTGTTTAGGCACACAGGCAAGATGAATTTTAAGACATGCCTCACCTAAACCCAGGTGCAGCCCCTTTCAAAAGGTGCATGTCTGGTGTGTTTTCTGCCTCAACACACATTTTAAACATGCCTTTTTTTTGTTTTTTATTTCATTTTGAAAGGTTTTATTTGGAAACCTGATTTAAAAACTTCACTGAGACACATCATATCATATCAATTACTAAAATGACAAGAAGCATGCTTCTGAAAGATTATAGATAATACCCTATCACACAAAAACATAAGTGGACGGAGCAGAATAAATTAATGCTGTAGGAAAAATTAGAGTAAGCTTTGCAATGATTTAAGTTCTCCAACAGAAAAAATTGTGAAGTGCAAGTGTAAAGCCTACCACTCCAGCAAAAATTGAGAAGGCATAGATGTAACCAATCCAAGCTGGATCTCCCCGTTGCATAGACTGCAGTAACAGTAAGAACAATTACACTAGCCTACATATGTACTATGTACCTAACAGATAAACTTACATGAAATGCTTAAAGATTAAAATAATTATATGCATCAAGATTCCACAATTCAAATTAGGTATACAAGAAAACTTGGAACATTACATGCATATGATTTTGATGAGTATGCAAAGCTTAGAAGCACTAGTATCATCCAAATCATAAATGTTGTTAGGATGGTCTGGGCTTAAACTTAATGGTTTAATCCATGGTTTGAGGGCCTCAGATCACATGACTGGATCCTCAAATCACATGACTGTGTCCTCAGATCATAAGGTTAATGTTGTTAGTATTATTCTGTAGAGAACATTGATGTGGGCCCCACAGCTGTGGTCCCACTCTGTCTGTAGGGTAGAATGTATCTAGTCACAACTGTGGTCAATTTATTATTCTGTTATTCTAGTTGTTATTTACTTTTCAGTTTTATATTGTTATGTGTTATGATGTAAACACCAAGGGCAGATGTGTCCTTTCAGTTTTATATTGTTCTTCTCCTCAAAACCTGTGTTCTACTGTTCTCTCATCACTCTTTCTCCTTCTTCTTCTTCACTTCCTCTTCTCTTCGAACCTGAAGTTTCTTAGTGATCAAGACTGATAGCAGTCTTGATCAACTACATGGTATCAGAGCCAAATTAGGGTTTCTCATGTGAGACTAATACCAATCGACCACATGAGAATCTCCTAGGACTGGGAGCTGAAAAGGAGGAGTTCGCAGACTGATTCTTGGAGATCGCCAGAAGTGCTAGCAGCTATTGGAAACTTGTTAGGGTTGCAGAGTGTTGGTGGTCAGGAAGGATCAGAGAAGACTAGGGTTCGGGTAACCCTAGAAGGCAGCGAACAATTTTTTCCTTGTAAGTTATTTACTTTGTAAGAAGTTATATCAGAAAAGATAGGTTGGACCTATCTGGAGGGGAAGGCCGAACCATTCTGGGGTTTTCTCTCTTCGATTCACTAGGGTTTTACAGCAAACCCTAGGCCGAACTGTCTCAACTGTGTTTCTCTCTACTCTAGGGTTTGAAAGTGATCTTGCGGCAAGCCCTAGTGTTTGACTGAACCTTGTGATTCATATATTCAGATTCTAGGGTTTCTTATTAACCCTACTGCAAGTCTATATACACAGTACTGATTGGATTGTGCAACTGAATTGTTCGCTTTAAGGACTGATTAAAACCCAAACTCTCCCAAGCATATCAGGCCTATTTTAAGCTGTTTTTTCAGAGTCCTAAGGGGTTAGAGCTCTACGGACAGCTACTGTTGTGTTGGCTAGTTGGTTTCAGATCAGATTTATCTCAGTTTGTGCACATACACTGTGAAGACAGATCAGGCACATACTGTTTTTGATTGTGATTGGTAGTCCAAGTGCTGTTTTTAGACTTGACAGAAATGGAGTTTAAAAATCAGGCAGAAGGCAGCCTTGGGAACATCAGTTATAGTAGTGTTTCTGAGATGGGTGGTCATATTACGACCGTAAAGTTTGATGGATCAAACTATTTGGAATGGGCCCAATCAGCCATGATGGCTATTGGTGGAAGAGGTAAATTAGGGTACCTCTTAGGAGATATGAAAGAACCTCCCAAGGGAGACCCGACATATACCAAGTGGATTCAAGAAAACTACTTGGTTATGACATGGTTGTGTAATTTTATGCAGCCTCATATTAGCCAGAATTATTTGTGGGCAAAGACAGCTAAGGAGATATGGGATGTTATGAAAGAAACTTATTCCCAACCCCTTAATGTTGCCAGAGCATATGAATTGAAATGTGAAGTGAAAAATCTTAAACAAGGAGAGAGACCGGTTTCAGTATATTTCTCTACCTTGCAGTCCCTGTGGTGTGAGATTGATCACTTAGAGACTCTTGAGTGGGAGAGTTCCAGAGATGCACAAATATATAGAAAGCAGGTTGAGACAAACCGGGTATTTGAGTTTCTGGCAGGCCTAAATTCAGAGTATGATATTGTATGGCAACAAATTTTGACTAGAGACAGTGTGACTCTCTCTCAGGCATACTCATTTGTACACAGTGAAGAGACCAGATGGAAGGTTATGATGCAACCTCAGCCCCCCACACCAGCCTTTGTAGCGGTCACACCCAAATCAGGGGGTGATTCAAAGAAGGACAGGAGGAAGGAAGACAAGAAGGATGTGGTATGTGAACATTGTAAGAAGCCCAAACATACAAAAGAAACATGTTGGAAATTGCACCCTCACTTGGTTCCTGCGAAGTTGAGAAGCAAGAAGGGCACTGCTCATGTAGCAGAGAACACTGATTCAGCATCTTCATCTGGCATAAAAGGGACATCTTTAGAGACCTTAGCTGCAGTTCGGGCTGCCCTAATACAGTTAGAAAAGGAAGTTGGAAATTCAGCTCAGCCACCGCAATCTTCATCAGCCCCTGCCACATCTGCCTTTGCACATTCAGGTACTCGAACTTCCGCCTATCATGCCTCAGCTCCAGGTACTACTGAACCTTGTTGGGTAATAAACTCAGGTGCATCTGATCACATGACTAGCTTGCCTTCACTGTTTACTACTTACCACTTGTCTTCTGGTAGGGATAAAGTATCTATTGTTGATGGCTCCCTGGTTCCTATTTCTGGAAAGGGTGACATCAAGTTATCAGATACTATCTCCCTGTCATCTGTCTTGCATGTTCCTAAGCTTGATACTAACCTTCTTTCAGTCAGTAGTATTACCAAGCATATGAACTGCTCAGTAACCTTCTTTCCTGACCGATGTGTTTTTCAGGACCTGGAGACGAAGAAGGTGATTGGGACTGGCCGTGAGACGAATGGGATCTATCTGCTCGGGGAGAGGTTCCATCAGGGAGAGTCAGTTGAGAAGATGTCTTTTGTTTCTCAGAGTGTGAGTCCGGTTATGCTTTGGCATAACCAATTAGGTCATTTGTCTTTTCGGTCTTTACAGAGTCTATTTCCTGCTTTATTTGAGTCTATTGAGTTGTCTCAGTTACAGTGTGAAAGTTGAGTTTGCTAAGCATTGTAGAAAGCCTTATTTATTGAGTGATAATTCTTTTGATATTGTGCATACTGACGTTTGGGGGCCTTATCATATCCCTTCCATGGGTGGGTATAGATATTTCTTGTTATTTGTTGATGACCATACCCGTTTTTCTTGGGTTTATCTCATGCGTTCACGAGATGAGGTACCTTCCCTGACCCAAAATTTTCACCAAATGATCCTAACCCAGTTTGATGCCAAGATCAAAGTTCTCAGATCTGATAACGCAAAGGAATACTTTGCTAAATCATTGACATCTTATCTTCTTCATCATGGGGTTATCCACCAGAGCTCTTGCCCTCATACACCTCAGCAGAATGGAGTTGTCGAAAGGAAGAATAGGCACATTTTGGAAGTGGCTAGAAGTCTCATGTTTACTTCCAATGTTCCTATCCGCTTCTGGGGTGATGCTATCCTCACGGCGGTATACCTTATTAATCGGGTTCCTTCCAGGGTCCTTGATATGAGATCTCTTTTTTCCCTTCTACACCCACGTGAGGACTTGTTTTCTATTCCCCTTAAGACATTCGGTTGTACCTGTTTTGTTCAGCTTCTCGGACCCATCACTCCAAGTTCGAACCCAAAGCCTCCAAATGCATCTTCCTTGGTTATGCACAAACTCAAAAGGGTTATTGCTGCTATGATCTTGTCTCAATGAGGAAGTTTGTCTCCATGGATGTCACTTTCTTTGAGGGGACACCCTATTATCCTCGGGTTTCCCCTCAGGGGGAGAGCAGTGAGAGTGGGGGTTTGAGTCCTTGTCTTCAGGGGAAGAGCAGTGAGAGTGGGGCAGTTCATTTACCTATTCCATTGGGTGATGAGGGCTGCAATGGTGAGGGTAGTCAGAGGGATCAGGAGTTGAAGAAGAGCTGCAATGGTGAGGGTGGTCAGAGGGATCAGGAGTTGAGGGTCTATCACAGGCGGTGCAAGCAACTTGATCCTGATCATCAGCAATCCAGGCCAGCTCCAATCTCATCTGCAGCTCCAGGTCCAGGAACTACAGTCCCAGCCATTTCACCTTCTACAGATGATCTTGACCTTCCGATTGCAGTCTGTAAAGGGAAACGACATTGTACCACATATACAGCCCATTGTATTTCCCATTTTTTATCCTATGATCGCCTATCTCCTACCTACAGGTCCTACCTTAGTTCCATTTCCAATGTCCCTATTCCAAGAACAGTGCAAGAGGCCCTATCCGTCCCGGAATGGAAAGATGCAATGCAAGCTGAGATGGATGCCCTGTTGAAAAACAACACCTGGGAGGTAGTTGATCTGCCCAAAGGAAAGAAACCAATTGGATGCAGATGGATATTTACAGTGAAGCATAATGCAGATGGATCTATTGAGAGGTATAAAGCTCGGTTAGTTGCAAGAGGGTTTACACAGACTTATGGCATAGATTACTTGGAGACCTTTGCACCGGTAGCCAAGATGACCACTATTCGAGTCCTATTATCCCTTGCAGCAAGTCACACTTGGCCTTTATACCAAATGGACGTGAAAAATGCCTTTCTGAATGGAGATCTGCAGGAAGAAGTTTACATGCGTTTGCCTCCTGGATTCTATGATGCAGAGATAGGTAAGAAGGTCTTCCGGCTCAACAAGGCTTTGTATGGTTTGAAACAGTCACCTACTGCTTGGTTCGATAGATTCAGACTAGCCCTTGTGAAGTTTGGTTATGTACAGGCCCAGTCAAATCATACCCTATTCATCAAGAGGGTGGAGTCCTTAACACTACTGGCAGTATATGTTGATGATATTGTGGTCACAGGGAATGATAGCCATGAGATTGAGTCCCTTAAACAGGTCCTTCATCAAGAATTTGAGGTGAAAGACCTTGGTGCACTTCGGTATTTTTTGGGTATTGAGGTTGCTAGATCCAAACAGGGGATCTTTATCTCTCAGAGGAAATATGTCCTAGACCTGTTGACAGAAACTGGAAAGTTAGGTGTCAAGCCTGCAGATACACCAATTGAACAGAACCACAGGATTAGTGCCGAGAGTGGGGAACTTCTTGAAAACAAAGTTATGTTCCAGCAATTGGTAGGAAAGCTCCTATATCTCTGCCTCACTCGGCCAGATATTACTTATGTTGTTAGTGTTGTCAGCCAGTACATGCATTCTCCTAGAACCACACATCTTCTTGCGGCAGAAAGAATCTTAGCCTACTTGAAGAGATGCCCGGGTAGGGGTATACTGTTCAAGAACAACAACCACATGAAAGTGGAGATCTATACAGATGCTGATTGAGCTGGGAGTGTTGATGATAGAAGGTCTACTTCAAGATATTGTGCCCTTGTGGGAGGAAACCTTGTCTCCTGGAGAAGTAAGAAACAAAGTGTTGTCTCCCGGTCAAGTGCTGAAGTAGAATACAGGTCCATGGCCAATAGAGTGGCTGAAATCCTATGGCTAAGATCTCTACTTGAGGAGTTGGGTATTGAGTATGAGAAGCCCCTGATGTTGTACTGTGATAATCAAGCAGCCATTAATATAGTACATAATCCAGTGCAGCATGACAGAACCAAACACATTGAAGTTGACCGCCATTTTGTACGAGAGAGGGTCTCATCTCAAATAGTATGCCTTCCTTACATCACATCCAGTATGCAACTAGCAGACATCCTCACTAAAGCCGTATCAAGAAAGAAGCTAGAAGCGGATCTATCCAAGTTGGGAATGATGAACATTTACTCCCAACTTGAGGGGGAGTGTAGAGAACATTGATGTGGGCCCCACAGCTGTGGTCCCACTCTGTCCATAGGGTAGAATGTATCTAATCACAGCTAGGGTCAATTTATTATTCTGTTATTCTAGTTGTTATTTACTTTTCAGTTTTATATTGTTATGTGTTATGATGTAAACACCAAGGGCAGATGTGTCCTTTCATGTAACTAGCATAACATATAAATATTAACTTAAAGTGGCGGCGGCAGAATATTGAGATTCTGTTCTTCTCCTCAAAACCTGTGTTCTACTGTTCTCTCATCACTCTTTCTCCTCCTTCACTTTCTCTTCTCTTCGAACCTGAAGTTTCTTAATGATCAAGACTGATAGCAGTTTTGATCAACTACATATTCAATCAGACTTCTCCATCACTTCTCAATCTAGACTCGTACCAGAAGTTTTTACCTTTATTTATTTAACTAAACACAGGCCTGATGCTTGGCTAAAAAATCAGCCAAGCCATTTGCAGCCCTTGGTACCAATGTATTCTTATTACCAGTTTCCTTGTTAGCCATTTATTCTTTATAACCTCTCCATGAGTGCAAATTTAAGGATTTAAAAGGACAAGTGAAAAACTAAAAAGGATACAGGTTTAAGAAGTGAAAAGATTTGGCCATTCATTCTTTAACAAAAGATTTCACCCTACATCAAGTAGAAAAGAGGAACAAGATTTGTCTGGCCAGTCCCATATAGTTGATTTGCAACAAGGCTAATGAAGACAATAATGATAATTTTGAACACTCCAAGTATAGGACACATATACAAATCTAAATACTGATAAATTACCATTTTATCCTAGTCACTGTCCATATAAAAGAAAAAGGAACAACAATCCCCACCCCAGTGACCTTCGAAATAAAAAGAAAGCAACTTCCCTTCTAGAATCAACCATACAAAACATGTAAGAGTTCAATCATACAACTCTTTTCTTAGAAAACATCGCATTACTTGGCTTACTCTTTAAAGAACTCCATAAATAACTAAATGTCAAGGGCTCACCACCAAGAGAAATACAGAAAATGTAAATCAAAAAATCTTGAGAAGAAAATTTGCAGGCCAAGTTTCATCTCCGGTGGACGCTGCAGGCCCATCACTGGTCTTCATACCCCTCTTCTCTTGTATTCTTCAATTGAACCAGGTTAAGATATATTGAATCAAGTGAACTCCCAATTCCCAGATGACAACAGAGAAGCTTTATGTTATTAATAAAAGAAAATCTTATAAGCATCAGAAAGCAATAACCTATCTCAATTATTAACATAACTAAGCCAATAGCATTACCGCATAACTTTCACAAATCTTGAATTGAAGATGTAACAAAAATGATGGATAAGAAAAGAAAAGTTTTATAATCAACAATGATAACATGCAGGATTTCACCACAAACAGAATTGATCAAATAATAGCTATCAAAATCAGACTAAAATAAGGTTACATGAACACGAATAATGTCAATGATGAATATTTAACAACCTGAAATTAACACATGAAAGGAGATCCACTAACAGCTGACACACTAACCAAACAAAGAGTGACCAAGAATAGGTGTCACTTTGGCCAGACTAAAATTAGGGTACAAAGGTGAAGAAAACTGAAGAGAGTAGACCTTGAGAGTTCGGCAATGAGGGTTTGAGAGTGAGAGTTTCGAACCATACACTCTCAGCACCCTAACACTGTTTTATTAAGATAGATTTGAATAATTACAAGGAGGCCCTTAGTTGGGCAAGAAATTACAAAGAACATAAATATAGATAGGATGGGCCCAGAATAAGGCCCATTACAGAAAAACATAAATAATAAGACAAGAATAAACAGCCTATGGGCCATTCGGCCCATCTTCTCTACACTCCCCCTCAAGCTGAGCATAGATGTCAATCATGCCAAGCTTGCTAGTATCATATTGAAGTTTTGCCTTGGGAATGCCTTTGGTGAGAAAATCTGTCAACTGTCCTTCAGATGTGATGAAAGGAAGACATACTTCACCCAAAGAGACCCTTTCCCTAATGAAATGTCGATCAACTTCAATATGCTTAGTTCTATCATGTTGCACTGGGTTGTGAGCAATGTTAATGGCAGCCTGATTATCACAGTACAACATCATTGGCTTGTCATGTTCAACCCCAAGTTCCTCCATCAATGATTTTAGCCATAATAATTCAGAAACTCCATGTGCCATGGCCCTGTATTCTGCTTTAGCGGAAGACCGAGCAACAACCGATTGTTTCTTGCTTCTCCAAGAAACAACATTACCAGCCACCAAGCTGC
Source organism: Nelumbo nucifera (assembly GCF_055504915.1). NCBI lineage: Eukaryota > Viridiplantae > Streptophyta > Magnoliopsida > Proteales > Nelumbonaceae > Nelumbo > Nelumbo nucifera. Next base: position 74,588,246 of record NC_142651.1, read on the forward strand.
AATACCCAGAAGTAGATCTTCTGTCATCAATGTTTCCGGCCCAGTCAGCATCGATGTAGGCTTCAAGTTTCATATGACCATGCTTGGAAAACAGAATTCCCTTTCCTGGGGAGCCCTTCAAATAACATAGGATTCACTCTGCTGCTGCCATATGAGTGTCTCGGGGAGCATGCATGAATTGGCTAATGCAACTGACTGCATATGCAATATCTAGCCGAGTCATGCATAGGTACAAAAGTTTCCCAAGAAGTCTCTGAAAAATTCTTTTGTCTTCTAACAATGTCCCATCTAAGGCAGAGAGTTTATGACTCATATCAATAGGAGTAGCAACTGGTCTAGCACCCATCTTTCCAGTTTCAGAGAGCAAGTCAAGAACATACTTCCTTTGGTAGATAAGAATCTCATCCTTGGATCGAGCCACTTCTATGCCAAGGAAGTATCTCAATTCCCCCAAATCTTTAATCTCAAACTCTGTATGGAGAAAAGATTTTAGATCATAAATTCCTGAAACATCATTACCAGCCACTACAATATCATCTACATACACAATGAGGTATACTACCAGAGGTCCACTCCTCTTCACAAAAAGAGTATGATCGGACTGTGTCTGCACATAACCAAAGTTAACAAGTGTTGTTGTAAATCTCTCAAACCATGCTCTAGGGAACTGTTTTAGTCCATAAAGGGATTTCTTCAGCCTGCATACCTTTCCTTTCATATCAGTTCCATACATCCCTGGAGGAAGAGACATATAAACCACCTCATGTAATTCACCATTCAGAAATGCATTCTTCACATCCAATTGATAGAGGGGCCAGTCAAAGTGAGCAGCTAAAGATAGAAGAACCCTCACAGATGTCATCTTGGCAACAGGTGCAAAGGTCTCCAGATAATCAATCCTATATGTCTGTGTATAGCCTTTTGCAACCAGACTGGCCTTGTACCTTTCAATGGTGCCATCAGCTCAGTATTTGATAGTAAAGACCCACTTGCAACCGACTGGATCCTTCCCTTTAGGCAAATCCACCACTTCCCATGTGTCATTCTTGTGTAGGGCATCGATTTCAGATCTCATAGCATCCCTCCATTCTGGAATCTTAAGAGCTTCTGACACAGACCTGGGAATAGGGTTAGAAGCAACAGAAGAGAGATAGGCAAAGTATGAAGGTGAAAGCAATCTAATAAGAAAGGTGCTTGGAAATGCAGTGTGCAGTGCACTTCCGTTTTCCTTTCCTAACAGCAATGGGAATATCAAGGTCAGGGAAGGATGACCCCAAAGGTGCTGAAACTATACTTGTTGTCTCATCTGTGACTGGAAGTGTATGAGGCTCATGTATTGTAGGAGAAACAACCTGCACATTTCTGGATCTTTGCCTTTGATACACCTTGGGATTGAGGATAGGACGAAGAAGTAGAGGTTGAAGAGTACTAGGACAAGGAGAATGGAACGACTGATCCACCCTTGATACATTTGAAGGAGAAGCAGGCACATCAAAAGACTCAATTGGGACAGGAAGAGGAAGAGCAAACCCTTGTGACAAATCCTCCCCCTATGGACAATGTCCTTCTGGAGAGGAACCATAAAAGGGGGAAAGCTCATCAAAAGTGACATCCATTGAAACATACCGAGTGCCAGTCTTTGGATCAAAACAACAGTAACCCTGTGTGGGGGAATAACCAAGGAAGATACACTTTTGAGCTTTGGGTTCAAATTTATGCCTTTGGACACTTGGGACATGTACATAACAGGTGCAGCCAAAGACACGAAGAGGAACAGGAAAAAGGTTCTTGTCCAGATGAAGGAGATTGAAGGGAAACTTAAACCCCAAAACCCTGGATGGCATACGGTTTATAAGGTAGGTAGCAGTAAGAACAGCATCACCCCAAAACCTTGTAGGAACATGTGAGGCAAATAAGATACTTCTTGCAACTTCAACAATATGCCTATTTTTCCTTTCAGCAACTCCATTCTGTTCTGGGGTCCTAACATAGGAACTTTGATGAATAACCCCCATGTCAGAGAGATTTCTTTTGCATTGTCAGATCTGAAAATTTTAATCCTGGTATTAAATTGAGTTAGAACAAACTCATGGAATTGTCTTACAAGCCTTGGAACTTCATCACGGGATTTCAGTAGGAATATCCAAGTGAACCGAGAAAATCATCAATAAACAGGATAAAATATTTGTAGCCACCCATGGAGGTTAAGTGGTAAGGCCCCCACACATCAGAGTGCACAATATTAAAAGGAAAAGAAGATCTTTTATTGCTCAAAGGATAATTGTTTCTACAATGCTTTGATAACTCACAACACTCACAATGAAGACTGGACAAACTAATTCCCTTAAACAGTTCAGGGAATAGATGACTCAAGGCAGAAAAAGACAGATGACCAAAACGACGATGACACAACATAATCTGACTAATAGACTCTGAAGAAACAGATCCAAGAGCAGCATTCCCATGATGATCAGTGCATTGTCCCGGAGTATCAAGCAGGTATATTCCATTCGCCTCATGGCCACTCCCAATCACCTTCTGAGACTCCAGATCCTAAAAAACACAATAGGAAGGAAAAAAGGTTACACAACAGTTTAGTGACTTGGTTAAACTACTTACAGACAACAAATTTGTATGTAGTTTAGGTACATGAAGGGCAGAAGGTAGGAACAAGGAATCCGTAGCCTTGATGGTTCCCTTACCAGAGATAGGGGCAAGTGAACCATCAGCTAAAGTGATTTTATCACGTCCAGTAAGCAAGTCATATGAAACAAACAAGGTAGAAAGGTTGGTCATATGGTCAGAAGCACTTGAGTCAATAATCCAAGGGATCTTGAGATTACCTGAAGTGGTTGCATGATTGGCAGAAGCCCTTATACCTGAGTGAGAAAATGCAGAAGAAGCTGAATTTCCTGAAGGGTTGGAAGGAGAAGTCACATCACCCAGCTGACTGATCATCTTCCCAAACTTTTCATATTCTGCTCTCATGGTTGCCAACTGTGCACAAGCAGACATTTCTTCAGTATCTGGCCCGGCAGTTACATTTGCACTTCTTGATCTTTTACTATCATGTTTTTTTGAAACCAAATGGGAACAAGATTAGGATGTAATTTCCAACACTTGTCTTTTGTGTGCTTCAGCTTCTTGCAGTACTCACATATAACTTCTTTCTTTCCTGTGCCACTAGAAATTCCAGCACTCCCTTTAGGTTTAACCCCCATATTCGCAAAGTGATCACTAATATCAGCCCCTTGAACCTGGACAGCCCTTCTGCTCTCTTCACTACTCACCAATGCATAAGCTTGTGACAATGAGACACACTCCTTGGAAAGAATATTCTCTTTTGTGATATCATATTCTGGGTTTAGTCTGGTTAAGAACTCAAACACCCTGTTCCTTTCAACCAATTTTCTGTAGGTCTCTGCATCATTGGTGGTGTCCCAAGTTACAGCTTCTATTAGGTCAATCTCTTGCCATAGAGACTTCAGGGTTGAGAAATATACAGCTAGAGGTTTCTCCCCTTGCCTTAAATTCTTTACATCACTTCTCAATCTATATGCTCTGGCCACATTGAGTTTTTGGGAATAGGTTTCTGCAACACTGACCCAAATTTCCTTTGCTAAATTCATCCATAGGTAGTGTTGACTAATTTGTGGCTGCATTGAGTTCACAAGCCACCCAATGACAGTGTAATTTTCTTGCATCCACTTCTCGTAGGATGGATCATCTTCTGGGAGAGCCTTCTTGCTCCCGGAAATGAACCCCCACTTTCCTCTACTACATACATATATCTTTACTGACTGTGACCATGCCAGATAATTAGTTCCATCTAGTTTGACTGTGGTCACAGTCAATAAAGAATCACTTGGAGTCCCCTGAACCAGTCCATATTCAACACCATTCTTGTTTTCAAACTCTGAGGAGTACATCATGTAAACACTTCAAATATGATTTCAGATGACTTCTACAAGTATACTGAATGAGGACGAGCAAGGGCTGAGTTCAACCGTCCTCAAGAAGGCAATACACAAGGCCAAACTACAGCCAAAAGTTGTGAGAACCAAGACTGAAGCAGAAACTTCTACACAAGTCACAGTTTGGTTCGGCCTTCAAGAAGTAATCAAAAACTTCTAGGCACTGTGCACTCAACCGAAGTTCCTTTTCAAATCAGGGACTTCAAGGTAATCACCAAAGAAATAGCCAAGAAGAGTGAATACCAATCAGTATTGCTGAAAAGACCTTTTTACAAACACAGTGAGGGCAATAGAAACGACCCCACTGTCAAAATGAAAGAAGGCCTCAAGAGCAGTTCGTACAGTCCCCAAAAACAGCCAAATAGAAGCAACAATCCACAGCTCTTGATACAAGGATGTTTCGGCAGTTTTGACAGTCAAAGAAGGAGTGAAAACAGCCCAGAAATTTCTGGGTTAAACCAGATTATAGGGCAGCCGAAAGTTGTACAGAAACAACCCAGAAATTTCGGACACTACAACAGTCCAAACACACCCAAAAATAACCAGAAAACTGAGCACAACTTACAATTTTGAGCTTCAAATCAGAACCGAGCTGTTCCCCTTCCCCTTTTTCTTTTCTCTGATTCTTCCTAGCCACCGAACCACTTCTCCAAGAGATTCGAGTCTTGGGCACTTCCAATGACCTCCAAGAATCAGGCAACACGAGTTAAGCTTCCAGCCCTAGGATATTGAAGTTCAGGTATGCTCTGATACCATGAAGAAAACTGAAGAGAGTAGACCTTGAGAGTTCGGCAATGAGGGTTTGAGAGTGAGAGTTTCGAACCATACACTCTCTCAGCACCCTAACACTGTTTTATTAAGATGGATTTGAATAATTATAAGGAGGCCCTTAGTTGGGCAAGAAATTACAAAGAACATAATATAGACAGGATGGGCCAAGAATAAGGCCCATTACAGAAAAACATAAATAATAAGAAAAGAATAAACAGCCTATGGGCCATTCGGCCCATCTTCTCTACAAAAGGCACTTCATCGATTGTATACATTCTTTTATTCATATTAATAAAAAGTTGCAGTTATCAATCAAATAAGAAAAAGGAATTGCATAGCCAAGTCAATTAGCAGCCTATAACCACTCCAAATAACAATCTCAGAATGGATTTTCCAGACGTAAATACAAATAAGGGACTTTGCCATGTATACTGAAAAAGAAAACAAGCATGACATTTCAAAAACTGAATGTACAAATTATGCAATAAAATGTTTTGAGAAATTACAACAGACCTGTAAGAGAAGGTTCAATATTACTGGCCCCACAAACTGAGAAAGATCATTGCCAATCTAGAAATTTGATCAAAGAAAGAATATACTCAGAAATAAATCAATCAGGAAAATCAAGACTATGTAGCCATGAAAAACGAGAAATTTTTTTCTTCCCAAAAAATTTTTCTTGCCATAACAATTTGTATGCAAATTCAAAAAGAAACACAGAGATATGGGTGGACATGATAGAGTCTCCAGAAGTCATCTGGTGCATTTTAGGAAAGAGGCTTCAAGTAGGTAAATTCATATTATTAGAGATATATATGAAGATGCAATAACCTGTGTAAGAAATCAAGGGGAGATGGGAAAGTTTCCAATCACAATGTATTTACACTACTGTTCAGCATTTTTTTTTTTTTGTTAAAGGTAAAGTATATTAATAAGATCAAAAAGATACAAGACCAGTGTACATTAAGGGACTGTACACTGGTACAGTATATTATTCTGTATCTTGTTACATTTAGTTATGTATGAAATCAAGAAGGGGAGATGGGAAAATTTCCAATCACAATGGATTTACACTACTGTTCAGCATTTTGTTTTTGAAAAAAGTAAAGTATATTAATAAGATCAAAAAGATTCAAGACCAGTGTACATTAAGGGACTGTACACTGGTACAGTATATTATTCTGTATCTTGCTGCATTTCGTTATGGATAAATTAACTAGACATATACAGGAAGAAGCTTTTGTGGGGAATTCAAGATTTAGAGCTTCCTAATGTTATTAATCTTTTGACTGTGCTGGAGGGAGTTTTTGTGGAAACACCAAAGCCAGACAAGAAGGTTTGGACTCCTAGTTCTTTTAGTTCTTTTTCTTGTGCCTCATTCCTTAAGGTTCTTTCTTCCCTTCCTAGCTCATCCCAATCCTTTCCTGTTAAAGGAGTGTTGTTTAACCATTTCCTCATAGGGTTCAGGCTTTCTACTAGGAAGTGTTTCATGAGAGCATTAGCAATTGAGCATTATGAACATATTACAAAAAAAAGAGGCCTTACCAGTGCATATCCCCTAATTGGTATGTTCTTTGTATCGCTTGTAATGAGACAAACCATCCTTTACTAATCTCCTGTTCATTTGTTGGTATTTAGAAATGGTTATTTTCTCTATTTGGCTGCAGGTGGGAAACTCTAACTTGTGTGGCAAATCAGGGATTTGGAAAATCATCATCATCATCTATGCCTTATCCCAACCATATGGGGTCGGGTGCATGAATCCTGTTTCACCAATTCGTTCTATTTAAAATCATATCCATTGTTAAATTATAAGTGCTTAAATCATTTCCTACCCATGTCCTTTTTTGTTTACCCTTAGCTTTTCTAGCCCCTTCCACTTGTAACAAATCACTTCTTCTAACTAGAGCTGTTGGTGGTCTTCTATGCACACGACAAAGGGTCTCAACAAGCGAGACGAATTCATAAATTAAAAGAGTTCTTGGCTACTCAATTTGAGGTGAAAGATCTAGGTCTACTAAGATATTTTCTTGAAATTGAAGTTGCTTGCTCACAGAAGGGGATCTTCATTTCCCAAAGAAAATATGTGCTAGATCTGTTATAGGATACAGGAATTTTGGGAGTAAAACCCACCGATTTCCCTATTGATCCAAATCACAAATTAGGTGATTGTCAGGGTGAGATTGTCAAGGATGTAAAGCAGTTTAAGAGGCATGTACGAAGATTGTTATATTTGTCTATGACCCAACCAGACATTGCTTATGTTGTGGGTGTTTTAAGTCAATTCATGGACCATGCCCCTAAGACCACCCATCTTGAAATAGCTAAAAGAGTTCTCAGATATCTTAAAAAATTTCCAGGCGCTGAGTTGTTATTTCAAAAGCATGGACATTTAAAGGTTGAGGTGTATACGGATGCTGACTGGGTTGGATCGCTAGATGACAGGAAATCTATTAGTGGCTATTGTACCTTTGTGGGGGGTAATCTAGTCACATGGAGGAGTAAAAAAATGTAGTGGCTCGCTCTAGTGCTGAAGCAGAATAAAGGGCAATCTCGTGGAGTGACTGAAATTATGTGGTTGAAAAAATTGTTGAGTGAGTTAGGATTTACTATTGATGAACCTATACTGTAATAAAAAGCTGCTATCAATATTGCTACCAACCCAGTTCTGCATGATAGAACCAAGCACATAGAAGTTGACAAGCATTTTATTAGGGAAAAGGCAGTCAAAAGGGAAGTGTATACACCCTATGTCAGATCTGAAGAGCAACTTGCAGATATATTCACAAAGGGCTTACATCACTCACAGCATAATGGCTTATGTGACAAGTTGGGCATAATTGACATCTATGTCCAAACTTGAGGGGGAGTGTTAAAAGTCTGTTTATGTATGCTTTATGTCAGTATTAGTACTGTAGGGGTACTATGTAATTCTCGGATTATTTTATGATCGCCCTGATATAAATATGAGAGCTGGCACTGCCAGCTCAATCTTTTGGCTCTCAACTCTCTTCTCTCCCCCCTCATCTCTCTTCTTCCTTCTCTCTTCAGCCGCTCTCTTCTCTGTTTAATAGGAATTAAGGCTGAATTGAGTTGAGCAATTATAGTTAGGCATGGTTTTCCACTTGACACAAGTCCTCAATATCATTTGGGTGCAAGAAATAAGATTGCAGGATAAGTAGATGACCATCCCCAACTCTTATGGCCTATGTAATTGGAACCCCACCCAAAAAAGTTCCTCAAAATAAAATATAAAATTTTGTAAAACCTAAAAAGTACAATGAAAAAAAAATGAAAATTTGGACATGAGAAGTTCCTGTACTTTAATTCACTGAGACAAATTATTCTAAACAAGAATAACAGCCAACAGTTGCCTCAGAAAGATGGTTCAATACCTTGAAAAAACCTCCCAACCAAAACCTACAAAAAGAAATAACACCAAGGTAAAGTGAATAAGTTGATAATGGCATAGCTTACAAAGAGAAAGATATATAACAGACTAGAAACATTAAAACTATCAGTTTGTACCTTCCTCCAAGGCTTCGGTGTAATGCTCTTAGTAGCCATGGTTTGGGCTTTTGAGATTCTTCAAGCCAGTATTTCTGGAACCTACAAAGTGGGCACCATTATAAATTTTTCATAATCTTAATATAATTGATCTTAAATAGTAGCTGATGTCAAGACAAGCAACACAAAGCTCACTTGTCATTAAGTGTCTCAGTCAGATCCCATGTATCTAGTTTCCAAACATCCTTCTCAGTGATAGGTCTTTTAAAGCCTAACTGCATGAGGGGAGTCATCCAGCCAAAATATATCTCTACCAGAGGAACAAGCACCACACAAGGATCAGATAATATAAAGCAGCTGCACAGACATGCTTTTAGTCAAGAAATAACTTGGGTGAAATACATCAAATTGTATGTCATGTATATGGAACATTGTTATTGGCAGTCCTTGATGTCAAAATGACAGGTAACTTATATTTTCTCACCCACCCAGCTCAAGAAATTAGTTAAACAATGTAAAAGTTTGGAAATATTGATTTCCAAAACCTGGAACCTACAACTACTTACTGGAGAATATGTTGACATGCCTCTCAGGACAAATCTGCTCTCCACCAGGAAGTGCTTCATACTCAGTATAGTCGATAGATTCAGTCTGTATTGGGGTGTAACCTGGATATGGCTCCAAATTTGGAACATAGAACAGCAAGAAAATTCCAAACATGGCCTACATATAAGCAGAAACCAGATTATGAGAGCATTACTACATTTTCAAAATAACGAAATAAATAAACATAAGACTCAAGGTCTAAAGTGACATTCCAGTGTCAAGAGAGGTGCATCCAGTAACCTCTTTCAGTTTTTATAGGACAAGTATTGGTCATCTCAGCTAAGTCCCAGACAACTCATGCATAAATTTTACTGCATTGGCCCAAATTTTGAGCACAATAATCTTAAGTCTCAGTCTACCCATTCAGATAACCAGATCCCAAGATCAACTAACAAGTTGAAACATCATAAAATAGTTGAAGAAAGAATTAGGAAAATGGCATTCCAAAGATCAAAGTAAGAGAAACAAACCTTGCAGAAAATCTCACTGATGTACAAATACAACACAGATCTGCATTGAAAAATATTAAAGTGAGAATGAATCATTAGTAAATATGTGAATGAAATGCATATTATACCCATATTTGTGAATTTTGGACAAAGAACATATAAGATGCTGAATAATTCTAAGATACAGAAAATACAGGAATTTTTCATAAAGAAATATAACATGCAAATAAAATGGATTTTCAGTAACAGGAAAAAAATGGCAATGTATTACTTTAGTATATTTTGCAATCTATGTTATTATATTTGTAAGTACGCATATTTTAATATATTTTACTTACATTTACATGTAAAATATGCAAGCTTTTCATTCTGTGTTTTCACTTTTCAAAGATGACGTATTAGACATGTTCCATTTTTAATTGATCTTTTTAGTATAGCATATATGCTTGAGAGATTTCTTATCATATTTTTCATTCTTGTAACCAAATTGTACAAGAACTTTTCTGTACTGTTCTTTTCGTTTTTTTTTTGGGGGGTAAAAGACCTGTACCTCTCTTGCATTTTCAACTAAATACTGAAACCTCCCCTCTCTTTTCAAATTGGACTAAGACCTCCCCTGTCAGATGACATCAACGGATAAAGACTTCCCCTCCGTTAGCAATCCATCAAAATCTGCTTGGACACGACACCGTGCGTGGGTAAAATTTTTAAAAAACCCAAATTTGTCCTTCCAAGATCCCTTTGCTTTTAGTTCCACGTCCCTGTCCCTGGACAAAATTTACAGTGGCCAAGTGCAGTGTCCAACGTCTATCTAACCAGAGGATTTGATGCAGGTCTGCCAGGCACTATATAAAGCATGAAATTTTCAAGTTTAAATAACTACCAGTCCATTGTCCGACACCTATCTAACCAGAGGATAGTGGGTATATTTTTCAGGTTTAAGCAGTAGAGAGGAAGAGACTTGAGAGCAAGAGAGCAGATGGAGAGTGAGGGGAAAAAGTCTAGAGAAGAAAGATAGAGGGAAATTGAGAAATAGTGAGAGAGAGAGGAAAGCAAAAGTAGTGAAGCCTTCTTCACTCCAACCCTGAATCAGTGAGGCAAAGAATGTTAAACTCAGCTTGATATTTCCTCCATCACTTCCTCCACGGTTGCTATCCACTTCTTTTCTACTACTGTAAAGCCCCTTATCCTCAATCATCTCTCTGGATAACACTTTGAAATGCTTCAGCAGTATATCATTTTCTGGATTGACAGCAATGAACTATTCACTGATGGCTGTATAAGATTATAATTTGGTGAGTTGCAGAACATCTTCCTTGACTCACATTGTTAGGGAAACAAACAGTTGATTTTAGGATGACAGAGCAGGTTACAACAGACACAAAGGTAAGAAATCCATTTTTGGTCAAGCAGGTTTGTGTCAAAAAGAGAAGAGAAAAGTTGAAAAAAATCTGAAGAGGAAGCAGATTAGGAGAGAGTTTGCACTGAAGGAAACGGAAGAAGGAGCTTGATTTAATGATCTCAAAGAATAGCTTAGGATTCGTTTAAAGAAACAAGAAGAGGCTAAGATATTGGAAAGGGAGAAGAAGGCATTTGAAGAACGTGAGAGATTGTGGGTTGAGGCTGCAAAGAAAGCTAAAGAGCAGGCGCAAAAGAAGATGCTTAAAGAGTTACAGCAGCAGCTTGAACAAGAGAATAATTGAAGAAGATGATGATGATGATGCTTGGGGGAGCATGTAGAAGAAGGGCCTGCAGAAATTATATGGCAAGTAAATGGGATAATTGTCATGAAGAGAAGAGTCAAGGTCCATAAGAACAACCAAAATTAAATTGAGAATGCTGGCAGACCTGCATTAAATCCTCTTCCTCTGCAATCCAAAGCTTTCATTGTTTATAACAACATATTATCTCTTTCTGCGCAACAGTTCTTTGAGAGTGTTACTCAACAAATCCCAAATTTCAGACTGAACTGAAAAAAGCTCATTGTCCTTTTTTTATCACAATAAAGCTCATTGTCCTCTCTGCATCAAAACTGGAGCCTGTCGTTTTGGGTCTTATTGTAGTAGAGTTCAGTTTTACCCTGATAAGTCCTGCACATTATGTATCAAGAACAAGCTTAAACAACCACTGGTCCATTGAAAATCTGGTTCTTGTTGCTTCATAGTGCACAGCGGACAGTTGAAGATCAAACAGATTTCCATTGAAAATATGTTTATGCTTAAACAACCACGGTCCATTAAAAAGGACCAATTTGGTCTACGATGGAAAACAGTTTTTCTGTTTCTTTTCTCCTACCAAGAAAATTAGCTTGGACATCTTATGAATTGCATTAGATCTTGAAACTACTTCTTGCTTTCAGAAATTCCATTGCAGTCAAGAACCTGGTTTTTAAGTGAGAGATCTCAATACTACCGAAAAAGATGGAATTTTCCTTGTCGCCTGCACCAAGATCAAAAGCAACTGAAGATGAAGAAGTTTTCTGTAGAGTTTTTATCAGCAGACAGGAAAAGGTGGGGAAAAGGTTTCGATGGGGTGGACAACCACAAGAGAGAAGAGCTTTTTTCTGCAATGGTATATTAGACTTTTTAACTCCTCCATTACATAAAACGGTTGATACATCTGATAGGGGAGATCTTAGTCCAATTTGAAAAAGAGAGGGGAGGTTTCAGTATTTAGGAAAAACATCAAGGGAGGTTTATTTTTGCTCTTATATTTTTTTTGAAGAATGAGGATAAAAAGTTTCATTGAAAAAAAGAAAAAAGGATAAAGACAAAGATATCACAGTAACAAAATCTTAATCCACTTAATAATGCATAATCATTAATACTCAGTGAGACTCGGTAATGGCCCTAATGGGTTTGCAAGACACTCATTGAGGCTTGGTACCATGTAGCAGCACATTTTGGCCTACTTACCCATCAATGTAAAGCCTACCACTTGGACACAAGTCAGTCTCGTGGATTTATATTTTCACTTTTTGATCTGGTGCACTGCTACTTGAGTAAACTAACTAGTCATATTAACCTTCCCTATCTTTAATATGGTTTTGCAATCACTATGAATCATAACTTCTTATAGTGTTATCAATTGATGTGACAAGACAACCAAAACAAACAAAAAAAAGCTTTCCATATTTGATTATTTGCCTTCAATATTGATGTCTGACACTTGCTCCATATATTTCACAGAAATGATAAAGGCATAGCTTTAGCAATAAGAGAAACTAAGGGTCCGTTTGGTTCACAGTTGGAATCGGAATCAGAATTCCCTTTGCCTGTGAGGTCCAAACAGGAACCAGAATTAGAATCAGAATCAACTGGTATGAAATTCTCATTCCCAAGGGAGGGGGGGAATGGCCATTCCCTCAAATGGGGAATGCCATTCCACTAGGAATGTATATTGGATACTGACCCCACCCAACCAAACAGTTAGAATCGGAATGGGCTATTCCAATTCCGATTCCAGACCCCTATTCCCGTGAACCAAACAGACCCTAAGAAAAGAATAAAAATTATGGCTTTGAAGTTTGAAGTGCATACGACTAGTCACGTTTAAAACTTTTTCTTGGGGAAGAGGGGTGAGAGATGAATAACTCACTCATTGTAGTATTCCTTGACTGGTAATATAAGATTGAGCATAACAATCTCCCCAATCAGAACATAGATGACTCCAAACCGGACATACCACCGAAACTCACAGATGTAGATCTTAGTTTCCACAATGGTCATTACCACCATAGAGCACCAAGCAAGGGACTCAATGAGAAGAGAAAGCATCTGCAAAATAAAGATTAAAAGATCATACAAGTAGACATAATATCAGTTTTACCAAGCTGCCCAAATGATTTTAGCAAGGACGGAAATAACAAACATTCTGTTTTATTGGACAAGGGTGATCTGAACATCCTGTAGAAAAATATCACAACATAGTTACATCAATTCTACCCACATCTCCTCTATAAAAGAAATGAGTTTTAGCCATGACATGACATCTCAACTACCAGAGAAGTAGTGGTTTGAATTCATTCCTTTAAGAGATATTGCTTCACTTTCCACCTTGACTTCTTATGTAAGATGCTGCCTTCTGACCTAACATGGTATAGACTTGCCTAGTCATAACTATATACTTGACCCATTCAAATATTTGATATTTTCTTATGTTTCAACAAATTTAGGAAATCAAAGTGGTTCATTAGTTTAGTTTTACATCATATTAAGGTTGATTTGTGAATACCAAGAAAATATATTTGGTTTTCTAAACCAAGAAGCTTGGGAGAATGCCAATAAAGCCAATAGAAGGGTTGTTGAGATTTTTGTGATATCTATATTAAGTTCAGGGATTTATGGGAATTTGGTTACAAGTGTTTCTTTCCATACAAGATATTAATAACAGAGAACATGTAAGAACAAAATCATTTCTTAGCATCCATATTTCCTCAAAAAGAACCTACTGAACTTGGAATTTATTGCAACACAAGAAGCTATCCTTCAATGTCCCCATAATCATGGTGAGGCAATGAAGATAAATCCGGAATACAAAATCTTCACATCATGTCTTATGGATGGATAATCACAATTATTTTGGACAAAAATTGAGTATGCTTACTGATGAAAAAGAACAATGACTGCAAATAGGCAAGCAAAACTAATGCACACATTCATACACACATTGAAGAAGTTCAGAAAGAAGGGTAGAGGTCATATGTGATTTTTAGACAATAATAAAACTAGTAGGAACTTAGAAGGGCAATTTGTTATGATTTTAGGTAAAAGAGGATTTTCAAGTAGATGTGTTTTATATGACCAATAACATATACTTATATGAGATGGAGCATTTAATAGCACTGTGAACAGTTACATGTTAGCACAAGAAATTTCAAATGAAAGAAATGCTTGGTGGAGAAAGCTGATTGTGGACAAATATGGAGTGGACCGGGGTGATTGGAGATCCAATTCTCCTATTTCAAGAGGGATAAGTTCCATTTGGACAGGAATAATGAAGAACGCTAATTTATTTGAGGAAGGAATCGGTTACAACTTGGGAAATGGGGAAAGAATCAAATTTTGGAAAGACTCTTGGTGTTCTGAAGTGTGTCTGAAAGATGCCTTTCCTCTCTTGTATCAAATTTCTGTAAATCAGGACTCCTCGGTGGCTGAGAATTTCAATGTGGATGGTAACTCTTTCAGTTGGAACCTAACTTGTAGGAGGCGCCTCTTTGACTGGGAAATTAAGGAGTATGCAATTCTGTTGGGCCTGCTCCAAAACCAGAGGATTGACCCAAACATGGAGGATGCTTGGAGATGGAAATGGGAAGCTGATGGCATGTTTTCTATTAAGTCTATGTTCCGTAAGTTGATAAGTTCAGGTCAGGAAAACTTTCCGGCTAGGCAGATTTGGAGCTCATTCAGTCCTTTCTAAAGTGAAGTTTTTGCTCTGGACAATGGCTTTAAATAAATGTCTATCCAAAGTTAATCTAATGAAACATGGCATTCAGATTTCGGACATGTCATGTGGCTTATGTGGTGGGGTAGTAGAAACTACTGAACATCTGGCCTTACATTGCCCAGTCTCAAATTATATTTGGAGGCATCTTCTCCAAGCTTTGGAAATCAGCTGGGTAATGCCAAATTCTGTGAAGGATCTTCTGTGGTGTTAGCAGATTGAGGGTCTCAGCAAGAAAGGTATCTTGATTTGGAAGACTATCCCGGCTGCTGTGCTTTGGACTATCTGGATTGAAAGAAATAACAGAATTTTTCAGGGCAAAGCTAAACCTTCAGAGGAAATGGTGCAGAAAGCTGTGGGTAAACTTCTGTCCTGGATGTCGGCATCAGAGTTGTTTAAAAATCAGAATTTGAGTCTTTTGTTTAGGTCTCAGAACTGGTTGTATCTGTAATTTGTGGCCTAGGCTCCTTTGTACTGGTCCTTATTTTAATAAATTACCTTACCTTTTCAAAAAAAAAATAAAAAATACCACACTCTAGCACCAATCACTGGTATTAAACTCATACCTTGCCTTGATTGTTATGCTAATTAGCATTTTCCTGTTTCCTCAATTAGAAAAGAGAATTATCTTAAAAAGAAATGAAAGAAAAAACAAGATGTGTACAAAGAAGAATAAAAGCTAAAATGGGACAAGGCATTGCCTACCCCTTTCCACCCCGACCCAAAAAGCAAGTAAACATGAAACCAAAACACCAACCATGCAGATCTACATGCATGGTTATCAAGGCAGCGAAGTGAGACCAGGAGAGAGGGTACCACCTTGCCACTATTAGTTGGTGGTGTTTTGACAAATAGGATCTATAATTCATTGGATATGATTGATTTTGACACATTCCACATTTTTCAATTTCTTATTATTTTATATTGAAAATATTAAAATTACAAAATTTCCAAAACTGATTAAAAATAATGAACTTTGCATGTAAAAACACATTATATCATTTTTATAAGTGACAAGAAATATTTTATTAATACGAACAAAAAATTATGAAGAATGCAAAGCTTCCCATGGGGAGGCATGTAAAACTACCTCACCGTGCAGTAAATTAGTAGTTATAATTGAGCCCAATACAAATGATCCCTCTTGACTCCTTAGTTAAAGTATCAGCCAACCCATTTGCAACTCTAAGTACCCATTGAGTTTTAATCACAATTTCATAATACAATATTGCATCTAATCCTAAATTCCAATATTTCATGTACAATATAATCAATTTCGTTTGGTAAAGCAGCAAGGCATATTTAAAATCATGATTTTCCATATTATAAAAATCCAAACAAACAGGGGAAATAAGTCAATAATATAGTGTGAGTTCTAACAAACAAATATTACAACACACTGAAGCAACACAATAAGCAAAGCAAAAGAAGATTGAATCAAAAGAACGAAGGATCTCAGAAAGAATCCAAGCAAATAAGTAATAAACAACATGCTAATAAATAATATGCATACATGATCTGCAGAGCTGAAAAATGACAAAATTGAATTGCTTATCCAACTAAAGACAAAGTAAATCTCAAAAGAATCATTGTACCCACACAGCCAGTGGAAACCCAACAGCAGAAAGCATGTCTGCAGCAAAGAGAGAAAAAGCACCCAAAATACCCGAGCAGTGAAAACCAAACAGTAAGGATGTGTTTTTTTCCACATAAAAAAGGTGAAAAACAAAGTTTTCACCATAAACAAGCCAAAAATTCATTATTATTTATAGTGGATTGGCTCAAGGATTTTATGCTTCCAACCTGACAATCATCCTCCTTTATCCAGGCTTGGGATGTGCAGCGTAAAATAGCCAGTTATTTTTTATTGGAAATGGTAACTTTCATTCATTATTTCATAAATAAATACACACCAAACATTCCATGATGGAAAGTTAATCCCATAAACATTTCCACTATTATAATACAGCCAAAAAAGTTCACCGCTGTTTGATCCTTGTTTGGCTAATGCATCAGCCAGGCCATTGGCTGTTCTTCTAACCCATTTGGAATCTGCTTCAATTTCCTTTCAGACACCATATCTCTCTCACAAGAGTCCAGATTCCTAGATTTCCGGCTTGCATCCACTCTATTACTATCATTGAATCCCCTTCTACTTCAATCCGATGTAGTCCCATTTGTTTTGCCAGTCCCAGTCCTTGCAGTAAAGCTAGCACCTCAACTCTTAAAGAATGCCCAGAACTATATGGCCCGGATAAAGAGCCACAATTTTTCCTTCACTATCTCTAAAGACTCCCCCTACAGCTGAAGGCCCCGGGTTACCAAGTGAACTCCCACCGAAATTTATCTTTACCCTTTGTTGTGTAGAAGTTGCCCAACTTTCTTGAATTGCTGACTTGGATTTTGAAGAGTTTTCTACTGTACTCCATCCCCTAATTGTATCATCCATTCAGAACTCCTTAAACAAACTCAACCGTTTTTACCCAATGTACCACCATAATAGTGATGCGGTTAATCAATTCCTCCCTCGATTTTCCTTTTCCTTAAAATACCCTGCTATTTCTTTCTTCCCACACTGCCCATAAAACTGCTACTCTTGTTGCCCTCCATAACATCCTTCCCCTTTTCTTTAGTTGCCTAAAAAATAAAAAAGCTTGTGTCAAAGAGGCCTGACACATTAGGAGGAGGAATCCACCTGCAACCAAAGAGAGAAGAAAACCACTCCCAAATAGAAGAGACAAAAGTGCAAGAGATTACTAGGTGCTTGGTAGTCCCACCACAATCAAATTGAAGGAAGCAGATATGAGGGGAGAGGCACAAGTTTGGCCTTCTTTTTTGAAGCATGCCACAGGTGTTGATCTTCAAATGAGTCATTTCCCAAAAGAAAAAACACCAAATTTTGGAGGCACTGGGCTGCACCAAACCTCCTTAGATGGAAAAGACGCTTCCACATTTGAAGAGTGAACGAGCGTGTTGAAACAAGAAGAGTAAGAATAAATGCTAGAAGGGGAGGCCGGCCAAATCCTACTATCCTCACAAGAAAAAACCAGAAAAATGATGCTGAAAGGAGGAAGAAGTTCATCCACTGCCCCCATTCCAGCATCCCTAAGCCCTCTCTGCAAGCCCAAGTCCCAAGAGTCCCCATTACAATGAACAGAAGCAATCACTTTCCTCTTATTCCAATAAGGGGCTATGGATGGGAATCTATCCATGAGAGGAACTTCCCCCAGCCAAACATCTTCCCAGAAAAGCACTTTATTTCTAGAACAAACATCAAACCTAAGAAACAGACAAAGAGAAAGGGTAAACCCATGTATGGCCTTCCAAGGGGACGAACGGAAGCCCTAGGGTTGAGACCAACATCCCAGCTATTAGCTGCCCTATCATGAATACTTGCTATAACTTTATGCCACAACTTATCCTACTCATGAGGCCACCTCCAAATCCACTTCCCCAATAAAGCTATAGTCCTCTTCTTCATATTGCCAATGCCCAAACCCCCTTGTTCCTTACTTCTGGAGACCACCTCCCACTTTAGTTTCACCCAGTTCCCAGAAGAAATCCCTCATAATTTTCTCTAACTTCCTAGCCACACCCATTAGAATACTAAAGGTAGAAAGAGAGTACACTGGCAGATCCACTAGTGTGGACTTAATTAAGATGATTCTTCCCCCGATGGAAATATATTTCTTTTCCACCCTACTAACTTCTTCACAATCTTTCTAGAACTGGGTACCAAAAGCTCACCAAATCCTAAGACCCCTTCCCTTGCCTTCACCTCTTGTTGAAGACTCCCAGCTAGCCTCCTCACAGTTGAAGAAAAACAGAATTTGCTCCTTCTCCCATTGGAGCCAGACTCATATCATAGTAGTTAGAACAAGATGTTGTTGGATTATGCTAAATGTATTGGCAAGGATCTCTTTTTTAAGCCCCCCCCCAAGAACTCTGATATTTCTAAACACCAATCATGAAAGATATACCAAAAGGTCTGCTTATCTTCACAGCTTCCTTCACATTAATGCAAGGAGTTGAAGATTCTCTCCTTGCATCTTGTAAGGTGATGGGATGTCAATAGTCTGTAGAGTTCTGAAAGTTGGAAACAATGATGCTACCACAGAAGGGTTTGTGGACGCCAATAGACAGAGATTGTAGATCCAGAAGGCTCTGAAACCAAAGAACGGTGCAGAGGAACTAGGTACTGTTCCTCTGCAATCAAGCACGATAGTGTGACAGTCACCTACAAGATGCAAGGAGACTGTCACGCAAATCGTGCTTGATTCTGAAATATTCTTTTGTCAGAAAAGCATCTTACTTAGTAATGCCAGCTAAACACAGGCAAGTAAGAGCAAAGCACGAAGGAACTAGGTACCAATCAGAGTGTCTTTCCCAAGTCTTCATGCCATGTGTTACTGTCCTGTGCACTGCTTTGCTTAGTGAAACACTGATTGAGTGTGTTACTTCACAAGATATGAGGAAAAGAATTCGTGGATTAAAATGATTATAAGATCTAAATAACAAAAGAACAATCCCAGGATCCAACTCAGATCTATGATCCATCACAAGCTCTTTAGAATTTGAAATCAAAAACACTCCAAAACTCCTCTATGATTAGTCTTTAAAAGAGAAACCATCTTTTCTACCAATATCCTTAGGATCCAGATCTGCTGCCTGATGAGGATCATTGACAACCAAATACCAGAAGACTTCTGGGAAGACCCAACCAGAGATCAGGCTAAAACAATTGCGAGAGACATGTATTAGTCAGAACTAACTTGTAACCTTTTAACCAGGTATGATCTAATTAGGCATCGAATAGGAATATGTATTATGGTGTATGCTATTTGCCAAATATAATCTTGATTAAGAACACTATGGTAAATACCAAGCTAGAAATGGTTCAGTAATGCTTCAGAATCAATAGGCTTTAGGACAAGTCAGACAGTAGAAATAAAGTTTTAAGATTCACAACCAAGCAATGCCTAGAAATAACCACAAGGAAGGAAAGACAAAAGAGGGTGATTTCCAAAATAAGATTGGGGTAGAAGTGGGTATGTGCTTCCTGAGTTTTGTATAACAATACATAACAATCAGACAAGGGAAATTTTCATAAGCCAATCATAGTAAATCAGGTATAATGAGGGTAATGAGAATGAAAATGTTGAAATAGATAACAGAAAGAATAATAGGGATAGAAGCAGTTTCAATACACAGAACAATGAGGGAAAAGTCAATTGGCATAGGGAATGTGCGGAACTGTGGTGTTGCATTCCCATTTAAAGTTATATAAGTGTCATTAAGGCATTTTGACATTTTGACTTCATGATACATGCTTGGTTTGGCAGATTTAAGTTCAAACATTTGTACCATCATTTACATCGGCTTATGAATATGGGGGTGTTGGGAAAAATAAACAAATGCTCATTGTATTATGTGCCAAAACACCTTAAACTTTCCAATTTCCAAAACTGCAATTTTGGAATGTTGAGACTTAAAACACCACAGTACCAAACACCATCAAAGTGTGGTTATGTGCATCAAAATAAATAATTGGAATAGTGAAAAAGAATAATTCTGTACAAGTCAAGAGAGTCTAAAAGGTAAAGGGAATGCCAAAAAAGCACAAGGAGAAATAGAAAGTAAAGATTTGAGGACCTATTTTAACCAAAAATATGGCTGCAAGTAGGGGTGGATTCAAGCCGAGCTGAGCCAAATAGTACGAGGTTCGAGCTCAAGCTCGAGCTCGGTTCGGGCCAAAACCTTGAGCTCGAACTCGGCTCGAGTCAAAAATTCATATGCTCGAGCTCGATTTTGAGAAAAAATATTTTATAAAAATAAAAAATTATATATAAAAATATTTTTATTTGATATTTAAAAAATTAATAATTATAATATTTTTATTATATATTATTTTCTATAATTTTATTATATATATTATAATATATATTTATATATTCAAGTCGGCTCGCGAGCCTTACGAGCCGAGCTCTAGTAGGCTCAAGCTCAGCTTGTTTCATAATCAAGCCAATGAATTGGGCTCGAGCTCGAGCTCGAGCTCAGTTGAAACCGAGTCGAGCCGAGCTCGAGCAGCTCGTGAAAAGATCGGCTCGTTGCCACCCCTAGCTGCAAGACATTACAGAATTCATGAAACTAAGAGCAAGTTGATACACCTGTACATACATATACACACGTGCATGTATGTGTTTTCATATGTTATTGTGTATATGGTTTTATTTACTAGTAAGACAATTTCCACTCAATAAAAATGTACTAAATTAGGATTTTTTTTATATTTTGATATCTGAGTAACTCCTTCAACAAAATGAAAATCTACCAATAAAGTAACAAGTTAAGTCAACAACACATTTGAACAAACATACTGACATCTAAAGAATTAACAAAACTGAAATAAGATTATAAGAAATATCTTCATGTTACCATTTGGATTATAAAAACAGGAAAAAAATGCAATATTCAGCAGGAAAGAAGAAGAAGAAGGGAGAAAATGTGGGAAAGAAGGGAGGAGAAGAAAAATGTCTGTTTGCCACCCCTCTCTCATCTATTTATAATAAAGAATAAAAGTCGTATGATGCCAAAAATACCCCCTGGCTGCCCAATGTATATAAAAGCAACATAACAACAAAATAAAGAGAAGCAAAACAACAACTGAATATCAATGAATAAATAGAAAACATACTTCTAAACTAGCATCTCAACATTACAAATTCGAAGAAATCAGAGTTTTAAGAAAAATAAGTGATTAAATTTTGTGAAAGATAATGATCTGTGGAGCTAAGCTTGAAGCACGTTTAAAATTTAATTAAATACCACTTATATCTAAAACACTTTCTAAACTAATGCTACAATTCTAGCATTAGTAAAAACTAATGCTAGAATTTAAGACATTTGCAATGTCATTTTTTTTTGAAGAGGTAAAGTAAGATTTTATTAAGGAAAACACAACAAAAGATACAGGAAGGGTTCACTGCTCAAAGGCTGTGCAAGAGAAACACCTTAGGAATCCCAAATCCTCAAAAAAGTTAACCACTACACCAGCACTAGAAACATCTCTTTTGACATTTGCAATGTCATTATGGAAGATAGAACAGAATAAAAAGGAAGAGAAAAGAAAAACCCCACCTCAAAAGGAGCAAGGCTTGTTTGTCCATCAAGATTCAAAATTGAAATGCCCATTACCAGCTTGTATAAAGGTTCTGCAGTACAATAACAAGCTAATAGCCCCAACATATAATTATAGTAATTTGAGCTCAAATAGAACCTCTTCACCGTAAAGTCCCTCTTAATCCGCCATGTACGATAAAAGCACAAACCCAGGAGAACCAAATGGGAGATAGAAACCACCAGAGTGTCAACTCCACATGGTGTATACGGGCCTAAGGCATTCTCCACTGCTTTTTTCCATACTCCATTTTCGACAGGCTTACAGTACCAAACAAGTGGCTTAAAAGCCATCTTCTATCACTTCTCCACTATTTCCTACTTCCTCCACTAAGCAGACATTGTAAACACGCCCTTTTCGTTTCTTCTCAACTGGAATTATTGGGTGTTTGACAATCGTGGTTTTACAAGGTACTCTCAATCAGTAAGTTTTGGGATAAGCAGCCTATTCAATACTTTGTTCTTAGTATCATCCAGACACTGCTTGATTCCCACAAGAGGCGATTCCTGCAACAAATAAACCATCTTAGAAAAGGAAGAAACAGAAGGACAATATCTGTTAAAAAGAACCAGATACATTTCTAGTGCAATATGTTTGATATTATTTTAGAACTTCTAACTCTTACACAATATCAAACTCTGACATAAATTCACAGAGGCGGCGGTTCAGTGATTACTGAAATTGTTTTGTTTCAGAAATTGGCTCTGATTAAGATCAACACCTACCCAAATCTTCGATTACTAAAACTTGGTTTCAGAAAAAAGCTTTTGTTAAGATCACCATCCATCAAAACACCAAGCAAAGATAATACTAGTTATAACAAATCCGAAATTTTCCGCTGCTGTTAGAAGTTTAATAGAAACTAGTCAACAACTACTAATAAAACGTATACCTCCAGAGCTAGCTTTTTTCTGTCTACAGCTTCCACGGAAAATCAAAAAGGGCGGTGTAACTTTACAAGTTCTGAAACTGAAGATGTAAAGAAGAAGAAGAAGAAGAATAATGATGAAATAAGGATAAAGGAACTTTTCAAGCCAAAAATGATAATAATAATAATAATAATAATAATAATAAAGGACAAGGATCGAAAAGTAGAACCCAAACAAACAAGAGACACCGATCAACTAATATCGGATTAGAGCCCCAGAAATTTCAAAAGTTTTACCGATTTCTAGCTGTAACAGCGAACTTTCCTCGGCCTTTTTCCCGTGGCCGTGGGATTTGGAAATTTGGACAAACGCGACCATTAGCAAGGGTCAGCCATTACGAATAAATTTCGAGTTTCAGCCTACAAAAACTAATATTATTTTACTTGTAAAGAAAGTGAGACTCGCGAATCGTGTCAGCGACTGCGGGGAGTGCGATTTAGAAATGCGAATGTAACTTTTTTTCTTCTCGAGGTTGGTACTTGGAACGGGCTTGGATATGCTACACAAAACTTATTCCCACTTTCCTACGCACAAGACATAACAGTTGCGCATTGAGAATCTCTCTTTCCATTGATAGGTAGATTATTCACAATACACGGCTGCGGTGTTTGGTGGGGCGTGTGGGAACAATATCTGCGTAGAGATCCGGAGTGACTTGGAACTTGGTGGAACGAGACGTGATTCATACAGCTGTACCAATCATGGAGCCAAAGTCCTCCTTGTGCGTATTGCGCCCCCGGGTCCGGTAAGTCTATTTCTTTTGTGATGAATGCTGGTCGAGTCTACACCTACTACTCCAAAAACGTTCAAAAAGTAAACTTTTTGCTCCTTTTTTAAGAGGAAACGGACAAACGGTGCTGTTGTAGCTACAAGTTATCATTTTCGTATTCGCATAATCGCATCGTATAACCCGTGGGTCCACATTTTACGTGACCCACCAATCATATTTCACCCTATCATTTAAAATTTTATTATCCTTGAATGATATTTAACGGTTATTATTGGTCATGTGACTAATTCCAATCATTTTCGAATAAGTGATTATTCATTTTTGGATAAATTTCTTAAATTAATCTTACGGTTTAGCTAATTAAATAAGCGTATCCCTATTGTTTGAAAATTGATTGACGCTCCGATAATTGGATAATCCTTCTTAGTCATTAATGTGTAGATGTGAAAAAGACTATTTTATCTTCTACTATAATTACTCGGATCTCTCCCTTTCCTTCTCATTTTCTTTGTTAGAACTATTGGAACCGTTGGAACTGTCGGAATGGAAGATGATGACCGGATTTGGGTTCTTTGAGAGATCTAGATTCCTTGCAAAGAATCTGAGAGATACTCAAATCTAGGTTCCTTACTTGAATTAATGCTCTTTCTTTTGATTTTTTAGAATGGAGTAAACATCGGCGAAATAAGCACTTGCGACATATTGACACTACCCCTACACTCCACTTCAAGGACAACACCGCGCAACCAGCAAAAGTCACCCATCTCCGGGGCCTCCTGAAATAACCTATTGAACTTCATCGAACCACCGAGGCCGCCTAGACCTCCCTATGCTCACCGGAAGAGGAAGGCAAAGGTGAGGAACGAAAAAAGAAGATTTTCAATGTGTGTTGGAGTTACCCTCCGAACGGGAAAAGTCTGTCAACACCGTTCAAGTTCCTCTCAGTTGAGTGCTCCCTACCGCTCGATCCAACTTCGTCGAACTCTCCGCCTCTCTATGTCTCTTCCGCTTCCCCTTCGTTCTCTCATTCACTTCCCATATTTCATACCTGTGAAATTTCGATCACAGTCATAACTGAAGGGATGGGATATCCATCACATGGACACCCAAGTCTTGCGGAATGGACTGGGCGAATTTCAAAAATTTCTCCCATCTTTGCAGGGAATCGAATTCCCTATTTTAGAAAAACATATTTTTCAATGATCAATCTTGAACCATGAACCAAACCAGATCTGAACCAAAACGAGTAGGAGGGAGGATGTACCTGATACGGAGAAACAGTATCTCCCAATGGAGGTGTTCACACCCAAAGAAGGATCCAAAATCTGCTCCCACTGAAAATGGCGCAGTGCAGGATGGAGCAAAATCAGTAATGTTCTTCCAAAAGAACTTGACCCTTCGCAAGAATCAACTAGATGGCTTGTGAGTACAGCTCCAATCAATCTTTTCCCAAAAGAATGGTATCAAGATCAGATCTTGATTTCTCCCAAGAACTGGAGATCGAACTGAAGGTAATGGCGGCGGCAATAAGGAGGCGGCAAGAGAGTATTCGCAGGGTGCAGAATTCTCTCTTCTTGTGTTTTCAGCTCTGAAGAGAATTGAACATCAATCCATAAAGGTTGCCACCCCTTTCTTGTGATTCGGTCAATACCGATATGGCCAAGTCGGTAATGCCACAGGCACGTGGGATTAACTGTATCACGTGCTCTTTTCTTGGGGATTTCGGCCGACGTAGTTTCGGCTATGTTAGTTTCTAGAGAAGGATGTAGAACATAGAGACCGTTCTCCGGTTCCCCATATGCAGATGTAGACCGTTCTCCAGTTTCGGCTATGTTAATTTCTAGAGAAGGATGTAGAACATAGAATGGCTGTGAACATTATAAACTAACACAAGTCTCATTAAGTGTCCAGTTTAAGGGTATTACACAGAAACACACCACAGGAACATGAATCAAATGTGTACTTTATTCATTTACAATAAATTCATAATGTACATATCCCTGATTGAAGCTAAGGGCATACAACTGTCTAACAATAGCTACCATTGCCATGGCTGTATCCACCACTGTCATGCACAGCGACCATCGTAGCCGCTGCCACCACTGTCATAACAACCACCACCGCTGCATAATCCTCCGCCCCCACCATTACTTTCTTTTAACTATGCCTAGTTGACGGTGATGTTTCTGTCGTCAAGAATTTTCCCTCTAGATCTACCGATCTAGAAAATGACGAACCCAAACCCTCTACATCTACCAATCTCACGATCACCAATTATCTTTGGTTCTAGAATTTCACCATAGGGACTAAAAGCTCTCGAGAGAAAGAGAGAGAGAGAGAGAGAAAGAGAGAGAGATTGATTGTCAGTGGCTCAAAGCATTGGTACTCTTTTATTTAAGAAAGTAGTCTCTGAACCGAGTTCAACAACCCTAGTTTGGCCGCAACCCTTTTCTAACATTGATCCATCCTATTTTGGCGATTACTAGTTGAACGTTCAAGAACCCAAGCAACAGTGAAGATGAAACAAGGGGGAGAGGGAGAGAGAACGAAAGGGAAGGAGAGAGAGAGTGTGTGTGTGAGAGTGGAGTCGAATGTGGAGGAGGCTAATGCAGCGGCAAGTTAAGGACCGAACCAGTTCGATTTGCTGTTGAAAGGAAGAAGACAATAAGGGTAAAATTGGGTTTTAAAAAAATATACATCACTTGTATATGAATTTAACGGAATATTAATGGGATGCAAACAGTAAGGGTAGATCTAATCAATTGTCAGAAATAGTAGGAGTAGCATTAGTCAATTTTCAAATAGTAGGGGTACACTTAGTCAATTAGCTAAACCATAAGGGTAGTTTAAGAAACTTACCCTTCATTTGTTTGGGCATCATATCAATAAGCAATTATTCATGTTTGGGAAATAAGTCTAAATAAGTTTTTATTTTGACACTTTAAAAAAAAGTGTTTATTTTGAGAATGAAAGCTTATTCAAAAAGTTTAAAATTTTAAGTTTTTTTGGTATTCAAATTTTAGTTTATTTTTAAGTATTAGTAAGTGCTTTGCATGTGGTAATTCTATATGATGAAAATGATAGTAATAATGCATCTAAAAATTTTTATAAATTTTATGTATTTTTTATTTTTTTTATTTTTTGCTTTTTATTATTAATCAAATGCAGATTGTAAAATCTAAATCTAATTACATAAACATCTCATCCAAATATGTGATAATCATATTGAGTTGTAAAGTTTCAAGTATCATTGATAGGCCTACCTACTTGGCTATATTCTTCTTTTTGGTGTATCCTATTTTTAATTTGTTCATTTGTCATAAACGGTAAGATTTAAATAGAGGGAATTGAATGAGGTAAAAAGTAGTAATTCAATTTACAATTTAAACTTCACAATTAAATGGAGACTAAATTAAAAAATGAATCAATTTTAAAATATATGGATTTATACTATAAAAAATATTGGCATAGATCTAATTAGTAGCATTTATTAGTGAAGAATAACTTAGAAATGTAGGATTTAATAAGAGAAAATGGATTTAATACCTTAAGTATAAGACTTAATTAAAAGATATTAAATGAGGTGAAAAGTAATAAGTGAAGTTACATTTTCAACCCTTACAATTAGAGATGGATTAAATACACAAGTATGGATATTCTAATCATCATTAAAGCTATCATAAAAGTACTTTTATACCATTTCTCAAGCAAAGAAATATAGGGCAATTTTAGTCAAAAAAAAAATTCCACACTACATTCACACTTTTATATATAGTATAGATACTATATACTATATAAGTCTTTATTCAAAAATTTATTACCACAATAATCCATGGTTATATTCCAAAATGCCAATATTTCCCTTCGATCGAATAACATAGGGTTTAGCTTTGTTCGACGACGGTTTCTCCTTCATTCTTCTTCACTTAGATTCCACACCAATGGCAAAACTATTCCAAGCTTGAACCAGAGGCTTGTGCATTCAAGTTGGTGAAGGCTTCTTCTCTTGTTTTTTTTTTTTCATTTTCTCATCTTCAACCAAAAAAAAAAAAATCATTGCATGCGTCCAACCCTAACTGTTTTTTCCTGTGAAAACCAGCATATCTAATCAATCTTTGCATCCAAATTGGCGAATAGTCCTATCTAATCTTTTTTTTTTTCATTTGTTCAATCAAATAGTGAACATGGCATCCAACCTTGTGATTTTTTTTAATGGAATGTCATTGTTGCTACCTGGAATGGGCCAAGGGCAACAATGTAAGTTCACTTCTAAGATGAGGGCTGGTTGACGATTCCGAGAGCTGTTAAAACCGAGGGCCTATAAGTCTGACCTGTGAAGGAAGAAGCATGTTAAAGGCCTCGTGTGTGATCCCAGGGGTGGAGACTCCAATGGTCAAATTAGCAAGGACGTAATGAGGAGGGCGGACGAGGCCTGAGTAAGGTAGCTCAGACGAGGTCACCAGGGAGCTATAGAGCTGAGAGCAATAAATGCCAAGATACTTTACCTCATGGTGATGCTACTTATTTATACTTGAACCTGCTTGGAGTTATTTATGAGCGAACGGCCAGGATGCGATATGCCCTATGCCGTGCGTCGCCATCTAGGGATGCCATGTGTGCACCTGCCATTGAACCTGCCATGTGCGCCTACATCAGTCATGAAGCCATTTATTTATTCTATGCTGTGATTTTTTTTAATGGAACGTTTTGAGTTCATGAGTCAAATGCTCTATTTATATTATTTTTTCCCCTTTTGTTGTGGGGTTCCTTTTCAATAGAGTGCCTTATGTTGTGGGGTTCTTTTTCTTGCGCCAGACACTTAAACCTTTCCGTGCAGACTGCTGGGTCACCCGGCGGCTTCAATTTTGGTTGTGGGAAGGACAAAGAGGCCTTAACAATAATTGTCCTTGTTTGTGTCTAGGTTAGTATATGGTAGATTATCCTTCTTGGGTTGGTTTACCAATTTGGACCTGCTAATGTCGTTTCCATGTACCAATTTGGACTTGCTTGTACGAGGAAACCGGGCCGACTGTATCTTCTTGTGCAAACATGATGCCACAAACAACCATGCATCTTTGAGCTAGGAGGAGTATGAAGAGAACATTATAGAGCTTGCCATTTATTGAACATCGATCTCTTAGAGGGACCAACACCTTCTACTTTACCACCCTATTTACAGATGGCAAATTAAATTTTAGATTAATCCCTGGTCTCAAGGAAGCCGAGGTGATGATTCTGACGAGTCTTGATCAAATTTGAACTAGATATGTGGGTTTGGGCATTTGGTGAGCAAAGTTGGATCAAATGGGTTTTGAGTGCTAAGCTGTTGGGTGTTAGACTACGATGAACAAGGGTGTTCGATCGATATGGTTATAGCAAACAAGAGAGCAGTGGAATAAGAAAAAAAAAAAAGAAAATAGAAGATGAGGGGAACCAGGGGGAGAGAAAAAGAAGAAGAAAGGGGAAGATTAGGGGCGACAGTGGTCTCTCTCTCTGGTCTAATTCAATGTTCTAGACTCTGCACTTGTAGTGTCATTCAAGTGAGAAGATTACATTTGGTGGTGTTCTAGCGGCAATAATGGCATTCAGTAACAATTGTGAGAGCTTCTTTTGGTGTTGCATGAACAAGACTATGAACAATGGAGGGGAGTGGAGAGAAACGCTGTTCATTGTCCTAATTCAAACACCAATATTCATTCTTGTGGAGAGCATATCTGCTAAGGAAAAATAGAGAACAGGAAAGACGGAAATGTGTCTTGTTCTTTAATAAGTCTCATTTCCTTTAGATAGACAACTTTGGTTCCTATTAAAATATGACTACAATCACCTTTTCAGTGGATTTAAGGCCACTTTATTGTACATTCAAAAATTTTGACCAATAAAAAGGAGTCACGGACTCATCATCCACCATTAAAAGCGATTGTACCTAGGATCGAAAGTTTTTTTCTCTATTAGAGGGTCCGGGTAAAAGTGGTCCAAGGAGTAAATAGTTAGGGCTGTTCACGGGTCGGGTTGGGTCGGTTTACTGTAGTTTTTCCAACCGACCCGACCTGGTTGGGTTACCTGACATAGAAATCAAAACCGATCTAGTCAGTTTGAGTCGGATTGGGTCGGTTTCGGTTCTAAGTTCATCCCTGTGATAAAATCTTGCAAATTTTAAAAACAGTCATAAATTGAACATCATTTCAGCCATATCCTATGATAAAATTTAAATGAAAAGTTAATCACAAAATTTGTTCATTAATCACTATTCACTAATCCAAAGTTTCTTGCAACCATTCAAAAACTAGGTGCCCTAATGCGTTTTGGAACTTCATGTTTGAATTAGGAACTAAGCCGGTTCGGTTCGAGTCGGTTTCGGTTTTCTTGTGTGAAAACCAAAACCGACCCGAATCATCGGTTTGGGAATTTGCACAACCCGAAACTGACCCGTGTTGATGAAAACCCGACCAACTCGGGTTGAGTCGGTCCAGGTTGGTCGGGTTGGACCTTCTTATGAACAACCCTATAAATAGTAGTGGTGATCATGGGCCAGGCCGGGCTTTGCACTTATGATAAGGGTTATAGTTTAGGCCTGGGCCTGGCCCGGGATTCTAGGCCTGAAACAATAAACCCTAGCCCGGGTCTATATGGGCCCGAGCCAAATCGGGCCTGATTCTAGGCCAATGTCTTGCATACATAAAACATTACATATCTATAATATTTTATATTAAATAACATGTATATAAACTTTTACTTTATATATTATATAATATAAAATATTACATATAATATAAATTATACATGTCATGTTATAATATTTATATATAAATATATATAATATAATATAAAATAATATGTATACATTATACACAAAATGTGTAAGTTTAAATATATGCGGGCCGAGCCAGGCCTAGGCTAGGCTTGAAGTATTAAACCCAAGCCCGACCCTAAAATTTGCGAGCCTGATATAGGCCGAGCCTGAACACAAAACCCAGGCTCAAGCCTAGAATTTCCGAGCCGGGCTGAAATGATCACACCCCTAATACATAGAATGCAAATTCATCATTTTTGAGCTTGAATCTGCTACCCACATCTCTACCCATGCGACATCACAGCCGCTGCACATTGGGAATATCTTCCTTGTCATTCATGAGGAGATGTTCCCAATATATGATGGTGATTGGGAATATCTCCCTTGTCATTCAAGGGGAGATGTTCCAATACATGGTGGTGTCTCTAGGTAAGGATGTAGGAATAATTTGTAGGTAGTAGATCGTGAATGATCATTTTCAGCCTAGCTCAGAAATTCTGAACTGGGCCTAGGTTTCGTGTTCAGACCTAGGAAAATTATTATATTATATACTAATATAAAATTATTTATAATATAATTATTTTTTATAAAATAATTTTTATATTGTATAATATAGAATATTAAACACACTTAATATATATTGTATACACAAAAGCTATGGGCCCGAATCAAATCTTTGTTGATCGATAGCTAAGTCAGTTGCTACGTGGCAAATTAAAGTTGGAAAGCTATTTTATTTGGTGGATGACGTTGATGCTACTGGCGTTACCGCGTTAGTGCTATGGGAATTTTATAAAAGGTAACTTAATTGGGTTATGGGCTTTTTCTTCTACCCCACCATTTACGGGTATCATAAACGGGGCAACCAATTAGGTATGGGTCCCAATGTATTATTAAATACTGGCATTGACTTGTGATTGGTCACTCGTCTTCACAGCAAATTTCATTAATTTTTTGGCATCTTTTTTTACATTGAGTGGTCTACTGGTCTTTTATTTGTAACCAATCACAGGTATCTAATAGTGATAACCAATCAGGTGATTATTTATCAAATTCATTTGGGGGTTTTGATTGGTCAAAGCACTTCTCATATCATGTCTTTTCATAGCATAGTTTTTTTTTTGTTGAACCAATGTTTAAAATCTAGGGGTTTTAAAGTTTAAAGTTTTCAAAAATTTTTCTATGATACCAAAAAGAAGTGGTAGAAGAGCTTGGACCAATCAAAACACCTTGTGAATTTTAATGAATACCACTTGATTGGTCACCTCTTTATGATAACAATCGACTGGCACAAGTTTTTCCAATACCATAGTCAAACCCTTCTAAAACAAACACAAAAAATGGAAGCGTTTTTTCATCTGGTTCAAATGGGTCAACCCATAATATGATAAATTGAATAAGGAATATAAAAAATTGTTGAAAAAACTGTATATTATATAGTCATCTTGTTAAATAAAAGGGTCATTTACTAAAACACTCTCATAGTTTCATGGATTTACTAAAACCTATACTACATTTTGTATTTTACTAAAACATCCCCTATAATTTGCAATGAATTTACTTAATCGACCTTCCATTAGACGATATTGGGAAATGACAATTTTGACCATAATATCCATTTGAATAAATTTAATCAAAAGAAAATAAAAATGGAAATGACATTTTTGTCCCTAGTAAGACACAAACAACCACTCTATTTGGTCAATTTTGTTTCCTATATGAAAAAAATGTTAAGGGTACTTTTGGAATAAACAATCATGGGCCCATGCCCTTTAACATTTTCCACTCAGTTTAGGTGATCATGCTACTATTTTCATATGGCAAAACAAATACTTCTTAGTGAAATGTTAATTAAGTAAATAGATTGTAAACTATATGGGTGTTTTAGTAAAATAAAAACTATAAGGTAGGTTTAAGTAAATTCGTGAAACTATAGGAAGTGTTCTATTAAATGGCCCTAAATAAAAATAAATATCATGAATGAGAGATATTGGAAATGGTTGATAATATATATATATATATATATATATATATATATATATATATATATATATATATATATATAACAACAAAAAGGAGAATGCATGCCTAACCCATGACCCATGTCAAACGGTTCATTTGGTTTGCAGTCATAATTGGAATCGAAATCCATCGGAATTTAAATGCTCTATTCCTCCCACCTATTTGGTTTAAATGAAAATTGAAATCAATTGGAATGGATTCTCATTCCCAAGGGAGTGGGTGGGAATGACCATCTATATCAAACTATGCTATACTATTTATTAAAAGCGTGAATGAGGTCTAGTTCTGATTTTTTTGACTAAAATACCCCATGTTGAATTTGATCCCTCTTTATTATAAGGGTAAAAATGTAATTTAAACTACTATTTATATAAAATTCATTACATTTCCTCTTATTAAATCCTATATTTAAAGTATTAACTACCACCCTCTTATATTAAATAAATTTGCTTTGTGGACTTTTTTATAAAACACCCCTACTTTTGAATTTGTTCTTTCTCTAACTATGAGGGCAGAAAATGTAATTTAAATTATTGCTTTCCATTCATTTAATACTCTCTCATTAATGTAACAAGTATTTTTGGCTAAAAGACCCCTATTTTTGAATTTGGTCATTCTTTTGTTATAAGAGCAAAAAATGTAATTTGAACTTTAATTAAGTTCATTCCATTCTCTCTCATTAAGACCTACGTTTAAGGTATTAACTCCCATTCCCACTCATTAAAACCTATATTTAAGGTACACTAAATAAATGAGCTTTGTGGGCTTTTTTGACTAAAACACCCCTACTTATGAATTTGGTCCCTTTCTAGTTGTGTGGGCAAAAATTGTAATTTAAATTACTTTTACTTTTCACTTCATTCAATTCTCTCTCATTAAGGTGTTAATTTTCATTCTCTCTCCTTACATACTTTATTTGAAGTATTTTTGTTTTTTACCAATAAATTCTACTAACTAAATCTATATCCAATATCTTTAATAATATAAAACCTATGTCCAAAACTAACATTAAAAATAAACCACCCTTTCATCTAGGTGAGGGGTAAGTAGTTCATCCGTGATCCGTCCATGTCAAATGGGTCTAACGAATGGTCAATACTTAAATAAAAATATATAAGTATTATAAAAATTATACAATTTTGTGAAAATTTAAGCACATTTATAACATTGTTTATTTATCATGTCAAACAACAATAAGTATGATAAATAGGATGTATTTTTATTAATGAATAATGATGGAAATGAATACACAATTTAATACTAACCTATAAATGAAACCACTTTCCTATTCAAGTGGTCGGTCAGTGGTTCAACCTTTTAGGTCAAATGATCAACCCATGATGTTATAATCAAATAATAAAAGCAGAAACATAAAAAATCTATTAAAAATATAAAAATTTTATATAAACATTTGGGTGCATCTCTATTATTGTGTATTCATCACATTAAACAAAAATAAGTGTGATAAATAAGAGTTATTTTTATTAATGATAAAAAGAAAATAAAAATGTAAACTAACTTGAATAGAAAATTGTTTTTTGCATCTAATTGGTGGTAAATGCTCCATAAAGATGCAAATTGAGTGGGCTTAACTCAAGCCTGAATTGATCCAGCTCAATTTTAGACAAGCTATGTGCTTGGATTTTTAGTTCTCGAGATTGATTTAGGCCTAGGCTTAAGAGTTTGGGCTTTTCTGTTTTTCTAGGTTGGACCCAAGCCTAAACGTTAGGCAGCTCAAATTAGGCATGATTACATACATACATACATACATACATACATACATACATACATACATACATACATACATACATACATACATACATACATACATACATACATACATAGACACAAATTTACATACATGCATGTAGATACAATTATACACATACATTTATGCCAAGTTTTACTGTGGGGTTAATTGATGAACCCAAGTGCATCAAATTTTAGTGTGGGTTGGACCTACATTGCATAGATCATGTTTGACTTTGGTCTTGAGCCTTATGTCCAATGAATAGGGTTGGTCTTGCGTTGAGCTTAAACTTGACCTAATCTACTTGATTTGCACCAAGACAGTCTAATCATTTGGATAAAAGGGATCGACCAATGATGTCATAATAAAATAATAAAAATACAAAAAATGATTGATTTATCATATAAAACAAATAGAAGTGTGATAAACAAAAATTATTTTTATAAGTAATTATGAAAATAGAATAGAAATGTTAAAATTGACCCAAAAAATGAGGTCACTTTTTTCAAGTCAAATAGGTCAATACATGATTTCATGATTATATAATAAAAACTCAAAAATGGATTGAAACAAAAATATTAAAAGCAAAAAATATATGCACATCTCTAATATTATATATTTATCATATTAAACAAAAATAAATATGATAAATAAGAATTATTTTTATTGACAATGAAAATAAAATGCAAAATTTAAATACACTAGCATACTATGCTTTGATTACTTATCTTTTTTAACGGGTTCTAAAAAATATATTGAGATTGTCATTGTTATCTGAGATTGTCATGTGTAACTTATATGCATATTTACTAGTTCTCTCAAATGAGGGAATGCCATTCCATTATGAATGGGAATGGGGTTCCAATTCCGCCCAACCAAATGGTTGGACTCAGATTCTGATTTCATTATTCCTGCAAACAAAATGGACACTAAAATTCTTGCAGGTAATAGATCAACTTGCCCAATTGGATGGTTCAAGTGCATCTTAAAAGCACTAAGTGCTTATTGGATAAATAAGTACTTATAGGATTAAGTGCTTATGAGTAGTGGTAGAGCCATGAATTTTCTTTTTAATTTTGTGTGTGGGGGGAGGGGGGGCAAGTTAAACAAGAAATGAGATAGGGAGGAGAAGTAGGGTTTGAGAAAAATGGCCTGGAAAGGTTTGGATTTATTACAGATTTTTTAAAGAAAAAATAAATGTTTTTTTTTTCATTTTTAATTTTGGGAGTTGGAGGAGGCTTAGAGAATGATCCTTTACCCACTTAATTATATTGCTAACCCAATCTCCACTCGGTAAGGTAACTATGGTTTTAACAAAAAGTTTGGGGGGCAAGGACCCTGGCTATGCCCGACTGTTTAGTAAGAAAAGTGCTTCTTTCAAATGGGAGTACTGTAGGTAATATGAAAATTACATGGCGGGCCAAGACGGGCTAGAAACACAATAAATAGATATTGAGAAAGCACTTAAAAATAAGTTGAAAATTTTGACTTCTTCAAAATGGGAAATAAGCACTTATTTAACTTTTTCCCCAAATACACACAAGTGTTTATTGGTATAGTCTCGGCCTAAAATGAGTTCTTAGTAAGCATTCCCAAACAGGGGTTAAAATAAAAACGTAGAAATGAGAATGTCAAATATCACTATATCAGCGCCCATAGTCCGTTTCTTTGTTTCTGGTCTTCATGGGTCCATGAACAACTGCCACCATTTTCTTAGTGATAGTGATACATTGTCTTTTACACCTTGAAGTCTCCAAAATCGCTTACACCTTTTCACATGGGTCCATCACCAAAAGATTCCAAAGCTTTTGTTTTAATTTGCTCCTATTGTATTCTCTCTATTTCTGTCCATCATCTTTTAATAATGATGTTCTTTGTTATTTCCATATCAAAGTACTTAAAAAAATCTACTTTTTATTTCAGGGGTACATTCTTGTTCTCTTGCAAAAAGGTTTCTTTCACCACAATTTTTGGAGATGCTTATCTACTTCAAATTCCCCTTGCGCATCTTTTTTGAGTGGCTGTGAGGGTGGGAGTCGCATTTAAGGACTAGAATCAATATAGTTGGATGGGAGAAGGTGGCAAGTGGTAACACCACACACGTCTTCATGTACATAAAGATATTGGATCTATTGGCATTAAAGGGCTCACAAGAGACACGGATGGGCATAGTCTGTCTCCGAAAAATACATTATCATATGATTACCTTTACCTTTACAAGTTGGGAGGCGTGTCCTTTTGAGATTGTATGTATTAATAATGGACTTATAAGAGTTCTATTTTTTACGGTAAATTTTATAACCCTATACTTTGGAAGTAGTGGCAATTAATCACTCGAGGTTTCGTTTATGACAAAGACCCCCTCTCCCCCTATGCTATATAATGTTAGTTAACTTGAAAAAAAAATTCTCACGGTAACTATTAAAACTTTTTAAATCCCCAAATTACTCTTCTTTTCAATTAACTAAAACAAGTATTGGGTTCAATTTAGTGTTTTTTTCTTTTTTTTTTCAATTTCGATACTGGTTTAGTGGATGTGTTTGTGCTATGGTTTTTAAAACCAGACCAGACCGAATGGTTGGATTAGAAAAACAAGTATCGGTTCCGTTTCACTCTAAAACTGCTTTTTGGCCAAAAAATATTGATTTAGTCAATAAACTACCGAACCATTGACTTGGACAATGGTTTTTGGCTGTTACCTTTTTTTTTTTTAAAGTCAGAACGGGCCATCCATTTGAACCAGATAGTTGGACCATTTGACTTGGGAACCGGTCCCTAGAACGGTTCCTTGTCCAGTCCAGTTTTAAAATCCTTGGTTTGTGCAATTCCAAGTTTTCTTAGAAGTTTCTTTTTTGTTGCAATTTTCATTTTATATAAGTTTCTCAAGTGAGTATTTTGGTAAATTGATGTTTTCTAGGGATTTTTGTCAGAGCATGCAAGTTAGGGAGTCTTTGTTGCAAAGGAAAGTTTAGGAGGTAATTGTCACTACATCCAAAGTATCTGTAATTTACCCTTTCTTTTTTCTATGCTGATGATCTAGTAGTTGAGATGGTTGTAGGATCAAACTTGTGTGATTGCAAGCTCTTTTGTTTTGATAAGGTAAGTGGACCACACGTGCACCCTGCTTTGTCCTCATGTGTAATCTTATATATATATATATATATATATATATATATGTGATAGGGTCTCTCTTCGTGTAGGAAACGGAATCTACTCGTGCGAGTAGATTACTGTCATATAAATAACAGTAATTAATTATTATAATTTAATAATTATTGATTATTATAGTAATTTAATAAATATATCTATTTATTTTAATAATTACTGATTATTACAGTAATTTAATAAATATATAATTAGTGATTATAATTAATAATTACTGTTATTATAAATATTGTTAATAAATAGATATTTACTATAAATTAAAATTATAAATATTGTTATTAATAAATACTGTTAATAAATTTAGTAATTATTGTTATATTAAAAATAATTAAAATGTTATTAAAAGTATTGTTATTGATTATTTAATAAAATATTATAATTACTAACTATAATTGATAAACACTGTTAATTTAATTTAATTTTGGTAATTATTAATTTAATGAATATTGTTAATAGATCCTATTCATAAATTTAATATTTACTATTATATTAAAATAACTAAATAATATTATTAAAACTATCATTAATGATTACTTAATTAAATAGTATAATTACTTACTATTACTGATAAATGTTGTTAATAACGTTCTGATAACCAACGGTTCGATTGTCCGGTTCGAACAGATGGCCCGTTCTAACAACAAAAATTACAAGCAAAAAATTATGAAACCATTCGGGCCACCTATTTTAGGGTCAATAGTTCAATCATCTGGTTCGAACGGACGGTCCGTTCTTACAACAAAAATTATAGGCAAAAAAATTGAGTTTGTAAGGTCCATTAAATAGTATCATACGTGTTATGTCATTTGAGTGTGTGACTCATACAACCTGAAAACGAAACCATTCTAGCCACAAGTTTTTAGGTCAACGATTCGACTTTTCAGTTCGAACGGACAACCCATTCTAACAACAAAAAATTACAAGCAAAAAATTACAGAATCGTTTTGGCTAGGGGTGAGCATTCAGTTTATTCGGTTAAAAACCGAACCGAATAAACTGAATTTTTAAAAACCGAACTGAAACCAAAATTTAAAAAAACTGAAATTTTTGGTTAAAATAGAATTTTAATAATATATACTTTATTATATATATTGTAATATATATTATATATTATAAAATATATATTATGAAATCAAATTTCAATATATATAAATTAATAAATAAAAATCTAATATATTATATATTATATGCTACATATTATATATTATATATTATATATTACATATAATAAAAAAGTTTGGTTAATTCGGTTAACCAAAATTGTAATTCCAAAAACCGAAATCGAAAATCGAAATTACAAAACCGATTTAACCAAAAAGCGAGAAAACCCAAACCAAAAATTTCGGTTTAGTTATTTGGTTTTAACTGAATAATGCTTACCCCTAGTTTTGGCCATCGATTTTCGGGTCAATGGTTCGAACAGATGACCCATTCTGACAACAAAAATTATAGGCAAAAAATTGAGTGTGTGAGGTCCATTAAGCAGTATCATACGTGTTATGTCATTCGAGCGTGTGACTCATACGACCCAAAAATGGAATCGTTCTGGCCACCGGTTTTCGGTTGATGGTTCGACTGTCCGGTTCGAACGGATAACCCGTTATGACAAAAAAAAAAAGAAATGGCAAAAAACCATTGAACGAGTCAACAGGTTAACGGTTCGACCACTCGGGTCAATGGGTTGTTGACCGATTCAACAATTTTTGGCCAAGGATTGGGATTGGGGTAAAACATAACTGGTTTCCTAGACGGTTCCCAATTAAAAAAATAAAAAATGGACGACCCATTCTAACAAAAAAAAAATTACAAGCAAAAAATTGAGTGTGTGAGGTCCATTGAGCAGTACCATACATGTTATGTCATTCGAGTATGTAACTCGTATGACCTGAAAATGGAACCATTCTGACCACCGGTTTTCGGGTCGACGGTTCGACTGTTCGGTTTGAATGGATGGCCTGTTATGACAACAAAAATTAAAAAAATAAAAAAAAATGACCAAAAACCACTAAACGAGTCAATGGTTCGACTGCCTGGGTCAATGGGTCCTTGATCGATTCAATGATTTTTAGCAATGGACCAAGATTAGGATAAAATAGAACCGATTGCCTGGATGGTTCCCAATTAAAAAAATAAAAAAATGGTCAAAAACCATTAAACGGATCAACGAGCCGACGATTCGACCACTTAGATCAATAGGTCATTGACCGATTCAACAATTTTTAGCCAATGACCGAATTAACGAATCAACGGATCGATAAATCCATTCCAGCCCTGCGAAGCCGGAACCCTCCGCTAGTTAATATTTAATACAAAACAATTACTTTATATTCTACATGCATATTGAAGCCTAACCTCCATTTAATTGACCGTCTTTAGCTTTACTTTGAAGCTGATACTTGCCTTGGCTTCAAGTTCAGACCACCATCCAAAACTTTAGTCTATTGATTTTCCTCTCTCCACCATCTAGTTTTATAGGTACATTTGCATGTACGTGCCATTCAACTAGCCTTTACAATGCAATATTCATTCTTTTTAAAATAAGGATGCCAATGTAAGTGATCCCTTTCTCACTACATTTATATATTTCCTTTTTTACTTGTTTTTTAAATTGAACAAAATAGCTCAAGTTGCCATTAATTGTCTCATCCTAATTACTGACCCACTATATTGACTAAAACTCATTTATTCTATCTATATCTATATCCATTTCTATTTAATTATAGTTATTTATAATTAATTTAACTTAATATAATTATTACTTATTTCCTAATAAAATTAAAATCCATTTAATGTAAAATGGTTTATAAATTATAACACATTTAACCATGTTAGTATTTAGAATGTAAAATCCACCTGTTTCTATTAAGAATAATTATTAATAAAAATTAATCTTATATAATAAAAGTATTAATAAAATAATCACATTTAAAATTTTTCTATAGAAAATTTAAAATTAAATAATACAAGTAGAATATCATTAAAAACTATAATCCATTTATAAATAATAAAAATTAGTAAATCTAATAAAAAATTCAAACAAATTTAATTATTAGAAAAATGAATTATTAATAAAAATAAGTGATTCATAAATTAAAAATTAAAATCCATAAAAAATAACTAATATTATTATAAATTTAAAAATTATTAAAATTATAATCAATTCACGCTCCGCTTGAAAATAGTAAAAATTAATTAATTATAGTAAAAACAATTTAAAAATATTACTTAACTACAATAAAATAATTATTAACTATTATTGTTTATAAATATAATATTTTTGTAATTACAATAAAATAAGTAAATTAATAAAAATATTAAAACAAATTAAAATTAAGATCCATTCAAAATACATTTAATACTAATAAATAAAATTAATAAGTAATTATCTAGCAATAATATTATTAAAATTAAGAAAAAATGAGTAAAAATAATATAAAATAGTACAAGTAATCTTGGTTGAATTCCTCCTAAGCTCACTAGATCTCCCCCTCCATTGGAGTATATTTAAACACCCAATCTTGATTGTTAAGAATGTCATATTATACATCATCATCATCATCTTTTGAATAGATTGTCTCATAATAATCTAGTTAAGGATTGTAATCTATCATAGTAAGCAAGTAAATTCATCTTCTCTGCTTA
This sequence comes from Nelumbo nucifera, assembly GCF_055504915.1. Classification (NCBI taxonomy): domain Eukaryota; kingdom Viridiplantae; phylum Streptophyta; class Magnoliopsida; order Proteales; family Nelumbonaceae; genus Nelumbo; species Nelumbo nucifera. The sequence goes on from NC_142651.1 coordinate 74,629,203, forward strand.
AAATTAGCTAGATACTACCTAAGTTGAAAAATATTAGCTCCATTTCTTCTCTAAGAATAAGTCTTATTCGTCCTTACTTCATAATAATTATAGTTATTTATAATTATAATTATATCTATATCCGTTTCTATTTATAATTAATTTAACTTAATATAATTATTAGTTACTTCATAATAAAATTAAAATCCATTTAATGTAAACTGTGTCATAAATTATAACACATTTAACCATGTTAGTATTTAAAATGTAAAATCCACTTGCTTCTATTAAGAATAATTATTAATAAATTATAATTTTATATAATAAAAATATTAATAAAATAATCACATTTAAAAATTTTCTATAGAAAATTTAAAATTAAAAAATACAAATAAAATATCATTAAAAACTATAATACATTTATATTCCATTTATAAATAATAAAAATTAGTAAATCCAATGAAAATATTAAAACAAATTTAATTATTAGAAAATTGAATTATTAATAAAAACAAGTGATTCATAAATTAAAAATTAAAATCCATAAAAATAACTAATATTAATATAAATTTAAAAATTATTAAATTATAATCATTTTATGTTCCATTTGAAAATAGTAAAAATTAATTAGTTATAGTAAAAATAATTTAAAAATATTACTTAACTACAATAAAATAATTATTAACTATTATTGTTTATAGATATAATTTTTTGTTATTACAATAAAAATATTAAAACAAATTAAAATTAATATCCATTCAAAATACATTTAATATTAATAAATAAAATTAATAAGTAATTATCTAACAATAATAATATTAAAATTAAGAAAAAATGAGTAAAACTAATATAAAATAATACAAGTAATCTTGGTTGAATTCCTCCTAATCTCACTAGATCTCCCCCTCCGTTGGAGTAAATTCAAACACCCGGTCTTGATTCTTAAGAATGCCATATTATGCAGCATCATCTTTTCTATTAGATTGCCTCCCGTAATAATCTAGTTAAGGATTGTAATCTATCATAATAAGCAAGTATATTCATCTTCCCTGCTTAAAATTAGCTAGATACTACCTTAGTTGAAAAATCTTAGCTCCATTTCTTCTCTAAGAATAAGTCTTATTCGTCCTTTCTCAAATCTTAGTTGTTATTTTGAGAAACATAAGACTTATTGATTTGGGGTGTCGTAGAGTTCTATAACCATGATATAATAATCATATCCTCATGTAGACATCCAACAATGGATCATCTTAAGCCGCCATCCTCTTCCATCTTCCCAATCAAGTGCTTGAGGTTGCCTCTACCATCAACATCCAACTTTACCCATTGGGACCATTCGAGAAAATTGGTTCCATCAATCTTAATAATTGTAATTTGTAAGTTTAAGTTCTCTACAAGATTAGTGATAGACTATCTGGCACAACAGCGGAAAGAGATAGTGCAACAAATAAGTATAATTACCCATCAAGCCTTAATTTGGGCAAGTGGCTATTGTTCGGTATTGTGGATGGCTCATCAAACTATCTCACAATTTGTCATCCACAGTTAAATCTCATGGATCAATCCACACCACACTATATTTAATCATTCTTATAAAGTTTTGCAATAAATGACCAAGATTTTTATTTAAAAATTTGTTGACAATGCATCAACACCCATCTATGCCACAATGCAAAACACATTACGAAGGTGTGGTGTAACCACACCACACTAGTGGAGCCTAGTAGATTTGAATGTATCACACTTTATCTCATCCACGATACCAAATGTTGCCCAAAGGTTGAATCCAAGAGGGGGCTGAATTGGGTTCTTCATAAATTTTCATCTAAGGTCTCCCTTTTTTAATGAGTGTGTGATTGTGTGTTGTGTTGTATTGTAAACAAAGTATCAAAATCTATCTACAAAATGCAAGCATGACCAAGAGTAAGAAACACAAAGAACATAGAAGATTTATAGTGTTTTAACAATTCACAACCTACGTTTTCTCCACAAGCACACCAACTAAGAAATTTTCAATCTACTATATAGTTGGACTTACGGGTGTCAATCAAACATACTATAATAACATAAAATAGCTTATAGGTTCTATCCAAACTTTTCACATGTTCAATCCCTGAACACTTCATAACACTCAACTAGAAACACTCTAGCCACATGAGAGCAACAACTCTCTTGCAAATACACAACAATTAAGATTTTGCCCCTACAGGGCTGATATAAACTATTTAAATTACAAGAAAGCTCAACCTAAACTAAGGTTCAAAAGATTTTGGGATTCAATGATTTCTTCAACTCAAGGCTTTCACACTCTCAAAATTTTCTTCCTTTCTCACTTGGTTTATTTTGGATTTCTCTCTTTTTTCCTTCTATTTTTCTTATCTTTTCTCTTTTTCTCCAAGATTTTCTATCATATATTCAAATGATGAACAATATGACTGTATGAGTCCGTTGTAACACAAGTTTTCTCCAATTGGAGAGTTTTAGAGATGGTTTTTAAGAGATTTTGAAGCATTCCAAAAGAGGAAAGAGCTGCTAGAGGTTTTGAGACTATTTGAAAATTTCTGTCAGCATGTTCAATGACAAAATCAACTTGTTAGCACAACAAGTCGACTCTTGATCTATCAAAGTCAAGTATCTTCTAATAGACTAAGTTGGGAATCAACTCCCATGCAGACTCCTGATTTCTATCACTAACTTATAAACTGCAAACTTAGCATATGCAAGGAGTCAACTCCTAAACTTTGGTAATTGACTCCTTAGACTACCAAAATGTAAATCTTGATTTGTAATTAACTTTTTTTGTCAAACAAAGGTCTAGGAAACTCCTAAGGTCCTACTAATTGGTCTCTAAGGTATTTGTTTAGCCATGGTTGGTTTGAGATGAGCCCTAGATAAGCTTTTCAACTAAATACATCAATTGCTTAAATAATTCAACTCTTTAATTTCATTCGACCTGATTTTCTTTTGTCGAGAGAGGAGAGGTTCGTTTTTGCTCAATATTGCAACTTGAATGTGGGAGAATCATGAAGTTATTTGCACATTTGGATTTCAATCATGTTAGTACCTTTAAAGAGTTTGTTATCATCAAAACACATAGGGTCAACACCGTACACCCCTTATCTCGATTAAACTCACTTGAAGTAACTACCTATTGTATTCATAAGAAGCCAAGAGTTATTGAATTTCCTCAATGGAAAAACAATAATCCTAGATGAATGGATTGCCCCATTCTTTCTTAGAAATAAAATAGGAAAAGAAAAATAAAAAGAAGTTGAGGGTGATGTCTACATTTTGTTTACTAGAAAAAAAAGATGGCCAATGGATCAAAGCTGCTTACTGAAACTTGACTAAATACGATTAAAACTGATTAAATACGATTTTGGTAGTTATATATATCACCACCCTTACCTTTAAGTGAATGACACCTAGCTTCCAACTTAAAAGATAGTGAGAGCCAAGCATGTGATACTATTTTAGTAACCTAAATGGGCTTTTTAATTAGCCCATTATCCTTCTTTCATAAATGTGGTCCTAATTGAATGATAATGAGTACGCACAAGTATTGTATTTATTTTGTTGTGATGTACAAGATTCATTATTGGTGTGTTTGGAAGCATGTCGTTAATCACTTTGGAACACCAATTTAATATTTATAATTTTTTTCCGATTCTCAAACAATTACAAACACAGTAAAATGGTGAGAACGAGTCGTATCCATAGGGAAGCGTGGGAAAAATTTGTACATACTCAAATCTGGACAAGAAAACACAAGAAGGAAGTGCAAAAATATAAAAATTAATTAATTAAACTGAGGAAAATATAGAATTCGAACAATACTAAAAGTTAAACGCATAGAAACATAAATAAATACAGAAATAGATAAACAAAAGAAACAAAATAAAAATCTGTAATCCGATCAGAGGTAGTAGTCTCTAGACCTCTCCTTTGACCCTCGAACTTCTCGAGGTAGGCCTTCCGTCTTACCAGGACGAATTGCAGATCTACAGAAAAGAAAACGAAGATAAAATAGAATGAAAAAATTGCAGAAAGGAAATAACAAAATTGGAATTAGAAGAATATAAATTAAAACAAAAATAAAGTAAAAGTGGTTGGGATTCGATTCCAGAGGTGGCAGTAGTGGTGTTGGTGAACTACAAGCAGGAACCCCTCCTCTTGCTTGGGCGTCTTCCTCTTTCTCTACCCTTGAACTTCTCAAGATCAGCCTTCCATTTTACCTAGGGGCAGAATCCAACCCTTTCTCAGGAGCTCTTGGGTCATTTTTATAGAGAATGGTGGATATAATTGGGATTAAAGAGAAAGAGGGGGGAGGGGCGATAGTTGGGTTTTAGCAAAGATATGGGTGCCCTAGGTTTTCTAATGGAGAGTTAGGATTGCTCTGGGGTGATCCTAAGGCTGAGAATAGAAGGAAATGGCACCCAATATTATATAGGGCTGAGATTTGGGCACCCAGAAATAGATGGTGGAGATTAAGGCGACTAGGGTTGAAAGGTGAAGATTAAAAGAGGTGAGTGGTGCCCTAGAATTGATGGTTGAGATAGAAGACAGAATGGAGGGCTGAGATCTAATAGTTAGGGGTTGAATGGTGAGGATTAGCAGTTAGGTGGCACCGTAGGGTTTAAAAGCTACAAAAAGAGTGCCCTAGAATGAGTGGTGGAGATTAGGAGTGGAGGGAGGATATTAAACAGATGGGGGCGGCTAGGGTTTGCTAAGGAGGAAAAGAATAGGTCAAAAGGCGCCCTAGGGTTTTCTAAGGAGAGGGGAGCATGCTATTACAGTAGAAGGGGTGCCAAACTGGGTTTAGTAGATAGGAGGCGCCCTCCTGTTCTCAGTTTTTCACAAAAACACCCCCTCTCTCAGTTGGACTTTACACCAGCTTCCCAAAAACTGCATTTTAGCCTTGTAACTTCTCCAGTTTTCCACAGATTTTGCATAGAGACCCTCAAAGGTCACAACATTGAATTTAATTGGAAAAAGAGCATACTTTGACTATTCTAAGGCCAAAATTACCCCTGAAATGATTCCCTTAAGGCATAAAAATGTAGACTTATCAATTATATATTAAGATGAACAATGTTTTCAGTATTCATGGATAGTACAATTTGAGCCTTTGCATATTTAGAGTTTCATCTTGTTCTTTGGACATTGGAACTTGGAGCACATAGTAGCCAATTCATGGTGCAGCTTCTTTGATGACATATCCCTACCAGGTCGCAATAAACTTCTTGGCAAATTTGCCTTGTCTGATATGTGGAGCCACTTTTAGTACTAGATCACCTTCTTTAAATTCTCTCTTCCTTACTAGTTTGTTGTAGTGTGCTAGCATCTATTATTTATATGTTATTTGATTTGTCAGTGCCTATTCTCTTTTCTCATCTAAGTACTGCAATTGAGCATAAAGGGCTACATCCATGACTTTTGAATGGCGTTCTCTTCGTAGGTGTTGTGCAATTCTTGCAGATACTAGTAGCTTTTTTGCGGGTAGGACTGCTTCTTGGCCATAGACCAAGGTATGTGGTATTGTGCCTCTTGCATTTCTCTTGGATGTTCTATAGGCCTAAAGGGTGCTTGACAACAGATCTACGCAATCTATTTGGTGCTCATTGACCACCTTTTTCAGCATTTTTAGGATTGTCTTATTAATGGCCGTAGCATTGCCATTTTCCTATGGGTAGTATGTAGTGGAATGACCGAGTTTGGCACCATATTGGTCCAATAACTCTAAGGCTTCAGAATTCTTGAAGGATAATTTATTATCTTCTAGTACTCACATAGGTACCCCAAACCTATGTATGATGTATTGCCTTATGAAATTTTCTATGTTGGTCGTAGTCACCTTTCTAAGTGGTATTGCCTCTACCTATTTTGTAAAATAATCTATTGCCACTAAGATCCAACAATATCCGTGGGAAGGAGTTTTTTTTCCCTATCAATTCCGTACCCCATGTGTGGAAAGGCTAGGGTGTAATGATAGGGTTGAGTGGTTGTGTTTGTTTGTTTATTATTGATGCATAGATCTAGCATTATCTACAAGTGTGGAAATGTGCCACGAATTCTTGTATCATAGTGGCCCAGTAGAATCCCAGTTGTAGTATGTGGTCACAAAGCACATGTTGGCCTTAGTGAGTAGTAGGTTCTTGGTTGTGTGCTAGAGTGAGTGCTTTAATCGATTTCCTACCTAAGCATTTGAGAGGTTTTTCAAAGAATGACTTCCTAAATAGCTCTCCATCTATCAAATGATACCTTTTTTCTTTTCTTATTAGGTTTGTCGTGGATTTGGTGTCTGTGAGTAGGGTCCCTTCATTTAGATATTCTCTATATGGTTATCTCCAGTGTACTTTTATTATGTTTAAGCACTCTTGATTGTCTATCATGGGTAGGCAATCTTGGCATTGTTCCTGCATTTCCTTTGCTTGCCTTTTCATTTCAGGCCATTAATAGCCTAATCTTTGCAACTTTCTATATAAGGTAGTCATATGATTTCCACATATCTGCTTGTGAATTTCCTCCAGGATGACTCTTTTGCTTTCCGCAGCCCCCAAACATCTTGCCCTTATTCTGGTTGCCATTTTGTAATACAACATGTTGCCTAGGATCTAGAATTTGGTGAGGAAGTGATTATCTTATGTTGATTCTAGGAGATTCTATAGTTTTTGTACTCGTATCTTCAGTCTTCCTCGGTTATGTTGTCTGGGTGTTCTACAAAATGAGCAAATGTCATTGGGGTGGGTTCTACCACTTTTTATACTAGGATGCTCTCTTCTACACCCTGAAATTGTATCCACAAATATACTTTTGGCTCTATTGATATGCTAAAAGTTAATAGTTAAATCCTAATAGAGTTGGTTTATGAGGGTTCTGTAAAGTAGTAGTGTGATTTCCTTCATTACCATGTCTCCATTTGACTGTTGGATCACTAAGGCTGAGTCTCCATACACCTTGATCTTCATTTCTCCCATTTCTTGTGCCAACAAGAGTCCTAGTGTCATCGCTTCGTATTCTTGGCATTGTGTGATCTGAGGAATTGTAACTTAAATGCCTTGACTATTTTTGTGCCCTTCGGGGATACTATCCCTGCTCCTCCTGCTTCCATGGTCGCAACTCCATCGAAGAACAACTTCCATTCTGCTTCTTCTATTAGTGCGACCGCATGAAGATCTCTTGGTACATCTTCATTTATGTTAAAATTGTTCGTGGTGGGAAATATTGCTAAAAAGTCTAATAATGCTTGGGACTTTATTGCTTTGGGCTGCATTACCCTTATTGAGAACTAACATAGCTGCATTAACCATCTCACCATTCTCCCTGACAGTGGAGGTTTTTCTACTAAATACTTGACTAGATAACTCTTGCTTACCACAAGGGTTTCTTGGCCTAATAGATAATGTTAGAACTTTTGGACCACGAAGATTAAAGCTAGGAATTGTTTCTCTATATATTGGTAGTTGAATTTAGCTCCCTTCAGTACCCTGCTTGCATAATATATTGGTTTCTCTACTTGTTCTTCATTTTCTTGGGCAGGAAGACATCCTATTGCTTCAGGGTTCGTTGCTATGTATAGTAGGAATGGTCTACCTTTTGTGGGTGGACTCATGGTTTGGGCATTCATCATTGCTTCTATGATTTTGGTGGAGGCTTTCACCTATTTATCTTTACACTCAAATTTTTTATTTCTCTTAGTCAATTCCATCAAGAGTTTGATTGCTAAGGCTAATCCGAGGATGAATTTCCTAAGGTAGGACATTTTACCTAAGAAGGTTTTCAATTGCTTTTTTGTTATTGGTGGTGGAATTTCGAGGGTGGCCCTTACTTTGGTTACATCTGGATGGATACCTCTATTGTCTACTTTCCATCAGAGGAATTTGCTTGTTTGGAGTCCACATGCACACTTCAGCAGGTTTAACCTTAGATTCTCCTCTCCTGCATCTGCTAAATATTTTCCTCAATCCTGTTAGGTGATCCTCCCTCTTTTTCGTCCTTATGACATTGTTGTCTATGTAACAACCGATCTCCATGTTGATCTTGGCATCGACTATAACAACCGATCTACTTGTATGGAAGTAGAGGTGGAGGTAGACGCAGAAGAGGGTGGATGCAGCTAGTGCAGTGGGATGATGTCATGGCCGGGGTGCACGTTGGCTAGCATCAACATGTTGTAGTTGTCTCTTGCCAGGGTGACTACCTTCACGCTCCTGGTTTCTACAAAGTACAACTTCTTCTGGAGGGAGGTTGGTTTTGATGTGACTCATCAGGCTAGGGGCCCTACTGTTCCTTGTTGATTGCATGCCCGACAAGCTTGATAAGTTGGGTATCTTCTTAAAATATCATCTTAGTGTAGTACATAACATCTTGCAGGTGTGCCTCAATGACCACGAAAGGAGCCCTTGTTCTTGTGATCCTTATAACTTTTTCATGGTAGATGTAGAGCAGTAAAACCGGTCATGCTAGGTCGCACCTCCCTATCTTGGGATATTTTGGGGGGTCGACCTGGCATGGCCCACGGCTCGAGCCCGCATGGGCCTGTGCCATGCCGTGTCGTTCCATGGGTTAGGTTGGTCCGTGGGCTAAGCCTTAGGCCAGGTCTGGTTATGGATCAGGCCAAAGCTATTTATTTAAAAAATAAAAAAATCTTAAATTTTTTTATTTTATATGAATGTTGATGTATACAAATGTTTATATATACAATAATTAAATAATATAGTATAATAAAATTGAAAACAATTATTTATTTTATCAATATATTATATACTATATATTATTGTATAATTATAATTTATATAATATTATATATATATATATATTATTAATATATAAATATATTATATGGGTCATGCCGACCCTCGGACTTGAAACTCCAAGCCTAACACAACCCATACAATTGTGTTGTGCCCGACATGGCCCGTGAACCATCGTGTCGGGGCATAACCCAATTTACACCTCTAGGTAGATGGCCTTGGTGCATTGATGAAAGGTGGAGGGGACTAGTTGCAACCAATGGATGACGGGTCTTCCCAAAAACACGTGGTAGGATTTTTGATCGGCCACTATCAGGAACTTTGCCTTGGTACGATGAGGGCAACCACCACTTGAAACATCCACGAGCTAAGGGTCAGGGAAATATTGGCGCTAAAACCCGCGATCTTCATGCCCAAGCTTTTGTCTCCCATATCCTTGATGTTGATGTATTGCAAGGTGTGCATCGATACCACATTCACCGAGTTGCTCACATCTATCAGCATCCTCCTTGCCTCAACCATTGAGGCATCTAGTCACATACAAGGGCCTCTTGTGTTGGAGGTCTTCAGCGATCATGTACTTAGGGCTGAATGAGATGACCCTGGTCCTCTGCCATCCCATCTCCCCTACTTCTGACATGCCTCCGCGGGGATACTGTCTTCCTGATGATTATTGTTGAGGAACCTCTCCGCCCAACACCGCGGGTGATGCCATGTTGAATATGATGCCACTGATCATGTTAATGCTCCCCACTGGAGGATAAGGCAGAAAAGGCTGATCATTAACTCCCCCAATGAGCATTTTGGAAGGATCATTCAGCTGCATGAATTCCTTTAAGTACTTTCGGGGCTTATAGCAATCCATGATGTTATGCGAGATTGCTTGGTGGAACTTGCAAAAGCAAACACTCCACTTTTCCTCCTCTGCGGGTAGTTGGGCAACTTGTGGTCGTTGAATCCTCCCATCCGCGAGTAGCCTTTCCATAATGGCCAGAGCCTCTTGCATATTGTAGGTGAATGGGGCAGGGTGGTGGCTACTGTGGAAGGTCAAACCTTCCTCTTCCTCTTCTTCCTTCGTAGACTAGGGATCTTCTGCAAAAGTTTGATCCTTCCACCGCATAGGCTTCTCCGTACCATGATCCCATCTGCACTCTTCTCTTGGCCTCTTCAGTGTATGGTCCATCCTTGTTGCACACTGCCATAGGTTGGTAAAATCTTGGAGATTCAAGTTCTATCAGTTAACACAGTAGTGGGGGTTCATGTTTTTGGTACATTCCTCTACCAGATCCGACTCCCTCACCCTATTGTCATGAAGCTTGTGGGTGGCAGAGTGGAACCTCTCCATGTAAAACAACAACTCCTTACTGGTATGTTGCTTCACACTCCTCATGTTTGCCATAGTAATTAAGTCAGGTCGTCACCACTTGGACAAACCAAGTGTAGTCTAGGCTAGTTACTATGCTGCTCCACACTTCTCAAGTCTACCATAGTAAGCAGGCGATTCTTCCAATCACTTGCTAATGGAGATCATGGGTCTAAAGTTGCAAGGACTAGGGAAGCTGGTGATAGTGGCCATGGAGGCATTCTTAGCGATGCTTCCAACGAAGGAAAATCAAGTTGATGTTGTTCGGTCTTGGTCTTGATGGTGATGAATTGATGTCACTTGAGCCCGAGAACCGCTGTTGCTAACAGTTGCACTAGTGAAATTTGCACTACAAGTCTCTCTTTAAGCCAGCTAAAAAGTTGGTCTTGCTTCTCTTCTAACTTAAAGAAACACTGATACAACAGATCCTCCATTTTGTTTAAGCACTCCTCTAATCCATATACCTTTCTAGCATGTCGATGAATCTAATGAAGGATCCTCTAGTATAGGTTGTTAGGTGAGTTTCTCGTCTTGGACAAAGGTGGTGATATTATTTCTTGGCAACATTCTAATGCACATCCATAGAACCGAAACCAGAGATTCTATTGCAATGTAGGCACTATGATAATGGTCTTAGCTTTGGAGAACATGAGTAGGACGAAAAGAGGAGAAAGATAGCAAGAAAGCTAGAAAGAGCAACTTTAAGGATGGATAAAAGAATGAGGTCAGAATTTTGAGAAAATAATTAGAGCTTTGATGTGTCTTAACTATAGACGTATGGATATCCCCCTCATCACGTCAAGGAACCTTCTATTTATAGGCAAAAGGGAGAGTCAAGCATTCCAGAAAGTTCGCTGGTGAGTTATGGGTTTGATTCTTTAAACCGTTGAAATGGTGACACATGTTGGGCTACGATTCATGGAGCAAATTCTCTTTATTCTATGCTCACAGGTTCCTACTATGTGTCATGTTTGAGGGGATACGTTCTATCAACGTAACAACTGTTGTAGTTGTTTGTTTCCTAAATTTTGTCTTTAGTGAGCATAGTCCATGGACTTACTTTTTATACTTAGCGAATTTGTGGTTAGTTTGTTTCTTTTGCTTTGTTTTTAAGGCGTGCATCCACAGATTTACTTTAAGGGTTTACTTTCCTTTTTAGCAGGTCCATGGATTCAATTAGTTTGATCTGTCATCAATCCATGGTATTACTTAGGTTAGTCCCCTTATAGAAATCATTCATGAGAATAAAAGCAATAACTCTTTTGATATTCAAATGGTTATTTTCTATTTTAAAAAAATAAAAAATAAAAATTTTAATTTTTGACACAAAATTGCATGGGTTATGGATACATCAATTTCTACTTCTTAATTAAAAATAAATCATAAAATTGTATCATCATATCATATAGAATATATTTGATCTTTTTTATGTAATTTTCTCTAGTTTTTAAACTTCATTAAAAACCTTATACTTAAATATCCTATCTAACCATAAAATATACATTGGCACAACTTTTATGTGAATATATAATTAATAATTATTTCTTATTGAAATATTAGAATCCATTTTTTTAATTCCAAAAATTTGAAAAATAATAAATAAATATTGAAGAAGAAATTTCAATTGTTGTATGGATATGATAGATCATCCATATATCTATAACATACTCAATCCTTATGGTTAGATCACAAGAAAATAATTATTTTTTACTATTTAATTTATAAAATTATAAAAAAGTAAAAAAATAAATACTGAAGAAGAAACTTCAACTATTATATGGATATGATAAATCGTTCGGGGATCTACAACATACTCAATCTTTATGTCAGACCACAAAAAAGTATAAATAATTATTATTTATATTTAAATTCTAATAATTACAAAAAATAAATATTAAAGAAGAAATTTCAATTGTTCTATAGATATGATAGATCATCCATAAATCTATAACATACTCAATATTTTTATGGGCAAATTAAAAATATATATTTCTAAATTTTTCGTTTTTATTTATTTTATATTTTTCCCAAATCTCTTCAAAAGATCCATAAATCTATAAATAACACCAAAAAATTATTTGATTTTCAATACATGAAATGTAGATCAACATAGATTCAAGTATTCTCAAGCATTCAAACAGAAAACACAAGAAATCATAATATATTTTGAGAAAATTTGAAAAATCTTCATTAAACATGATGATGAACATTTGTTTTTTTTTGTGTTTTTTCCATTTTGGCCCTTTAGGAATGCGTAGCGTATTCACTAATACACCATTGTTGCGGTAGCGTCTAGATTGATATTTTACCAATGCACTTTTGACATGTGGTGATATGGTAATAAAATGGTAGAAAAAATTAACACCCCTTTTCTTACCATTTACTGTATCGATTATTCAAAGATACAATACAATATGCCTTGTATTGGGTATATCGTGTTGAAATTTTAAACCTTGACTCTGGGGGTTCTGACTCGACAATAATGCCATCCATGACACAAAGTCCTACAACTTCTTTGGATTATAAGACAAAGGCTTAAAAGCCAAGTCATTAACTTTGGGGGCCTCTGGCTTGACGGTAAATTTGGTAACTTTGAGGGGGCTTCAACTAGATAGTAAGTTTAGAAGAGATTTCACACCTCAATGGTCTGACTATATCAAAATAAAGGCTTAAAAGCCAACCGAATAACTCCGAGGGGCTTTAACTCAATGGTAAATCTAGAAAAAGGTGATAACTCTAGGGGCTATAGATTGGCGATAATTCCAGAAGAGATTTTGCAACTTAATGGCCCGTCTATATTAAAAGAAAGGCTTAAAGTCAAACTTGTAATCTTTAGGGGCTCCAACTCGAAGATAATTCCAAATGAATATTCTGTGCCTCTATGGCTCGACTCAATATCAAAAGAAAGACTCAAATACAAACTAGTAACTCCAAGGGATCCAACTTGACAATAACTTTAAGAGAATATTCTATGCCTTAATGGCCCAACTTAATATCAAAAGAAAGGCTTAAAGCCAAACTGGTAACTCTAGGGGGTTTCAACTCGATGGTAATTCTATAATTTATTACAAAAAGGCTTTACACCTCAAAATCTCAATGCTATTACCATAGGTTCCATGCCTCTATATTACAAAAGACTTCGTGTTTATATATTACAAAAGGCACCATGCCTCAAAGCTTAGTGATAATACATATAGTAAATCCTTGGTTTCTGTAGGAATTTATCAAAGCCCTAATCTCTCTAGGCACTCTAAGCAAAGCCCTAGCCTCCCCACGCACGAACAAGATCATACTTCATGCATTCATATTATGCTTAGTGAACATGAAATATTAGCATGCTTACATGATATGTTATGTTCAATATTTCTATAAATTCATATACCTCATGTGTATACCTACATAGCCCATGATCACAACTCATGGTTCTATATGTACATAACTCATGTAAGTCATCACTAATGGCTCATATGTCCTCATAATTTGAACTCTCCTGCACAAACGGTGTTTGAGACATATAACAGGTAGTTTAAATCAAAAGTTTACAAATGCATGTATGTATGATCCATATACTTAAGATCGAACCTAAAAAATTATAAACCTATGTATTCATAATTTTTACACTTATATGCCGATCATAAGCTCACATCCTTATGTGGTGGTAATTCATACTATGACATATGGAACCTTATAGCCATGCCACAAAAATGTGGTCACAAATGCAGCCTTGCACTTTTCAAAGGTTAGCAGCTAGTAATCTAGCCTAATGATTCACTCTATGTACAGTCATAGTTATAAGATAATATTTATGAACACCTAAACATCCTAAACTCACAAGTTCACAAGTAATTCCACAAAATGATCATACACACTCGAGTACGTACTTGTAACATCAGAAGAAAACTTGCCTCATGGAAACCTCATTCTGTACATTTCATACTATTTTAACTTTGTGCCTTGCTTTTAAACTCGTCCTCATGCCTCCTCTCATGGATATGACCTCACACATTGTATGACAATAGGCCTCACGACTATGTACTAATCTTGTCTTGCTTGTCTATTTAGTATGACTTTGATCATAATAATCTTGCTCAACCTTGCTATAATCTCATATTTTTACTATACAACCTCAAAGCTTGGAACATACACCAATAGAATACTAGTAAACTAGAGCACTGGTTGCACATACATTAAGACTTACAACCTTATAGAATTTTGTCTCATCAAGGGAATACTCTTTTAAAATAATCTTCAGACAGTTGGGGGCTAATCTTTCATAAATCTCTTCAAAATTTGAGGGGATAATATTTCACAAATCTCTTCATAAATCTAGGGCTAATATTTTAAAAAATTCTTCAAACACTTGGGAGATAATATTTGATAAATTGCTTCAGATATCTAGGGGTAATCTCTCTAAAATCTCTTTAGAATTTGGGGGCTGATCTTTCTAAAAATTCTTCAAACACTTGGAGGACAATCTTTCTAAAATCTCTTAAAAATTTTGGGGACTAATCTTTCAAAAAAATCTTTAGACACTTTGGGGCTAATGTTTTATAAATCTCTTAAAAATTTTTAGGGCTAATCTTTTAAAAACTTCACCAAACACTTTGGGTTAATATTTTCAAAAATTCTTCAAAGCTGAATTGTTTTAGAATTTTGGGGAGGTAAGGAAACAATGAGGGTCTAGTCTAAATATGGTCAATGGATCTAGAAGGAGGAGAAGAAGTTGCATATAGCTTTATGGAAGCTTTAATGAAGGCTTTGGGAATGTTGAGAATGTAGTTAGGAAGAACACACACACCAAAGAGATGACAATGTATATGTATGGAAGACTTTAGGCCTTCTCTATTTATAGAGAGGACCCCATAACAGAATTAAAAGTCATGTAATAAGAAAGGGAGTTTTTCCAAAGCTGGAAAGTTCGTTAGTCAGTTAGATTCGGAATAGAGAGGTCACAAATAGGGTTTGGCCACGTGTCATAGTGGACATCACAGGGTCTAGGTTCCTACCATTCTCCTTAGGGTCTACATGTGAGCACAAGTTTGGTTACAACACCACTTTTAGAAGCCTCTCCTTGCCTTAAGCATTTATTTGAAACTCTAATGCACTAGTGTATTATCATAGTGATTTTGTCCTTTCCTTAAGCATTTGTTTGAAACACCGACATGTTGGTGTATTATCATACTGCTTTTGTGTGTTATGTCACTATGCTGCGATGCTCAAGTAAAGTATTGTCGTGGATCTTTATGAGTACATCATGCGGCTACGTTGTCTCACTTTGGCGATATGTCGTTACAGCAAAAAAAATCATTATGTTGTTGCACTAAATCACAAGATACTAGTGCTTGTGGTGAGCTCTGTTTTGTTGTACGCTATGACCAAGGTTTACTATGTCCCATCGCAAGGATGCCTATTTGTTGTAATTAAGACTTAAGTGGGATTTTTCTATAAGACTTTTAAACTATTAGCTGTGACTAGGTCATGTGAAGCTTGGGTTTGCAAGTGTGATGTGATTGCACTATGGTCATTTATTTGAGTGTCTACAATGTAATCTCCTTGGATCTTGAACCCAGGTACTTACATTAGCCCCATACTTTTTGACAAAAGTATTTTTGTTAATAAGCATATAGTTTTAAAAGTGGTCTGGTAATTTTGTGATTTACATAACTTTAAGTAGCCCCCTTTTGTTAATAAGTGTGAGCTTTGGGAAGCTCAAGGACGGCTCAAAGTAATGGAATTGCTACCCATTTTTTAGAAGAAATGGGCCCTCATTTTCAGTTTTCAAAATTTGATTTTTCTCTTTGATAGTGACTCTGGTATCCATGGGAAAAGACACAACCAAGAGAATTTGGATTCCAAGGATTGGGAGAGGGAAGGTGTTAGGCACCCCTCTCTCCAAGATGTTGTAGCAGCCCATTACGGGAGCTGTCTATGTTCTATTTCTTATGAAAAACAACAAAATTTGTAGTTAAAATTTCTGAAATTTGAAAAAACATGCTCTCAACTTCTCCTAAGGCTGATTTTAAGGTGATGTTATTTGGCCTTAGGTACTAATTTCCCTAAGTCTCTTGCCTCTCTGCCTCTATTCTTAGTTTAGAAGTTGAGAATGCAAATTCTCCAAGGTTTTAGAACTTCAAGAAACCTAGAAATAAAAACTTTAGCTAAAAGATGATGTGAGAGGCTTACCTCTCATATGTAACCTCGTTACTAAGATTCCCACAGCTGAACTAAACAAAGAGAGGGCTTAAATGGGTTTGGAAGAGCTTTTAAATATTTGGAAGTTTGGAGATGTTGTGCAAGTTTTAGATCTGAAACACAATGAGTGGATTTGGAATTTTAAGTTTAAATGCTTGGGGGTTTTTTCGCAAATGGGGCACCTACAGGAGTTGGGAATGCTCCATTGGCTCTTTCTTTTGTCTTTCCTCTCTCTAGATCTCCCCCTAGGTTCTTCTAGAGCTTGAGAGCTGGGTTTGTATTTATAGAGAAAATGAGGGAAGGAGTTTTAAAATTCATCCAATCAGAGGACCTGGACTTGAAAACAACTTTTTTACAAAAACATGTAAAGATTTTTCAAAGAAAATGGTGCCTAGTTAAGTTTTCTTCTTTGGTGAAAGGTTTTCTTCGATCTGGGGGTGGTTTTCACGGGTTTTGTGTATCCAATGGGAGCTTAGGGCGTTCCTGTCATGGCAGTCTTGTATTTGGGGCTGTCAATAGCAGAACATTTCGCATAAAAATGTTATGTTGTCGTTTCTTGGTCCTAAGTGGGGGTATCTTTGGGTTTTAGGTCTTTTTGATTCTATTGGGCCAAATTTCATTGGTCTAAGTGTTTGAACAGGTCAACAATGGGTTTAACATCAGCCATCATCCTTTTAAGGTTTCATGTTGAGACAAATGACATGGCAATTTAATCTAGCATGTTGAAATGTTATATTTCTAGATTAATGATAAAACAGATGAATTGGGTCTTGAAATTTGACGTCCAAAGGTTTTTTTGGTCTTTGAACGTGGTGGTGAGATCTGATTGGTCTTTGCCTGTTGAAGTGTTAAATAAGGGAATTTTGGGATGAAACTTGGTGCGTAGGCACATTTGAACATTCTGAATCTGATGGAAGTGATGAATGTTTGATTAGAGGTGTGGATTGGCAGATTTAGTTTAGGTCCAGGTTTTAGTTTATTAATTAAGGAGAATGCTTGAAGCGAAATCTCACTTTTTTAGCGATTAAAAATGGAGGAGTTTAGTTATGAAATTTGTTGTGCTAGGGTTTTTTGGGTTTTTGAACACATTGGTGAGGTTTGATTGGTCAAATAAAATTGGAGTGATGGATTATAGGCTCTAATAAATGAGATTTAATGAAATAGGATTTGTGCTTAATGGGGTAAAATAGGAAAATTTTGAGCTGAAATTTGGTGGGTAGGCACGAATTAAAGTGATGAATCAAGTGGATTGTTCTGGTCTGAGAAAAAATGGTTAATCTTGGTTTTCTAATTCTAGTCATGTAAGGCCTTCTGAATGGAATCTTGGTGCTTTAATGTTGATAGTTGTAGATTTGTGGTGGAATTTGTTAGTTGATTGTATCCTAGTGATCCTAAGGAGATGGATGTGTTGGATTTGATTTTGAGGAGTTGGAGTTTGAATATCACATAGATCAAGGCCATTAGAAAGGAAGTTGGCATGATGAATGGTGGATCTTTGGAGTTTAGTCATGAAAATTAATGTGTAATTAAGTTATAGTTTCCTAAGTTTGGGGGTCATGTCTGGATGGATGTTGATGTTGATCTCAAGGTTCATATTTGTCCCATACATTGTGTTAAGAGAGGGACTTTTGGGTTTTAGAAAGTCTCAAGTTGATCTGTTTGTGTTTCCGAGTTTTGAAGTATAAAAGGAGGGTACAAAGATGGAAGGGTGAAGGGACCGAACAAAAATTGGGTGCTGACAATGAGGATATTTCTTCATTGTTGTCTTTGAGGGTTAAGGGAGATTTTACCCCTTTGGAACTAGAAAATGTTAAGAAACAAAGGCTGGGGGAAATGCCACTTGTGTCATGGCTGAAGTTTTGGTTTAATAAAAGTGCAAAAAAGGAGGTAGGGCACAAAAACAACTTGTTGTGTTATCTTTATATTTCTTATCATGATTTATATTTCTAGGAAGTCCTTATGGGGGAATAAGGGAAATGTTTCTCCCCATTGCACTTCTATCTATAACTAGGTATATGAGCTGCCATTTTTATATATGTTTTCAAGATATTTGTATGATCAGATGGATAGTACTATCCATCAGATTTTGGATCCCAACTTGAAGAAGGTTAACTCTTATATTTGTACACCATTTTTGTTCAAGTGGTTGTGCGAGACTTAAGATCATGATCACTCATCACATGTTAGAACCTTTTGTGTTGACTATTATTAAGAGAGACGGGGAGGGTGATAAGAGAAGAAGTTTGGCTCATTGTGGTGGGAAACATTGGATGTGCTATAAGAATTCGGTGCATTTAAACTTGGTTGGTTTTGAGAAGTGCAAAAGTAGAAATGGATTTTTCATTTATCATCCCTATGCGTGATGAGTTGATAATGTGTAGGATTTATGCATAGGTAGGCAAATGGAAGGTGTACAAGAGAAAGAATGGTTGGTGGTTCACGATGATAGGGATGTGGAAGAGGCTAAACTTACTTGTTGGCTTGGAGCATTACATATATTCGATAGCACGGGTTTGTTGAAGCCAGTTTGTATAGCCCAGATAGGTTCTTGAAACAGTATGGGTATGACGCAGTAGGGGCCTTATTCATGTCTTGTGAAGTTAAGGATGTACTTTGTCATCCAAATTGAAAGTTTTCATATGTTGGTTGTAATCAAATTCTGATTGTGGCGCATGAATGTGAGCCAATGATGAAGTCTAAAGAAGTTATAAGTCTAAGAAAGCAGTTTGTAGTGTAAAAGGGATTTCTACATAAGAACATTTTCCTTGAACTTGTATTCCCAACCCTAGAAGGTAGTGGGGTGGGGAGAAAGGGGAAACATGGGCAAAGGAAGGTGTAGGAGACTGGGAAAAAAAAAAGAATGGAGGGAGAAGGTGAAAGACCTACGCAGGGTTAGATTGTTGAGCCAAGTAATTCTCTTGCATCGAAGAGGATGGGGCCCCCAAGGAGAAATCTATGCAGAGGACTCCTAATGCTGAGGGCACCTCTCCTTCAAAGAAGAAAGCACTAAGGAAGAAAGCTCCTCTCCCACAGGCTATTGAGGGTGGTACATACGAAGGGACTGCATGCAACAAGTCCCGAGATCGTGCCAGAGAGCCCTATTGGGGGTGGAGGTTAACGTGAATGGTGCTTTTAACATTCTTTCCACCATGCAAAGAGCTGGAGTAGAACTTGTAGAAATATCATCCTTCATTAATGAAGAAAGGGGGGAGTAAGGCCAGCTCTCCAATGAAGGAGGCTCTCTCAAAAGGGACGGGTTACTATAGGGTCATAGTTATTTTTAGCCAAAAGGCAAAAGAAAATGGGCTCATAGCGCTGGGTATCGAAGGTGATTTTTCTCACTTACATCTTTTCTATATCTTTTTTTTTGGTTTGTTGTGTATTTATGCCTTTCTAAACATTTTACTCTCTCTTGTTTAGGGGGTTGAGGCGGCATGCACTGAAGTCACAGATCAAGGGACTTGTTGTAGATTTCCACCAGTGGTGTTGTAATAGTATGACGAACCAATGCGATTGAGGTGGATCCCATTTTGTTATCCTTTTTACTTCACAATGTAAGTATACATGAAGGGTTTTGTAGTTGTGTACCATTATCCCTTGTCCATTGTGAACTTATTAGCATAGTGGCCATGGAGTTGTCCTAACCATGTGAGCACAATGGGGCTAGAAGGGTTGTTGCACCTACTGTCGAGGCTCTCTCACTAGAGGCTGCCATACCAAATATTAACATGATGCGCGATCTTTGGAACATTGTGCTTGCACTGATAGTTTCAAGGCCTAAGTCTTTACTTAACATTTCTACACCTAGGGTTGTAGCATAGAAAGATGTTAGTTCCAGTTTTCCTGCATCAACATCCGTAGCGCAGCGTGAGGCTCATGAGCCCTCGTAGCAGTGGCACGTGGCAAAACCTTATTCATGACCTCTTTGCTCCACATCTAACCGACTAACAAACTTCCCCATTTTAGAAAAAGTTCGCTTTCTTATCATGTGAGTTCTTATTCTATTAAGGGGTCTTCTCTATAAAGGAGGCCTAAGGCTTTCCACACATGTACATTATCGTCTCCTTGGTGTAAGCTTTGCCCAACTGTGCGCATTCTCAGCAATCCTACAACCTCCATTAAAGCTTCCTTAAAGCTTTCTATAACTCTTCCATTGCTTTCCTTCTCCCTCTAGAACCATTTACCATCTTTCAAGTAGACCCCCATTGTTGCCTTACCTCCTCACTCACAACCTAAGTATAATAATTAAAACTCCTGACCCAATTTCTGCTTAACAAACGACTTGCACTATTGTTAAGTAGGGGGTAATGTGAGATAGTGAATTTATGTAAGTACATTAACTCGACAAACCCGTATAAATCCAGGTCAGACCAATTGTCCACTAATTATTTACAAACAATTCAAGAACTAGAATTTTCTAAATAATAACATTTAAGTACCTTCTAGAATAGCAATTAAATACGTGTGCATTAATTAAGGACAAAATGGACAAAAAGGAAATACATGAAGTTTATGGAAGATATGAAGGGATGAGAGATCCATCATATGGATGGCAAGGATCAATCTTGATGGTTGGGCAAAATTTCAAAAATTTATTTCTCTCCCATGTGGGAATCACATTTCCTATTTTAGAAAACTGCATTTTCAAGGACCAATCTTAAAACCAAATCGGACCAGATCTAAAACCAAAAGGGAGTAGAGGGATATACTTGATACGGAGTAATAGTAAACCCCCAATGAAGGTGTTCACGCCCAAGGAGAAGACCAAGGACTGCTTCCATCGAAGATGACACGGTGTGAGGTGAAGCAGAATTAGCAGGACGGTTCTTCAACAAGAACCGAATTCTTTAACAAGAATATGATAGAGGGCTGGCGAGCACGACTTCAGATTGCCTTTTCTAGTAAAGGGCAATATCAAGACTGTTCTTAATCACTCACACTGGTGGAGACTATCTGTTGTGTTTTTGTGGGTTCGCCCTACTCTCTTATTTATAGCCTTAAAGAGAGGTTATCCTAATCCTATTAGGAGTTTCCTAATCCAAATCTTTTATTTGGATCTAGACTCTCTTTAAGAGATAAGGATAAACCCTTATCTTATCTGTAGATAAAGATCAGCTTTCCTAATCAACTTAGGAGTTTCCTGATCCAAATATTTATTTGGATCTGGACTCTTTAAGTGGATAGGGATAATTCCTTATCCTATCATCTTATCCAAATCCCAGAACCACCCTTTATTTAATTAATCTTATTAAGCCAGTTCGAATTGGGCTTTAGGCCCACTAAGTCTATGTGCTCATTTATCTTCTTTATCCGCTGCCCAGTTGGCTATCCTTGTATGGCGTGGGACCCAAACATTGATTTACACATCAGCCACATGGGTTCAGCCCAACCTCTGTCACAAGGCCTAGCCGAATTCACTGTAGGAGACAGCGAACCCCTAAGTCCATCACCATGGGCTCTTAATGGGCCCAACATTTACACTAAATGGTCCTTGGGTCAAGCCACCTTATAAAAACCCAAGGACTGTGGGCAGATGCAAGATTAGCCCATCAGGTATTACCCTCAATGGTTTTTCACTTAACCTCTCAGCCCATAATGATCAAACACAGCCCGACAAGAGAGGACCTCTCCCTCGGTTGCAAGGTACAATGCTACACTCTCTAATCACATGGATCTCGGGAATTAAAACCTTTTGCAAACATTTTGCAACCATATTATATATATGTATATCTCTATATAAATATATTTTGCAAAACAAATTTCAACGGTTGAAATCGACTGCCGATAGTTTTGGTTTCCATTAGAGAGAGTGCATCCCCGATCATTCACTTTGTTCGACAAAGGGGCTAATCCTGTCACTATGATCACCCAGTCAGATGAATTCTCGGACTGTCCCGACATACCCAAGTTTTGACCTCCTCTAAGGATCTCACTGATTACCATATCAAAAATAGCCTAATCCAACACCTAATGTAGTATCATAATCGAGTCTAGGGGTCAGGTGTAACATTTCAGTTTTGCCCATCTATGTCCAAGGTTCAGGGAAATACTGGAATTTTGGTCCAGTTCAGTGTTTCAAGAAAACCCACACTGCATGTACCTCTGGTCTCACCCTGGCAGCTGAGACAAGCCACCCCAACCAATTTGGCAGCACATCAGTGTTAGCCTTGGCAGGATAAATTTCTCCAGATCTATCCAACGGCTGTAAAGATTCTAAACTAACACGAGTCTTATATGTGTCCAGTTTAAGGGTATTAGACAGAAACACACCATAATAACATGAATCAAATATGTACTTTATTCATTTTCATTGAATGTCATAATGTACATCATTTGATTGGAGATAAGGGCATACACTGTCTAACAGCTCCCACTTGCACTAAGGTAAAATCGGGTATAAGCCGGAGTTCCAATTTCCCTTAGTCAATGGGTCTGCCACATTCTCCGCTGATGCTACATTTTAACATCAATTTCCCGTAGATCCAGTGTTGTCACACAGCAGTGGAATGGGTGATGTGTTGAATTCCAATTTCCAGAATGAATACCTTCACTCATTAGGCAGCCTCACTTATGGCAATGTGTTCGGCTTGGGTTGTGAATTATTATTCTTACTACTTAGGACCCCTGTTTGCTGCTTTTTCAGCAAATAACACACGATCCTATCGTGAAGATATAACCAAATATAGACTTTCTATCATTTGGATCTGACTAGAAATTGGCATCAGTATACCCCTGGATCTGAAGTGAATTACCATCGAAACCAGACAAAACTCTTTTGTCCTTCGGAGGTACTTTAGTATATTTTTCACAGCGGTCCAATGCTCCAGCCCTGGGTTAGATTGATATCTGCTTACCACACTCACTGCCTGAGAATTGTCAGGACAAGTGCACAGCATGACATATATGATGCTCCCTACGGCTAAGGCAAAGGGAACCACTTTCATGCCCTCAATCTCTTCGGGAGTCTTGGGAAACATACCCCTGAAGAGTGATTCCATGCCAGAAAGGAACATTTCTTTTCTTGGAGTTCTCCATGCTATATCTCTTGACTATTTTGTCAATGTAAGCAAACTGGGATAATCCTATTATCCTCTTCGATCTATCTCTATAGAGTCGAAGACCCAATATGTAGGAGGCTTTTCTAAGATCTTTCATGGAGAATTGTTGTGAAAACCATACTTTCACCGTAGTTAACATTCCTACATCATTCCCAATGAGTAGAAGGTCATCTACATACAGAACCAAGAACGTAACCTTATCACCACTGATTTTCCTATAGTCACAGGGTTCATCCAGATTTTGCTCAAAGTCAAACTGTTTGACGGTAGAGTCAAACCGGATGTTCCAACTCCTAGCAGGTTGCTTAAGTCCATATATGGATCGGTTGAGTTTACATACCATGTGTTCCTGACCAGCAACTATGAAACCTTGTGGTTGCTGCATATAGATATCTTCAGTAAGATCTCCATTTAGGAACGCAGTTTTGTCATCCACTTTTCAAATCTCATAGTCATGGTATGCTGCTACAGTTAGCAGGATCCTAATGGATTTAAGCATGGTCACAGGCGAGAAGGTTTCCTCATAATCGATTCCCTCTTTCTGAGTGTTTCCTTTTGCCACAAGACGAGCCTTATAGATCTCAACTTTACCATCGGGGCCCTTCTTCCTCTTATAGATCCATTTGCAACCAATTGCCTTTACCCCAGGGGGCAAATCTATTAGAGTCCTGACTCCATTGGTTTCCATTGAGTCCATCTCAGATCTCATGGCATCTACCCACTTCAAGGAATCTATGTCCAACATAGTTCCCGTATAAGTCACAGGATCCTCCTCACTGGTCGTGGCTTCCACCAAGTAACTTTCTTGGTCATAGCCGTAACGAATTGAAGGCCTAGAATCCCGGGTAGATCTCCTAGGTTGGTTATTAACTGGAGCTTGTGGGACATCTCCCATTACCCCTGAGCTCTCCTCATCAAGAACAACTTCTTGACGATGATTGTTTAGGATGCAATCCTCTTCCAAGAAATAGGCATTTCGACTATAGAACACCTTCTGTTCTCTTAGGTCATAGAATAAATACCCTACAGAGCCTTTTTGGTAGCCTACAAATAGGCAACGACTGGTCTTGGATTCCAATTTGTCAGCACTCGTTCTTTTAACATGTGCAGAACAACCCCAAATTTTCAAGTGTCTCACACTTGGTTTCTTACCTGTTCAAAACTCATAGGGAGTCTTCAGAACGGATTTGGTTAGAACCCGGTTCAACACGTATATCACAATCTCTAATGCGTAACTCCAAAAAGATGTGGGTAGCTCTGAGTGTACGAGAAGTGATCGAACCATATCCAATAAGTCCTGTTCCTCCTTTCTGACACACCATTTAGCTGTGGTGTAGCAGGAGGAGCTAGTTGTGATATTATCCCATTGTTCTTTAAGTAGTCTCTGAATTCGTCAGAGAGATACTCGATCTGATCGAAGGGTATTAATTTCTCTCCCTAATTATTTATCGACTTCTTGTCTGAATTCTTTGAACTTTTCAAAAGATTCAGACTTATATCTCATTAGGTACACGTAACCATACTGTGAGTAATCATCGATAAAGGTTATGAAATAAATGTACTGGTTACGTGTCCCAACATTCATGGACCACGTACACTAGTATGTATAAGGTCAAGTGTGCCTGTCGATCTTTCAGGCTTATCGTTAAATGGTCATTTCGTCATCTTACCCTGAAGGCAAGGTTCACAGGTTGGAAGATCTTCTACAGTTAGAAAATCCAAAGGACCATCCTTCACCAACCTTGTGATGCGATCAATGTTAATGTGGCCAAGTCGGTAATCCCACAAGCACGTGGGATTAACTGTATCACGGGTTCTTTTCTTGGGGATATTATCCGACGTAGTTTCAGTTATATTTGTTTCCAGAGTAGGACGGAGAACATAGAGACCATTCTCAAGTTCTCCGTATGTGAGGAATTTGTTATTTCTTTTGATACTAATCGTATTAGTAAAGAGAATAGAATATCTATCTGCACATAATTTTGAAACAGAAATCAAATTTTTCTCAAATTAGGTACATAAAGACAACCTTTTAATGTAATTGATCATTCTTTGAAATACAATTCTACAGTTCCTATGGTTGTACCTGCAACACTTGCAGAAGTCCCCAAGTGAAGAATCACCTCTCTGTCACTCAGTCTTCTACTTGTCCTGAACCCCTGCAATGTATTAAATGCATGAGTAGAAGCCCCAGAGTCAATACACCAGGAAGCAGAAGTCACCAACATATTGGTTTCTATGACAAAGGATTCGAAATTTCCTTTTTCTTAGTCTTTAGGTACTGAGGACAGTTCCTCTTCCAGTGGCCGGCCTGCTTGCAGAAATGACAAGCATCTGATGCTTTGTCCTTCCTCTGCCTTTTGGGCTTGCTAATTTCCTTTTGAGGCCTCTTCTTTGCCTTCCTATTCTTCTTTGCCTTTTCAATGGTTGAAATCGACTGTCGGCAGTTTTGGTTTCCATTAGAGAGAGTGCATCCCCGATCATTCACTTTGTCCAACAAAGGGACTGATCTTGTCACTATGATCACCCACTCAGATGAATTCTCGGACTGTCCCAACATACCCAGGTTTTGACCCCCTCTAAGGATCTCATTGATTGGCATATCAAAGATAACCCAATCCGACACCTATTGTAGTATCATAATCGAGTCTAGGGTAACATTCCAGTTTTGCCCATCTATCTCCAAGGTCTAGGGCAATACTGGAATTTTTGTCCGGTTCAAAGTTTCAAGAAAACCTACACTGAATGTACCTCTGGTCTCACCCTGGCAGCTGAGGCAAGCCACCCCAACCAACTTGGCGGCACATCAATGTCAGCCTTGGTAGGATAAATCTCCCCAGATCTATCCAACGACTGTGAAGATTTTAAACTAACACGAGTCTCATATGTGTCTAGTTTAAGGGTATTACACAGAAACACACCATAACAACATGAATCAAATATGTACTTTATTCTTTTACATTAAATGTCGTAATATACATCATTCTGATTGGAGCTAAAGGCATACACTGTCTAACAAGATATAGGTCTAAAACACTATAAATAGGGCCCATACCCATATGGGGACCTATGAACACCATATTGATTAAACCCATTAAGGGGGAGGGGAGAACCACGTTTTCTCTCTCCTTTCCCTAAATCACTAACCTTTGCAACTACCACTATCTTCCTTCGGGTTTTTGGAGTTGGACTATTCTCATCTCATGACCGGGATTACACTTTGTGGTTTACAATTCTTTTTTTTTTACTCCAGGTGGAGGGGGGGGGCACCTTAAGATTTCATTAGAATATCAATAAAAACCAATAGATACAGGGGAGGACATAGCCCACCATGCCCCAATCCCAAAACAATGCAAGAAGCTCTCAAAGTATAAACAGAAACCCATCCCCAAACACTATTTACAACAAATTCTAGGAAGAAACAAAGAACCATCAAGAATTAAAAACTAGATGTGTCGTGGGAGATTATCCTTGGAATCGAAGAGAAGGTTCCCCGAACTGTCACAAGCTAGGTTAGCAAAACTATCTACCACCGTATTACCCTCTTGACAAATGTTAGTGTAGTGAACCTCAAAGTCCTCGGTCATATATCTGCTATGTCATCTAACCAAGAGAGAATATTCGAAGGAGGATCTGATTTTCCTATAAGAATCTGAAACATCACTAAGGAATCACTTTCTACCACAAGTCTCATAATTCCCAAGGCCTTGGCATAATAAATAGAGTCCAAGATTGCTCTGTGTCTACCACTGTGTTTGTTGAGTGAGCATAGAAGGAAGCAAAAGCAAAAATAAACTGCCCATTGTCAGAGTAGAAGATGACTCCACCCCCCGAAGCTCTTGGATTACCTCTAGAGGAACCATCAACATTCACCTTACACCAAGCTGGACTTGAAGGCTTCCAAAACACTAGTCGGTATTTTGAACAATGAGGTTACAAAGGATGGACCCGCAAAGCTTCGAGAGTCAGACTAATAATAAAACTAGGATCCTTTTCCGGCATTGACCAACAAGTTTCATGCACCCATTTCAGCATTGATGTGGCGTAATCTGGCTGCTCCCCACTGGAGATGATCAGGCTGCTAGCAATGGCGAGAACTGAGGTTCCTGCAAGAAAGGAGTCAGAGATCCCGGGGTGGCTTACCCGGCGGGGACACTCTAATGGCTAAGTTAGCACTTAGTAGTAGAGAGCTTGAAGATGATATCAGAGAGTTAGAGAGCTAGAGAGCAAAGATTATGCATCATACCTTCGCCCCTGGGGGGTGAGGTCCTTATATATCGGAGTCCGCACGGGTTTGGTGGAGTGGTTCCTGGATCCTCGCTGTGATGGGATCCGTTTGCGTGTTAGGTGGGTAAAATGCCACCAACCGGTAAGGTTGCCCACCTCCGCTTGAATCGGGGAGTGGGTGAGCTGATGTAGCCGTTACAAAGTATGGTCCCGTAAGATGCGGGGTACAGTGGTGAGATCCTCGGGGTTGTCATGCGGAGGTCGACCTGACTAGGTAGCGAGCTGCCTATGAAGTGTCGGGCTGCTTGGTGGTGAGCTGCCTAGTGGCGAGCTGCCCGACATGCTCTGAATACCAAAGTGCCTTAGTATTGAGGTGATCTTACACCGATGTAGGCTTATCTCGAGGTGGATTCTTTCCGAAGTGGTCCATCTGTCCGGGTTTGATCTATAGCGAGCTAGATATCGTTATCCTGGTCGCGATCTGATACTGGAGTGACTTCAGTTAGGGTATCAGGGTACCCGAGGTTGCTTTGTAGTGAACTGATCTGTCACTTGTGTCGAGTCACGTCCACGTGCCCATCTGATCATGTTGAGTTGTCACTTTTGTCGAGTCACGTCCATGTGTCTCCCTGTTACGAGGTCGGGCCAAATTTCCCTTCATCAATTGCCCCCACTCCCCGAGCTAGGGGTTTTGACTTGGTGCGGGGAGTTCACGATGCGACAAGTTGATTTGGCTCAAAATCCAGGCCGCTCTATCAGATAGGTCGCGTGCAGTTTACGAGCGGACGTCATGCGATCTATAAATTCCGTGGACGCCAAAAAACGTGCTAAACTATTTTTGACCTCGAGGGTCGTGCAACCAATTTTCTTAGAAGCCGTTAGATTGCTTTGATCTCGGTCATTGCTTCTTCGGTACAGTGGCTATAAATAGGGGGGACCTAAGACTCATTTTTCTCGCCACAAATTCACAAGTCTGTTCTGAGGTCGCGTTGGAACCCCTCAGCTCGCCACCCCGTCTTAGCTTTCCGAGGTCTCTCCCTTCTTTTCTTGGTGAGTACGTAATTTTCTTAAGTTTGTATTTTCTTGGTTTAAGTATGTCTAGTTCTAGTTTAGACAGCCTTTTAGGTAGTGAGGTCGAGGGTGCCGTTGTGCTAATCGCGGCCCTTTCAGGGGAGGCCAGCTCGTCGCTGGGTGATTCCCCGCTTCGGTCTCTGGAGGGGGCATCGGTGCCCAAGGATGAGCCACCTAGGCTCGGGGAGACCGAGGTTCAGGAGGAGGGACCGTCCTCTAGAATAGAGGCCCCATCTTCTTCCCGAGGTCAGAACCCAGATGACTTCGATCCCTCAACTATGACCTCGGATAGACTGATGTCCTTGGTAGCTCGCTATCGCCTTCCCGATAGCTTAATTTTTAGCCTTCCTTTAGGTCAGTTCCCTTGGGCTCATGATCACCATGAGCTCTCTGTTTTTGAAGAGCAGCTCGCTGTTGGGCTGCGCTTCCCTCTCCACCCCTTCATCGTAGAAATAATCAAGTTCTTCAACATCACTATCAACCAACTTCATCTGAACTCGATTCAGAATATAGTTGGTACGATCTCCCTTTTCCACGAATACAACCGTCCCCTATCCTTAGACACTTTTAGCTCGATCTGTGCCATTAAGAGGAACTCGGCTTGTCTGCATGGGGACGCCAGATAGAGCTACTACATTTCTCCTCGACCCGGGTTCAAGATACTGTTCGACTGTCTGAACAAGGGTCTCGCCTGGAAAAAGAGGTATTTCCTCATCCGAAATCCTCAGGGGTGGCCTTTTC
This sequence comes from Nelumbo nucifera, assembly GCF_055504915.1. NCBI lineage: Eukaryota > Viridiplantae > Streptophyta > Magnoliopsida > Proteales > Nelumbonaceae > Nelumbo > Nelumbo nucifera. Next base: position 74,658,587 of record NC_142651.1, read on the forward strand.
CAACTCATTGGAGGGTGGCAATCAAGGATCCCGGAGTGAGACTGAACGCGGAGACCAGGGCAGTCATCAACTCCTGAAGGGACCTCAGCCACGGAATGAAGGATTTCCTGGCCGAGGACAAGCTTTTGCGAGCCGGGCTGAGCCCTCCTGGTAAGTTTCCACATTAGTTTTTTTTTTTTTTTTTAAGGTTCTGATTTTTTCACGGCTAACCTTCTACTTTTTGCAGTTACCATGTCGGAGGTCGATGCCAGGAATCTCTTCAAAAGTATGTAGAAGAAGAAGAAGAGGAGGGCGAAGAAGCCTCGTCGGGAGGCCAACCCTTCACCCCCTGCCCCGTCCAAGGTCCACACCGCGGAGCCGATCTCTACCGAGCTTCCCCAGGAGGAGGTCCGCCCTCACCCTCCCGTGGTGGATCTAGATGAAGAAGAGGGAAGTGCTCGCAGCAGGAACCAGAGAGCACCCCAGCGCCTGAGCCGAAAGTTGCTCAGCCTCCCGAGCCAGTGGGCACTTCCAGACCCCGATACGAGCCTCCGAAAAGGAGTATCCTGACTCACCAATTCGGGATTCGCATGAGCGAGGAGGCCATCTTCTCCGAGGAGGTCGCGGATTGGGCCGTTATGCCTATGGCTCGGCTTGGGGGTCGGGCCGCCAGCCACTGCATGGTGGTATGTGCTTTTACTATATATTTTTGTTTCTTTGTGAATTTTTCAAAATGTACTTACCTCGGTTTTTTCTTGCCAGGTGAACTCCGCCATTCACGCTCTGATGTGTAGTCACAGATTCGTTTAAGGCAACTTCAGGAAGCCAAAGAGGAGGCACAGAAACTGCATTGCAAACTCGATAAAGCTCGGGATGAGGTGCTCCAGGCCAAGAAGGGAGCTCGAAGCCAGAAGGAGCTAATTCTAGCTTTAACTGAGGAAAAAGAGAAACAACAGGAGCGGATCTCCTCATTGACCGAAGAGAACTCGACGCTGATCGAGGACAAAATGAGGCTTTGACGTGAAGTTGAAGATCTCAAAGCGACGATTCAAGAGCGAACTCAGATCTTTGACACCGCTATTGAAGAGGCACGAAGCCAGGTTGTTGAACACTTCAAGCGATCCTCGGAGTTCCACGATCTCCAAGTTGAGTATGGTTCGGGCTCCTACCGCTTTGGCTTCAAATTGTGCAAATATGTGATGAGAAAGAAGTTCCCCGACCTCAATCTCAAAGCCATTTCCGCATCTAAGCTTACTCCCGAGGATGTAGAGGCAGCAAATGCAGAGCCCAGCTCGTCAGAGGAAGGGAGTGACGACGAGGTCCAGGAGGAGTGCCCCTCGAACCAGGAGAACGCAGAAGATCGTATGGAGACCGACCCAACTGACAAATCTTAACCGTGATCTTTGAGCTTTCTTTTCTTTTCTTGTATTGAATGTACACTCTGAAGCTGTCGAGCTCGGGTTAGAACAAAATTTCTGTACCTGCACCTTTTTGTGAATGAAATACCAATCGTTTGAGTAATCCTTCGTGTAAAAGATATTCTAAATATAGATAACTTTCGATCTGGGCAGCAAATGTGTAGGTTACCCAAATTGTCGAGCTACCGAGCTGGATAATAAGTAAGGATGACCGTAATAGAAAAGTTTTCTAAGTGTTTGTCAGCCCGAACTGTCTACAAAGGCTTAGTAGGGGTAAATCCTCATAACGTATGCCGAGGTGAGTGACATCGCGGGGCATATACCCGTCATGTCCGCGCATAGGCTACTTATTTGGATGTCGGTTGTCCCTTATGGGTTCAACCTGCTCTTATGTGCTGCGGTGGGCTAGACATTATAAGGCTTATGCCCGAGCTGTCTATGCCTCAGGTATTCGAAGCAACTTGTCTATGCTAGCGAGGCAACCAGGTGCCGAGGTCTCTACCAGTTCGGTACTTTAGCCCTTAGGATTTGGAAGCGATTTGTAGTCCACTCTCCTTGCCTTTGCCCATGCCGGTGAGGCAGCTGGGTCTTGTGCAGTATTGTAGTCCTTAGGCTTTGGGAGTGACTTGTAGTCCACTCCTGGACATTGCCCATGCCGAAGAGGCGACTGGGTCTTATGCAGTATTGTAGCCCTTAAGCTTTAGGAGCGACTCGTAGTCCACTCCTGAACTTTGCCCATGCCGAAGAGGCGATTGGGTCTTATGTAGTATTGTAGCCCTTAGGCTTTGGGAGCGACTCGTAGTCCACTCCTGAACTTTGCCCATGTTGAAGAGGCGACTGGGTCTTAAGTGCCCATGCCGAAGAGGCGAATAGGACTTAGGTGCCCTTGCCGAAGAGGCAACTGGGACTTAGCTCACCCATGCCGAAGAGGCGACAGGGACTTAGCTGCACATGCTGAAGAGGTGACTGGGACTTAGCTCGCCCATTTCGAAGAGGCGACTGGGACTTAGCTCGCCCATGCCGAAGAGGTGACTGGGACTTAGGTGCCCCTGCCGAAGAGGCGACTGGGACTTAGCTCGCCTATGCCGAAGAGGCGACTGAGACTTAGGTGCCCATGCCGAAGACACGACTGGGACTTAGCTCGCCCATGTCGGAGAGGCGACTAGGACTTAGGTGTCCATGCCGAAGAGGCGACTGGAACTTAGCTCGCCCATGCCGAAGAGGCAACTGGGACTTAGGTTCCCATACCGAAGAGGTGACTGGGACTTAGGTGCCCATGCCGAAGAGGCGACTAGGACTTTGCTCGCCCATGCCGAAGAGGTGACTGGGACTTAGGTGCCCTTGCCGAAGAGGCGACTGGGACTTAGCTCGCCCATGCCGAAGAGGCGATTGGGACTTAGCTCGCCCATTCCGAAGAGGCGACTGGGACTTAGGTGCCCATGCTGAAGAGGCGATTGGGACTTAGCTCGCCCATGCCGAAGAGGCGATTGGGACTTAGCTCGCCCATGCCGAAGAGGCGACTGGGGCTTAGCTGGTGTCGAGGTCATTTGTTAGCTCGGCCTTTTAGTCCTTGGATTTCTGGGAGTGACTCGCGATCCATTCTTCAGTTCGGCAATCATAGGTAGTATTGCCTTAGATTGCTGATGTTCCATGCTCAAGGTACTTGCTTTCCTTCTAGGGTTTCGAGCTCATACGTACCTGCTTTACTCGATAGGGACCTTCTCATTTTGGTCCGAGCTTACCTACACCGGGTTCAGGTACCATAACTTTCTGAAGGACTAGGTCCCTGACACGGAAGTGTCGCTTCCTGACCCGGGCGTTATAATACCGAGCTACTCTTTACTGGTAGGCTGCGGTCCGGATATATGCGAGGTCCTGTACTTCTTCCACCAGGTCGAGGTTGGTGCGGAGCTCATCACCGTTTTCTTCTTCATCGTATGCTTTCAGGCGTAATGTAGGTACCTCGATCTCAGCTAGGATTACCGCTTCCATGCCATAGGTGAGGTTGAAGGGGGTTTCACCTATGGCAGTCTTGATGGTGGATCGTTATGTCCATAGTACGCTAGGTAGCTTGTCTACCCATAGCCCCTTAGGTCGGGCTAAGCGGGCTTTCAGTCCGCGGAGTATGGCTCTGTTCGTGACTTTCATCTGCCCGTTTGCCTGAGGGTGTGCTACCGAAGTGAAGTTCTACTATATCCCCATTTCGGCACACCAGTTCTAGAACTTAATATCTTCGAACTGCTTACCGTTATTAGAGATGAGCACTCGAGGCTGTCCGAAGTGGCATACTATGCTCTTCCAAAAGAAGTTCTGTATAGTTCGACCTGTGATTGTTGCTAGGGGTTCCGCCTCTACCCACTTTGTAAAGAAATCCATTGCTACCATCAGAAATTTCCTTTGTCTAGTCGCTGGTGGGAATGGTCCAAGAATGTCGATTCCCCACTGTGTGAAGGGCCATGGGCTGGTGAGGTACTTCAGGTCGGCAACAGGTTGGTGATGGATGTTGGCGTGCCTCTAGCATTTATCGCATTTCTTGACAAGATCGAGTGCGTTTGCCTTCATTGTGGGCCAGTAATATCCTTGTCGTAGTGCTTTCTGGGCGAGAGCCCTGCCCCCCAAGTGTCCGCCACACTAGCCTTCATGAGTGTCGTGCAGAACGAGTTCAGCCTCTGAAGGTCGCAAGTAGGGGAGCGAGTAGGATCTTCGATACAGTCGTCCATCTATCATGACGTACTTGGTTGCCTGTCGGCCGCGTTGCGATCTGTAGATCGGGTTCCGTGAAGTAGGTAGCTCGCGAGTGGGTCAATCTAGCTCGGCTCTTTTTGTGCAACAGGAGCGACCTCTTCTGCCCCCCCCCCCCCCCCCCCCCCCCGAGAATGATGGGCCGAGGTAGGTTCTCTATGTACACGGTCCTCATGGTGTTGCTACTCGTGCTGGCTAACCGAGACAAGGCATCGGCCTCGACGTTCTCGGACCTTGGAATCTGCTTGATGAAGTATGATTGGAAGCTGCATAGAACTTCTCTGACCTTGGCTAAATAAGCAGCCATGGTGGGGTCGCGAGCATCATAATCGCCGGTGACCTGGTTGACCACAAGCTGGGAATCATTGCAGATGATGATTTGTTTCGCTTGTACCTCACTCGCCAGTGTGAGCCCGACTAGTAGTGCTTCATACTCCACTTCGTAATCACCGGTGACCTGGTTGACCACGAGCTGGGAATCGCTGCAGATGATGATGTGTTTCACTTGTACCTCGTTCGCCAGTGTGAGCCCGACAAGTAGTGCTTCATACTCTACTTCGCTATTAGATGCCGCAAACTTGAACCGAAGTGCATACTCCAGTTTCACCCCGCTTAGCCCGTGAAGAATTGCGCCGGCTCCGCTTCCTTGTTGATTGGATGAGCCGTCTACATGGAGGATCCAGGGCTCCTCATCCCATGTTGGCCTTGCTCTAATCGGGGCCGGTGCCACACTGGTCGAAGCCTCCTCTTTGTGGTCGAGCTCAATCAGTTCGGGGGTTGTGGTGTTGAAGGTGCATTCTGCCACGAAGTCGACCAAGGCTTGGGCCTTAATCGCCATCCAAGCCTCGTACCGGAGGTCGTACTCGCTAAGTTCGATGGCCCACTTCGTCAGTCTGCCAGATACCTCGGGCTTGAGTGAGACTTGCCTCAGAGGTTTGTTTGTGAGGACTACGACTGTGTGAGCTTGAAAATACGAGCGAAGCTTTTGAGCTGCTGTGACCAGTGCGTACGACAACTTCTCGATCTTTGGGTACCTGGTTTTGGCATCCTACAAAACTTTACTCACATAGTAGAAAGGTCGTTGGACCTGATCTACTTCCTTTATTAGTATCGAGCTGACCACCTCATCGCTCGCGGAGAGGTACAACTTTAAAACATCACCCTCCTCGGGTCGGATCAGAACCGGGATACTAACTAGGTATTTCTTCAGCTCGTCGAAGGCGAATTGGCATTCTTCAGTCCATTCAACCACTCAAATAGTTTGTTGACAAGTCTTTGAAAGGTCGCCCCAGAATTTTTTAGCCTGAAGGGCATGACCTTGTAACAATACAATCCTAGCTCGGTTATGAATGCTATTTTTTCCTCGTCGGCGGGGTCCATCTTGATCTGGTTATAGCCCAAGTATTCGTCCAGAAAACAAAGCAACTCGTGCCCTAAGGTCTCCACTAGACGGTCGATCTTAGGGAGTGGGGAACAATCCTTCGAGCAAGCTTGATTCATGTCGGTATAATCGACGCACATGCGCCATTTATCATTGGCCTTTTTTACCAAAACAGGGTTAGCCACCGAGCTCGGGTAATGGACCTCCCTGATGAAATCAGATGCGAGGAGTTTTCTAACCTCCTCATCGACTATCCTCTAGCGCTCCGGGGCGAGGTTGTGTTTTTTCTGTCTAACTGCCCTAACTAAAGGATCAGTATTCAATTTGTGAGTTATTATTTTTGCATCTATTTCGAGCATCTCTGTCGTGGTCCATGCTAATATATCTAAATTTTTAAGTAAAAAGCTTACTAGCTGAGAGCGGAAAGGCTCCTCGATCGCTGCTCCGATCTGGAGGGTCTTGGCTGGATATTCTGTTGAGGTCGGGATGTGGATCGTCCCTTCGGTTGGCGTAGCTCGCTCCTCGAAATACTCCATAGGTCGCTCTCGCTTGAGGTCGTCTGCCAGCTTGGCTTTCCCTTTGAGGGCGGAAACGTAGCACTTGCGGGATTCGAGCTGGTCGCCTTGCACTGTCCCAACTCCAAAGTCCGTAGGGAACTTCATAGCTAAGTAGTAGGTGGACACCACTGCGCGAAGCGCGTGGGTGATTGGCCGACCTAAAATGGCGTACGGGGAGGTAGTCGCGACCAGTAAGAAGGTGTGCTCGAACCTTACGATGCTAGGCCAGGTGCCGATCTCCGCAGGTACTGAGATTTGCCCTAGGGGCCTGACTTCTTCCCTGCTAAAGCCTACCAATGGAGTGCTTGTTGGCCTGAGGTCGCCTTCCTGGAGCTAGAGTTTGTCGAACGCGTCTTTGAACAGGATGTCTGTTGAACTGCCTGAGGTCGCTTTACCTCGAACTCGTTGACCCTCATCTTTACAACCAGTGCATCATCATGGGGGTACTGGACCCCGCGTGCATCATCTTCCATGAAGAAGATCGGGTCTTCGGGCCTAGGTCGCTTCGGTGGATTCTGCTCTTCGTGTTCCAGTACGTGAATTGAGGACTTTCCTACGACCGAGGTGCAGCCCACGACTATGGATCTGCCAGTGATTTTGTTGATCATTCCGCGGATTGGTCTCTCCTCAGGCAATTGCCTTTGCGGTTGCTCATTGCGCCGGCTATTGGACTCGGGAGCATCTCTCCTTTACTCCCCCTACCGATCTACCTGATTTTTATTGTCTCTTTGTTCAAAATTTTTTATGTATGCGCGACGAATGAGCTCTTCTATCTCGTCGTTAAGGGCTTTACAACTTTTGGTACTGTGACTATGGTCTCTATGGAAGTGACAGTACACATCTTTATTTCTCGTGGCGGGGTTTCCCTTCAACCAGGGTGGCCACTTTACAAAAGGGGCATCTTTAATCGCCAAGAGGATTTCTCCCTGCTTCACATTGAGGGGTGTGAAGTTTGTTCTTCCAACCGAGGGAGCTCGGGGATGAAAATCTGACATGTTCCCTCCCCTGGTTGGGGACTTTCTTTTCTTCCTTTTTCCACCACCGTTGTTTGAGTTGTGGTGTTCTCTCTTTCTTTTCTCCACCGGGGCTTCAGTCCTTTGGTTCATCTCTTCTTCGGTCCCAATGAACTGATCGGCAAGCTTAAGGAATTTGGTGATGTCTTTGGGTTTGCTTGCCACCACATGCCATTTGAATTCCCTGTGGGTGATACCCTTCTTTGCTGTCGTGAGTCTTACGGCGGGGATGAAGCGCGAGCCACCACATGCCATTTGATGTAGCTTTCAATCGACTCTCCTTCCCTCTGGACTATGCTGAGGAGGCTTTCTTATGACCTCGAACACTTCTTGTTGGTGATGAAGTGCGAGGTGAACAATTGCACGAGCTGCGCCCACCTTTTAATTGTCCTAGGCGCGAGGTTTCTGTACCAAGTGTGAGCTACCCCTTTGAAGGTCGTAGAGAAGGCAACGCACATGCAAGCTTTGTCAGCCCCAGCGAGGTGCATCTAGGACTGGAAAGAGTCTACGTGATCATTGGGGTCGAAAGACCCGTCATACTTATCCAGGGGGAGACCTTAAAGTCCTTTTGTTAGACAGTTTTGTATGCCCTTAGCTTCAATCAGAATGATGTACTTTATGAGTTTATTGTAAATGAATAAAAGTGCATATTTGATTCATATTCCCTTGGTATGTTTTTTGTGTAATACCCTTAAACTAGACACTTAATGAGACTCATGTTAGTTCAGAATGTTCACAGCCAGTGGGTCGATCTGGGGAGATCTATCCTGACAAGGCTGACACTGTGGTGCCACCAAGTCGGTTGGGGTGGCCTGTCTCAGCTACCAGGGTGAGACCCTAGGCACATATAGTGTAGGATTAATTGAATCTTTGAACTGGACCAAATTTTCAGTATTAACCTGTACTTTGGAGATTGATGGGCAAAACTAGAAAGTTAGACCCGACCCCTAGACTCGATTATGATACTGCACTAGGCGTCGGATTGGGCTATCTTTGATATACCAATCAGTGAGATCCTTAGCGGGGGTCAAAACCTGGGTATGTTGGGACTGTCCGAGAATTCTTCTGAGTGGGTGATCATAGTGACGGGATCATTATGATACTGCACTGTTCCTTGCAGCCGAGGGAGAGGTCCTCTCTTGTCGGGCAGTGTAGGATCATTATGGGCTGAGAGGTTAAGTGTAAGACCATTGAGGATAATACCTGATGGGCTAATCTTGCATCTGCCCACAGTCCCTGGGTGTTACAAGGTGGCTTGGCCCATGGACCACTTAGGGTAAGTGTTGGGCCCATAGAGCCCATTTGATGGGTTTCAAGGGGTGCACTGTCCATAACAGTGTATTCGGCCAGGCCTTGTAACAAAGGCAGGGCCGAACCCATGTGGCTGATGTGTAGATCAATGCTTGGGTCCCACGCCATACAAGGAAGCCCAACTGGGCAGTAGTTAGGAAGGTTAAGTGAGCACATAAGCTTAATGGGCCTAAAGCCCATTTCGAACTGGGCTATTTATTTAGTTAATTAAAGGGGTGAATTCAGAGATAGAATTAGCAGATAGGATAGGGTCTTGACCCTGTCCACTCAGAGAGTCCAGATCTGAATGTGATTCAGATCTAGAAACCTCCTAATGAGATTAGGAGAAAGCTAATCTAATCTGCAGATGAGATAAGGGTTTATCCCTATCACCTAAAAAAGGTCTTATCCAAATATGATTTGGATAAGCAGCTCCTAATTGGATTAGGAGCTAATCTTTTTAGGTTAATAAAAGAAGAAGGGGGCGGCAGCTTGAAGAGACACACAACATCAGTCTTTCTTTAGTGCTGAAATCACAAGAAGAGAGATCTCTGCACCTTGCGAATACTCTCTTCCCGCCTCTCTACTCTTGCCGCCCTGTTTGCCAGTTCGATCTCCAGTTGTGGGAGAAGTCAAGATTGGATGTTGACATTAGTTCTTTGAGAAAGGATTGAAAGGAAGCTGTGCTCACATACCATCCTGCTGATTCTTGCAAAGGACAGAGTTCTTGGAGAAAAACACTGCTGATTCTGCTCCATCCTGCACTGCGCCATCTTCAGTGGGAGCAGTTTTTGGATCCTTCCTTGGGCGTGAACACCTCCATTGGGAGATACTACTTCTCCGTATCAAGTATAATTCTCTCCTACTCCTTTTGGTTCAGATCTGGTTCAGTTTAAGGTTCAAGAATGATCCTTGAAAATATGATTCTCTAAATAGGGAATGTGATTCCCAGTTGAAGGGAGAGAAAATTTATGAAATTCGCCCCTTATTCCGCAATCTTTGGGCGTCCATGGGATGGATCTAAAATTAATTTTACATAAATATGATTATTATTTAGAATTGTTCTTTATGATTTTCTTGATTTATGGGCTATTCGTACAAGAGGAGATCGAATTCTTGGTTTGCGTAGGGAACCTGCGTTTTTGCAGTTCTTGAATTATTTTTGGTCTGTAAATAATTTTTTTTATTTTTCTAGACTCAATGTATAGGTATTCGATTTGATGTAATTATTAATAGAAATAGGATTTCTATTTATTTTATTTTGGATCGAAGATGGCGGCGCAGAAAAGGAGATTTCGCAGATGGGAGAACTGCAATTTGCGATTTGCAATTTATGAAACTGCAAACTATGATCTAACCTCTGTTTTGTAGGATGGATTGTGCGAACAGCCCTGATTGACTGATTCTTTTTTTTCTTTTATCAGTATTTAATTTCAGATTATTTTCTTGAATTAAAGATTTAATTAAAGTTCAAACCCTAGACCCATTCGAACCAAGATTGGTTCAAACTGTTTGGCCCAAATCTAGGGTTTAATCAAGGCTGAAAGTCAGCCCTAATTTTCCCACTAATAGGCCTAAGGATTGGTGTTTAATTAAATGGTTAATTCGGCCAAACCTGTAAAGGCCAAGTTTAAAAGGTTAAAACTGCTGAAAGCCCACTTAACATTTAAAGCTATATGGGTTAAACCATTCGGCCCATATACCTAGATAATATTAATGGTTAATATTATGGATTTAAAATGGGCTTCAAAAGGGCTTTACACACGGTTAATTAATTGGATCAATTTATCCCTGCATGTGATGTATGGATGTGTGATGTGCTACGTACATGGGCCATAAGTACTTGGCCCATGCTCCATCGACAGTGGCTCTTGCGCACACCATGGCTGAATGCACATCATTGCCATGGTGTCCCTTTTGGTCATTGGATGACCTCCTTCAGTGGTGGGCCCCACACCTCATCGAGAGGTTACGTACGGAACCCTAGCCGATTTAGGCCCACCGAGATCTGGCTTTATGAAAGTCAATGGGAGCCACTTTGGTTTGACCTAAAATAAGAACTAGGGCGTAATTAATTGTTCCCTCCGGCTAATATGAGTGCATGTGATAGGGAGATTCATATGATGAACTCTCTAAAGGCCTTCCATCATTAGCATGAGGATGGGTCCTTCAGTAATGAGGAAACACACCAGAAAATGGGCTATCCATTTGCTGTTAGGCTTGTCTGAGTGTTTCATAAGATGATAGAGGTGTCATAGACCGATGTGGGAGGGCTTCACCAGAAAATGGGAACTCTCTCATGGTACCTTGGTGTTCACGAACATGATGGGTAAGCACTCACTGGATAGAAAGGTTTACCTGAAAACGGCTCTGAACCTTGTCTGACGGAGGCCAAAGGGAAAGCTCATGTGATGAGTGGATTTGATCCTTCACAAAAAGGTGGTGGGGTTATGCAACTGAAACAGTTGGCTCAATGCACCCTATTGAGCTTGCCAAAGGAGAGACTATCAAGAATGGGAGGAGAAAAACTCCCTTGCCCGGTGGTACATCATTGCCTCCTTAGACAACCCGATACAGAGGCAGTTCGATCAGATCGAACTTGCCAAAGACATATTGGACAGTCTCAGGACAATGTATGAGGAGAAGAATCGTTCAAGTCAACAAAAGGTCTTGAAACAATTCATGACCGCACAAATGTCCAAGGGTCAACAAGTTCACGATCATTGTCTTCGGATAATGGGATACATCAACGAACTGGAGGCTCTTGGATCCGGGCTGGACCTTGCAACCCAGATAGATGCTATCCTTAATTCTTTGCCTCCTTCCTTTAATCCGTTCATCATGAACTATAACATGAACAAGTTGAATGTCAGCTTGCAAAAGCTCAGCAATATGTTGCAAAGAGCTGAAGAACTAATTAGAAAGGATGAGCCTGTAGCCATGCTTGTTGAAGCTGGCAAGACAGGCAAGAGAAAGAGGAAGGCAAAGAAGCCTCAGAAGAAAGCCACTAAGGGCAAGAAGCAGAAGAAAGACAAAGCATCAGATGCCTGTCACTTCTGCAAGAAGACCGGCCACTGGAAAAGGAATTGTCCTGCCTACCTGGAATCCAAGAAAGGTAACTTCGAAACTTGTGTTATAGAAACCAATTTATTGGTAGCTTCTGCGTCCTGGTGTATTAACTCCGGGGCTTCAACTCGTGCGTGTAACTCACTGCAGGGGTTCAAAATAAGCAGAAGGCTGAGTGAAGGAGAAGTCACACTCTACTTGGGGACTAATACAACTGTTGCAGCCGCGGCCATAGGAACCGTGGAGTTATTTTTTTGGTGAAGGAACAATTACACTGAAAGATTGTCTTTATGTACAAAATTTAAGAAGAAATTTGATTTCTGTTTCAAAACTGTGTGCAGATGGTTATTCTGTCTTCTTTAGTAATACGATTACTATTAAAAGAAACAACAGATTCATCGCATGCGGGGAACTAGAGAACGGTCTCTATGTTCTACATCTTTCTCTAGAAACTAACATAACCGAAACTACGTCGGCTCAAATCCCCAAGAAGAGAGCCTGTGATACAGTTAATCCCACGTGTCTGTGGCATTACCGACTTGGCCACATCAGTGTTGACCGAATCACAAGGTTGGAAAAGGATGGTCCTTTGGATTTTCTAACTGTAGAAGATCTTCCCACCTGTGAGCCTTGCCTACAAGGCAAGATGACAAAACGGCCATTTAACGGTAAGCCTGAAAGATGTACAGGCACACTTGACCTAATACATACTGATGTATGTGGTCCCTTGAGTGTTAGGACACAGAATCAACACGTGTATTTCATCACCTTCACAGATGATTTTTCACGATATGGTTACGTGTACCTAATGAGACACAAGTCTGAATCCTTTGAAAAGTTCAAAGAGTTTAGACACGAGGTCGAGAAATAGTTAGGGAGAGAAATTAAAGCCCTTCGATCAGATCGAGGTGGCGAGTATCTCTCTGACAAATTCAGGGACTACTTAAAGGACAATGGGATAGTATCACAATTAGCTCCTCCTGCTACACCACAACTTAACGGTGTTTCAGAGAGGAGGAATAGGACCTTATTGGATATGGTCTGGTCGCTTCTCATACACTCAGAGTTACCCACATCCTTTTGGGGTTATGCATTAGAGACTGCGATTTATGTGCTGAATCGGGTTCCAACCAAATCGGTTCCGAATACACCATATGAACTTTGGACCGGAAAGAAATCAAGTGTCAGACACTTGAAGATTTGGGGTTGTCCAGCACACGTTAAAAGAACGAGTGCAGACAAGTTGGAATCCAAGACCAGTCGTTGCCTATTTGTAGGCTACCCAAAAGGCTCTGTAGGTTACCTATTCTATGACCCAAGTGAGCAGAAAGTGTTCTGCAGTCGAAATGCACAATTCTTGGAAACCGATTATATCCGGGACACCCATCGTCAGGAAATTGTTCTTGATGAGGAGAGCTCAGGAGTAGTGGAAGATGTCCTACAAGTTCCAGGTAGTGACCAACCTAGAAGATCCACTCGGGAATCCAGGCCACCAGTCCGTTATGGTTATGACCAGGATAGTTACCTGGTGGAAACCTTGACTAGTGAGGAGGATCCCGTGACTTACGCAGAAGCAATGTTGGACATAGATTCCTAGAAGTGGGTGGAGGCCATGAGAGCAGAGATGGACTCAATGGAGACCAATGGAGTCTGGACTCTAGTAGATCTGCCCCCGGGGGTAAAATCAATTGGTTGCAAATGGATTTACAAGAGGAAGAAGGGCCCCGATGGTAAGGTGGAGACCTTCAAGGCTCGTTTGGTGGCAAAAGGGTACACTCAGAAAGAGGGCATCGATTATGTGGAAACCTTTTCGCCTGTGGCCATGCTTAAATCCATTAGGATCCTGCTAACTGTAGCAGCATACCATGATTATGAGATTTGGCAAATGAATGTCAAAATTGCATTCCTGAATGGAGATTTTACTGAAGATTTCTATATGCAGCAGCCGCAAGGCTTCATTGCTGCAGGACAGGAAAACATGGTATGTTAACTTAACAGATCCATTTATGGACTTAAGCAACCTTCTAGAAGTTGGAACATCCGTTTTAACCCTGCTGTCAAATCATTTGACTTCGAGCAGAATCCGGATGAACCCTGTGTCTACAAGAAGTACAATGGAGATAAGGTTACCTTCTTGGTTCTGTATGTAGATGACATTCTACTCATTGGGAATGATGTAGGAATGTTAACTACGGTGAAAGTATGGCTATCACAGCAATTCTCCATGAAAAATCTTGGAGAAGCCTCCTATATACTGGTCTTCGACTCTATAGAGATAGATCAAAGTGGATAATAGGATTATCCCAATCTGCTTACATTGACAAAATAGTCAAGAGATACAGCATGGAAAACTCCAAGAAAGGAAATGTTCCTTTCAGGCACGGAGTCACTCTCTCCAAGAAGATGTCTCCCAAGACTTCTGAGGAGATTGATGGCATGAATGACGTTCCTTATGCCTCAGCCATAGGGAGCATCATGTATGCCATGCTGTGCAGTCGTCCTGACATAGCTCAGGCAGTGAGTGTAGTAAGCAGATTTTAGTCCAACCCAGGGCAGGAGCATTGGACTGCTGTGAAAAACATACTTAAGTACCTTCGAAGGACAAAAGAGTTTTCGAAGGACAAAAGAGTTTTGTCTAGTATTCGACGGTAGCTCACTACAGATCCAAGGGTATACAGATGCCGATTTCCAGTTAGACCCAGATGATAGAAAGTCTACATCTGGAAAAGCAGCAAATAGGGGTCCACTGTAGACTCCACGACCGAGGCTCGATTATGATACTACACTAGGTGTCGGATTGGGCTGTCTTTGATATACCAATCAGTGAGATCCTTAGTGGAGGTCAAAACCTGGGTATGTTGGGACTGCCTGAGAATTCATCTGAGTGGATGATCATAGTGACGGGATCAGCCCCTTTGTCGGACAAAGGTAATGATCGGGGATGCACTCTCACTGATGGAAACCAAGACTGCCAGCAGCCGATTTCAATCGTTGAGATTTGTTTTGCAAAATATATTTTATATGAGATATAAAAGTATATATATACTATGGTTTCTAAGATGTTTGCAAAATGGTTTTAATTCCCGTGATCCATATAAGTAGAGAGTGCAACACTGTTCCTTGCAGCCGAGGGAGAGGTCATCTCTTGTCGGGCAGTGTATGATCATTATCGGCTGAGAGGTTAAGTGTAAGACCATTGAGGATAATACCTAATGGGCTAATCTTGCATCTGCCCACAGTCCCTAGGTGTTACAAGGTGGCTTGGCCCATGAACCACTTAGGGTAAGTGTTGGGCCCATAGAGCCCATTTGATGGGTTTCAGGGGGTGCACTGTCCATAACAATGTATTCGGCCTGGCCTTGTAACAAAGGCAAGGCCGAACCCATGTGGCTGATGTGTAGATCAATGCTTGGGTCCCACGCCATACAAGGAAGCCCAACTGGGCAGTAGTTGGGAAGGTTAAGTGAGCACATAAGCTTAATGGGCCTAAAGCCCATTACGAACTGGGCTATTTATTTAGTTAATTAAAGGGGCGAATTCTGAGATAGAATTAGCAGATAGGATAGGGTCTTGACCCTATCCTACTTAGAGAGTCCAGATCTGAATGTGATTCAGATCTAGAAACCTCCTAATGAGGTTAGGGGAAAGCTAATCTAATCTGCAGATAAGATAAGGGTTTATCCCTATCACCTAAAAAAGGTCTTATCCAAATCATATTTGGATAAGCAGCTCCTAATTGGATTAGGAGCTAATCTTTTTAGGTTAATAAAAGAAGGAGGGGGCGGCAGCTTGAAGAGACACACAACATCAGTCTTTCTTTAGTGCTGAAATCACAGGAAGAGAGATCTCTGCACCTTGCGAATACTCTCTTGCCGCCTCCCTACTCTTGCCGCCCTGTTTGCCAGTTCGATCTCCAGTTGTGGGAAAAGTCAAGATTGGATGTTGACGTCAGTTCTTTGAGAAAAGATTGAAAGGAAGCTGTGCTCACATACCATCCTGCTGATTCTTGCAAAGGACAGAGTTCTTGGAGAAGAACACTGCTGATTTTGCTCCATCCTGCACTGCGCCATCTTCAGTGGGAGCAATTTTTGAATCCTTCATTGGGCCTGTACACCTCCATTGGGAGATACTACTTCTCCGTATCAGGTATAATTCTCTCATACTCCTTTAGGTTCAGATCTGGTTCTGTTTAAGGTTCAAGAATGATCCTTGAAAATATGATTCTCTAAATAGGGAATGTGATTCCCAGTTGAAGGGAGAGAAAATTTTTGAAATTCGCCCCTTATTCCGCAATCTTTGGGCGTCCATGGGATGGATCTCTCATCCCTTCACCTTCGGCATCGAAGTGGTTAGGAGCTCAGAGGATAGTGGAGAGGGTACAGAGAGGAGGGGAGCAGTTTTTATGATTCCCGAGCTTTCCTCCACCTTACCTTTAGGCTGCTCCGGTCGGATAGGTCCCACGAGCTGGCTTGGGTCTACTGCTCGAGGTTCCTTAGCACGTCTCCTTCGCTGCTGCTTGACTGGCTCCGCAGTAGTGCTGCTGACCTCCGCCCTGTCAGATGGTGTCTTGGCCAGGAGTGATTCGGACTGTTGACGCCGGCTACTGCGGACAGAAAAGCCTTGTCTGGAGTCTGTGGCTAGGACCTTGAACCGGTTTCCTGCAAGTGTGCCTTCAGGTTGCGAGGGCCGGGCGGGACTGGTTCTAGTGGGTCGAGTATCTCTCGACCAGCTTACTTGTTGGGAGACGGGTGGAACAACTTGTCTTTCCCTCCTACCGCGAGACGAGACCTGGGAGGTCTCTCCCTGGCAAGGACGCCTGTTCTGGCGGTGAGGCTTGCTTGGTGTGATCAGACACTGAGGCGGGGTTGGCTGTTGGTTCTGCTACAGCGGTGGGAACTACTGCTGATACATGTGGTGCAGGACCTGCTATTGGTAATGTTGTAACTACTGGACCTGCTGCATTTGGGCTTGAATAGCCCGCACATAGTGTAACAGGTCATTAGTTGGTTCTGTCCGACTCCAGGGGGAACCACTGAGGGTTCAATGGAAGTTGCACCAACTATGGGGGGAAGTGGGGCGTTCACAGGCACAGTTGGTTGAGGCACAACCAGTGCTGGGATCCCACCCGTGGAGAGCGTTATGGTGAACTGGCCTATGCAAACAGACGGGAACTAAGGTTGTCCCCCGGAGACGTTCGCTTCGTTGTGCTGTCCGGCGTTGCTGGAGGAAGCCATGGGTTTGATTTTGAGCTTGAGGTTTCGGAAAAAAGGGCTATTAGTAGCGATTTCCCACAGACGACGCCAAATGATGTGGCATAATCCAGCTGCTCCTTGCTGAAGACGATCTGGCTGCCAGCAATGATGAGAACTGAGGTTCCTGCAAGAAAGGAGTCAAAGATCCCGGGGTGGCTTACCCGACGGGGACACACCGATGGCTAAGTTAGCACTTAGTAGTAGAGAGACTAAAGATGATATCAGAGAGTTAGAGAGCTAGAGAGCTAGAGAGCAAAGATTACGCATCATACCTTCGCCCCTGGGGGGTGAGGTCCTTATATACTGGAGTTCGCGTGTGTTCGGTGGAGTGATTCCTGGATCCTCATTGTGATGGGATCCGTTTGCGTGTTAGGTGGGTAAAATGCCACCAACTGGTAAGGTTGCCCACCTCCACCTGAATCGGGGAGTGGGTGAGCTATTGTAGCCGTTACAAAGTATGGTCCCGTAAGATGCGGGGTACAGTGGTGAGATCCTCGGGGTTGTCATGCGGAGGTCGACCTGACTAGGTAGCGAGCTACCTATGAAGTGTCAGGTTGCTTGGTGGCGAGCTGCCCGACATGCTCTGAATGTTGAAGTGTCTTAGTACTGAGGTGATCTTACACTGAGGTAGGCTTGTCTCAAGGTGGATTCTTAATGAAGTGGTCCATCTGTCCGGGTTCGATCTGTAGTGGATTAGATATCGTTATCCTGGTGGCGATCTAATACCAGAGTGACTTCAGTTCGAGATATCAGGGTACCCGAGGTTGCTTTGTAGCGAACTGATCTATCACTTGTGTCGAGTCACATCCATGTGCCGATCTGATCATGTTGAGTTGTCACTTATGTCGAGTCACGACCACGTGTCTCCCTGTTACGAGGTCGGGCCAAATTTCCCTTCATCAAGCACCTTCGTATTTATCTGCCCAGCCGTTTTGTAGTGCCCTTCAAACTTTGTTTTACATATTTCTTTCCATAACTCCTACATAATAAAGAGGGGGATCGAAGCCAGTAATTCATGTACTTGAGAAAGCCTACTACTACCTTTTTCTAGCCAATATAGCAGTCTTTCTTATGTGGATTGCATGGGAATAAGGGGAACACCACACAATGAGCTAAATTTTGTCCACACTTTATCTGCCATTTTCCCAAATACAAGTAAATGATCTATGGTTTCAATTTTTCTAGAAGCACAACAAACATAGGCTGAAACTACTGGAATACCATTTGAAGAAAGTTTCCAAATTCTAACATCCATACCTTCCTTAATATTAATCGAAAGAGCAACCAAATAAGACATAATTTTTGTTGGAAGATTATGCTCAATTCGGTCCCAATGCCAAGAACCATCCCTGTCAAGGATATCATTTAGCTTCAAACCTAGATCCACTAAGACTGGGTCTAGATCAAAGTGAAATAATGGTTCAGGACCCCACCAATTCTCTGTCCCGAAAGGTATATCTCTTGCACGTATATGCCGGATTGTAAGGTGAAAGAAACACTCTAGAAGATTTGTCGTGATCTTCCATGTAGGAGCCTTTGTAGTTTCCTTGGATATGCCATCTTTGTAAAATTTCCCTCTGAAATAGGTTGACCAACAGCTCTCCTGAGTAAAAACTCACCATAGCAATTTGAACCTGAAGACCCTACCAAGGTCCATAAGACTCCTGATACCAAGGCCTCTTGAGTTAACAGAATTGTAGACAGTTGACCAATATACCCAGCTGTGTTTGGCATTTTCCTCATTACCAGCTTAGAGAAAGTGTTTAAACTTTCTTTCTAGGTCTCGAATAACTGACTTTGGGATATCAAAAGCCATAAGGAGGTGAATCGGCATTGAACAAAGTCCATGAGTGATAGGACAACAAGCTCTGGGCACATGATAGAACATATCCAGATTGGAAGAAAATAAATTGGAGAGACCTCTGCTTATAAACAAATACGGGGATAGGGGATCCCCCTGCCAAAGGCCTCTAGAAGATTT
The DNA here is from genome assembly GCF_055504915.1 of Nelumbo nucifera. Classification (NCBI taxonomy): domain Eukaryota; kingdom Viridiplantae; phylum Streptophyta; class Magnoliopsida; order Proteales; family Nelumbonaceae; genus Nelumbo; species Nelumbo nucifera. The sequence goes on from NC_142651.1 coordinate 74,677,266, forward strand.
AAAAAAATCATATAAAGTACCATCTACGTCTAGGGAGAACCCGCAATTGCAAACTACTTTACGGATCAGATCAACTCAGTCAGCAAAGAAACCAAATTTTGTCAGAACGAGGAAGAGAAAGTCCCAGTCAGCCCCAGCGAGGTGTATTTAGGACTGGAAAGAGTCTACGTGATCATTGGGGTCGAAAGACCCATCATACTTATCCAGGGGGGACCTTGAAGTCCTTTGGCATCGGAGTGGCTAGGAGTTCGGAGGACAGTGGAGAGGGTACAGAGAGGAGGGGAGCGGTTTCTGTGCTTCCCGGGCTTACCTCCACCTTACCTTTAGGCTGCTCAGGTCGGATAGGTCCGGCGAGCTGGCTTGGGTCTACTGCTCGAGGTGCCTTAGCACGTCTCCTTCGCTGCTGCTTGACTGGCTCCGCAGCAGTGCTGCTGACCTCCGCGCTGTCAGATGGTGTCTTGGCCGGGAGTGATTTGGACTGTTGACACCGGCTACTGCGGACAGAAAGGCCTTGTCTAGAGTCCGTGGCTAGGACCTAGAACCGGTTTCTTGCAAGTGTGCCTTCAGGTTGCGATGGCCGGGGTGGACTGGTTCTGGTGGGTCGAGTATCTCTCAACCTTCTTACTTGTTGGGAGACGGGAGGAACAACTTGTCTTTACCTCCTACCGCAAGACGAGACCTGGGAGGTCTCTCCCCGGCAAGGACGGCTATACTGGCGGCGAGGCTTGCTTGGTGTGATCGGACACTAAGGCAGGGTTGGCTATTAGTTCTACTGCAGCGGTGGGAACTGCTGCTGATACATGTGGTGCAGGACCTGCTGTTGGTAAGGTCTGAACTGCTGGACCTGCTGCGTTTGGGCTTGAATAGCCTGCACACAGTGTAACAGGTCATTAGTTGGTTCTGTCTGACTCCTGGGGGAACCACAGAGGATTCAATGGAAGTTGCACCCACTACAGGGGGAAGTGGGGCGTTCACAGGCACAGTTGGTTGAGGCACAACCAGTGCTGGGATCCCACCCGTGGAGAGCGGTATGGTGAACTGACCTATGCAAACAGACGGGAACTAAGGTTGTCCCCCGGAGACGTTTGCTTCATTGTGCTATCCGGCGTTGCTGGAAGAAGCCATGGGTTTGATTTTGAGCTTGAGGTTTCGGAAAAAGGGCTATTAGTAGCGATTTCCCACAGACGACGCCAAATGATGTGGCATAATCCGGCTGCTCCCTGCTGGAGACGATCTGGCTGCCAGCAACGATGAGAACTGAGGTTCTTGCAAGAAAGGAGTCAAAGATCCTGGGGTGGCTTACCCGGCAGGGACACTCCGATGGTTAAGTTAGCACTTAGTAGTAGAGAGATTGAAGATGATATCAGAGAGTTAGAGAGCTAGAGAGCAAAGATTACTCATCATACCTTCGCCCTTGGGGGGTGAGGTCCTTATATACTGGAGTTCGCGCGGGTTTGGTGGAGTGGTTCTTGGATCCTTGCTGTGATGCGATCCGTTTGCGTGTTAGGTGGGTAAAATGCCACCAATTGGTAAGGTTGCCCTCCTCCACCTGAATCGGGGAGTGGGTGAGCTAATGTAGTCGTTACAAAGTACGGTCCCGTAAGATGCGGGGTACAGTGGTGAGATCCTCGGGGTTGTCATGCGGAGGTCGACCTGACTAGGTAGTGAGCTGCCTATGAAGTGCCGGGCTGCTTGGTGGTGAGCTGCCCAACATGCTTTGAATGCCAAAGTGCCTTAGTACTGAGGTGATCTTACATCGAGGTAGGCTTGTCTCGAGGTGGATTCTTTCCGAAGTGGTCCATATGTCCGGGTTCGATCTATAGCGGACTAGATATCGTTATCCTGGTCGCGATCTGATACCAGAGTGACTTCAGTTTGGGGTATCAGGGTACCCGAGGTTGCTTTGTAGCAAACTGATTTGTCACTTGTGTCGAGTCACGTCCATGTGCCAATCTGATCATGTTGAGTTGTCACTTATACCGAGTCACGACCACGTGTCTCCCTGTTATGAGGTCGGGCCAAATTTCCCTTCATCAAGCACCTTCATATTTATCTGCCCAGCCGTTTTGTAGTGCCCTTCAAACTTTGTTTTACATATTTCTTTCCATAACTCCTACATAATAAAGAGGGGGATCGAAGCCAGTAATTCCTGTACTTGAGAAAGCCTATTACTACCTTTTTCTAGCCAATATAGCAGTCTTTCTTTTGTGGATTGCATGGGAATAAGGGGAACACCACACAATGAGCTAAATTTTGTCCACACTTTATCTGCCATTTTGCCAAATACAAGTAAATGATCTGTGGTTTCAATTTTTCTGGAAGCACAACAAACATAGGCTGAAACTACTGGAATACCAAGCCTTCTAATTCTCTCGTCCGTAGGAATGTACCCTTTCAAAAGCTTCCAAGCAAAGAAGGAAATTTTTTGGGGATTCTTTTGTTCCACACTAACGAGTTCTAGAATAAAGGAGCTTCACAAGTAGAGATAGATCGACAAGCAGAGTGGCATGAAAATGAACCATTTGAAGAAAGTTTCCAAATTCTAACATCCATACCTTCCTTAATATTAATCGAAAGAGCAACCAAATAAGACATAATTTTTGTTGGAAGATTATGCTCAATTCGGTCCCAATGCCAAGAACCATCCCTGTCAAGGATATCATTTAGCTTCAAACCTAGATCCACTAAGACTGGGTCTAGAGCAAAGTGAAATAATGATTCAGGACCCCACCAATTCTCTGTCCCGAAAGGTATATCTCTTGCACGTATATGCCAGATTGTAAGGTGAAAGAAACACTCTAGAAGATTTGTCGTGATCTTCCATATAGGAGCCTTTGTAGTTTCCTTGGATATGCCATCTTTGTAAAATTTCCCTCTGAAATGTTCAGCTGAGAGAATATTTTCAAAATATCGGATACCCTCCAAAATAATCTGATCCGGCTTTGTTACCCAAGAACCATCCTCCAAAAAAACTTCTTTCATCATGTGGTGTTGTTGGTTCACCTTAACAGTTGCATGGTAGAATTTGGGATCACAATCCCCTTCTTGTAACCAGTAAATCTCTTCTTGTAAAAACTTCTCTTTGTGGTTTACAATTCATTCATTATTATGAAAAATGATAAAAGACAATACATGATTATTTATAGTTTACAATCTAAACCAATCCTTATCTTTTGCACACTTGTTTTCTCATTCCTCTTCAAACTTAAGAACTATTACATAGAAAAACCACTATTTTACAAAGAGCATCAACTTTTGTTCAAATCTTCCTAAAGAGATCTCTCCCTGGAGGTTTATTCTCTCCCCAAAAAGGATTCTTTCTTTTTTAACATAAAAGAGGCATAAGTATACATATACATAGGAAAGAACGAAACCTTTTATATGCAAAAACACACCCTTTTAAAGAGATAACACCCACTATTAGATTACATTCTATAAGTGTGGTGGTAAGGTGATATAAGATGGTCGACTAGTGGATTCTCAGAGTTCTCTCTCGTGTCCCACATGGTTTGCTTCCCCCTTTTTATAGAGGCGATCCCAAGGCTATATGGAGAAGAGTCCAAAAGAGGACTTTTCCTATTGAGGAAGGAGATCTTTGCCCTCACGTCAACTATTAGACAAACACCATTGGAGATTCGCCACGTATTCAGTGAGGTCCTTTAGGAATAAAGTTTCTTTCCCCTTAGGTTTCTCACATAGCATGTGTCAGCTACATCCCTCTATGGGTTCTCTCCTGGCCACGTGTCAGAGACAACATCTTAGTCTAGTTAACATATTCAAATGTCTCATTAATCATCCTCAAGGCACTTCGTCATAGCTTGTTGTGACCAAAAGAAGCGCAAGCCGCCTATGAACGGGTATTTCTGGTCTTGGATCTATCATTTGTCATGGCATGAGCTGCTATTCTATGCTCTTCACTGGGTGTTGGAAGCATATTGAGTTCATCACAAAGTTGTGATATCATTCTGTACACATTTCTAGTCTCGAATAGCACTTTGTGCTCATCATAGGTCCAAGAAGGCGTTTCATGCTCATCGCAAGTCTTGGATGGCCTTTCGCGCTCATCACAAGTGTAGGTGGTTTATATTACTTCAACAAAGCATCATCGTGCTATTACAGAGGTGTCTCATCAGTTGCCCTGGCACTTTAGACATCTCCCAACGCCTTGTTTAATCTTACTACTTTATCCTTTCTGGCCGGGATCTCTTTATGTAGTCTTCATTTAAGGCTTCCATTGTGATTCTGGTAATGACGAACTACATGTACTTACACATTCTAATCCAACAATTGTACAAAAACAAGACAACCCTAACATTTTACCATGTTTTGATTTTGTAGCAACTATGGGTGTAAATAGTATCTAAGTATCCAATTTCAAATTTGATACCTGACATAAATGTATTGAATTCAAATATAGGCTTATTCGATTCAATTAAATATAATATATATATATATATGAATATACTATAATATTGGATTACGTGTTTTGTACTCTTAATACTCTTAACCTTTTTAAAAAAAGTATTGTGTTATCGAGAGTAAAAGATACAATGGTCCTTTTTAGAAAAAAAGGACAAAACACATTAATGATACAATAGTTCAGTGATTATTATATTATTTTTCTTCATCGAGACAATCACCCATTAACCCCTCCCTCTCCCTACTTCACTTTGATAGTTTGACAAGATAGTTTCTTCTTGCCATCTCCTACCTGCAACTATGGCCAAATGATCAATAGAGCGAAGTGAGAAAACCACTAATGCCATGGATTGTTTGAGAAGTCTTAGGTGTTGCTCGTTGGGACTGGCAAACAAGACCAGGTATGGCCAAATGATCAACTCTCAGTTGTTTCTTTTCCTCACCTTTGCTTCATTTCCCTCTCCCTTCCTCATTTCATCTTCCTCCTTTTTCGCTGCTTTTTAACTTGCAACCAGAGGTAGCATGGAGAGAAAAAAGGAGATAGCACCAGGTTTTGTCGAAGACAAATGGGTTTTGTGGTGTTCCAACTTCTATCATTCGAGTCTTAGTTTCTACCTGGTGTAGCCACCCAAGCTCCTTCATTTCTTGCTTTCTCTGTTATTTTTTTTCAGATTTTTTAGGTGTTTTTCTGATTTTATTTTCTTCTTATTCTTGGTCTTTTGAGGTTGTTTCTTTTGTGCTCATAAGGATCTTTCCTTCAAAGGAGATTTGGTGTCAGCCTGTACCCCCAAAAGTTCAGGCTTTTTGTTGGGAGGTGGTTATCCAAAAAATCAATACTTTAGATTTGTTGCAAAGAAAAAGGCCAAATGTTTGCCTATCATCCCATGTTTGTAGCCTCTACTTGGGATCTGGCGAGACGATCACACACCTATTGATTTCTTGTCCATTTGTATGCTTTATTTGGACTTGGTTCTCTTCTATCTTTGGTTTTAGGTGGACACCTCCCATAGATGTGGCAAGCCTTTTTGACCCAAGCTTTTTCAGGCAATCGAAGAGGTGTGGAAGATTAATGTGGAGAGCCACAAGAGCAGCTATCTTATGGCCAGTTTGGGAAGAAAGGAATAATAGAATCTTTAAAGGCATAGAGAAGTCCAAGGAGGCAATTGTAGAAAGGATAATTATTATGACTATTCATTGGTTGAAAACTTTGGATTTGTTTAAAGACTTCTCAGCTGAAGACATTTACAGGAATTGGGAAGTGGTGGTTTCTACAACTTCCACGAAATCTATTGTGCAGGAATTGTGGTCCCTACCAATACAACAAAGAGTAAAATTGAATTTTGATGGGAGTTCAAGAGGTAACTTGGGCCCTTCAGGTATAGGAGAAGTTTTCAGAGATGAAAATGGCAGAATTGTGACTTTGTTTTCAAGACCAATAGGAGTGGGGGACTCATTGAGAGTGGAGGTGATGGTCTTCCTTCAAGGTGTAAGATATGCAAAACAGTTGGGATTACACCAAATTGAGATTGAGGGAGACTCTAAATTGTTGATCGAGTGGCTGCAATCTGATAAATTGGGAGCCTGGATTTATAGACAGTCCATAAGGGAAATCCACAATACAACAAGGGAGATCGGTGCATGCTTCAAATGGACAAGGAGGTTAGCTAATGGTTTAGCTTTGACACGCTGGCTAAACAAGGGATTGTGAGGGAGAGTATGTTTTGGGCAGTTTTGTAAGAAAGATAATTGGGGCTCAACACCTACTTAGGGGTTGACAGTTGTACTTAAATCTGGAAAGTTATTTAATGAAGTTACCGTTTCCAATAAAAAAAATCAATATTTATAGAATAGCCAAATTCGAATCGATTTGAATATTCGATATTTTAAATGAATTCGGATTCAATTTATATTTTTGAATGACCAACGGATATTGGATCAAATTCAAATAAGCTATTCTTTAATCAGAACTGAATATGAATATCGTCTAGTTCTATTCGAATTCGGTCCATTTACAAGCCTAGTAGCAACCCTGAAGATCTCCTACTGTCACCTTTAACAGAGCAATAAAATAATTGGAAGCTTCTTTTCACATAAGGATGTGTGAGGACAAAATTTGTAATAATAAGAGTCTAAATAAAACAAGCCTCTCCAATACCCAAAACATAGAACAACCTTCATTTTAAAAACCCAAAACAAGTTGTCTTCAAACCCCAAAACCTAGATGTGAAACAAGTTTCATGTACACAATTGCATGTTTCCTCAGTACTTATAAATAGCTAAGTTTATTTGATGAAATTTAAGTTTCTTTGCCCTTCTCAAAATTTTAGATGGTATTAGAGCAAAACCAGGTTCCTTTGTTTTGAGTCCATCTACTTTTGTCTCCGGTGATTTGACTTCATCCTTTGTATCAGTCTTTTCAAATCTGAATTGTTGCATCTTGTTAATCGTGGAAAGTGACAAAAATCCTAATAGATCTGTTAAATGTCTAACACATTATTTATACTTATCTGAGTGAAGTAACTTTAGTAATGGGATTAGGGTTCTTTCTAGACCAATTTCTCATTGTTTTTCTGAAATTTTCAACTTACCTAAATCAAAAAGTGATATCTTTTTTAGGACAAATTCACTTTGGAATTAACAAAAAAATCTGAATACAAGCAACCTGCTAATCTCTTGTAGAGATATGGTTTTCCTAATATCTCAACTAACATGAACGGAAAGAGTCAATTCTCATTTAAGAAGAGTGGAAGGAGAGAAGAGGGGTAAAAATAGGATTATAAAAGATTTTAATGAACATTTTAAACAGTCCTAAACGTTTTACTAACAAATGGCCTATTGATGTTATGAGGGGTATCTTATTTGAAATTATATAGGATACAATTAAGTGGTTTTTAGGTATATATATATATATATATATATATATATATATATATATATATATATATATATATAAGTATATATCCCGTATAGATATTCTATTTTTTGTAAAAAGTAAAACTAAATGTAACCAAGTATCATTGAGACTTGAGACTTGAGACACTCCTATCCCTAACTTGACTACAAAGCCCTTTGAAAGAGAAAAACTGTACATGGATGTTTTCTCTCTTTTTTTAGCAAAATGTAGATAGACCTTATTACATTCATATTATCTCTTGTCAAAAATTGAAACTTAGGCAAAATCGAGAATCCTTTTTCTTGTTAAGTCTATTAATAATATAATTTTGATGTTTCGGTTTTGAGAAACTTTTCCTAGTTGAGCCCATTGGCATGTTCGGCTTTTCCGAATTTTGTAGCCCAAAAATGGGTGGTAGGCTAGGCCTAGGCCTCTCTTAAGACCCCTACAAGGATTAAAGTATCGGTATCGAATATCGTATCGAACAATTTGGATACGGATATAAATACAAATACACTTTCGAAACGCATGGATACACTAGAAAATACATACAAATTCCACAAACACATTAATAACACCAAATTTAAGACTAAGATTATATTAAATTCTCAAATGCAAATTAAACTATCAACTAAAGTATATAAAATTTTTTAAAATTTTAAGATACATATCATATACAAATTCATAATTTTTAATCACTAAAATAATTATTATATTATTAACATTTTTTTTCTATAAATTATATGAAATAAAAAATCATTTTTGAAATGAACATATATTAGTGGATTTGATAGATTCAATCCAATATTATATTCTTCAATATTTTATTTTTTGTAAATAATAAATATGTTGTTATTACTTATTAATGCAAATTAAAACGTTAATTAATAATTTGTAAAAATATATAAAAATTTTAAGATACATGTCATGTGGAAATTTATAAATTTTTTAATATTAAAATAATTATTCTCTTATTAATATTTTATTTGTATAAATTTTTTGATAAAAATCATCCTTTTATGTAAATGTGGATTTGGTAGATCATTTGTTCTATTAGTTTATAAAATATTATTTTTACAAATTATTGTTTTGAATAGTTAGAGTTGTTAAATATAAACACGTGGATTTTGTTTAAATTGCATATAGATGCAAAAAGTAATAAAATTTATTATCACAAGATTAAATGTGGCTAGATGGTTTAGAGGTGCATTGTAAGTTGGCGTGCTTTGGTTGACTAGAGTTTGAACCACCATGTTACGTTTTTTTCTAGAGGATAGAGGGATATGACATATAACACGTACCTATATTAGTGTGTATATCGACTGATACAATGCGACGCATGTCGATACGCATTCATATCGGTTCAATACGGACGATTTATGGGATAAGCTTCTATTCATAATGTATCTTGTATTGCCTAATACCGATACAATACATCGGACATATCGTATCGATATTTAGATCCTTAGACCCCTACCATGCAGTCTTGGCACAACTCAGTTTGGCATATTGCCACCCGTATTGACCAATGAAAGAACTTCAACCCAAACTCCGAATCCTTAGCCCTGTAAAATGTTAAAATAGGAGAATTGGAATTTGTTCCTCACAAAGCTCTCTTGTCTCCTCACGGCTATATCCCATCATGTATTGGACTCCCAAGAATAATAGCACATAACTACAATTGATATTCTCTATCTACGATTGAGATATGGTGTGAGGAAAATACATGGGCCCACATTAAGTGATTGAATGGTTATGGGTCCCATATATTTTATGATTGATGTGGAGTATTATAGTTGGCTCCACAACTATTGCTAGGTAGGGCGGGTTGTATTGTGGGTCAAAATCCCTTGGCCAAGGGGTTATGCGGTGACTAGCATAACCCATCAACTGGTAGGCCTTTCTAAGGCACGGTGGGTGGCCCGAACCATTTTACACCTCTCCCTCCGATCTAGAGATGCAAATGGATCGAATCATGATGCAATCCAATCCGAGAAGATATGATGTTGTCTGATCCAAGGTGTTTCGAACCAAGGATGTTGTCAGATAATCCTACCAACTGGACGAAGCTGAGGTGGAAGTAGAAAGCCGTGCACTAGGATCTGCAACCAAGAGGGAAAGTCAAAGGCCCGAGGGGTTATTCCCTGGGTAGGTACTTCGACGCTTAAGTCAATTGAGTAGAGGTAAGTGGTTGGGCCGAGCAAGTGAGAACAATGCTAGTTCGAGTAGATAAGGTAGAGCAAAGTTGTTCAATGTCCAAAAGTCCCTTACCTTGGGCAGAAATTACCTATTTATAGTTGGACATCTGTGTTCTAAATGGATGAGGCTTCCAGGGTTGTCAAGATGAGGTTGCTCACCAAGGTCTTCAGTATGTCTCCTCTTCCCTAGCGGAGTTAACTTCCTTGTTCATGTAAGGCACTCCTTCTTGGTGTTTCTGTCATGTGTGGTGCCGGCATGGCTAGAGAGCGGATGGCCATGGAGGCCGCCATGTGGCATACTTGGTCAGCTCAACCATAACCCAAACACCACTCCCTATATCCGAAGTTAAGGAGTGTAGTGATCGGTCGTGGTTAGGCATGGAAGAGCCTAGAGTAAAGCCGGTTCGACGATCATGCCATTTCTGAGATGGATCAGCAGATGCATCTTTTCCCCTTCCCAAGGTCATGCATGTGCAGACTATGGCGTCGAATCGGCGCCGTTGATCTGACTTGATCTGGGTCATTGGTTGGCTTTATAAAAAAGGGGGGTGAAGAGCCATTTCACTTTGTCATTTGTAAAGAGTCTACTCTTTGGAGTTCAGTGAAAAATAGCCCTCGATTGGTGCTTTGGGTGTTTTGCGGTGTAGTCACTTCATTTCTTTTGGTAAGATGTCTTCATCTTCCTCGTCTTCTTGTTTTTCCTCTTCATCATTTTCGTCTGGTTTGCAGAGTAGTGAGTTCGAGCCGGGGTCTCATGTCTAGGCTGCCGCGCTTGTGGTCCGTGAACTAATGGCCACAGGGCTACGGTCGACAGTCTTGTGGATGAGGGTGTTGCGGTGGAGGAGGTCGTGATCTTTTAGGGTGCGAGGTCGAGGACGCCAAACTGGACGTCGTGTCAGATGAGGTGCCCATCGCCCCTGCACGGCTCGGTAGCCACTTTGCGTCTTCTCCCTACAAATAGACTCCCTGTATTGTATTGTCACGGTGTATGAGCTAAGGTGCCCGAGTACTAGTGAGCGGGCTACTTCAGCTCAGCCTAGTGAACTCTATATCTATGAGCATAGCCTAATAGCCGAGCTAAGATTTCCTCTGAGTGAGTGTATTGCCACAGTGTTGAGGTGGTACCATGTCCAACCGGTTCAATTAATGCCCAACTCCTTTAGTTATTTTGTTGGTCTTCCCTGCTACTGCTCTGTCCACAATGTGGACATCACCCTACTGATGTTCACCTACTTCCTGCACCTGAAGAAGCACCAGCAAGGCTATTACTTCTCAGCTCGGCAGCATAACTAGGTGCTCATCGGGACTCCCTCCTCAGTGAAGCACTGAAAGGAGAGCTTCTTCTTTGTGCGCTACTCGGGGAGCTGGCCATTCCCCACCAAGCTATACGTTTTGAGGACCAAGGTGAAGCCACCAACTAAGGCTGAGTTGTCTAGGGAGGAGTCGGCGGCCATTATGTGGATAGAGCGGATTAATGTGTAGGAGTACATGTTGTTCTCCATATTGATCCGTGTTGGGCTGATGTGCTGCACGACCAAACAATACCATTCCAGTCCGTGGGTTACATGATCTTTCTTTTCTTTAATATTTGATCTTGTTTTTACTTGGTTCTAACTTGGTGGTGTATTGTGCAGAAGCATATATGGCCAGTGCTGAAGAAAGGGCTCGATGCATGAGGGTCATGGCAGAGAGAAGGGCACAGACGGCTAGGGCTTCAGGTGCGCAGTTCGGGACCGCAGAGACACAAAGGCACTTGGCAGAGTGCACGCCTTGCCAGGGGAAGAGGCCAAGGTCTGCAGAGGTTCATGCGTCACTTCCTTGAGGCGGCCGAAGTCATTCAAGGGTTTGACCCATTTGATGCCATAGCACCCAAAGGGGATGATGCTGTTGCCGATTAGGAGCGAGCTGAAGGCCCCCTAATGGAAGACTGATGTGCTCCTTTTCCCCTTTTTTTTTCTTTATTGTATTCAGCTCGGTATGCCAAGCTTTTGATCGATGTACTAATCTTTATCATTAATGGAGAACTACATCTTTTTGCCGAGCAGATTTTGTGATACTTTTTGCTTTCTCTAAGTTGTCTTGCTTCGAAATTTGGTTGGTCGGTATGGAGTGTAGGCCGTGCTCTTGTACTTCAGGCTTGTCGGAGGCCTTCGGTTCTTATTGGCCAAGGTCTCTAGCTCAATGGGTTTGAGCTTATGCTGACAGAGGTCATTGGTCTTTGTTGGCCGAGGTCTCTAGCTTAGTGGCCTTGATCTTATGTTGAACGAGGTCGTTGATCTTCATTGACTGAGGTCTCTGGCTTGACCTTGGTTTTATTCTAGCCGAGGTGCTTCCAAGCTCTCAATGTTGCTGAAGACCTCAGTGGCACTTAGTCTTGGAGAGCTGCACTCTCTTTGGTTGGGCTAGACATGGTCTTCAGTTAGCTCTGCTCCGACTGTCAGTTGGATGGGTGTGTAGAGTTTGATGGTCATTCTCTTGCCATTATGTGGCGGGGACGTCATTCCTGCAGTACCCATTGGGGTCTTGTTCTAGCCTCAACTGTCTGTGGTTGGTTAGGTCTTTCGTGGGGTTGTCGTCGCGCTATGATCGTTGGTTTGACTTGCGCTCATCATGATCTCTCCGCTTTGGGTCATGCTAGTCTTCCTCGCTCCACGACCTCTTGAACGAAGATAGGTTCCTTTGTGAGCTAGCTATGGTGTTGTTTTGTGGGTCGGGCTATTGGAGGAGTCATGCTTTTGTCTGCTCGGCTATGTTCCAGTTTGGCCAACCGTTCTCCCAGCTCTCTGATCTCAGTGTCTCTGTCGGCTGGGGTCACATCCATGAGATTTTCTCCTTCTGGGATTGCAAACCGATCTCGAACCGAACTAGACTCGGCTATCGAGATTGGTAGTTATTGTAGACATTGGCCAAGTCGTTCCTTAGCTGGTACTCAGATGGAATAATGTGACTTGCTGTGGATGTCATGTGCACGGGACTGGGCTAGGGAGTCTAGTCTTCTAGATGACTGCTGCTTTTCACGGTCGAACCAGGCCCTTTACCTGTCTGTGTGGCGCTTTTTGGGGTCCTCGGTATGAGGATTAGCCATGGTAAGTGCCTACGCGACAAGGGAAAATGGTCTAAGGGGCTTGAGCCTTCTGTCCTAGTGTCTCCATTATTGCAAGAATGTGATCGACTTTCTGTTGCATTGCCTGGAATTGTGTAGACTTGTTCATGGGTCGGGTAGGCCGACGGCCTAGCCTGACCCTCGGACGGGTTTGCGCATGAACTTTAGCTTGCGGGCTTGACCTCTGGCCTGAAAGCCCGAGACTGACTATTTTATGGACTGGGCTTGGGATTTGTCACAAAAGCCCAGCCCGTGCCCATCCCGACCCGACATTTTGTATTTTATTGTAAACCCTAGCCGATTAACCTTTCCTGATGAGAATGCAAAATATCATATTTTTCTCCCCTGATGTTTATCTTTTATACTTATTTGGTGCCTAAATGTACTTATTATTCTTATATTTTGATTTAGGATGCAAATAAAGGCATTAAGTGAAAAAAGAAGCTAATTGGGCAATTCTAGACAGTTTCGGCATTGCTTCGTAATCTGGGCATAATTCTCTCATCCGATCTCCAATTGAGATGATTCAAGATGCTTTGGAACGATAAGGAAAATCTCTAAAAATTTCATGTTTTGAATTTTGAGAGATACTAGATGCATCGAGGTTAGAATCGGGCTCGAAGTAGCTGCACCTACACTGTTGACGTGCTGGAAACGTTTCTTCGACCACAAGTTTAATATGTGGAAATCACCACTCTCCCACTTGCATTAGAACTTTATTTTATTTTATTTTTAATATTTTCCCTGATAAGTCAGAATTGGAGATTGTTATCTTAGGATAATTTTTAGGAGATTTTGTAGGCTTCTCTTGGGGAAGGGGAAGTAGAGAGAAAAAAAAAGAAAAAAAAAGAAAAAGAATTATCAGACCTAAGAGTAGTGGCACCTCTCTTCTCCTCTCTAATTCTTCCTTGAGTTCTTCATCATGTCCCTACATGGCTAAACTTTGATACTTGGTCGAAGGAAACGGAAGCCTCAAAAACATCAAAACTGTGAGATCTAATTTAATTTTTATTGTTTAATTCATGCTTTGAGTGTCGAATGTTCTTCTATGCCTATTTTCATGATTGTCTCGTTTAATAGCTAGGAGGCCTACTAGTTCTTTATTCGTTGCAATCTGCTGTTAGGTTTGATATCAGATCCGTAATTGTTTGATTCATCTAATCTACAAAGCAACTAGGATTTAATGATTTGTTGAGACAAAAGTTGTTAGATCTTAGGAAGAACATTCGACTAAATTAAATACAATCGCTTGTGCTTGTGTTGTTTAGCTTCATCGATCTCTCTCTGATTCTTACAGCTACTACTAGATTAAATCTTTAACGCTTGTTTCGGGTTATTTAGTAGTAAGGGTTAAGTAGATCACTTGTTTTCTAATTAATTGCAACCTAGGAGAGATAGGAAAATAGTTCCAACGGTGATTATTCAAGGTGTGAATTGATATATTTTTGCATCGATGATTAGTGGTAAAATTCTGATGGTGGATGTTGACTTGGACCAAGATTTGCTCTTTTGATTAATTTTGATATTTCAAATTCAATTGTTCCTTATTTGTTTTATTTTTATTTGTTTTTGTTATACTCAAACTCCCCCTCCTTGTTCACGTAGCACAAAACTGGGCTAGATACTCTTTGTGGGAACGATCCTTACTCGCACTACTGCATGTGTTTTTAGGAGTATAGGTTTCATTTTTGGGTGCCTGCGGCAGCTCACCAAATTTTGGCGCCGTTGTCGGGGAGTCTTTCTAGTTTATTTTTGTGCTTCTTGTGATCCTTATTTCGTTCTTGAAATTTTTGAAAAAAAAAATAGGGGTAATTGCTTTGATTGTTTGTGTTTTAGCATAGATTTTTTTTTATTATTTCTTTAGATTTTTCCTGATATGTCTTTCAAGGTTTATTAGGGTTTCCTTGATTTATGACTATAACTCGATTTTCTAATCAAGGTGGTTTGCAGTATGATCCAGAAATAACGGGAGCCCCGAGATGGGGAAAAGGCTCTAGAGCGGTTAGATGTGTTCTTAGGCATGGTTTTTTTGAGTGCGCGAAAGGAGATTTGGAAAATGGCTTTTTGTGCGTTTCCCATAGATGACGCCAATCTGATGATATCCAATCCAAGGTGCTTCGAACCGAGGGCACAATTAGATAATCCTACCAACTAGACGAAGCCAAGGTAGAAGGATGAATCTGCACACTAGGATCTACAACCAAGAGGGAAAGTAAGAGGCCTGAGGAGTTATTCCCTAGGTAGGTACTTCGACGCTCAAGTCAGTTGAATATAGGTAAGTTGTTGGGCCGAGAAAGTGTGAACAATGCTAGTCCGAGCAGAGAAGGTAGAGCAAAGGTGTTCAAAGTCCAAAAGTCCCTTACCCTAGGTGGAGATTACCTATTTATAGTTGGACGTTTGTTTTCTAAACGAATGAGGCTTCTAGGGTTTTCGGGATGAGGTTGCTCGCTGAGGTCTTCGGGATGTCTCCTCTTCCCCAACGGAGTTAAATTCCTTGTCCGTGCAAGGCACTCCTTCTTGGTGTTTCTGTCATGCGTGGTGCTGACGTGGCTAGAGAGAGAAGATGGTCGCAGAGGCTGACACGTGGCATCCTTGGCCAGCTCAACCATAACCCAAATAGGTCCCATATATTTTATAATTGATGTGGAGTATTATAAAGGTGGGTTGTGTTGTGGGTCAAAATCCCATGGACAAGGGGTTGTGTGGTGCCTAGCATGACCCGTCAGCTAGCAGGCCTTTCTAAGGCATGGTGGGCAGCCCAGACCGTTTTACACCTCTCCCGCCGAGCTAGAGGTGCAAATGGATCGAATCATGATCCAATCCAATCCGAGAAGATCTGATCCAATATATATTTATATATTTATAAATAAAATATATAATACATATAAATGTTATTTATTTATAAATATATTTTTTATGTTATATTTTTATAAATTTGTTATATTATTTATTTTTTTATAAAAAAACATATATATATATGATGAAAGTAATTACAAAATAATTATATATTTTTTATTTTACTCTATTTAAATTAGTATATTTTATTTATTTAATATATATATTAAAATTGGTCTGTCCACATCACCATACCTCTCCTTGTTTCAAACCCCCTTCCTAATTTTCTTTTCTTTTTGAATTTTAATTTTTAATTCCACATAATTACCCATTAAACCAACATATGCTTAACTATTTCTAACAACCATAAAGAAAGAGGGATTTGCTTTTCTAATATTTAGCCAAGTGGCACCACTTTCCCCCACTTCCTCCTAAATTGTCTCTAATTCCTATTTATCTCTTAAATTATCTCTAACTCCTATTTATCTCTTAAATTATCTCTAATTTAGTAGAGAGATTCTCTCACAAACTATCTCTAATTCCTATTTATCCTCTCCCCCCACTTTTTATCTATATCTATCTAAAGAAAGTTTCAATTAAAAAAATTAAGAACTATTTAAATGTTATAACAAAATTATATACTAAATTTAAAATATTTATTCAAAACACAAAAAAATTAATAGATTTAATTATATTTGTATTATTAATAAATCAATATTTTTACAAAGTTCATCATGAAATTATGTAGTAACAATATAAATTATAATTTTATTACTTATTCAATTTAATGTTATTTAAATAATAAAAATTTAATATTAAAAAATAAAACATTATTTAAATATCTCAATAACTTAAAATCTTAAATAAAAAACATTAAAAGTAGCTAAATAATATAACAAAATATTTAATTTTATGTAATAGCATTAAAATAAATAAAATTCGAATAATGAAAATTTTTAAATATTTTACATATTATTTAAATATTTACCATGACAAAATATTAAATAGTTAAAATAATGAAATTATGTAATAAATTAAAAAAATCCTACAAGTAGAAAAATAATTATAATAGAATTCATAATATTCATATTAATAATAATTTAATATTTTACAAAATTAATAGCAATTTATGTATCAATAGTACAATTATAATTCTATGGATTGTTAAACTGAATAAATAATTAATATTTTAAGAACTTAAATAACAATATTATTTCAATAACTAAATAGTATTGTAAATAACTAATTTCATTTATATCAATTAATAGTTATAGAAAATAACTATCAACAAAATTATATTTATTAGTAATAATTTTACAATAATAGTGTATATTCCTTATATATTTATATATACTATAGTTAATATTTATTTTATTTTCAGTAATTATTTATTGTTTTTTATAATATGATTTCAATAATTATTTATGCTTGTATTTTTAATTTCGTTATTTAATAGAAAATTATCAATAATTATTGGAGATTAAACAACTATTATTTAACTTTTGAAATTTAATTTATCGTATTTATTGTATTTTTGTTATAAATTTATTTTTAGTAATTATATATTTTTTATAATGTATAGATTAATACTTATTAGAGATTAAAATATTATTTAAGATTACACTATTTATTGACTAATTTAGTATATTTTTAGTATTTATTATATTTCTGTAATTATTGTATTTTTATTATATATCTATTATATTTTCATTATAAACTTATTTTCAATGATTGTGTATGTTTGCTATAAATTTTCAATAATTATTGGAGATTAAACTATTGTTATTTATTAGAGATTAGACTATAAATTTAGTTGAAATTTGGAGTGTTCAATGATTGGTTCAGTTTAGTTGCAGGTTGTTTCACCAACCAAATTGATCTAGTCAAGCTTGTAGTTTGTCACTCAAAACCGATTGACCATTAGCGAAAACCCACCAACTCAGGTTGTATTGATTTGGGTCTATTTTTGGTTTAGTTTGTTTGTTCAAAAGATTTAAACTTAAAAATTAACTTTAAATTTCATAAATTACAACAATATTATTAAAAAATAAATTACAAAAATTAAATCTATGATATAAAATATTTTAGACTAACAGATATGGGAATTTTCTTACTTTCCCGTATTAAAAAATTAAATTTAAAATATAAAATATTAATATATATTTATTAAACCAAAACCGATCTGAAATGCTAGAAAACCGACCAACTCGAGTTGAGTTTAATCGTTTATTAAAAAGTTAAAATATAAAACAATTATATACTCTTATTTATTTCTATTGTTTAACTTTCGCTTAACAAAGCAGGGGTCCTCGTTACCATGCCTCTCCTTGTTCTATTATCCCCACCTTGCATTTTCTTTGACTTTCTCTCCTCTTCCCTTCCCACCACTCCCATTAAGCCATATCACCCAATTACCTAAAAATATTACTTTAATCTCTCTCCTAAGGTATTTCATTTAAACCAATAGGAAAATATCATGTTGCTCCACTCCCTAATCAATTCCTAAAATGCATTCCCCCCATTTTATATTCACTCTCCCTCATTTAAAATATTCATATAAATAGTTAAATACGATTAATATTTAATCCCACCCATATTCAATGAGTATTAAATAGTGTTATTACCAAAAGTTAATAAAATGCGGTTAGTAAATTGCCAAAAATTAAATATTCTTATTAATACACTTAGTAAATTACTAAAAATTAATAAATATTGTTATTAACTAACTCATTAACAACATTTTAATGAAATTGAAAACTCTTTAACTTATTTCTATAAAATTGAAAATTATATTTAACAATTATCAAAAAGTATAAGATTTTAGTTATTGTTTTTATTATAATTAATAACCAAATACAAATGGGGGAACAAAATATTATAATGTTAGAAAATGAAATTATTAATTAATTTATATTAAAAAATAAAGATAAATTAGTGTAATTTTGTTAGTAAACTATCAAATAAAAAAATATAATTAATAACAATTTAAAAAGATTCAATAAATCCCCATAGTTACACAAATATAATAAAATTTTCATAAAACTATATTGTGGTAAAATAATATTTTTGAAATTAAAAGATATAAAGTATTTGAAAGTTTATTTAAAATGCATTAAATAATTATTGAAAATTATTAGAATATTTTGGAAATTTTAGGAAAATTTATTACATTTGATAGATTTTTTAAAACCATTGAAAAACTATGTAATTTCCATTGAAAATTATTGAAAATTATTAAAGATAAATGACTATGGGAAATGGAAAACTATAATTTCAACAAATAATTACACAAATTATTATGATAAATTAGTATAATATTGAAAAAAGGAAATTATTGGTAGTTTAATTAGAAATTATAAGATAAATTAGTATAATTCTATAAGTAAACCATTTAAAAAGAAAATAAATTATTTAACAAAAATTTAAATAAATTTGAATAGATTTTCAAAATTACACAAGTACAATAAATTTTCCAAAATTTTCATAAAATTACATTTTTGAATATTAAAGACAATTTAGTGTACTTTTAGAAATTTACCATGTAGTTGATACTCAATATATCCTTTTGATCAAATTGAATATTGGGTTGACGGGGACAGTGTTTTCAAAACTGGATCAAACCAGATGGTTAGACCGAAAAAATTGGAAATCGGATACCATTTCACCTCAAAACCACTTTTTGTCCAAAAACCATTTATTTGGTTAGCGAATCGTTGACCTGGGCGGTGGAACTATCTACCCGGACAACAGTTTTGGGCCTTTTTTTGTTTTTCTAATTTTATTTTTGTTAGAGCATGTCATCCATTTGGATCGAATAGTCAGACCGTTCGACCCCATAATGGTTCCCTATCTGGTCCAACTTTAAAAACCTTGGACGGGGAGTGAGTGCCTTGCCTTGAGCTTGGCTTGGTGTGCAGCATGTTCTGGCCCAAGGCCCAACCCGACCCACGGCACAACATGGCCCTGTGTAGGCTCGAGCCATGGGTCGTGCCGAACCGACCCCCCAAATTATCCTAGAGGAGGGAGGCACGCCCCAGGACACCTCGTAGGCTAGCACAGCACATCTCGCACTTTGTGCGGGCCACATGTGGGTCGTGTTGTGCCGACCCAACATGACCCAATTTACACCTCTACTTGAACTCGTCCACTATTGGGGACGAGACAAGGAAATTCGAGGATTCTCCATCCTTGATGAGGAGTGGAGTGCCTTACCCCTAAACTCGCCCAACATTGAGGAGTGGTTACATTGCCTTGAATCCGCGTGACACTGGGGACGGGGTGGGGATGGGGTAGAGTGTCTTTACTATGGGGCAGGGAAAGGAATGGGGTGCCCTGCTCTGAACCCCGTTGTCATTCCTATATAATTGTTAATTATTAGTGGAATTAATAAAAATGTTAATTTTTATAATTATTTTTATTTATTTAAAATTAATCAAAGTTTCATTTAAAAATAATAAAAAGAATAAAAACGATTAAATTTACTACAAATTATTAATAAAACTAAATTTATTAAAAAATATTTATTCATATTCAATTAACAATAATTATTTTTTATAAATTAACATTAAATGAAAAATAAATTTATTAAATCTTTAAATTTTCCCATGCATCGCACGGATCCCTACGAATAATTTATTAATTTTTTAAAAAAAAGTCGAACCAGATCAGATACGAAGATGTGATAGGATTCGAATTCAAATTGAATCGAATCGAATCCTATCAGATCTGGTCGGATCCGACATAACAAATATCGGATCGAATTCGAATCCGATCCGATTCGTTTGCATCCCTACTCCGAGGTCCGAGCACATTCTTTCTCTTGTAATGAATCAAACAAAACGGAGCCCAGAGGGTTTAGGAAACTAGGGTTTTGCCACCTTTCAGAAGAAAAAAACCAGAATCACAAACAAATCAAACAGCTAACTCCACTCTCTCCGAAGCTCGCTCTGTGATTTCTGAAGATGGGAAGCAGCCAAGCAGCCGTGTCCTTCCTCACAAACCTTGCCCGAGCAGCCTTCGGCTTCGGTGTGGGCGCAACCATCCTCAATTCTTCCCTCTACACTGTCGACGGTGGCCAACGAGCCGTCCTCTTCGATCGTTTCCGGGGAGTTCTCGACGAGACCATTGGAGAAGGTACCCACTTCTTAATCCCCTGGCTCCAGAAACCCTACATCTTCGACATCCGAACTCGTCCTCACACCTTCTCCTCCGTCTCCGGCACAAAGGACCTTCAAATGGTGAACCTCACACTCCGGGTCCTCTCCCGCCCTGAAGTCCCTCGCCTACCCACTATCTTCAAAACCCTCGGTCTCGAGTACGACGAAAAGGTCCTTCCTTCAATCGGCAACGAAGTCCTCAAAGCGGTCGTCGCCCAATTTAACGCCGATCAGCTCCTCACTGAACGTCCCCACGTTTCTGCCCTCGTCCGCGAGAGCTTGATTCATCGCGCCAGGGACTTCAACATTGTTCTTGATGATGTTGCTATTACTCACTTGTCCTATGGTTCTGAGTTCTCTAAGGCTGTTGAGCAGAAGCAGGTGGCACAACAGGAAGCGGAGAGGTCCAAGTTTATTGTGATGAAGGCGGAGCAGGAGAGGAGAGCAGCTATTATTAGGGCTGAAGGAGAAAGTGAGTCGGCTAAGCTGATTTCAGATGCCACTGCAGCTGCTGGGATGGGTTTGATAGAGTTGAGAAGGATTGAGGCGTCAAGAGAAATTGCTGCTACATTGGCGAAGTCACCCAATGTGGCGTATCTTCCTGGTGGAAACAACATGTTACTTGGGCTCAATCCTTCTTTGACGCCTGGGCGTTGATCATGGTAAACTTTTCTCTTTCTGTATATCTTTCTAGAAGTTAATTATTTAGTTTAGAATTAAGAATAGCAATGCTTCTGAGTTCTCTCTGTTTCTTTAACCTGTCTTGGTTCTTTACTTCTCTTTTTAATTATGATGGACTTACCAAAATTTCAAATGTCTCTTGTGTGTTTTTGTTTTTGTTTTTGTTTTTGATTTTTGATTTTTGATTTTTGATTTTTGATTTTTGTTTTTTTCTTTTGAAGTGGAGGCTTGTTTAGCGAAAGGGGCTTATAGAATACATTTTTAGCTTGAATTGGTATTTCTTGCTTGTTTTTCTGTTTGTTACCGTGACTATAATAGATATTACCTTTTTGAGGGAGACATTTGATTTTTTATTGATTTTCAATATATGTAATTTTAGAGAATATGACATTTGCATTAAGTACCAAAATACCAATGTAAGAGAGTGCAAACTGATTCACAAGCGAGGTTGCCAAGTTTCTAAGTTGAGGCTGGGGGACAACATAGCGCCTTGTAGCCTAGGGAATTTATATATAACTTTTAGATGATTGTCACTTGTTCCCCTTTTCCTTTATGAATTAACTAGTTTCTCTAGTTGGTGTCACAAATAGAAAGCATTAAAAGTATCCTAACATGAAAAATCAAACATTAAAGGCAGAGTTTAAATAACATTATTAAGCCTATTAAAATCCAGGGGATGGATCTCTATTGTTTTAACAAGAGAGGGAGATAAAGAGAGAATTTGTATAATGTGTTAAGTCAAAGAATAGGTGAAAGGAAACATATTAAGGGATGGGGCCATTGTTATTTTGAATGTGACAGATATATTCTTTTTTGATGAGTAAAATAGAAATTTATTAAAAGAAAAAGATAAGTTACATGTAGTAGGTGACAAGATGACACCTAGCTTACAGAACAGAGCAAAAACTGAACTGGGTACAGTCCAAAACTAAGACTGGTACACACACATCATTGAATCTCAAGCAAACTCCAGAAATTTCCCCCCAAATCTGATCTGTTTACTTGATCGAAATCTGGTAACACCCAAACCCATTCTGCAATCAACTTCCCTACCAGAGCCACCAGAACTTCTGTGTTCTTGAGTTTGTCTTCAAAGATATAGAGTAGAGATTGAGAACTTCTGTGACAGATATAGAGTAGAGGTTGTAAAAGTGTGGTTAATTGCAGAGAAAGGGAAAAAGGGCTGAGCCTTTATTCTGTGGTTATGGTTAGAAAGACAGATGGGAGTAATTATATAAGATTAAAAAATGAAACAAGGTACAAAACTCCTTTTTTTTTTTTTAAGAGAAGGTAAAGTATATTGTATCATATGTGAAAATGGATGGCTGTACATGGGGTGAGACTTCCTCAAGAAAACCTTAAGGAAGATAATTACAAAATGAGGGCATCTGTAGAAATATTGTGCCTTTTCCCAGGAGAAACTTTTTGCTAACATGTTGTGTACAATTTCGTCAGTATGAGAGGATTTTCCTTGAAAAATTCCGTTGTTCCTCTCCATCCAAATTGTCCAAAGTGCAGCTGCGGGAAAATTATGCCATTAACAAAGAGGCCTTCAGCTCTCCAACTGTTAGGAAGTTCAAAACTGTGTTGGGAAAGACCCACATAAATGCAGATTAGCCAACAAATGGTTCCAATGATGATTATGCTGAGAGGGCAATGCAGAAAAGGGTGGTCTGGAGTCTCTTGAGAAGCATTGCAAAGAGGACAGTTGGGGGAGTTTATGGGAATACCTCGCTTAGCTTATCTTTAGTAAGGCATTTGCCATGGGCTGCAGTTCAGACTTGGAAAGCAACTTTTGGTGGCACTTTCTGTGCCCAAACAACTTTATGTGGGAAAGTGGGTACATTCAAACTGAGGTGCTGCATCATGGATTTGACTGAGAAAATTCTCCTGTACCATTTCCAAATTCTACTGCCCTCTTCTGTGTTGATAGGCTGAAATTGCTGAAGATGGAGGAGCATATTTTCTAAATTTTCAATCTCCCAGTCAAACAAGTTTCTTCTGAAAACAGGGGACCAATGACCAATAGCTCCTTCGTTAGTGAAGGTCTCAGCAATTGTTGCCTTTGTTTTTGGCTGAATTAAAGAGGCTAGGGTAGATTTCAGCCGAGGACCTATCTCCACACCACAAGTCCAACCAGAATCTTTTAGACATCCACCATTGCCCAGCTTGCTTACAATGCCTTCTAGGAATTGTGCTTAAGTTTTCTGAATGACCTTCCACAATGCAATGGTTGTACTTAGGTGGCACTCGTTAAGTTTTGAGGGCTGGACTTGGTGCAGTTTAAATTTTTAAGTCGGGCACCTGACTTGCACCCCTATTATTTTATTTCTCTTTAAGTTGAAAATTGATTTCCTATAGTGCCCATTGCACCTTTTTAAGTTTTAACTTGTTTATGCAATATGATATGGTGTAGCTGTACTACTCTCAAAATTATTACACCTCCCCATATGGAAACACTAAAGTGAGGCAGAAGGTGATCCCAAAATAAATGCCTTATTGCTAGGCACCGGCTTGACAACTATTTTGGTGTTTGGCTGCTTCTTTTCTTCTCTTTGCTTTCGCTAGTGCATCTGGAGTTAGAAGATGTTCAATGTCTTAATTATATACCCCAAATATTTTATAATCACACCTATTCAACGGACCTCCGGGTTTTTTCTACAAGAAACTCAAAGGCCTAGAGTCAAGAATGCTTCAGTTGAAGCTCCCTATTTGGAACTTCAGATTGACTTTCTTGGGCTGTGTTTGTCAAATCTTGTTACCAATAGTTACCAAACCAAGGGGCCTGTTTGGGAGGGATGAAGCTTTGGTTGAGTTGCTTTGGAGAAGCTACTAAAAGAAGCTTGAATAGAAAGCTATTTTTTTGGCTGAAGGACAGCAAATTTGGGCATTCCGAAGTTCAGAAACTTTTGCTGGATAGACAGGTTGATGAATGCATTGCTTTGCTGGAGAAATTAGAGAAGGTGGAAATTTCAGATGAGCAAGGGATGAATTATGGTGGAAAGAAGGCTCAAATGGGAAATTCTCTGTGAAATCATACTACCTTGCTCTTTGTAGGGACAATACAAGTTTAAACCACGTTGGAGGTGTTTGGGGAAATCTGATTCCACTTCCCCTTAGGGTTGAAGCCTTTGCATGGCTTGTGGTAATGGACAGTATTTGAAAGTGGACCACCTGAAACCAAGAGGATTTAACTTGGTTAACATGTGCTATCTTTGTGAAGAGCAGGAGCAAAACATTTTCCATTTGTTTTTTTTTTCTTGCAAGTTTGCTGGTTTTACATGGAATCTATTTATAGTTGTTTGTTTGGGGAAACCCGATTCCCCCTAGGGTTGAAGCCTTTGCATGGCTTGTGGCAATGGACAGTATTTTGAAAGTGGATCACCTGAAATCAAGAGGATTTAACTTGGTTAACATGTGCTATCTTTGTGAAGAGCAGGAGCAAAACATTTTCCATTTGTTTTTTTTTCTTGCAAGTTTGCTGGTTTTACATGGAATCTATTTATAGTTGTTTGTTTGGGGAAACCCGATTCCCCCTAGGGTTGAAGCCTTTGCATGGCTTGTGGCAATGGACAGTATTTTGAAAGTGGATCACCTGAAATCAAGAGGATTTAACTTGGTTAACATGTGCTATCTTTGTGAAGAGCAGGAGCAAAACATTTTCCATTTGTTTTTTTTTCTTGCAAGTTTGCTGGTTTTACATGGAATCTATTTATAGTTGTTTGTTTGGGGAAACCCGATTCCCCCTAGGGTTGAAGCCTTTGCATGGCTTGTGGCAATGGACAGTATTTTGAAAGTGGATCACCTGAAATCAAGAGGATTTAACTTAGTTAACACGTGCTATCTTTGTGAAGAGCAGGAGCAAAATATTTGCCGTTTGTTTGTTTTTTTTTTCTTGCAAGTTTGCTGGTTTTATATGGAATTTGTTTATAGGTATGTTTGGGGTATGAGATTTTCTTCCAAGATCACCTGCAACAATTTTCTCCTCATGGCCGAAGATAAGAGGATGCAGAAAAGCAAAAATAATTTGGATTGCATCATTTTTGCAATATATTAGAACATCTGGAAGGAAAGAAATAGAAGAATTTTTGAAGACAAATCTTAGCCAATGGACAGGATATTGGCGGCAATTAGCAAATTCGTTGGAGAGTGGGTGCTGATGCTACCGAAATTTACACAAGTCTTAAAGGAGGATCTTGGGGATAAACTTGAGGAAGTGTTGGGGTTTCAATTGTGTAATTTGGAAAATCTTGTATGATTAGTTTAGCAATTTTCGGTTGTTTTCTTGTATGTGGTGATTCCTTATCACCTATCAGGATGTATCCCTTTTTTTTTCTTTTAATGAAATTTCATTTTTACTATAAAAAATCTAACTGTTGCCTCTTGCACCCCACCAATGTATATGTCTACTCTAATAGACAACTCTGGATTTTTCTTGATCATTTATTAATTTGTAGGTTAAGGGTTGGAAGTATGTTGGCCTCTTTTCGGGAGTGGGGGGTGCCTTTACAACTGCAGTTTTTGGCCTTGCATTTTCATTTAGAGCATAACTTTTGGCTGGTCTTCTAGAGAGGTTTTTTTTTTTTTTTTTTCCCTCTTAGAGTGTGTTAATTAGTGCTGATTAAACTAATAGTCCTTGTGCAACTTTTCCTGTTCTGTTATTTATATTATTAATCATAGTCTCCGCTTCAAAAGAAAAAAAAATCATAGTCTCTAATATGTACTATTATTTTTGTCACAGGTTTGTTTCAGAACATGATAATGTTGGGCTCCAATGCAATGTTGAGCTTTACCTATAAAAAAAAGAATGCAATGTTGAGCTTTGGTTTATATTAAGCACATTCAATGGAAGTTTCTTACAAACATTTGGTGCTTTTTCCTCTGAAACTATATATGTCAACCAGAACTTTTATGTAGATGGAAATTATAGATTAAAAAATTGTTGGTGTTTACCGGTTATGAATCAAATAACAGCAGCATTATTTCCATTTTGAAATCCCAAGTTAGAAAAATAATCAATTGAACATTAAACTTAGAATCAGTATCAACCAGAAAGGTGAAACACAAAAATAGAGAAAAATAAAGAAAGTGTCATTAAAACTAGGACTGTATATAGCTTCACAAATGTATGCATGCTCATCTTATTCTTTTACATTTTCATACATTTTTAAACATTTTTCTGCTAATTCTTATTTCGCATGAATCATCATCATCATTCATGCCTTATTTGAACTATATGGGGTTGGCTACATGAATGTTGTTTCACCACTCCATTAAACCATATCCACTGTTAAATTATCAGTTCTTAAATCATTTCTTACTACTAGCCATGCCCATTTTGGTCTAACCCATTTTAGCCTATTCTCTCATTATATCACTTATTGGAGCTATTCATAGGTTTGATGGTGTCATTCCTGATTCAATATTTTCTAATTTTGAATATGTTTTTTGATTGCCCAACAATTTGCTCTATATAACATAGTTGGCCTTATACTTGTTTTATAGAAAATTTCTTTTAAGTGGTATTCTCATATCACACAAATGTTCCGATGCATCCCTTTATTTTACTTAATCTGTTCTAATCCTTTGGGTGACATTCTTTTCAATCCCTCTCTTGTTGCGAATATTGAACCAAAATACTAAAAATGGTTATATTGAATTTTCTTTTGATCTCTAATTCTAAGTTTATCTTGATTTACACTCCTATAATTATTAAATTTATGTCATATACTTTGTTTTAGGCCTATTTATTTTAAAACCATTTATTTCTAAAGCATTTGTCCATAAGCTTAATTTTGCATTTAATCCTTTATTAGTTTTATCAATTAAACAATGTCAATTGAAAACAATATACACCATGGAACTTTCTGAATATGTTTAGTTAATTCATTTATGATCAATGCAAATAGTAAGTGTTAAATGTTGAGCTCTAGTGAAGACCTATTATAATTATGAAATCTGAAGTCTCTCCTACTTTGAACTTTATTATTTTTCAAAATTCACCATATTATCTCTCTAGGAATTCTATCATAAGTTTTTTTAGATTAATAAATACCATATGAAGTTAAGTTTTCTATTAATCGTCTCAAAAGAAATATAGCTTTCATGGTTGATCTCCTTGGCATAAAGCCAAATTGGTTTTCTAATATAGTTGTTTCCTTTCACCTATTAGATCTCTAATATACTTGTTTCAAGTTGTAATCTTTGTTCAATTATTCTTTCTCAAAGTTTCATATTGTAGTTCATGAGTTTAGTTTTTTGATAGTTATTACAATTTTGCTTATCACCTTTATTGTTAAATATAGACATTATATTACTATTTTTCCAATCATCAGGCATCTTTTTTTCTTTATTATTTTGTTAAATAGCTTATTTAGTCATAACAAATCTATATCTCCCATACCTTTCACTTCTATTGGAATCCTATAAGGTTTTAATGCCTTTTTCCTTCGTTTTAGTTAATGTCTCTTTTATTTCAATAAGTTTAATTCTATGAACGTATGTATTATTTTTAATCTTATTGTTTTCCCATCTTTGTTTCATTTTCTCATTTTTATCAACACTCTTTGATCTTCATTTTTAATGCACCTAACATGGTTTAAATCTCTACCCTTTCTCTCAGTTTTGTTTGCTTATACACTACTTTTCTCCCTCTTTAATGCCTAATTTATGGTAAAGCTCATCATAAGCTTACATTTAGCTTCATTCACTTTATTTCTTATAGTTTTATATTTTTTCTAACTTTTTGTACTTTAGTTTTCTATCATTCTTTGTAACATGTTTATTTTAATTTGACTATATTTTAAATCTCTTCATTCTCCCACCAAGTTTTTAATGCTTTTCCATTTTCCTTTAAATTTTCCTAAGATTTCCTTTGCTACCTTCTTTAGTTTATCATTTCAAGCCAGATATAATTAATATTTCTAAGTTCTAATTTCCACCTAATTTTTGGACACGTATTTTCTTTCCTATTTCTCTTCAAAATTTGTATTGTTAACCTTTCTCTTGGAATAACTTTACAGTTTTTATACATCAATCGTTCTGTTTTCTTAACATAAAGCTATTTGGTTTATGCTTGATCTACTTTTAAATGTTATTAAGTGCTCATCATTCTTTTGAAAAAGGTGTTTAAAATTGCCATATCATAAACTATTACAGAATCTAATATTGTACCTTCTGAATTATTTTTCTCCCCAAATCCAAATCGAAATTTTTTATGTACCATACCATATCTTAAAGAAAATTATTTTTTAATGTTTTATTTTAAATCTACTTCAGATGCATAAGCATTAATTATGCTAATGACTTTTTCCCCTAAAACAAGTTTAATTAAAATAAGGTAAAATACATAAATTATCCAATCTTTTAGCAAATATGAGTGTTTTGATCACTCAATCTTGACTATGGATATGGTGGGTAGTGATTGAGTATAAAGGAGTCACTATTATCATCCATCAAAGTCTAACTGAATACATTCCTCAGTTAAATCATTAGGCCTTCTACTAGTAATTTGAGGACATGGCAAGTCATCTTTTTGACAATTACAATGTAATCATCGACAACAAAGCTGCAAAGATAATGCAAAACAAACTTACAAACTGAAGCCACCAAGTTCTTGCCCTAGTTTGAGAAAGAAAAGGCCTCTTGACCCATTTGGATATGGAAACAAGAGAGTTGAACCAAACAGAGATGTTGGTTGGATTGAATAACTTCTCTTTAATACCAACCCTGAATCCATTTTTCAGAGATATCTTATCATTTTCATAGAATACCCAAAAATATTTTGGTAAGAAATAAAGAGGAACAAAATTTGATACGTGATTTATTTTTATGTTAATTCTTTTCTTTCTTTTCTTCTACAGTAGTTCAACATTCATCTTGTGAGATTTATAAGGTTGTTTTACATTGTTTTTGTAGCTTTACTGTCAATGACTAACAAGTGGTTTGAGATTGGGGAGAATGTTACTTGATTCAGATTCAACAACTGTCAAGGATTCAGTCAAAATTGAACTTTAAAGCTGAAGATGATGCAACCGAAATTGCCAGAATTTGATCCTAGTCAATTGATGTGAATTGATGTTGATGTTGTGCACTTCAAAAATCTCCAATTGAATGTAGCAATTGATCACTTATAAGGCTTGCATTTTTGTTGGAAAAACTAGAGAAAAGAGAGAAGAAAGTCTTCAACCTTGGTCGAACTAAGGTTTGGAAGAACAATTGTTGATGTTAATGTGTGTTTCAATTCTCCTACACTTATATAGAGTTGGACTCCTAAAGTCCTAAAAGGAGTTTCTTAATCAGATTTCAAACTAAATTAGATAACTTCTAATTAGGAAATAATCCTAATTAAATTAGGATCATAGAGAACAATAAACTTCCCTAATTTGACCCATAATCTCTAACAACCTAACTTCCTATTCAAAGTAGGCCAATGACTAGTCAATTTGAACTAAACCTCCTAACGAGGCGTTCTTTTTTCGGACTTTGAGAGGGGGGAGAGTTGGTCAATGGGATTTTGGTTCCCATTGACCAAGAATCCCATGTTCTTTTTTTCAGATTTATGTGGGGATTAGGGAAAGTTTAATTTTCTAGGTATCACTTACCAGGGTAAGTGATGCTCATCTCCTAGGTAGGTAAATAACTTTCCCATCTAGGGGGAAAGTTGTCAACACTTGAATGGGACAAAAGTGCCCTTTTTAATAATTGATTTTTATGGCTGAAATGATCATTGCCTTATTTACATGAGAAATAAAAGAACATGGGTAAATGCATTTACCTGGGTAAGTGTTTTCCAAGAAAAACTTACCCAGGTAATTGCATTTATTCGAGTAAGTAACTTATCAAAAAACGAATGGGCCTAAATAATTATTTATTTTCCCATCTCTTACTAGTCAATTTGACTTGAACCTTGTATTTGTTGCACCCACTAACCTCCCATGTAAGGCCACATGGGTTTGGGCCATATGTTGAAGCATATGGGCAAAATTCACTAGTACAATCTAGTAAATTGCCCCAATCCTATTTGTCTCAAATTTGGCCCAACACTTAAGTAGACACTTGCTCTCAACCTCTTAGCTAGTAATATGTGTATACTACCCACAGGGAAAGACCTCTTCCATGACTATAGGATACAATTTCACACTCTTTACTCAGATATATTTCAAGATTAAAAACCTTTTGCAAACCCTTTTATAAAATAAACTATTTATAAATATAAATTCATTTTATAAACTAATATCAAAACAAGTTAAAATCTATTGTTGATAATTTTAGATTTCCATTAGAGAATGTAAATTAGAATATTTTCTTTGTCCGACAAAGTGGTTGATTTTATCACAATGATCACCACTCAAGTTCTATTCCAAACTGTTTCAACGTACTTAGGTATTTGATCATAAGTGGATCTCACTAGTTGGTATATCAAAAGTAATTTAATTTAACACATGGTGAAGTATTATTATCAAGTCAGAGGTCGAGTCCAATTTTCTAGTTTTTTTTCCATCTAAGGTCTAAGGCATAACTAGAAACGGTTCTTATTTAGTGTTTCACTTAACAACCATCCATTGTATCTTAGGTCTAACCCTAGTAGTTGAGACATGCTCCACTGATTCAGCAGTGGAATAGTGTTAGCCTTGACATGATACTCCCTAAGTTTATCAGATGACTGAAAACATTCTAAGCAAACACAAGTCTTATAAATATCTAACTTAAGAGATAATTTACAGAAACATACCAAAACTAATAAAATAACAATGTTCAGATTTCATTCAATAATAAATAGGAAAATTTCCCGATAGGTACCCTATACTTTAGGTTGAGTGCCAATTTAGTATTCGAACTTAAACGTGACAATCTAGTACCCGAACTTTTGAAATGCAACAATCTAGTACCTACCGTTAATGGACCGTCTGTTATGTATATGATGTAACCTCATGTGCGATTTAAGACTTTTGAAAATGTCAAAATTACCCTTAAAAATAAAACACATTGTTCATCATTTTCTTTCTCAAGAAAATGAAATAGAGCCCAAGCCAAGCTCTCAACAGTTAAGTCCACCATTTCATTATGAAAACACAAGAGCCAGGGCTCACCGCTGGCCACCACCAAGGGGTGGTGTTCTCAGTTTAACACTGTAGCTGACACCATGGCCCACACTTGATGATCCTGATCAAGAGAGAGAGGGAGAAATACGTGAGAGGCGGAAACAGAAGCCACATCACAAATCTTTAACTATTATTTGCATCTCATTGGTTCCACCCTCCTTGTTTTTTTCATTACCCTTCGTATTTCTAGAGCAAAACCACAGCCCCCTTCTCCACCTCCTGAAAGCAGTCAACACTCACTCCAACGAGTTCGTCCCTATGTACCCGGACAGGGGAACCAAGAGAAGATGCACAAGGTTGGGGTTCCGGCTCCTGTGTTAGAATTATGACTCCATCTTCCTGTGGCTTGCCTTCTAAGAGCCCAATGAAGCTTCTCGCTGGCTGGTTGAAAGCAAGGGCTTGAACATGAGAAAACTCACCAAGATCATCTGCAACATTCCTATGATTTGAGCAAGCGAACTTCGACATCACCCAAGTTGAAATACGCGATGAAAGATAATTCATACACCTTCTTCATCATTATATCTTTCTCTTGAAATTGGTTCGAGCAGTACCCTTCTTCGCCACTTTCTGATGCAGTGGAAACCAGTTTAACTCATTGTCAGTCTACTTTACAAGTGGGAACTGGTTTCAAGAGAAAGATACAGTACCCTTCTTCGCCACTTTCTGATGTAGTACCATTGTATCTTTGTCTTGAAACCAGCTTAAGGGGTACCCAAGTTGAAATACGCGATGCGGTACCCTTATTCGTCATTGTATCAACTGATTCCCAGTTGACTTAAACGGTGAGAGTAGAATATCTTGATGGAATTCGGTAGATCAGAGCTTTAATTTCCTCACTTGAATGCTTCTCTCTCTTGATTTCCATAATTGATAGATTAGAGAGCGACAAGGCTTCTTCTTCGTCCTATTCTTCTTCTTCTTCTTCTTCTTCTTCTTCTTCACGGGAATTGAAGGCCACCCATTTTACCTCGCTACCTTTATTCGCCATCTCCAGAGCTGGAATTATTTCAGCAGAAATGCCTGCCGTTTCTTGCGAACATGCAAGTGGAAAAAGATGGGAAGTAAGATTGAAGAAATGTATAGAGTAATGAAAGATATTTGAATCCACAAATAGCCTGGTAAAGCGGTCAAACTAAAAAATAAAAAAGAAAAACCTTTAACGAATAAATTAAGAGGAAAAATGGGGATTTGCAGTGATCTCCATTATTGAATCGGGGAGCTGCTGTTAGCCTATTAGCCTATTACCTTCCGAGTAATGACCACTCGGCTTCGCTTCCGTGCAATGACCACACGCCCATTACTTATTGATCAGAGCCATTATTCTACCGGGGAGGGGAGCTGCTATTAGCCTATTACCTTTCGAGTAATGACCACTCGGCTCGCTTTCATATATTTGAATTCTTATGCTTTGTGTTTGGTTTGGTCAGTGAGAAGTTGGGATCGTTGTTGATTTATTAACAAAAGGTTGACAAAAAAAAATTAGATGACAGTTAACGGGTATTTGTGTCTTTTCCCATGATACTCAATGGCTATTAACAACAGGTACTAGATTGTTACATTTCAAAGGTTCGGGCACTAGATTGTCGCGTTTTAAAGTTTGGGTAATAAATTGGCGCTCGGCCTAAAGTATAGGGTACCTATCGGGAATTTTTCCTAATAAATATCAAATTGCATAAGTCTAATTAGAGCTAAGGGCATATAATATCTAACGGTTCCCATTTGCACTTAGGTCGAATCAGGTACAAGCCATAATCCCATACTATTCACATGTTTTTCAAACACTTTTTGTGTCACTAGCTTATTTAATAGGTCAACCACTTTATCTATTAATGTTTCTTTCTGTATTTGGATGTCCTCTCTTCCAATTATCTTCCTCAATATATGGTTCTTCCTCTCAATGTGTTTTGACTTCGAATGGGCTCTTGGATTCTTAACTTGAGCAATGACTCCAATGTTGTCTCACAATAGTGGATGTGATATATTGGTAGGTATCATACTATTTTCTTAGTACCTTTACTTGCTGTAATGTATTCGCCTTTGGTTATAGAATCCATTGTAGAGCCTTGTTTTTTGCTTCTCCAACTAACTAAGTAGGATTCCAATAGAAAGAAATATCTAGATGTAGACTTTCTATCATTCGGATTTGATTGAAAGTTGGCATCTATGTACCTTACAAGTTGTAGTGAACTACCATCAATGACTAGATAATGGTTATAGGTTCTTAGGTACTTAAATATGTTTTTCACTGCAGTCCAATGCTTCTTTCTTGGGCTAGAATGGTATCTACTTACAACATTGACAACTTGCACAATATCAGGTTTGTGTATATAACATGGCATACGTGATGCTCCTTACAATGAGGCACAGGGAATCCTCTTCATGTCCTCAATCTCCTCGTGAGTCTTAGGTGATATACCCTTAGAGAGAGTGACTTGTGCTGAAAGGCATAAATCACTTCTTGAAGTCCTATATGTTGAACCTCTTTATGACCTTATCAATATAAGTAGATTGTGACAATCATTTTAAACGCTTTGGTCTTTCTTTATAGAGTCAGAGTGTCAAGATATAGGAAGATTCTCTAAGATCATTCATGGAGAACTATTGTGAAAGCCATAATACAACATTCATATATTATTCCCAATGAGTAGGATGTCATCCGCATAGAATATTAAAAACATAACTTTGTCTTCCACTATTTTTCTATAAATAGAGGTTTCATTCATATTCTACCTAAAATAAAACTGTTCAACTATTGAGTAAAATTGGATGTTTTAGCTTCTAGAAACCTATTTTAGTCCATAAATTGATACATTGAGCTTTCACACTATGTGTTCCAGACTTTTAACAATAAAGCCTTTTGATTATTGTATAAAAATATTGTTTTGACAGCTGTGTTTAAGTAGTTCGAACCAGTAGAGAGTAAGGGAGAAAGAAGAAGAAGAAGGAAGAAGAAGAACCGTCGAATCTGATAGCTTAAACCCTATCAGTTGACCCTAATATGAATTAGCCTCTAATTGTCATAGTACAATTAATCTCTATGTGAAGGACCTTCTCCCTCACAAAGTGGCTATCAATCTCTATGTGCTTTGTTCTCTCATGAAAAACAGGGTTAGATGAGATGTGGAGTGCAACTTGATTGTCATAGTACAATTTCATAGGTCTATCCATGGAGAACCTGAATTCTTATAGGAGATTCCTCAGCCATACTAATTCACATGTAGTGTGTGCCATGGCTCTGTATTCGGCTTCAACACTACTCCTTGCCACAACCATCTGCTTCTTACTCTTCCATGTCACAAGATTTTCTCTAAAAATGTGCAGTAACTTGTAGTAGATCTTCTATCAGACACAGAGCCTGCCCAATATGCATTTGTATACTTAATTACCTCAAGTCTTCCTCCTAGTTTATATAATAACCCACGGCTTGGAGCTCCCTTCAGGTATTTTACAATTCTAAGAACTACATCCCAGTGAGGTATTCGAGGGTTTTGCATAAATTGGCTCACCACACTAACTGCAAAGGAGATGCCTAGTCTCGTGATAGTCAAATAGTTTAGCTTCCCCACTTACTGTCTATACCTTACAGGATCATCAAATATTTCCCCTGTATCACTGCTCAACTTAGCATTTGGCTCCATGGGAGTTTTAGCCGGTTTTGCACCTAACAGTCATGTTTCATCCAGTAGATCAAGAACATATTATCTTTGGCACAGGTTTATACCTTGTTTTGATCTAGCAACTTCTATACCCAAGAAATACTTCAATGTCCCAAGGTCTTTTATTGAAAATGGTTTTGCAGAAATACCTTTAGTTTATCAATCACCAATTTATCACTACCAGTTATGACAATATCATCCACATAGACCACTAATAAAATCTTTCCGACTTCTGAATCATAAATGAACACCGAGTGGTCAACCTAGCATTGTTTCATTCCAAAATTCTTCACCACTTCACTAAACTTCCCAAACTAAGCACGATGTGATTGTTTCAACCAATAAATTGCCTTTTTCAATTTGCACACCTTACCGTCCTCCCCCTGAGCAACAAACCTAGGTGTTGCTCCATATATACCTCCTCCATAAGGTCCCCATGAAGGAAGACATTTTTAGTGTCTAGTTGAAACAATGGCCATCCATACATAACTGCTAGAGAAATTAAGACATGAACAAAGCCAATCTTAGCCACTGGAGAGAATGTCTCCATATAGTCCACCCCATACAACTATGAATAACCTTTAGCAACAAGTCTAGCCTTTAGACTCTTCACATTACCATCCAGCAAGTATTTAACAGTATACACCCATTTACAATCCACAACATGCTTATTGGGAGGAAGAGTAGAGAGCTCCCACGTTTGAGTATGCTGAATGGCAGAGAGTTCCTCCTCCATTGTTTTCCGCCACCCAGGTGAGCTAAGAGCCTCTTGGACATTCTTAGGTATAGAAATAGATGACAACAATGAAACAAACTGGCGATGTGAAGCGGAAAGGTGAGATACTGAAACAAAATTGGAAATGGGATAGAGGGTACAACTTCGTTTACCTTTCCGTAAAACAATGGGAAGATCAAGTCCTGAAAGTTCTGGGACAGGAGCAACAATAGGATCCGCAAACAAGGTAGAAGCTGGAGGAGGAGCCAGTGTCTGTCGATGAGTATACACATGCCAGATCGGTGGTCGTTCAGTAGGGATCTGCACTGGAGGAGGTGAAGGGTCAACCCCAATTGGAACAACTGGAACGGGATCACGGACTGGAAGAGGAAGAGGAAGCAAAGGTGAAGACACCGATACTTCAGGTCCTGAGAAAAAGGGGACAGACTAAAAAAATGTGACATCAGGACAGACATAGCACTTCCGAGTAATGGGATTGTAACACATACCCTTTTTGAGTCCGAGAGTAGCCAAGAAAGACACTTAATAGAGCGTGCATCCAGCTTGTCTATCCCAGGACTCAGATTGTGAACAAAGCACACACAGCCAAAGATGCGGGTGTTAATGGAAAGGGAGACAAGGTGGGGAACAAAATAGAAAAGGGAGACCGACCATGAAGAATGAAGGAGGGCACCCGATTAATAAGGAAACACACAGTAAGTATAACATCACTCCAAAATTGTTTAGGAACACTCATATGATGAAGAATAAACCGAGCAGTTTCAAAGAGATGACGGTTCTTTCCTTCAGCCACCTCATTTTGTTGAGGAGTGGATGCACACGAAGTTTGATGAATGATGCCATGCTGTTCTAAATACTATTGAAAGGAAGTAAGAAAGTATTCACGACCGTTATCTGAACGAAGAACTTTGATTGGAACTCCAAATTGTGTATGTATTTCAACATGGAATTTTTGAAAAATGGAAAATAATTCACTCATTTCTTTCATTGAATAAATCCATGTCATCCTTGAACAATCATCAACAAAAGTGACAAAATACTTGTAACCATTATAAGACTATTTTAATCGGACTCCAAACATTTGAATGAACCAAAGCAAAAGGACTCAACATACGACTATCAACTCTAGGACTGAAGGGAACCTGATGATGTTTTCTATATTGACACGATTCACACTGTAAAGACAACAAATGACTCAAAGACGAAACTAGTATCTTGAGTGCCTTGAGAGATGGATGTCCCAGTCGACAATGCCACTGTAGAGGAGTGAGTGAAGTCTGAAGTGCAACTGACGATCCGCCTCCGTCAAGGTAATACAATCCACCAGCCTCATGCCTCCCACCAATCTTCTTCCCCATCTTGAGATCCTGAAAAACATAAAAGGAAGGGAAAAATGTAATAGAGCAATTAAGAGTCTTGGTTAATTTATTAACATACATAAGATTGAATGGAAACTTAGGGACATATAGAACAA
This sequence comes from Nelumbo nucifera, assembly GCF_055504915.1. Classification (NCBI taxonomy): domain Eukaryota; kingdom Viridiplantae; phylum Streptophyta; class Magnoliopsida; order Proteales; family Nelumbonaceae; genus Nelumbo; species Nelumbo nucifera. The sequence goes on from NC_142651.1 coordinate 74,714,523, forward strand.
ATGATAAAGAAAGAGAAGTCATGTCAACATTACCAACACCACAGATGGAAGAAGAGAAACTGTTGGCAAGGGTAACAGTTTGAGATGTGGAAGTTTCAGAGAGGGAAGAGAACACACCTGGAGTCACGGTCATGTGATCAGAGGCTCCAGAGTCCATAATCAAGGGAGAGGGTTTGGATGCCAGACAAGCTATACCTGAGTGGGCAAGGGTGGCTATCGTATGATGTGAAGTAGCCTGGAGGAACCTCTCATACTCATCGCGTGGTACACTCACCATCTTCTTCCCAGAAACAGATGTAGATGTGGAAGGTGTTAGATCTGCCTATTGGTTATCACTGACATCAACCCCACCAGCTACTACATGATTAGCCCATGTAGAAGGAGGGTCATGGAGATCATAACAGAAATTCATCGAATGTCTGTCCCTACCACAATGGGTACACTTCCTTGTAGAGTTACTTTTTCCTTTACCATGACCTCCCCCTGAGTCAGGACCACCACCACAGCCAAATACGAAACCACCATGACCTCCTCGGGAGGCATGTCCTCCCTCTCTAGTACCACGTCCACCTCCTCTGGCTATCACAAATGCTGATCTATCAGACTATGTGGGATTCTCTATAGATCCCAAAGAAATCCTACGAAACCGTGCAAAAACTTCCTCAAGTGTAGGAAGAGTAGATTCTTCCAATATTTGGGCCCTAACTGGTTTATATTCTAATTTCAACCCCACTAAGAACCTAGTGACATCTAGTTGTTCCCTCTGTTGTTGTTGAACCTTAACATCTGGAGTGAGGGGATGATAGACATTGAGTTCATTTATGAGGTTCTTCATACTGGCATAGTACTCTTCTAGGGTTTTATTCCCTTGCTGCAGATCGAAATACTCATGATAGAGCTAATATACTTTTGTAGTATTATCCTGCCCAGAAAAAAGCTTTTAGGCATGTTCCTTTTTCCTTTACCACGACCTCCCCCTGAGTCAGGACCACAACCACAGCCAAATACGGAACCACCATGACCTCCTCGGGAGGCATGTCCTCCCCCTCTAGTACCACGTCCACCTCCTCTGGCTATCACAAATGCTGATCTGTCAGACTGTGTGGGATTCTCTACAAATCCCAAAGAAATCCTATGAAGCCGTGCAAAAACTTCCTCAAGTGTAGGAAGAGTAGAGCTTCCCAATATTTGGGCCCTAACTGGTTCATATTCTAATTTCAACCCCACTAAGAACCTAGTGACATCTAGTTGTTCCCTCTGTTGTTGTTGAACCTTAACATCTGGAGTGAGGGGATGATAAACATTGAGTTCGTTTATGAGGTTCTTCATACTGGCATAGTACTCTTCTAGGGTTTTATTCCCTTGCTGCAGATCGAAATACTCCTGATAGAGCTGATATACCTTTGTAGTATTATCTTGCCTAGAATAAAGCTTTTGCGCATGTTCCCATATGTCCTTAGTTGTATCTAAGAACATAAAGTTGGCACTTATTTTGGGTTCCATACTATTCCATAACCATGTCATGATTTGGGCATCTTCCTATTCCCAGTCATCAAACCCTAGAGAGTCAGCTGATGGTTTATCTTCTTTCACGTGTTTCGCTTTCCTCTTTGCCTTGAGGAAAACTTCCATTGACTTGGCCCATGGCACATAATTCTCACTATTAAGTTTAATGGAGGTCATTTGCACACCCAAATAGTTAGAGGGGATCATCACACTCAGTTTCGGATCACTAGAACCATCTCCCGTTGCTGCCATTATGTCCCCCATTGCTATCTCTAATGCTGAATTCTCAGTCACCAACCAAATACTGTTGTCAAGGCAACGCTACAACACACTGATAACAATCTCACAACTAGTGACAATCAACAACTTGATGTAGACCAACATTCAGGTTAAGAACTGGATGTTTTGACCAGATTCGACTACCATCTAGATTAGAATATTGATGAAAGCTACTAGGCTGAGGTATTCGACCACTTCTTTCAGCACAATTTTTTTTTTCTGTTCACACCACTACTGACATCGCAGAAATATTAGGCACCATTACAACAACACAACACTCAAGCAATCACACACAAAAAAATTTCTGTTCACACCACTACTAACAACCCAGAAATAGTAGTTACCATGACAGCAATGCAACAACTTGAGCAACCACACACAAACCCTTTTGAAATTGTTTAGTAGAGGGTAAACACCATAGGCACCACCACACGACTAGGACTGTCACACATGGTGATAGCAGTATTAGGCTGATACCCTAGGGCTGCCGCACCTTCCTAATACTTGTAATAGGGATTGCGGCAGTCCTAAAAAAAATAAATAACAGATGCCACATCTATCAAATTGTGTATCTCATATTTGCAGCCCAGAGAAGAAGAAAAAAGGAGAGAGAACTTGAAGTCGCATGATGGAAATCTTGAAGTCGTAGCCTTCTCCTTCATTTATGGCTCTGATACCATGTTTTGATAGGTGTGTTTAAGTAGTTCGAACCTATAGAGAGTAAGAGAGAGAGAAGAAGAAGAAGGAAGAAGAAGAACCGTCGAATCTGATAGCTTAAACCCTATCAGTTGACCCTAATATGAATTAGCCTCTAATTAGTTATGCAAAGACTAAATTGCCCCTCCACTTAAGTATGGGACAGGAAGTCTCTATTAAAACTGCCACATAAGCACATAACTTAACAAAAATAAAATGACTAATCTACCCTTATTCGGCTAGCTCTAATAGATATCTTCTATAAGATCTCTATTCAAGAACATTAGCTTGACATCCATTTGCTAAATTTTGTAGTTATAGTGTGTGGTTATAGTCCATAGTATTTTAATAGACTTTAACATAGCTATAGGCAAAAATGTCTCCGCATAATTATTCATTTTTTAAGTATAACCCTTCGCCACAAATTGAGTTTTATAGGCTTCAACTTTTCCATTAGGGCCTTTCTTCCTCTTGAAGATCCATTTGCAACCAATTGCTTTTATCCTAAAGGGTGAATCAACAAAGAGTTCAAACTCTATTAATCTTCATTTAGTCCATCTCAACTTTCATGGCATCTATCAACTTAAAGAGTTTATGTCTAACATATTTTCCATATAAGTCAATGTTTCTTTTTCATTATCCTTAGTTTTTATCAAGAACATTTCTTGGTCATAACCATATCAAGCAAGAGGTCTCTATACCTAGGTAGACCTAAGCTAGGAGTTGTATTTAGAGCTTTTTCTAAGAATTGAGAATTTTGACTAACAAAGACCTTTTTCTCTAGGATTATAGAATAGATACCTAATTGAATCCTTTGGGTAGTCTACAAATAAGCAATGACTGGTTCAGGATTCCAATTTGTCAGCACTTATCTTTTTTATATATGTTAGATAAATCCACACTTTTAAGGTCTTTTGTGCCTCGATCGAAGGTCGTTTGTGGTCCGATTGAGCTGAAATTTTTTCTGCATGTTCCCGACTTAAGGTTCTTCAATCTGAACGGCGGAGATCTGGTTTGGCTCACTGGTTTGTGAAATATGAGTCCATGAACAATACCTCTGTTTTGGGTGATATTTCTCCATTATCTTGAGATATTTGTTAGTTTCCAAGGAATGTATTTTCTTGATGATTTGCTGATTGTATGCCTTTAGTTTTATCTAGAGAGAACCCTTGTACAATTACTTTCTTGATTGTGAAAGTTTTTGGTGACCGTGGTTTTTTATCTTCCCACACCGGGAAGGTTTTTCCACGTAAATTTGATTGTGTTCTTGTGTACTTGTTTTTTGGTTTTAAGCTATACTAAATTGTTTCCTAATAGATTCACACAAAGAGGGAGAAAAATATTATTTCCGCTATTTATCGAACTTGGTTAGAGTTTGCTTGATTTCGTGATTCTCCCAATAAAGTGGTATTAGAGCTTGTGGTTATTATTACTGAATATCTTGTGTTGAATATGGAAGCTAATTTGAGTAGAATGATTACTTTGAATGGTGCAAATTACCATACTTGGAAAGGAAAAATGGAAGATCTCATTTATGTTAAACAATTTCATTTACCGGTGTTTGCCACTGAGAAGCCAGATAACTCAGTGGTATAATCAATATGGATCTAGCTAAGAGTAGTATTTTAAATGAAGAAATGAGAAGAAAGTTACATGGGTCTTCTCAGCAGTCAGAGATTTTGGTTACAGAAAGTAGAGGGCAAAGTAAGAACAAAGATTCCAGGAACAAAGATAAAGGAAGAAGTAAGTCCAATAGGTTTTCTAATGTTGAGTGTCATCACTGCAACACGAAAGGAGAGATCAAGAAATATTGTAGACAGTTGAAACGGGAGAACAAGAAGAAAGGCAAAGAACAATAGGGTGGTGATAACAAGGAAAATGAGAGAGTTGCTACCACTTCTATTGAAGACTTTCTTGTTGTTTATGATAATGATGTTGTCAATGTTGCATGTCATGAGACCAGTTGGGTTATTGATAGTGGAGCCTCCATTCATGCCACATCTCGAAAGGACTTCTTTACATCCTACACGGCAGGTGACTTTGGTACAGTAAAGATGGGCAATGATGGCTTGGCCAAAGTCGTTGGTATTGAAGATGTGTGCTTGGAGATGAACAATGACACAAAGCTACTTCTTAGAGGGGTAAAGCATATTCCTGACATTCGTTTGAATTTGATCTCTGCAGGTAAACTTGATGATGAAGGATATTGCAACACCTTCAGTAATGGTCAGTGGAAGCTTACTAGAGGTGCTATGATTGTTGCTCGTGGAAACAAGCATTCTAGCTTGTATATACTACAAGCAGGACTCTCACAAGACGCTATCAATGCTATGAAAGATAAGCTTACATCAGAGTTGTGGCATAATAGACTTGCTCACATAAGCGAAAAAGGCTTGACAGTATTGGCTAAGAAGAATCTTCTTTCTGGTATGAATGATCCATATTTGGAAAAGTGTACTCATTGCTTGGCAGGGATGCAGAATAGAGTTTCTTAAAGCAGTTCCCTTTCTTCAAGAAAATGCAGTATACTTGATCTAGTACATTCAGATGTGTGTGGTCCTAAGAAGACAAGAACTCTGGGTGGTGCCTGTTATTTTGTGACTTTCATAGATGATTATTCAAGAAAGTTATGGGTGTACACTTTGAAGAGCAAAGATCAAGTGTTAGACGTGTTTACGCAGTTTCAGGCTCTAGTTGAGCGATAGACTGGGAAGAAATTGCAATGCATCAGAACAAATAATGGGCGAGAGTATCTAGGTTCTTTTGATGAGTACTGTAGGCATCAAGGCATTCGACATCAGAAGACACCTCCCAAGACTCCTCAATTGAATGGTTTGGCTGAGAGAATGAACAAGACTCTAGTTGAAAGAGTAAGATGTCTTCTTTCGTAGGCTCAGTTGCCAAGATCTTTCTAGGGTGAGGCTTTGAATACAGTTGTACATGTTCTTAATCTCACACCATGTGTTCCTCTTCAGTTTGATGTTCCAAACAGAGTTTGGACTGGCAAAGATGTTTCTTATGATCATTTGCGTGTTTTCGGTTGTAAGGCATTTGTGCACATCCCAAAAGACGAGAGGTCTAAGCTTGATGTGAAGACACGACAATGCATCTTTGTTGGTTATGGTCTAGATGAATTTGAGTACAGATTATATGATCCAGTTGAGAAGAAGATAGTTAGGAGTCGTGATGTTGTGTTTATAGAAGATTAGACTATACAAGATGTTGAGAAGACAGAAAAAGCAGTCCATCAATAAAGTGATGATTTGATTGACTTGGATCCGATGCCTTTATCAGTACAGACGGAAAATACCCAGGATGATCAACGGGGTACTAATGATGTAGATGCTCCTACGCAGGTCGAGACAGATCATTAGACTATTGATCAGTTGCCAGAACCAGAAATTCTGCTTAGAAGGTCTACCAGATATCGACATCCTTCCACACGGTATGATGCAAATGAGTATGTATTATTGACAGATGAGGGAGAGCCCCAATGCTATGCAAGAGCCATAGAAGATGAAAAAATGGCACATTGGGTTGGTGCTATGGAAGATGAGATGCAATTTTTGTATGACAATCACACATTTGAGCTAGTAAAGTTGCCTAAGGGTAAGAGAGCTTTGAAGAACAAGTGGGTCTACAAGGTGAAGCAAGAAGAACATACTTCACAACCATGATACAAAGCCAGATTGGTTGTCAAGGGATTTAGTCAGAGAAAAGGTATTGATTTTGATGAAATTTTCTCTCATGTTGTGAAAATGTCTTCCATATGTGTTGTTTTAGGCTTAGCAGCTAACCTGGATTTAGAGATTGAGTAGATGGATGTGAAAACTGCCTTTCTTCATGGTGAATTGGAGGAAGAGATCTATGTGGAGCAACCAGAGGGTTTCGAGGTGAAAGGAAAAGAGGGTTATGTTTGCTAGTTGAAGAAAAGCCTTTATGGTTTGAAACAAGCACCAAGACAATGGTATAAGAAGTTTGAGTCAGTTATGGGGGAGCATGGCTATAAGAAGACTACTTCTTATCATTGTGTTTTTGTGCAGGAATTCTCTGATAATGATTTTATTATCTTATTATTTTACGTTGATGATATGTTGATTGTTGGTAGAAATTCTTCAAGGATTGAGAATCTGAAGAAGCAATTAAGTAAGTCCTTTGCCATGAAGGACTTGGGACCAGCAAAACAAATTCTTGGAATTCGAATTTGTTGAGACAGGAAAAAAAAGAAGTTGTACATGTCATAGGAGTGGTACATTAACAAGGTATTTGAAAGGTTCCATATGGATAAAGCTAAAGTGGTTTCTTCTCTTTTATCTAACCACTTTAAGTTAAGATCAGATCAAGGCCCTTCAACAGATAAAGAGAAGGAAGATATGGAAAAGGTTCCATATGCGTCAGCAATAGGAAGTTTGATGTATGCAATGGTATGTACAAGGCCAGACATAGCTCATGTAGTTGGAGTTGTTAGTCGTTTCCTTTCGAACCCAGGAAGAAAGCATTGGGATGCGGTAAAGTGGATAATGAGATATCTTTGAGGTACTTCCAATTTAACACTTAGCTTTGGTAGTGGTAAACCAGTGTTAGTTGGATACATAGATTCAAATATGGCAGGAGATGATGATTCTCGTAAGTCTACTTCAAGTTATCTAATTACTTTCTCTGGTGGAACTGTTTCGTGGCAGTCAAGGTTGTAGAAGTGTATTGCTCTTTCTACAGCAAAGGCAAAGTTTATTGCAACAAAAAAAGCTTATAAAGAATTGTAATGGATGAAGTAGTTCTTGAGAGAGCTTGGTTTCAAGCAATAGAAGTATGTCCTGTTCTGTGATAATCAGAGTAATATTCATTTGGCTAAGAGCTCAACATTTCATGCAAGGTCAAAGTATATCGATGTGAGGTATCATTGAATAAGAGATACTCTAAACAACAAATTATTTGAACTTGAGAAAATTCACACAAAATCATTACCAAGAGAAAAACTTGAGGTTTGTCGCTTGGTCGCCGGGATGGCGAATCCTTCCACCTAATTGGGAAAGGGGGAGATTTGTTGGGTTTCCCTCTTATGTGGAGGATGGCCCAAGAAGCCCATGTGGTATTTTTGAGCCCATGGATGAGGGTATTTTTGCCCAAATGAAAATAGGCAAAGGAAATAACCTTTTAGTGGTGTTGGCTGCTGGAAGATTGAAAAATAAAAAGAAGAAAAAAGGAAGAGAATCCCGTGTAAAAAAAACAGAGAGAGAAAAGGAGCAGACTTTTTAAATTCCAGCCTGCATAGTTTTCATCTTGTGCCTTGATCGAAGGTCGTTTGTGGTCCATTTGAGCTGAAATTTTGCAGGTATGTTTGCAACTTAATGTTCTTCAATCTGAACGGTGGAGATCTTTTTTGGCTCACTGGTTTGTGAAATATGAGTCCGTGAACAGTACCTCTGTTTTGGGTGAGATTTCTCCATTATCTTGAGATATTTGTTAGTTTCTAAGGAATGTATTTATTTGATGATTTGCTGATTGTATGCCTCTAGTTTTATCTAGAGAGAACCCTTGTACAATTACTTTCTTGATAGTGGAAGTTTTTTGTGACCGTGGTTTTTTATCTTCCCACACCGGAAAGGTTTTTCCACGTAAATTTGATTGTGTTCTTGTGTGCTTGTTTTTTGGTTTTAAGCTCTACTAAATTGTTTCCTAATAGATTCACACAAAGAGGGAGAAAAATATTATTTTCCGCTGTTTATGGAACTTGGTTAGAGTTTGCTTGATTTCGTGATTCTCCCAATACTATGTTCTAGTGGAGACTTAGGATCGATTCGGCTACCACCAGATTGGGGGTTATGGGTATGGAGGGATGGGCTACCCCCAATGTGTATCCCAATGAACCAAAAAATGTGGAATTTTTGGCACTAGGTTCATTCCACTAGTGCTACATGTCGGTGGTCTTGGATAATGATATATGATGGGGGCATGTATTGATCAATTGGACTGGATTTGGTACAATCCGATCTAGTCCAATGTGAGTCCATTATAAATGGACCAGGTCCAATCCAATCCAATGAATGTTTTTGACCAATTTGGATTGGTCCAATTCAATGTCTGGACCATCCAATTTGTTCAAATTCATTTTGATTTAGATTGGTTTCAACCCAAACCCGGTCCATTGACACATATATTCTTATCTTATATCAATGGACCAAATATTGGCTTAATCCAACCTAATCCAATATAAATTTGTTACAGATGGACCAGGTCCAATCCAATCTAATAAAGATTTTGGACCAGATTGGTACAATCCAATATGTCTTATTGGTCCATCCAAACCGTCCAAATCGATTTTGGACTAGACGGGGTCCAATCCAAAACCGGTCCATTGACACCAATGGTTAGAGGTTCAATTGGGGTCAAACTAGAGGTTGAATTGCGATGATATAATATATATACATTATAAATTATATATTATAATTTATATATTAGATTATAATATATTCAAAACATATATTTTTATTCTTCCATAATACATTTGTTTATTTTAGTTTCAATTTTTTTTATATTAAAAGTTAAGATTGAGGCAAAAAAAGGTGTTCTTCAACAAAAAAAAATCACACCAATTGAACATCTAAGCGAAATGTTATGGGATGTAGAAATTTGCATTTATATGCTAAAAATTAAAAAAAGTGACCAATTTTCTACAATTGGAACCAGTTCATTGGTTTTTTTATTCGATTGGCCCAGTTAGCAATTTTGACCAATTTTTTTTACCTAATTTAGTTTTGGGGTGCTTGACTAGGGCCCCCCGGGTCACAATTCAATCGGCTAACCTGTTGGTCTGGTCTCATCTCTCTATAATTCTTGGAGAATAATCTAAATGGGAAATCCTCAAAGAATTCAAGAATTACAAATATCTCATGAATTTTTCACCTTATAAGAACAAAAAAGAATATTTAATATTATACATAAAAAAATAAAAATATTATATATAATATAAGCATAAACTTCACAAATAAAATTTATTAGACTCGAATTTGATTCAATTAGCTTATCTATTAGCTTCGAACTTGACTCGAATCTCGATTTAAAATAAATAGAAAAAATTTCTGATTAGTACCCTGTACTTTGGGCCTAGTGCCACTTTGGTCCCCGAACTTTAAAATGCGACAATTTAGTAGTCAAACTTTCAAAATGTGTCAATCCAATATCTATCATTAACCAGTTATTAACCAACCGTTAAATGGCATTTGAAAAAGACACAATTGCCCTTCGAGTGTCATCTAATTATTTTTATCAACCATCAAAACATTGACAAAAAATTAACAGTCATAAATCTGTCTCTTTTATTCAAGAAAGTTAAGGTCCAGAATGCCCATTGAGACATGACCCCAACTTTCTTGAATAAAAGAAGCAAAGATTTGAGATTGTTAATTTTTTGTCAATGTTTAGATGATTGATAAAAAAAATTAAATGACATTCGAAGGACATTTGTATCTTTTCAAAGGCCCTTTAACAGCTGATTAACAATTAGTTAACGGTAGACACTGGATAAACACATTTTAAAACTTTGGATACTAAATTATCGCATTTTAAAGTTCAGGGACCAACACTAGGCCCAAAGTACTGGCATAACTTTCCCAAACAAAGAAAATCGAGCAATCGAACTTTTATAACTCGTAAAAAATTCAGTTCGTATCCATCCCTAATCCAGGCCCAGGCCCGTTCGGGGCATCGGGCCCAGGTGTGTACTTCATTAAATGGGCTCAGTCCTGTCCGCTCTATTTCTTGATGCATGTAACATATCCTGTATCCACGGCGATCTAGGCATCTAGTGGAATACGGCTTTCATCAACTCGTGCGGACAACATTGCCCCGTAAGAAAATGAAACAATGAATGAGAAATTCTTCCTGTGCTACTGATCTCTCATTTAAGTCACCTTTCTTCAGTTCGTTCCCCACGTTCGCCGGAGTACCGCCACCACCGCCTCTTCCTCTGCCGCCGATCCGTGGTCGGACTTTGCACTGGTAAGCTCGGTGTTCATCATCATCATCATCATCTTCTTCTTCTTCTTCGTGTCTTTCTAGGTAGAACGTTATTCTAAATACATGCAACGACATTGAGGAGAACTGCGGTGAATTCGACAAGGGAATAGAAAAATAAAGTATAATCTATAGTGCTGATTTTTTCCCATGTGACTTTTCTTTGAATTTTTTTTTCTTAAATTATTTGATTAGTTTTTTGTGTTTTCGACAAGGGTAAAATCTGCATTGGTAGAACTCATGAAGTGATTTTGTGGGGGTGCTAAATTTTGATTCTCTTGGGGTTTTTTATTAGGGTTTTGATGTAGTACAGTTGTATTCAAGAGTTGAGCCTATTTATTTGATGAGCACTCTTTATACCCTCCCATTGTTTGTTGTTTGGCCGCAATGATTTCCAATGCTACAGTTTCTTAAAACAGAAAAGAATTGTTAATTCCATGGGTACAGGAACTATACGGGTTCACTACAGGGTTCAGCTCGGTTTTGGGTGTATACTAGAGGGGGCTGAACTATTTTGGAAGTTTCCTTTCCTTGCTAAACTAGAACTGTGGAATGACGATAAGAAGCCTTTAACATATTTCTGACTGATCTGTTATAATTGGATTTGCTTTTCTTAATTAAAGTTGTCATGAAATTTTATTTGCTTCTGCAGGCTGTACTAAGTATATGCTTTTGATAATACACGGACACAGAGAAGAGAGACAAGAAACATATAACTTCTTTGATACCCAAGGGAGAGAAAAATAAGATTTTTTTTTTTTTTTGGGGGGGGGGTTCAACGCAGAAAGACCTTTAAATTAGTCTATTTAGTTTTTGAGAGGATGAAGGAAGTAGAAGTAAACCGATGCCAAATTCAGGAATGGTACCCAAAGTTCAGATCTGTCTCCATTAGAACCTTGATCCACCGGCTTCCAGAAGACTTTGTCCAATACCTTCTTGAGGATTCTGGACCTTTCCTCCTTCCACAAACTATCTCTGGTGAAGATGCCTTGCCCCAGAGAATCCATAATCCTGAAGAGGAGGATGATTTTGAAGTATCAGAAGGATCTGGAGATGAATCAGAAAAACCACCACCTGCACCTTCTTTCCCAGAATTTGAGTTGAAAGTTAAAGAATCAATCAGTGCTCTTGGTGGAGTTGTCTTCCCTAAGCTGAACTGGAGTGCACCAAAGGACTCTGCTTGGATTACCACAACTGGGACCCTCCAATGCACCTCATTCAGTGAGATTGCTCTGGTTTTACGATCCTCTGATTCTTTGGTCCATGATCTTTGCCATGCTTTTGATTCATGCACTGATAAGACCTGCTCGAGACCTTCAACTTTCTTTCTTGCTCTTCGAAAGTGGTACCCATCCCTCCGTCCAGAGATGGAATTCCGTTGCTTTGTTTGTGATCAGCTCCTTGTTGCAATCTCTCAACGTGAGGTCACCAATTTCTACCCTGTTCTTCAAGAGAAGAAACATGATCTTGAAGTGTTAATCTCTGAATTCTTTATGGAGAATGTGAGGATGAAATTTGAATCAGAGAATTACACGTTTGATGTTTATGTAACAAAGGATGGGCGTGTTAAGCTTATTGATTTCAATCCTTGGGGGGCATTTACATTGCCGCTTCTGTTCACTTGGGAGGAACTGGAGCAAAGCTCCAGTGAGAAGGGGGATCGTGTTGAGTTTAGGATTGTAGAGAGCAGATGTGCAGTTCGTCCAGGATTGAAGACAGCAGTCCCTTATGATTACTTGGATACCAGCCCAGGCAGTGGGTGGGATCAGTTCCTGAGGAATGCAGATGCAGAATTGCAGAGGCAAGCTAGATCTCCTGATGCATGTGCTTAAAGGATTCCTTTTCTACTTCAATGACAATTTTGTTTGCAATTCAGTTATCTTCTGAGTTCCCTATGTTTTTTAACAAGTTCAGAAGCAACATGGTTTATTATTTACTTGTGGAAGAGAATTAATTGCTTGTCTTGTAATTAAGCTGAATTAGTGTTTCACCTAAAAGAAGTTTTTTTTTTTTTTTTATATATATTTTTAAGAATTATATTGTAGATATAATGGACCATTAGAATTTTTTTTTGAGATGCTGCTCCTTTTTGTTCTTGTGGAGAAACATGAGGTCCTATATGGACAGATCGGTCCTGTGCTTGTTCAATCAAGCAACCAGAACCCAACCGGAAATCTTTGAATCCAAAAATCTTTGGTTTGGGTTAGGGTTAGGGTTGGGGACTTGGCGGTTCCAACAGCTTGGGCTGGATTAGGGTTGACCTCAACCCAATTTGCACCCCTAGTCAAATGGCCCTCATGCCGTATCACCTATCCCACATGCCCATACCTTCGGATACCGATATGATATATGATACACCTTATATCTTCTCGATAATTTGAACCTTTGTATGGGCATTTAACACCCTGAATGGAATTGAAACGGATGATTCTAACACTGCAATGGTTATTTCTCGGTTAGATTGTTCCCACTATAACCAGAATTTGGCCAGAAAATCTTACTCACCACCCTTGTCTCTACCATATCTATTAGAATAGCCATATTTATGGTCACGTTGTTGGAGTTATGATTACGTTCTTAACATTTATTAGACTGTTAAGGGAATCGAAGCAAGTTGAAACGTTTAGAGGCACAGAGGACCTTTTGATTGTCTCAACATCACCTAGAAATAAGAACGGTCACACATTGTCATCTCAATCATCTCTTCCCATCTTCTTGGAGGCTTGAAGTTGAGTGGAGAGTCGTGTGGCAATAAGAAGGGATGAGGCAAGAGTTTGCAAGCTCAGAACAGCTAAATGGAAGGTATTACTCTATTTTAAATATGTATTTCCATTTTTTATTTAACGATGTTTTAAGTCGATTTCCAGTTAAAATACATTAAAACTAGTATCAGAGCCTACTCTCAAATGTTAAAAATGCAAATTCCATTTTTCAGTGATTTGGCCAGATTCCGACAATATATACGTTGGATATTGATCCCCAGTTGACCAGCGTCCACTTCCGGTCACTTCCATCCACCAATTGACCTACAATGGTGATGAGGGCAGTTTTGGCCCTCCACTGACATCATGACACATGGCACATCAGAACAGTTAAACTACATCCCAGTATCACCTAGGCGACAACTTGCCTTAGCCAAAATGGGGTCCCATCTGGCAACCTGCCTCTACCGCTGACCTGGCGACCTGTTTCTGTCACCGACTCGACCTGGCGACCTACCTCTTTAGAAGCTTGCCAGTTGTCTCCGAACTTTTCCAGATCACGCTGCGTAACCATAAGCCTTATCCTCATCCCGCCCGAATCGGAGGGAAACGGTAAGCCTTATTAACTGGCATGTTATCCTCCTTCCAAAGCGGAACAGACCCCTATGTCATGGGCCGAGGACTCCGGGAGCATTTCGCAATACCCATGGCAGCCCAACTATATAAGGGCGTCAGCCCCTGAGACCCAGAGAGATGCACAAATTTTAGTTATCACAACTCTCTCACATTTAGCTATCTTAAAATCTATGATTCGTTAACTTAAGCATCGGAGTGCCCACCCCGGTTTAAACAACCCGGGCACTCTGACACTGCTTCCTTGCAGGTCTCATCAGAGTCACCTCTCTAGCTCGTCACCATTTAGCTAGGCATCAGAGACACCTCTCCAACTCGTCACCACTTAGCTAGGCATCAGAACCACCTCTCTAACTCGTTACCATTTACCTAGGCATCAGAGCCACCTCTCCAGCTCGTCATCATTCAGCTAGACATCAAAGCCACCTCTCCAGCTCGTCACCACTCAGACATCAAAGCCACTTCTCCAGCTCATCACCATTCAGCTAGGTATCAGAGCCACCTCTCCAGCTTGTTACCATTTAGCTAGGCATCAGAGCCACCTATCCAGATCGTCACCACTCAGCTAGACATCAGAGCCACCTCTCCAGCTCGTCACCATTTAGCTAGGCATTAGAGCCACCTCTCCAGCTCGTCATCATTCAGCTAGACATCAAAGCCACCTCTCCAGCTCGTCACCACTCAGACATCAAAGCCACTTCTCCAGCTCATCACCATTCAGCTAGGTATCAGAGCCACCTCTCCAGCTTGTTACCATTTAGCTAGGCATCAGAGCCACCTATCCAGATCGTCACCACTCAGCTAGACATCAGAGCCACCTCTCCAGCTCGTCACCATTTAGCTAGGCATTAGAGCCACCTCTCCAGTTCGTCACCATTCAGCTAGGCATCAGAGCCACCTCTTTAGCTTGTCACCATTAAGCTAGGCATCAGAGCCACCTCTCCAGCTCGTCACCACTCAACTAGACATCAGAGCCATCTCTCCAGCTCACCACCATTCAGCTAGGCATCAGAACCACCTCTCTAGCTCGTCACCATTCAGCTAGAAATCAGAGCCATCTCTCCAGCTCGTCACCATTCAATTAGGCGTCCATGCCACCTTCCAGGTAGGAACCATTCGGTTAGGCATCCATGCCACATTCAAGGTAGGGATTATTCAGTTAGGCATTTGAGTCACCTACTAGCTGGGAGCTGCCGAAATGCGCATCATCAATTGGCGTCGTCTGTGGGAAACGCTACAAAAGGCTATGTTCTCACCCGATTCTCTGAGCCTCAAGTAATAACATCTTTGACCAACAACAACAACGCTTGATCGAAAGAACCCCCTAGGGGGGTAGAAGCAAAATGATTGGCCCAAACGAGTTCTCGCAGTCTTTCCCGGACAGAATCTCCCTAACTATGAGGCCACTCCCTATGTTGAGCTCTACGTGCTCTCTACAAGAGTTGACAGCAAACAGAATGTGAGGCCATCCCACAGGTCGAGCCCTCTGTGGTTCCCATGGGAGTTGATAGCCAACAAACTGTGAGGTCGCGCTGCAAATCGATCCCTCTGTGCTTTACGTGGGAGTTGATGGCCAGCAGGTTGTGGAGCCGCCCTCGTAGGGCAGTCCTGTCGAGGTGACGAGGTGTCTGTAGGCCGAGGTGCTGAGAGCAAAACTAGACTGTCAAAATTCCGACGACCTAGAGACCTGGAGACCTGCCTCTGAACTGGCGACCTGCTTCCGCCGGCCTGGCGACCTACTTCCACCGACCTAGTGATTTGCCTCTACCGTCAAGATGGCAACCTACCTCTGCTGACCTGGCAACACACGTAATCAGCCTGGACGAGCCTTGTCAGCCCTATTAGCGAGGTCCCCCTACAAGTCGAGCCCTCCGTGGCTCCCGCGGAGTCAACGGCCAATGAACTGTAGTCACCCATGCGGGTTGAGCCTTTCAAGGTTCCTATGCGAGCTGACAACTTGCATTTAGTAAAGCTGCCCTCGCTGGTTGAGCTCCTTGTGGCTTATCGTAGGAGTAGATGACCAGCACCTTAGAGGACTGACACAGTGCAGCCGTGACACCGACCCGCTATTTAAATTCCAACATCGACGCACATATCGCAAGGGGAAGCCAAATCGTTTTCAGCATCAAGGACCCCTAAGCCAACCTCAAAATATGTTGGTAACAGGCCAAAGGACCAACGACGAAGCACGAATCTACTCCCTTCGCTGAGCTGATCTAAGCTCGGGAGTGGGGGGCAATTGATGAGGGCAGATTTGGCCCTCCACTGACATCATGACACATGGAATATCAGAACAGCTGAACTACATCCCAGCATCACCTAGGCAATAACTTGCCTTAGCCAAAATGGGGTCCCAATTGGCGACCTATCCTGCTGCCGACCTGGCGACCTACTTCTGCTGCCGACTTGGCGACCTGGCGATCTGTCTCTATCGCCGACCTGGTGACCTACTTCTCAAGAAGCTTGCCAATTGTCTCCGAACCTTTCGGGATCACGCCGCGTAACTGTAGGCCTTATCCTCATCCCGCTCGAATCGGAGGGAAACAGTAAGCCTTATTAACTGACACGTTATCCTCCTTCCAAAGCGGAATGGACCCCTACGTCGTGGGCCGAGGATTCTGGGAGCGTTTCGCAATATCCACGATAGCCCAACTATATAAGGGCATCAGTCCCTGAGACCCAGAGAGATGCACAATTTTTAGTTCTCACAGCTCTCTCACATTTAGCTATCTTAAAATCTCTAGTTCGCTAACTTAAGCATCGGAGTGCCCACCCGGGTAAAGCAACCCGGGCACTCAGACACTATTTCCTTGCAGGTCGCATTAGAGCCACCTCTCCAGCTCGTCACCATTTAGCTAGGCATCAGAGCCACCTCTCCAGCTCGTCACCATTCAGCTAGACATCAGAGCCACTACTCCAGCTCATCACCACTCAGTTAGACATCAAAGCCATTTCTCCAGCTCGTCACCATTCAGCTAGGTACCAGAGCCACCTCTCCAGCTCGTCACCATTTAGCTAGGCATCAGAGCCACCTCTCTAGCTTGTCACCACTCAGCTAGACATCAGAGCCACCTCTCCATCTCGTCACCATTTAACTATGCATCAGAGCCACCTCTCCAGCTCGTCACCATTCAGCTAGGCATCAAAGCCACCTCTCCAGCTCGTCACCATTTATCTAGGCATCAGAGCCACCTCTCCATCTCATCACGACTTAGCTAGACATCAGAGCCACCTCTCCAGTTCGTCACCATTTAGCTAGGCATCGGAGCCACTTCCCCAGCTTGCCACTATTCAGCTAGGCATCACAACCACCTCTCTAGTTCGTCACCATTCAGCTAGGCATCAGAGCCATCTCTCCAGCTCGTCACCATTCAATTAGGCGTCCAAGCCACTTTCCAGGTAGGAACCATTCAGCTAGGCATCCATGCCACATTCAAAGTAGGGAATATTCAGCCTGGCATCCGAGTCACCTACTAGCCGGGAGCTGCCGAAATGCGCATCATCAAATGGACTGGAAATTGAGGATTTAAAATCGGCCAAATGATTTGGGTTGCACAAAACCTGATTATGGAAGTCACTGTTAGACAGTTTCGTATGCCCTTAGCTTCAATCAAGAATAATGTATTTTATGAATTTATTGTAAATGAATAAAAGTACATATTTGATTCATGTTCCCTTGGTATGTTTCTGTGTAATACCCTTAAACTAGACACTTAATGAGACTCGTGTTAGTTTAGAATATTCACAGCCAGTGGATTGGTCTGGGGAGACCTATCCTGACAAGGCTGACACTGTAGTGCCACCAAGTCGGTTGGGGTGGCCTGTCTCAGCTACCAGGGTGAGACCCTAAGCACATACAGTGTAGGATTAATAGAACTTTTGAACCGGACCAGATTTCCAATATTGCCCTGGACCTTGGAGATAGATGGGCAAAACTGGAAAGTTACACCTAACCCCTAGACTCGATTATGATACTACACTAGATGTCGGATTGAGCTTTTTTTGATGTACCAATCAGTGAGATCCTTAGCAAGGGTCAAAACCTGGGTATGTTGGGACAATCCGAGAATTCATTTGAGTGGGTGATCATAGTGAAAGGATCAGCCCCTTTGTCGGACAAAGGTAATGATCGGGGATGCACTCTCTCTGATGGAAACCAAGACTGCCGGTAGCCGATTTCAACCGTTGAGATTTGTTTTTGCAAAGTATATTTTATATGAGATATAAAAGTATATATTATGGTTTCTAAAATGTTTGCAAAAGGTTTTAATTCCCGGGATCCATATAAGTAGAGAGTGCAACACTGTTCCTTGCAGCCGAGGGAGAGGTCCTCTCTTGTCGGGCAGTGTATGATCATTATGGGCTGAGAGGTTAAGTGTAAGACCATTGAGGATAATACCTGATGGGCTAATCTTGCATCTGCCCACAGTCCCTAGGTGTTACAAGGCGGCTTGGCCCAGGGACCACTTAGGGTAAGTGTTGGGCCCATAGAGCCCATAAGATGGGATTCAGGGGGTGCACTGTCCATAACAGTGTATTCGGCCAAGCCTTGTAACAAAGGCTGGGCCGAACCCATGTGGCTGATGTGTAGATCAATGTTTGGGTCCCACGCCATACAAGGAAGCCCAACTGGGCAGCAGTTTGGAAGGCAAATTGAATACATAACCTTAAATGGGCCTTAAGCCCATTTCGAACTGGGCTGATTTGATCAGTCAATTATATGGGGCGAATTCTGAGATAGATTAGCAGATAGGATAGGGTCTTAACCCTATCCACTCAGAGAGTCCAGATCTGAATGTGATTCAAATTTATAAACCTCCTAATGAGATTAGGAGAAAGCTAATCTAATCTGGAGATAAGATAAGGGTTTATCCCTATCACCTAAAGAGAGATCTTATCCAAATATGATTTGGATAAGCAGCTCCTAATTGGATTAGGAGCTGATGTTTTAGGTTAACAAAAGAAGGGAAGGGGGCGGTAGCCTAAGAAAGACACACAGATCTGATTCTCTTTAGAGCTAAGAAAAATCACAGAAAGAGAGATTTCTACACTCTGCGAATTCTCTCCTACCGCCTCCTTCCTGCCACCGCTATTGCCTTTAGTTCGATCTCCAGTTCTTGGGAGAAATCAAGATCTGATCTTGATTCCAATCTTTTGGGGAAAAGATTGGTTGGAGCTGTACTCACAAGCCATCAGTTGATTCTTGCGAAGGGTCAAGTTCTTTTGGAAGAACATTGCTGATTCTGCTCCATCCTGCACTGCGCCATCTTCAGTGGGAGCAGATTTTGGATCCTTCCTTGGGCGTGAACACCTCCATTGGGAGATATTGATTCTCTGTATCAGGTATATCCTCCCTCCTACTTCTTTTGGTTCAGATCTAATTTGGTTCTTGATTCAAGATTGATCCTTGAAAATATGTTTTGTATTAGGGAATTCGATTCCCTACAAAGATGGGAGAAATTTTTGAAATTCGCCCTATCCATTCCGTAAGATTTGGGCGTCCATGAGATGGATATCCCATCCCTTCAGTGGTATCAGAGCCATTGTTCAAATCTTGAATCAATTTAATTCAGATCTGAACTTGCACAAATGGGCAGAAGGCGTTCTACCCGATTTGCGCAAATATGGGTTTTGGGAAATTTGTTCCCAAAATTATTGGGCGAATAATCTGAAATTAATTTTATATAAATCTGATTATTGTTTAGAGTAGTTCTTTATGATTTTCTTGATTTATGGGCTGTTCGTACAAGAGGAGATCGAATTCTTGGTTTGCGCAGGGAACCTGCGATTTGTAGTTTCTTGATTTATTCATTACATTTGGTCTGTAAATATTTTTTTTTATTTTTTAGACTCAATGTATTAGGTATTCGATCTGATGTAATTTTAATAGAAATTAGGTTTTCTATTTAATTTATTTTGGATCGAAGATGGCGGCGCGAGGAAGGAGATTTCGCAGATGGGACATTCGCTACCTGCGATTTGCAGTTTATGAAATTGCATTCTGTGATCTAACCTCTGTTTTGCAGGATGGTTTGTACGAACAGCCCTGGATTAACTGATTCTTGTTTTCTTTTATCAGTTCTTTAATTTCAGATTATTTTCTTGAATTAAAGATTTAATTAAAGATCAAACCTTAGACCCATTCGAACCAAGATTGGTTCAAATTGTTTGGACCGAATCTAGGGTTTATTCAAGGCTGAAAGTCAGCCCTAATTTTCCCACAAATGGGCCTAAGGATTGATGTTTAATTAAATGGTTAATTCGGCCCAACCTGTAAGGCCCAGTTTTAAACTGTTAAAACTGCCAAAAGCCCACTTCAAAGGAACAAGCTATATGGGCCGAACTGGGTAACCCTGATTCAGCCCATATACCTAGATGATATTAATTGTTAATATTATGAATTAAAATGGGCTTCAAATGGGCTATTACAGATAATTAATTGATTGGATCAATTCCTCCCCGCATGTGATGTATGGATGTGTGTGATGTGCTACGTCCATGGGCCATAAGTGCTTGGCCCATGCAAATTCGATAGTGGCTCTTGTGCACACCATGGCTGAATGCACATCATTGCCATGGTGTCCCTACTAATCATTTGATGACCTCCCTCAATGGTGGGCCCCACACCTCCTGAAGAGGTTACGTGCGGAACCCTAGCCGATTTAGGCCCACCGAAATCTGGCTTTATGAAAGTCAGTGGGAGCCACTCTGGTTTGACCTAAAATAAACTAGGGCGTAATTCTTGTTCCCTCCAGTAAATATGAGTGCATGTGATAGGGAGATTCATATGATGAACTCTTTAAAGGCCTCCCATCATTAGCATGAGGATGGGTCCTTCAGTAATGAGGAAATGCACCAGAAAATGGGCTATCCATTTGCTATTGGACTTGTCTAAGTGTTTCATAAGATGATAGGGGCATCATAGACCAATGTGGGAGGGGCTTCACCAGAAAATGGGAACTCTCTCACGGTACCTTGGCGTTCACAAATATAATGGATAAGCACTCACTAGACAGAAAGGTTTACCTGAAAACGGCTCTGAACCTTGTCTGGCAGAGGCCAAAGGGAAAACTCATATGATGAGTGGATGTGATCCTTCACAGAAAGGTGTGGGGTTTTGCAGCTGAAACAGTTGGCTCCATGCACCCTATGTGGTTTCCCACATTTCTAGAGACAAGTCACTGTCTCCGTCCCTGAGCAGGAGGGAAAACTCAGAGATGAAAAAATGGGAATGGAACATAGATTAAAATCTATATCTATGACTTGAACATGAATCAAATAAGGTTGTGGACTGATATTTGCTGTTTTATCAGAAAATGGCAAACGAACAATTTGCAAAGCTTCTTGACGACAACAAGCTTAAGGGCCCAAACTATGCCGACTGGTACCGTAACCTAATGCTGGTTTTAACATCTAAAAAACTGGACAAGGTAGTCAAGTCTCCTGCCCCGGAACGTCCGGGTGATAGGGCTTCTGAAGCCCGTAGGAGAGAATTCCAAGAATGGGAGGATAAAAACTCCCTAGTCCGCTTCTATGTCATTGCTTCTTTGGACAACTCAATACAGAGGCAGTTCGTTCAGATCGAACTCGCTAAAGACATATTGGACAGTCTGAAAACAATGTATGAAGAGCAGAACTGTTCTACTCGGTAGAAGGTCTTGAAAATGTTCATGACCGCTCAGATGTCCAAGGGGCAGAAAGTTCACAACCATTGTCTTCGGATGATGGGTTACATTAACGAGCTGGAAGCCCTTGGATCCGGGCTAGATCTTGGAACTCAAGTAGATGCCATTCTGAACTCCTTGCCCTCTTCCTTCAATGGGTTCATATTAAACTACAATATGAACAAGCTGAATGTCAGCGTCCAAGAGCTGAGCAATATGTTGCAAAGGGCCGAGGACTTACTTAAGAAGGATGAGCCTGTGGTGATGCTTGTTGAAGCTAACAAAACGGGCAAGAAAAAGAGGAAGGCAAAGAAGCCTCAGAAGAAGACTACCAAGCCTAAGAAACAGAAGAAGGACAGGACAGCAGATGCATGTCACTTCTGCAAACAAACTGGCCACTAGAAGATGAACTGTCCTCAGTACCTGGAATCCAAGAAAGGTAATTTCGAATCTTGTGTCATAGAAACCAACTTATTGGTGACTTCTGCGTCTTGGTGTATTGACTATGGGGCTTCAACTCATACGTGTAACTCACTGCAGGGGTTCAAGGTAAGCATAAGACTGAATGATGGAGAAGTGATGCTCTACTTGGGGACTTCTACAAGCGTTGCAGCTACGACAATAGGCACCGTAGAATTAAAATTTAGAGAAGGATATATTGTACTTAAAGATTGTCTTTTTGTGCAAAATCTAAGAAGAAATTTGATTTCTATCTCAAAACTATGTGCGGATGGATATTCTGTCTTTTTTAGTAATACGATTACTATTAAAAGAAACAATAAGTTCATCGCATATGGGGAACTGGAGAACGGTCTCTATGTTCTACATCCTTCTCTAGAAACAAACATAGCCGAAACTACGTCGGCTGAAATCCCCAAGAAAAGAGCACATGATACAGTTAATCCCACGTGCCTGTGGCATTACCGACTTGGCCATATTGGTATTCACCGAATCACAAGACTGGTAAAGGATGGTCCTTTGGATTTTCTAACTGTAGAAGATCTTCCCACTTGTGAGCCTTGCCTTCAGGGTAAGATGACAAAGAGGCCATTTAATGGTAAGCCTGAAAGATGTACATGCACGCTTGACCTTATACATACTGATGTATGTGGTCCCCTGAGTGTTAGGACCTGTAACCAATATGTGTATTTCATTACTTTCACCGATGATTTTTCACGATATGGTTACGTATACCTAATGAGACACAAGTCTGAATCTTTTGAAAAGTTCAAAGAGTTCAGGCAAGAAGTCGAGAAATAGTTAGGGAGAGAAATTAAGGCCCTTCGATCAGATCGAGGTGGCGAGTATCTCTCTGACGAATTCAGGGACTACTTAAAGGACAATGGGATAGTATCACAGTTGGCTCCTCCTGCTACACCACAACTTAACGGTGTTTCAGAGATGAGGAATAGGACCTTATTGGATATGGTCCGGTCACTTCTCACCCATTCAGAGTTACCCACATCCTTTTGGGGATACGCATTAGAGATTGCGTTATACGTGCTGAACCGGGTTCCAACCAAATCAGTTCCTAAGACTCCTTATGAGCTTTGGACCGGAAAGAAACCAAGTGTACGACACTTGAAGATTTGGGGTTGTCCGGTTCACGTTAAAAGAACGAATCCGGACAAATTGGAATCCAAGACCAGCCGTTGCCTATTCGTAGGCTACCCAAAGGGCTCAGTGGGCTACCTATTCTATGATCCAAGTGAGCAAAAGGTGTTCTGCAGTCGGAATGCACTATTCTTGGAAAATGACTACATCCTGGACAATCTATGTCAGGAAATTGTTCTTGATGAGGAGAGCTCAGATGCAGTGGGAGGTGTCCCACAAGTTCCAGGTAGTGACCAACCTAGAAGATCTACCCGGGTGTCCAGACCACCGGTTCGTTTTGGTTACGATCAGGATAGTTACCTGGTCGAAACCTTGACTAGTGAAGAGGATCCCGTAACATATACGGAAGCTATGTTGGACATAGACTCCCTAAAATGGGTAGATGCCATGAGAGATGAGATGGACTCAATGGAGACCAATGGAGTCTGGACTCTAGTGGATCCGCCCTCTGGGGTAAAAGCAATTGGTTGCAAATGGATCTACAAGAGGAAGAAGGGCCCCGATGGCAGGGTTGAGACCTACAAAGCTCGTATGGTGGCAAAAGGATACACTCAGAAAGAATGCATCGATTATGAGGAAACCTTTTCGCCCGTGGCTATGCTTAAATCCATTAGGATCCTGCTAGCTGTAGCAGCTTACTATGACTATGAGATTTGGCAGATGGATGTCAAAACTGCGTTCCTGAATGGAGATCTTACTGAAGATATCTATATGCAGCAACCGCAAGGTTTTGTAGCTGCGGGTCAGGAACACATGGTCAGTAAGTTGAATAGATCTATATATGGATTGAAGCAAGCTTCTAGAAGTTGGAACATCCGATTTGACTCTACGGTCAAAAGGTTTGATTTTGAGCAAAACCCGGATGAACCCTGTGTTTACAGAAAGACCAGTGGTGACATGGTTACGTTTCTGGTTCTGTATGTAGATGACATTCTACTCATTGGGAATGATGTAGGAATGTTAACTACGATAAAAGTATGGCTATCACAGCAATTCTCCATGAAAGACCTTGGAGAAGCCTCCTATATACTGGGTCTTCGACTCTATAGAGATAGATCGAAGCGGATAATAGGATTATCCCAATCTGCTTATATTGACAAAATAGTCAAGAGATATAGCATGAAAAACTCCAAGAAAGGAAATGTTCCTTTCAGGCATGGAGTCAATCTCTCCAAGAAGATGTCTCCAAAGACCTCTGAGGAGATCGAGAGCATGAAAGACGTTCCCTATGCCTCAGTCGTAGGGAGCATCATGTATGCCATGCTATGCACTCGTCTTGACATCGCCCAGGCAGTGAGTGTAGTAAGCGGATTCCAGGCCAACCTAGGGCAGGAGCATTGGACTGTTGTGAAATGCATACTTAAGTACCTTCGAAGGACAAAAAGGTTTTGTCTGGTATTCGATGGTAGTTCACTACAGATCCAAGGGTTTACAGATGCGGATTTCCAGTCGGATCCGGATGATAGAAAGTCTACATCTGGATATGTTTTCACGATAAGATCGTGTGTTGTTTGCTGGAAAAGCAGCAAACAGGGGTCCACAGCAGACTCCACAACCGAGGCCGAATACATTGCCGCAAGTGAGGCTGCCAAAGAAGCCGTGTGGATGAAGAAGTTCGTTCATGAGTTGGGAGTAGTTCCATCCAACACATCACCCATTCCATTGTTGTGTGACAACAATGGAGCCATTGTTGTGTGACAACAATGGAGCCATTGTTGTGTGACAACAATGGAGCCATTGCTCAGGCTAAGGAGCCACAAGCCCACTCGAAGTCGAAGCACATTGAGAGGAAGTACCACGTACTGCGGGAGATTGTTGGTAGAGGGGACATCCTGATTCAGAAGGTAGCGTCAGCGGAAAATGTAGCAGACCCATTGACGAAGCCACTTTCATAGAAAGTGTTTGAGAAACACGTGGAAAGCATGGGACTCCGGCTAGTACCTGATTGGACCTAAGTGCAAGTGGGAGCTGTTAGACAGTTTTGTATGCCCTTAGCTTCAATCAAGAATAATGTATTTTATGAATTTATTGTAAATGAATAAAAGTACATATTTGATTCATGTTCCCTTGGTATGTTTCTATGTAATACCCTTAAACTGGACACTTAATGAGACTCGTGTTAGTTTAGAATGTTCATAGCCAGTGGATCAGTCTGGGGAGACCTATCCTGACAAGGCTGACCCTGTAGTGCCACCAAGTCGGTTGGGGTGGCCTGTCTCAGCTACCTGGGTGAGACCCTAGGCACATACAGTGTAGGATTAATAGAACCTTTGAACTGGACCAGATTTCCAGTATTGCCCTGGACCTTGGAGATAGATGGGCAAAACTGGAAAGTTACACCTAACCCCTATACTCGATTATGATACTACACTAGATGTCGGATTGGGTTGTCTTTGATGTACCAATCAGTGAGATCCTTAGCAAGGGTCAAAACCTGGGTATGTTGGGACAATCCGAGAATTCATCTGAGTGGGTGATCATAGTGAAAGGATCAGCCCCTTTGTCGAACAAAGGTAATGATCGGGGATGCATTCTCTCTGATGGAAACCAAGACTGCCGGCAGCCGATTTCAACCGTTGAGATTTATTTTTGCAAAGTATATTTTATATGAGATATAAAAGTATATATTATGGTTTCTAAAATATTTGCAAAAGGTTTTAATTCCCGGGATCCATATAAGTAGAGAGTGCAACACTGTTCCTTGCATCCGAGGGAGAGGTCCTCTCTTGTCGGGCAGTGTATGATCATTATGGGCTGAGAGGTTAAGTGTAAGACCATTGAGGATAATACCTGATGGGCTAATCTTGCATCTGCTCACAGTCCCTGGGTGTTACAAGGCGGCTTGGCCCAGGGACCACTTAGGGTAAGTGTTGGGCCCATAGAGCCCATAAGATGGGATTCAAGGGGTGCACTGTCCATAACAGTGTATTCGGCCAGGCTTTGTAACAAAGGCTGGGCCGAACCCATGTGGCTGATGTGTAGATCAATGTTTGGGTCTCATGCCATACAAGGAAACCCAACTGGGCAGCAGTTTGGAAGGCTAATTGAATACATAACCTTAAATGGGCCTTAAGCCCATTTCGAACTGGGCTGATTTGATCAGTCAATTATATGGGGCGAATTCTGAGATAGATTAGCAGATAGGATAGGGTCTTAACCCTATCCACTCAGAGAGTCCAGATCTGAATGTGATTCAGATTTAGAAACCTCCTAATGAGATTAGGAGAAAGCTATTCTAATCTGCAGATAAGATAAGGGTTTATCCCTATCACCTAAAGAGAGATCTTATCCAAATATGATTTGGATAAGCAGCTCCTAATTGGATTAGGAGCTGATCTTTTAGGTTAACAAAAGAAGGGATGGGGGCGGCAGCCTAAGAAAGACACACAGATCTGATTCTCTTTAGAGCTAAGAAAAATCACAGAAAGAGAGATTTCTACACCCTACGAATTCTCTCCTGCCGCCTCCTTCCTGCCGCCGCTATTGCCTTTAGTTCGATCTCCAGTTCTTAGGAGAAATCAAGATCTGATCTTGATTCCAATCTTTTGGGGAAAAGATTGGTTGGAGCTGTACTCACAAGCCATCCAGTTGATTCTTGCGAAGGGTCAAGTTCTTTTGGAAGAACATTGCTGATTCTGCTCCATCCTACACTGCGCCATCTTTAGTGGGAGCAGATTTTGGATCCTTCCTTGGGCATGAACACCTCCATTGGGAGATATTGATTCTCTATATCAGGTATATCATCCCTCCTACTTCTTTTGGTTCAGATCTAATTTGGTTCTTGTTTCAAGATTGATCCTTGAAAATATGTTTTGTATCAGGGAATTCGATTCCTTGCAAAGATGGGAGAAATTTTTGAAATTCGCCCTATCCATTCCGCAAGATTTGGGCATCCATAAGATGGATATCCCATCCCTTCAAGTCAAGTGAAGAAGACGAACCGAACGGTACAGTGGGTCATAACTCATAGCTGCCACAGTATTGTATTCGACACGGTACTTGTGTCGAATCATTTTTTCACGAACCGAACGTTTCGTACATGATTTGAACCATTTAATTTGGCCTATGCAAGCCAAATCGGTCCAAAACAATACATAATAATTTTTGGTCTGGTTTGAGTCATTTTTTTGTCGGTGAGACTCATTTAAACCGGTTCTTGGCCTATTTAAGCCATTTTTTTTTAGAAATTAACACCCATTCAAACATAATTTTGACCATTTTATTCAAATTAAGTTGCATTTTGGCCATTAATCTTGCATTAAAATACCCGGTTCAACCTATTTTGCATTCTATTTGATAATTAGGAGCATTTTATTCCGATTTAATGGCATGAAGAATAATTATAGGGCCTGAATATAATTATTCTTGATATTTTATCCTTGTGATTGGATTATTTATGGTTTGACATTATAAATTTTCATTATTGTTCCATGATTAGACAAAGATTAAGGAATGTGCAATATAAAGCTTATTTAATTATTTATTGTTTGCTTTTGTTGTTGGCTACATCAAAGGCCAATTTGAGAACCAAAAGCCAAAGCAATTGGCACTCAAATTGGTATTTGATGCTTTGTGATTTTGTTATTGGTTGTCCATTTCCATTGAATCCATAAATGACTTACCCAAAGATAACATTATTTATTGTGATTTAATTGGAGTGATCATGGGATTTGTATATGTGTGTATTTATTATTAATTGTTTGATAATAATAAGGTGTTAGGGTTTGTTTAAACAAACCAGGTAATCCTTTAGCCTTAGTGTGCTCAAAATTGAATATTATGGATGTACCTTTAAATACATGGTGAATTGATTTTGGATGTATTATTTACATTTCCAATATCTTACAAGGTTCTTGAACGTAAGGAATGTTGATTTGAAGAGAATCTACTTCTATATGGGGAATGCAAAGCATGTTAGAGTCTTACGAGTTGGCACTTATAGGCTTATCCTAGAATTTGGACTTACATTATACCTTCTTGACACTTAGTAAGTGCCTTGCATTAGAAGAAATCTTATTTTAGTTTCAAAGTTGGATGCTTGTGGGCACTCATTTTATTTTTGTAGTGGAACTCTCACTATTAGTTACGGTTTGAATAGTATTGGCTCTACAACTTGTTTAGATGGACTTTATAAATTGAATCTCAATCAATTATAAGAAAAATCTTTATTACTTGTGAGTGTTGAATCTTGTCTTATTGATAAATTGCCACTTAAAAGAAAAGAGATGGAATCTTCATCCATGCTTTGGCATCAAAGATTAATGCACATATCCAAAGACCATCTTAATAGACTAGTAAAAGATGGAATACTTCCAGGTGTAAATTTTGATG
Source organism: Nelumbo nucifera (assembly GCF_055504915.1). NCBI lineage: Eukaryota > Viridiplantae > Streptophyta > Magnoliopsida > Proteales > Nelumbonaceae > Nelumbo > Nelumbo nucifera. The sequence continues at coordinate 74,742,961 of NC_142651.1, forward strand.
ATATTGGTGATTGTATTGATTGTCTTATGGGTAAAATGATTAGAAAATTATTTCTTAAGGGTGCTAGGTGTGTTGAGCTTTTGCAAATTATTCACATTGATATTTGCGATCCTTTTAAAGTTCTTGCTTGAATTGGATATAGATACTATATTGCATTCATTGATGATTGTTCTAGATTTGGTTATATTATCTAATCGGGAATAAATTAGATGCCTTGCAAATAGGGGTGGCAACGAGCCAAGCTTTTCACGAGTTGCTCGAGCTCGGCTCGTGAAGCTCGCGAGCCGGCTTGAATATATATATATATATATATATATTATAATTCTTAATTTTTTAAATATAAAATAAAAAAAAATTATATATAATTTTTATTTTTATAAAATATTTTTTTTCTAAATATTTTTATAATAAAATATTTATAAATATATAATAAAATATTTTTATAAAATATAAAACAAGCCGAGCTCGAGCTCGAGCTCGAGCCTTATAGAATAGTCTCGAGTCGAGCTCGAGCCTAGTACTATTCGGCTCAGCTCGGCTCGAATCCACCCCTACTTGCAAACATTCAAGGTTTACAAGGCTGAGGTGGAGAATCAACTAGATAAAAGAATCAAAATTTGAAGGTCTGATAGAGGTGGTGAGTTTGAGGTTTTTGATACTTTTCTCTAAGAGCATGGAATTATTCATCAAACCTCTATAGCTCTTACATCTCAATAAAATGGCATTGTTGAAAGAAGAAATAGAACGTTAATGGATATGGTACGTAGTATGATGAGCAATGCCACTTTACCCATATCCAAGATTCAAAGTATTGGAAATGCAAGGTGTATCGGAAAGACAATTTTAAGAGATGTATTGGGGTATGCTTTTGATATGCGTAGATACGGACGAAAAATTAAGATACGTATAAATATGTTAGGAAATTCAAATATATCCTAAAAAATATATTACTAACAATAATTACAAGTTTTACATGATTGCAAATAAGTTATTTAAATGTAAAAATCCATATTTACAATCACTTAATTGCAAATAATTACAATTAATAACTGTTGAAAAATGATGGAATAAATAAAATGCGATAAAACAAAAAAGAAAACTAAAATATGATTGTGTATGCATCAATTTTCAAATAAATAGTATAAATGTTATGTGTGTACATCAATTTATATTAATATTTATTAGTATATAAATTCTAATAATTAATTCTAGCATTTATCAAAAAATATCCATTAAGAAAAAAGAAAATTTACTTAAAAGTAATAATGCATATGACCAATTACCATAACAAATAAATGGGCGTGGCCTAGTGGTGACTTACGGTTGTTAAAACCTAATGACTAAGGTTCAAATCTTGCCATTGTTTAAAGTTTATAGTTTTTATATTAACAAAAACAATTAATGAGACAAGATCATTAATTAGCAAAATTGATGAGAGAGTATCATTAATTAGTGGAATTAATAAGAGATTTCGAATTAGGCTTTAAAATTTAAATTTAAAGTAGGAATAATTGACTAATTAATGAAAGAAAAGTTATGATTAAATATAGAAGTAATTAAAGAGATTAATGAATGAAGGGAACCCAAAAAAATCAAGTGTATCAGGCTATATTTTCGGGCCCGTATCGGCTGATACAATTTCTACACGTTTCGTGTATCGGGCTCTTGTTGGAACAATATGTATCAGCCGATACGTTGTAAAATTTTGAACCTTGCCCATATCATTTTGGTGAGAAGCCATAAGATGGAAATTTACATCTTGAATAGAGTGCCTCCTAAATCAGTGCCCAAAACACCATATGAAATATGGACTAGAAAGAAGCCAAGTCTGAAGCCTACATGTGTGGAATTGTGATGTTGAATCTAAGATTCTAACCCCAAGGTTACCTAAAACCTCGGCTAGATTCATTAGTTGTTACTTTGTGGGGTACCCAAAAAGATCAAAGAGACACATGTTATATGATCCATCAAACCCTAACTCTTCCATTATCGAATCTAGGAATGTAAAGTTTCTTGAGACTAATGATGCTAGTTTTAAAAGGAGTAAAATTCAAATAAAAGACTTAATTGATGAAGTTTTACCAAATCCCACTCCAAATATTACTCCAAATAATATTGATATTGAAACCTCACAAGGCCTCAGAGAGATAGCATATTTGAAATTCCAGATGATTACATTGTATATCTTCCTGAACCTAATCACATAGATAATGATCTTGGAAATTATTTAGAAGTTTTAAGACGTCAAAATTGTGAGCAATGGTTGGAAGCCATGAAAGAGAATTTAATCCATGGAGCATAATTCAGTGTAAATTGGTAGGTTTACCGAAAGGGAGTAAACCCATTGGTAGTAAATAAGTATTTAAGACCAAAAGAGGTTCTGATGGAACTATTGATAAATTTAAGGCAATATTAATTGCCAAAGGATTCACTCAAAGAGGAGTATATTACGATGAGACCTTTTCACCAGTACCAAAAAAGGATCCATTTCGTGCATTAATGGCATTAGTAGTTCGTTATGGCTGATTTGTTCAGATGGACGTAACAATTGTTTTTTTAATGGTGACTTGGAAGCAAGGTTTTAAGAGGTTAAAGGCGTAATGGCCCAAAAAGGTGAGGTGTAAGCCTCAAGGCATTGTGAAGCGTAAGCCTCAAATCTTAAGACTAAAATTAATTAAAGGTTATAAGTTAATAAAAATACCATATAAGATACTAAGTTGGAATGATAGAAGGTATACATATCCATAAATTAAAAATTTATAAACAATAAGTTTTAGTCGTTATGCATTAAATAAAATAATAATGACTCAACTAACAAATATAAACATTTTACATTTCATGTTTAAAATTTTAAAGTTCTCAAATAATTTAAATGAGAAAATTGGAAGAAAGGAAACATATGAAGAATCATCCATATAATTGGATATTAAATTTATGACCATTCAATAGTTTAAAAGAAAGAAAATAACTTAATATATGTTTGGTTCCATGGGCATTTTTAGATGGGTTGTTTATTGCTTTAAACGTTTATTTGTAAAACTTTACTTCAAATGTTTTTTACTTTAAATATTTCTTGCTTTTGTTGTTTGGTTAGGAATTACTTTAAATGTTTCTTACTTTCCACCTCAGATTAATACCCCATAAAAGTGTGCCAAACGTTGGGGTTTTGGGGGAAACAAGAATTTGACATTTCCCTAAATACTTGGTGCATATAAATTCTAGTGTTTATTTGATAAATGGTGAAATCAAACATTGGTTTTATGCTCAATAAACACCAATACTTATGTGACACAAATGTGGCGGCATTTTTTCAATAAACGCCTACGGAACCACGTGCTATGAGCTTGGGCCAAACATTTTTTTGACATTTTGATTTTTTTTTAATTTTTTTGCTAAGTAAAACTAAAATACTTAACTTTCCTTTGGGAATAAATTGGAAAAATAAAAATTATAACAAAGAAATGAAAAAAAAAATACTTAACACAATACAAAATGGACAACAAATTGGAAAAAAATAGGAATTTTATTTCAGTTAAATTTGAAACTTGAACAATACAATGGTCAAAAAATACTAAACAAAATGGAATAAAATATAAAAAAAATATAATACAATTACAAATTGAAAATAAAAAATTACATTGTTGAAAAAATAACAAATAATTTAAATAAAATGGAATAACAAAATTTACAATAATTTTAAAAAAATGCTACAAAATTATTGAGTATACAAGAAAAATATTGTCTTCATCATTTTTCTTCAAGTTTCACCTCCATCTCCATCTTGATTTTGATCATCTGCGTCAGGTGAATCATCTGGCGTAGTAACATGCCCTCCTTTGTCTTGTAATCTATCTTCAACATCTAGTCGATCTATGAAGCAGATGCACATCTTTAGACTTTCATCATTCATGTAGCTTATCTTGTCATCCAGAACCTAGTATCTGCACTAAAACAAGACGTCAATGGAATTGTAGACATCAGAGGGGTTAGTAGATCACGTGCCAAGGCAGCAAGGATTGGATAATGTTTTTCAAGTCCATTCCACCAGGTTAAATTATCAAAATTATCCATTCCTTCCAAGTTGAAGGAATCATTTAAACTAGAAATTTGCATGTAAAAAAAAGTTAAGTTTAGTAATTGAACCTGTTGAAGAGGTTGCAGTACATTTCTACCTCCTACTTATTAAAGACCAAACTCTACCTTTTCAACTATTGGAACTAGTTGTTCCAGAAGTGGAAGTTGCACTTGTACAAGTTGTAGATTTTTTATGCCCTACCATTTGAGATTCATATAAACTATATATTTCAAATAATAAATTATTAATTTTTCTTTTTGATTTTCAACTTCAATATTCATATTTTCACAATATGGTTTCAAGTAAAATATCTACACCATCTTTCCTAATCATAGGATCTAATATAGCAGCTAAACAATAAAGAGGTGAAATGTTCTAATATTTTTTAAATTTATTTTCCATTATTTCAATAAATCTTGTAAATTATGGATTTTTTTCTATATTTTGCAAAACATTCACTAACTATGAATAATTAATTAACTAAAAGGCAACTAGTTGGGTAATAAACATCCAAAAATTCATTAGTTGCATCATAAAAATTGTGTAAAAAATCTTTTATACAAATTTCCATTTCCCAATCTTCCTCAAATATAATAATATCTTGTAGCATTTTTGCATTATAAAAATTTGTTTGTAAGGAATGCAACTTTCTAACATAAAATAGGTAGAATTTTCATCTATGTTGAACATCTAACATAAAATGTTTATATTTTAAACCATAATTATGACATAAATATTTAAATTCTTGTTTTTTTTGCTCCAAAACTTTTAATATATATAATACAATTTCTAATTTTAGAAATATGATGGAAAATAATATTTAAAGTATCTTGAATACATAAATTTAAGATGTGACATGCACGTCTAATATGAAATAATTTACCATTTAAATATAGTTCTAATTGAGATTTTAAAATATTTATTGTTGAATCATCATTGCTAGCATTATCCAAACTAATAGAAAAAAGTTTATTTTCAATTCCATAAGCATGTAAAGTATTTAAAATACTTTAGCAATAGTTGGCCCAATATGTAGCCATTCAAGCCTAGTAAAACTTAAAATTCTTTTTTGTAAAAGCCTGATTTCATTAATAAAATGACTGGTAGTACAAATATAACTTATATTAAATTTAGAGGTTCAAATATCAGAATTAATTGCAAGTCTAATTAAGATTTGATAAAATATAAATTAAATTCTGTTTATATGAATAATAAAATTTCAAAGCATATGCTCTAATAGTATTTATAGAAACTTTTTTAAATTGAGGATTTATAGAATTACGTAAAAACTTTTCAAGTTTACTATCCTCACCTAATAAAAATGGTTGTTCAACATGTACAATATATTTTGCCAACTCCTGCCTCACTTTTTCTTGTGAATATTTAAAAGTACCAAACCCCCTTCTCAATTTGTGTTTGGGATTTTTCTTTTCCTTCTTCTTTTTCTTGTTTCTTATGGGTGACAAATGTCTACTCAAGTGGCCAATACCACCATTGCTACAATAGCTAAAGTTACTCCTACATTTTTGCCAAATATCCATTTTTCCCTTTCCCTTAACCTCCTCTATTTTAAATAATTTCCAAGTCGGGCTAGTCAATTTAGTTCCCTTCATTTTCCTACCCCTAGTAGTAGTACTATGGGTGGGAACCCAACAACTTCAATAGCATCCATATCAATTAATGCTAACACTATCATGTTGCGACTGAACATCGTCAACATTGAACATACTGGAGAATTGGTTTCAGGAAGAGCCAACCATGTTTTTTAATTCTATAAAATAAAAATTAATTTAATTGCACTCACTTCGATTACTAGTTTAGAATTTCAACTTGATTTCAATGGGCGAAACCTCTAAGCTTCCCAAATTGCTAACTTGAGATACTTGAGCAAGGCTCTTCTTGTTGAAACTTGAAAAAAGTCGATAATTGAGAATTGGAGGGTAGAGAGAAAGAGAGTATTGAGAGTATGAGATCCTGAGAGAGTATGAGAAGAGAATCGCTGAATTTGTGATGAGAATGGTGGAGAATAGGGCTATTTATAGGAATTAAAAATAATTCAATTGCCCAAAATACCCTAAAAACTAATCACTTTTTAGTTGTTGGGAGGGGTATTTTGGTTATATAAAATCATTTATCACTTTACCCAAAGTGCCCCCAAACTAGCTGTTATATAGATGTTGGGGGCATTTTTGTCATTTTCTCCCCCCAAAGCCAAAATACATAATACCCTCTATATAGTTGTTTATAGCTATTGGGGGGGGGGGGGGGTCCCCAATGGCTAGTTCCTCGGGTGGGTTGCACTCAGTCTGCTATAGGCCCGCGATCCGTGCCAACATGTGGGCTACGAGTGGTCATGCTATGCCAGTCCATGGACCTGAAACCCCCAGTCTAGCACTGCCCACACGATTGTGCTATGCCTAGCATGGCCCGCTTGCTATCGTATTGGGTCATGTTGAAGAAATTTGGCATGGACTTTGTTCTCTTGTAGAGTCTCCTTTTGTTGAAGGGGACACTCTAAGTCTTGATCAATGTCCTAAGAATGATCTAAAGGAAGAAAAGATGAAGGGCATCCCGTATGCATTTATTGTTGGGAGCCTAATGTATACCATGATTTGCACTCAATCAAACTTGAGTTTTGCAGTGGGAATGCTGGGGATATACCAAAGCAATCTGGGATGGAAACACTGACAAATGGCTAAAAATGTAATGAGATACCTTCAACACACTAAACACTACATGCTTGTATATAGCCAAGTTGAAAATCTAGAGGTGATCAGATATGACTCTAATTACAAAGGATGTATAGACTTTAGAAAATCTATTTCTAGGTATGCTATTGTGATGGTCGGAGGATCTATTTCTTGGAGGAGCTAAAAGCATACATGTATGGCTCTATCTACCATGAAGGCAGAATATATATCTTGTTGTGAGGCTACAAGGCATATCGTATGGTTGAAAAACCTTTTGAGAGAATTGTTCATCATTGATTCTGTATCCAGACCCTTACAACTTTATTGTGATAATTCTGTTGCAATTACACTTTCCAAGGATGAACGATATTACTCGAGCTATACATGTCAACGTCCAATATCATTTTGCTCGTGAAAAGATGAATGATGGGTCAATAACTATATCTCATGTTGCCTCAAAAGGCAATTTTGTAGATCCTATGGCTAAAGGATTTCTAATTAAAATATTCAAACATGTTAGTGATATGGGAATCCATGATGTAAATAAATTATTTAATTAGTGAGAGCTTGATTTTAAATTGCAAATTCGTTGTATTTATTCTAATTTTGTGCACATTTGATCTGGGTAGTTGATCACTACCAATTGTCGTTCGTCATTTAGATGGTGCATTTAAGTGCATAAAATTGATTATATTTATTTTGACATCTATATGACATATATACCATTATGGTTTGTAGACTGTTATTGGGATATTTTTTTAAGTTTTGAAGATGGTGATTTTGCAAATACTTTGATATGTAAATGGGTTTACTTGCATTAAACTAACAGGGATCCCTTCATTCTCAAGTATTTATTAAAATCATTAGAACCAAGTTGTTAATATTCTTGCTTTGGTTTTATGAAAATTTTTAAATTCTTGTTAAATAAAAAAATAACAACGGACCAAGTGGGAGATTGTTAGAATAACCACATTCATGGTCACGTCAAATTTGTGATCACATTTTTAACATTTTTTGGATTGTTAAGGGTACTGAAGCAAGTTGAAACATTTAGACAAGGTTCAAAGTATCGACACGAATCGGCCGATACGTATCGTTCCAGGACCCCATTGATATGCCCCTATAGTGGGTGTATCGGGGGTCTGACCGGTTCAGGAGATGGAAGAGACCTAAACCGCCCCCTCCCCCCCTGAACCGGTTTCAGAAATAAAAAAATAAAAAAAAAATAGTATCGATTTGCCTAATACACCCGACATATCGGACATATCGAAATTTTGAACCTTGCATTTAGTTGCATCAAAGTCTTTGATAGGTGGACCGTGGACTTTTTGATTGCTACCGCCATCTCAATCATCTCTTCCCATATACTTGAAGGCTTGAAGTTGAGTAAAGAGTCGTTTGAAACTAAGAAGGGCCGAGGCAGAATTTGAAAGCTCAATACAGCTAAATGGAAGATATGGGCCATATGGCTCTTGTTTTAAATTCGTATTTGCATTTTTTTTTTTGTTTAACTGTTTAACGATATTTTAAGCCAATTTTCGGTTAAAATACTTCATTAATCATTTCCGATTAAAATACTTCAATTGCTCCATCCAAATTCAACAGAATATAATAATAATTCCCATTTTTCAGGTTCTGCTTGACATGCTATCATGCAAGGTTCAAAGTACCGATACGTATCGGCCTATATTGACTGATACATATCATTCCGGAATCCCACCGATATGCCCCTATAATGGGTGTATCGGAGATCTGACCGGTTCAAGGGATGGAAGAGACCTAAACCACCCCCTGAACCGGTTTCAGAAAAAAAAAATAAAATAACAAAAAAAAAATAGTATCAATTCACCCGATACGCCCATACCGGCATATCGGGCATATCGATATTTTGAACCTTGCTACCATGATCCCCCACTAAACACTACAAGTGATGATTGATATTTAAAATTGAAGCCAGTACAAATAGAGAAGTTGAGACCCAATGCAATGCCAAAAAGAAGCTTTTTTTGGGCTTTATCTACAAAAATGAACCAATACATGTATACTCATTTTCTTTGACATATCTCATCAACAGCTCTACCATCAAAGCTCATTTAAGTCAAAAAATCTGAGATCAACACAGAATAAGTCCACAAAAAATTGGAAACTTCCTCTTCTTTACAATATGATTTTTAAATCCGAAAACCTGTTCAATGCACCCACCAGTCCCTATACGAGTGACCGGGGTTCTATGAACAAAATGAGGAACAGTCTTGAGATGTTGATTTTTCCTTGAGCTGAATCATGATGTTTATGGTCAACCGTGAACCATCTGCAGAAGCAAAAGATTCCTGTAAATATCACCACTACAAGGAATAAAAATATTAAGATTGATCTTATGCAGGTATTAGCTGTTAAATGCTAGTACAGAACAGCAATGTCAGATCTGGTAGGTTCGTTTGACCCCAGAATGGCTGCTGCAATTTCTGCATGGCAAAAGAACCCTATGGTGCCCAGTTAATTGAAACTTTGCACTGATCTGAATAGTCAACAAACTTTTGGTGACCAGTCAACAGGCTTTCGAAGGTCAGATTCGTTAGAATCTGTTACGAACTTCGTTGGAAGGAGAGAGAGATTAATGCCGAAAGAATTACTGTATTATTTCTCTTTGTGCTTCACTACTTGTACTGTTTACAGTTTTTGATTTCTTTCTGTTACAGCTGTTGTAAGTGGATGATTAGTTGTGCTGACGTGGCCTCCTCTTGTAAAACTGATTAACTGTTTTCTGTTGGTCTGTTCCAGTAGTCTTTACAATCCCCCCTTCTCCTTTAGAGTGACCTTGCCCTCAAGGTCTAATGTGGGAAAATATTGCAGACCTAAGTAGGATTCCCAAGTTGCATCCTCTTCTGGGAGTTTAGACCAAACAACTAATGCTTCTGGTATGATTCTTCCAACCCGGTCCACCCATCTAAAATCAATGATGTGGGCTGGATCAATCTGCACTAGTCCTTCCTCTGAAAATGTGGGATGGGTCGCACTTGTAATGACTCCTGGCTTCGGCCCTTTCTTCAGTAAGGAGATATGGAATACAGGGTGCAGTTTTGATGTTGCCGGAAGGTGCAGTTTATAGGTCACTGCCCCTATTCTCTCAAGGATTTTAAATGGTCCAAAATAGCGTGGGCTTCCACTGTCGGCTTGCAACTGAAATCTGTCTGAAAGGTTATAATTTGAGAAACACCCAATCACCGACTTCATATTGGACATTCTTGTGATGTTTATCATAGGTGTGCTTCATCCATTGCTGTGCCTGTAAGAGATGATGTCTCAGTTCCTTTAACACCTCATCTCGTTGTGTCAGCTGTTCTTCTAAGGCCGCTACTGTGGTGGTCCCTTTTTCACAAGGAAGTAGAAGGGGAGGATCCTGACCATATAGAGCTCTGAAAGGTGTCATCCCAGCGGCGCTATGGAAAGTGGTGTTGTACCACCATTCAGCCCTGTGGATCCACTTCACCCATTGTCTTGGTCGATCTCCTACAAAGTATCTCAGATATGTCTCGAGACTCTTGTTAACCGCCTCTGTCTGTCCATCAGATTGGGGGTGATAGCTAGTTGACTTGAAGAGTTTAACCCCGTGTAGGCAAAAAAGCTCAGCCCAGAAATGACTCATAAAAATAGGATCACTGTATGATACAATTGAGCTGGGGAGCCTGTGTAGGCGTACAATTTCCCAGAGGAACAATTCAGCAACTGTGACTGCTGTAAATGGGTGTGATGGAGGAAGGAAATGACTATATTTCGTCAATCTATCCACTACCACAAGGATAACTGTTTTGCTGGCAGAAACGGGCAATCTTGTGATGAAATCCATTGATATATCACCCCAAACTTGGGTTGGTATTGGGAGTGGTTGCAAGAGGCCTGCTGGTGTTATAGTGGCCGACTTGTTTTGTTGGCATACTGCACACCCGGCTATGAAGTTCTGGATAGATGTACGCATGCCTTTTCAATGGAATTGTGTGGCGATGTGTTTTTGTGTTCGTAGGATGCCAGAGTGGCCACCTGTGGATGAGGCATGGAATAATTCCAGGAGCTTCCTGAGATGAGCAGAATCCGTTGGAATTTCCAGGCGTCCTTTGAAGAAGAGTAGAACATTCTTAATGGTGTACCCAGGGTGCAGTGAGGGATTTGCCAATACTTGGGCCTTCAACTGCTGTAACTCTCTATGGGATTGGGCTTCTTTCCGAAGTAGATCTAGGAGTGGAGAAGTTGGGGAAGATACTAGTAACTGAAATGATTGTGGGTGCCGTGAGAGGGCGTCAGCCACCTGATTAGCAGCCCCTATTTTGTATTCAATTATGTAGTCGTACCCCAGTAGCTTGGATATCCATCGTTGTTCCGGGGATAGGACTGATTGATCCAATAAGAACTTCAAACTTTGATGGTCGGTCCGAATTATGAACCGTCTACCGAGCAAGTAAGATCGCCAACGTTGGACTGCTAAGACCACTGCTATTAATTCTCGTTCATAAACTAATTTAGCCCACTTTTGTGATGATGTTAAAGCCTTGCTGAAAAAGGCTAGTGGTCGCCCCTCTTGCATGAGAACAGCCCCAACACCTTGACCGGAGGCATCACACTCAATGATGAAGTCTTTTGTGAAATCGAGCAATGCTAATGTTGGAGGGCTCACAACTGCCTGTCTCAACTACTCATAAGCTTGTTGGGCCTGGGTTGACCAGTGAAAAGCATCTTGTTTCAGCAATTGGGTCAACAGGGTAGCTATTAGGCCGTAGTTTTGATGAAGCGGCAGTAGTACCCAGTCAGGCCCAAGAAAGCCCTCAACTCTCACACTTTTGAGTTGCGGCTAGCCCATTATACTAGAGATTTTATCTGGGTCGGCCGCTATAGTTCCGTTCTCTACAACATGTCCCAAGTAGTGAACTTGGTTTTGTCCAAAGGAGCACTTGGACTCTTTAGCGAACAATTGGTGGGCCTCAAGTGTTGCTAGGGTGACCTGTAGATGATTCTGATGTTCCTCCCAATTGGGGCTATAGACCAATATATCATCAAAGAAAACAAAGATGAACTTACGTAAATATGGCCAGAATATGTCGTTCATTAATGCTTGAAATGTGGCTGGAGCATTGGTCAGCCCAAATGGCATGACCAGGAACTCATAGTGGCCATCATGGGTCCTGAAAGTCGTTTTGTGAACATCCTCCCTATGTACCCTTATTTGATGATACCCAGCTCGTAAATCTAATTTTGAGAATATGGTGAGTTAACTGAGTTCATCAAGCAGCTCATCACTGACCGGTATTGGAAATCGGTCTTTAATGGTGATATTGTTAAGGGATCTGTAATCAATACAAAATCGCCACGTCCCATCCTTCTTTTTGACTAATAATACTGGTGAAGGGAATGGGCTGTGATTGGGTTGTATTATTCCTTACTTAAGCATATCTTGAACTTGCTTCTCGATTTCAAATTTTTGAAAGTAAGGGTATCGGTAGGGTCTTACATTGGTTGGGGCAGCTCTCGGCATGAGGGGGATGCGGTGGTCATGCTCCCAGCATGGTGGAAGTTCTTGGGATTCTTCTAACATGCTGCCATATTGCTGAAGGAGTTGTTGTAGGCGGCTTTGGAAGTCTCTAGGCCCATTTGGGCTACTGTTAGCTAAAGATGGGCTGGTCCAATTTGAGTCCATGTGCATGAATGTGGGCTGATCTGGATCTCCCATTTGCTTTGTTAATGTTGCAAGATTGATGGGCCTTGGACCCTTCCATGTTTGCCCTTGTAGATGGACTGTAGAGTTCCCTGATGTGAAGTCCATGGTGAGATGGGCCCAGTCATAGATAACGGACCCTAGCTGTCTTAACCATTGAATGCCTAGCACCATGTCCACTCCAATGAGATGAAGAGGATATAGGTCCACCGCAAACTGGTGACCCTGAACCTTTAGTGGTAAGCCCATGAAAATGCTATTGCAAGATAGGCTATTACCGTTGGCCACATGAACCGTAAAAGTTGTTGGGTGAACTGGGAGTCTCATTTTATCCACCAAGACTTGAGTTATGAAGTTAAGGGAACTGCCACTGTCTATGAGGGTTGACACTTGGCGTCCCTAGATTAGCCCTGCAACTCTCATTGTTTGAGGGGACGCAAGTCCCGTAAGGGCTTGTAGAGATATTTCAGGTGTGCCATTAGGTTGTATTTCCCACCTTGGGTTAGATTCCCTGCAACCGGTGAGGTTGTCTTCCTCTTCGGCATTTATTTGGAGGAGAAATGCTTGTTGTTTCTTGCACCAATGGCCCGACCCGAATTTCTCTTTGTAGTTGTAACAAAGTCCTTTGTCTCTACGGGCTTGCATCTCTACCCAGGTCAGCCGTTTGAAAGGAACCAATGGGCATGGGCGCAATATTCCTTCCTCTTTGTTTGGTGTTGTGGTCCTGGTTCCTGGACCCCATGGCCATTGCACCTTTCTTGCTTGAGCGAACTTATCCTCATACAATCTTGCTAGTGTTGCTGCATTTATGAATGAAGTGGGTTGATCGCCTTCACTTCTAGTCGTAGTTCTTCTTTTAGGCCGTCGACGAAGCTTCCCACAAGCGCCTTCTCCGTCCACCCTTGGACTCTCACGGCTAGCTTTTCGAACTCCATCTGGTAATCTTTAATTGATCCCACCTGTCGTAGCTTTGCCAAACTCTCATCATGATCTTCGAACCCAGACGATCCAAAACGGATAGTCATGGCATCAGTGAAGTTTGCCCAATTTTAACGAGGGTGCCCCCGTCGGTACCATTGAAACCAGAGGATAGCTTACCCTTCAAGATGCGCAGAAGCCAAAGCTACCCTGTCTTGCCCAGGTGTCTCATGGTAATCGAAGTACCGTTCGGCTTTGAGAATCTAGGGAGTTGGGTTGCCGCCTGAGAAGATGGGGAAATCGATTTTGGCTGCTCTCGTTGCCGCCGGCCCTGTTCTACGGTTGTTTTCATTGCTGCGCTCTTCTTGGCTTCCTCTGTCGTTGTTCATTGCCACTTGCTCCAGCTGATTGAGGAGAGCAATGAAACCTTCCTCCATTTCTTTGAGATCTGAAGACATTCGATGGATCTCTACCTCCATCTGATCCACTCGGGTGTCTACTGACGTGTTTCTTGTGTTGGTCATGCTAGCTCTGATATGTTAGGAACCTGCCTAACTCAGGACTCTTCGAGGGAGCCAACCTCTTGAATTCGTTGGAAGGAGAGAGAGAGATTAATGCCGAAAGAATTACTGTCTTATTTCTCTTTGTGCTTCACTACTTATATTGTTTACAATCTTTGATTTCTTTCTGTTACAGCTGTTGCAAGTGGACGATTAGTTGTGCTGATGTGGCCTCCTCTTGTAAAACTGATTAACTGCTTTCTGTTGGTCTGTTCCAGTAGTCTTTACAGAATCACCTAATTCTTGATTATTTTTTCCATGCTATCTTATCCATCCCCCACCTTATGTCTGCATGTGAGTGTGTGAGTGTGTGTGCGTGTGTGTGTGTGAGAGAGAGAGAGAGATTACTCCCACAGCTGAAGCAGTTAAGTTTTTCAAAGTTAGCCTTGCTGCTTCAGCAAATGCTTGTGCAGCTTCTGCATCAGCTTCTGCCATCTCTGCTTCCCGAGCTGCTGCTTCAGCTTCTGCCATTGCTGCTTCTGCCTCTGCAACTGCCTTAGCGGCAGCAGCAGCTACCTCCTCTGCAGTCATGTTCCTCATCTTTTGAAGTTCAGCATCAATCTGAAACTTTGTAAGAGGCTTGACATCTTTTTCTTCGATTTTTTTGCATTCTATCGGCCTTCCCTCCAAAAGTAGAACGCCAGGTTTTCTTTCTTCCAGCAGAATTGGACATGGTGGAAGTGGAGCGTCAGGTTTTCTTTCTTCTAGCAGAGCTTGACTTGATGGAAGCCGGTACTTGCGATTTACCTGCCAAAGGCAATAGTAGACATGATGGCTTAACTATATTGGCTGAAATGGTGAATATTTGAGAGAAGAGCTGTCTTTGACGGATACTTGGTTAACACATGTTATTTCTTCTAGAGAGAAACTGACTTAAAGCTTAAACCCAGTTACATGCAAATCTTATCCACAAGTCAAGAGATTAAATGGGTTCTACAGGATTAGAAAACTAACATGTAACTTGATCTCAAGATTTAAACATGCTACAATTTTTGGTGGGTAGCTTTATACACACTTTGTTCATCCAAATTTCTCAGTATTTAAACAAGATTTCCAGGGTTTCAAGGGCAAAGTGGCTACCTTCACACAATTTTTATCACCTTGCATGACATTGGACTAGTTACTAATAAGAGGGTTGTAGAGTCTTTTACCTTTATGAGTTTTCCACTTGATACCAAAGCATTTAACTTCATACTCAAGACCTTGTTGAACTTTTGGACTCTGCAGTATTTTTCCTATGCAATGACAACTGTTAATGTTAGAAATAATTTCCATATAGAAATAAACATAATTTGAACAAAAATATAAAGTCTGTTTAGTGGAAAATTTCAGGGCTTCAATTAAGATATGAACTAATTATGGTAAAATAGATACAGGGTATAACTATAGAAGAATAAAAAACTCGGTTCACTGGACAAACTGGTGATTTCAGAATCTACAATCTGTAGAAATAAAAATGTGTTATTTGGGAATTTAAAACTGGAATCCAGTATAAGGACCACGGTTGAGGTCTGTAGATGTTTGGACTTTGGAACTTTGGATCATGCCCTGAAACCTATCAAGTATCAACTGAAGGATTGCTGTGACCTTGGGTCTGCATTATTTTCTAAACTTTATGCCTTTCAAACTCTTATGCCATAGGTTAGGAAAGTACCATTTTTGGTTGTGAAGGACAACACCCAGTCTACCCCTCCCAAGACCCCAGAGAGCTGGGACCAACATTGGGTAATGGCCTTTTTTTATGCCATTCAAAGACAAAACAGTTTCTATTCAAATAATGGATGTATTTTGCAAGTAAAGAAATTCAAAGACAACATATCCAAGTGAACAAAATATTGGACTTCAGATAGTCCCACTTCTGTTTGTTAAGAACAAAATTTAGAGACATTAATCCACTACTCCTTTTGTGTCCTTTTTTCTGGGGGAGCGGATGAAGAATAATACCTCTATATATGTTGCTATAGCACTCTTGTTAGATCCATTTCGCTCCTTTAATATGGCTACAGCTTCCAATATTAGATCCTCTAGCCTAAAGATACATCAGTAAAAAATGAGTAGTGAATTCCATAGGTTGCATATAAACCAAAGAAATGAATACCATTCAATGTTTGTACTTGCATTTTTCTTGATATGGATCATCTAATTGGTGTACCATTTTTTGGATTAATAATAACCAAAATCATAGAAAGGGATATCTTAAGCATTATGATGAGGGTGATTCCGAGGCTATAGCTCATACAAATCGATAGCATTTGCATGCCCAAGTAATAACAATATGCCAATATAACTATAGCCTATCATATGTCAACATAACTATATTAGTACTGCCATGATACGAATTTTCAGTAATTGCATAAATTAAGATTGGTAATTACAAATTCGGCACTCTGGACTGCTAGGGAGTTTTGGTCTTGCAGAATATACTTAATTATCTCAAGAAAAATGAACCTCTCTATGCAAAGAATTATAAAAACATGATTCCTACCTTGAAATTGAATTCTTCAACGGACTGGAATTCTCTGCCAATTTTTCTGGACCAGAAATAGCAAGAGGCTTAGCATCAATAATTTCATCTTTTATGCTCCCAATTTCTGTGCTAGAAGCCATCTGATCATTTTTTGGATCAGAAGAAGCCTTCTGATAATCATCATGCTTGGGGATCTGTTGATTCCATTTCATTAATAACCTAGCCCTCTCCCGTGATCCACCTCCATTCTCCATAACTTTCACATTTCTGTATTTGTCCTGTCTAGATATGAAAAATCATACATCAGTGCCAGTTATAATCCAATAAAAACAAATATAATTCCGCTCGGTCCAGTTAATTGTAAAATGCAAGACACCCTCTTGTCCAGCCCCCACCCCACCCCCCCCCCCCATCCAAAAAATAAAAAGGAGAAAAAAAAAGAATCCTCATCCTTATCCCTTTTCTTACAAGTGGTCATCATAAACCCTCTGATGAGCCTCTTATCTTTTCAAAGGAACCATCAGACCAGTTAAAATCACCTGACCTGAGACTCTGAGAGTTATTGCTTAGTGTTGGTTATTTGTTTTCTGTATATCCAATATTATACATGCTTGGGGAAGTCTGGAGGACAACATTTTTGTTTCCCACAAGGCCTGCCAGCCAACCTATCGATACTCCCTTATCATTCAATGAGAAAGCTTTTAATGGGGTATCGATTAAAATTGTACCAAGAAAGTAATTTTAATGATTCCATAAAAAAAGAGTAAAGTAGTCTAATAGTATTGGGAATGTATAGCCAAATGACTTATGTACCAACCCCATATAGCTGGGAGATAAGGCTTAGATGATGATGAGGACCTATCAGTTATCTTTTTCACATAATCTAAGAACCCAGGATAATGCAAAAGGTAGCTCAAGATCTAAACATCCAGGACAACAGGCAAACATCACATGATAAGATGTTAGATGTAAATCCATCAGGAAAAAATTCACAAAAAAGATATTAAATGCAAGATAACAAATTTCTGATGTCTGTCGCAAACACCACCTATTATATTTGCTGTCCAGTAAACAAAATAATATATATAATAGAAGAGATCATTATTTTATGATATTGTAGCAAAGGATGACAAAGATTCCATCTGAAAGATTAAGTCTGAAAAAACCCAACAACCCCAGCATATCTAGTTTCTTCCTAGAAGAACTTACTTATATTCTCGTTTAGTGAATTAATGCCAGATAATCAATACCTTGAGGTCCACATTCGAACGTGAAGCCAATGCATGGCTGAATTCTGGGTCTCTTAGTATTATTTTCCATTTGCCTGGCCCATGTTTAGCAATTCCAGCTCTAAGTGCAGCTTCTTCTTCAGGCGTCCACTTCTGCTTAGGCGCACCCATTGACTTTAAACCTAAGATTCCAAATAAACTGACCTAGTAACCTGTATATAAACAACAAAGGGAACCATCACTTGATAAGATTCACAAATGTATCTTCTACAAATTGAAAATTCAATAGAAAAAAACAATCCTATAAAATCACTTAGGCTGTGTTTGGTTTGAAGGAAAAAGTAGGGAAAGGAAGGGAAAGACAGGGAAACCTAATACAAGATTTGTAAAGGTTTCCCTACATTTCCCTTCCTTTCCCTACCTTTTCCTTCAAACCAAACATAGCCTTATTATAATATAAATTATAGGGAATATTAAAAACGAAGAATTCCATTCACCTAAGTTTCTGTGTGAAGAGAAAAGAAACTTTAAGGTGGAAGTAAGACACAGAAAACCCTAGATAACCAATCATACATCTTCGTATGGACTGAATTGTGTGAAGAGAAAACCGAATTAGACAATGCAGAAACAGAGGCAGAGGCCATACATCAAAACCAAAATTCAGAGTTGAAAATCTAGTTCAAGTCCAAACATGAAATAGAATTTCTACAAGATCAAAAACTAAAATATACAATCAGGAATGCAGATTGTTCATCAGAAAATAAGTCCCCAAAAAAATCAGTTAACTAAAAATACGGAAACCTCAAACCAATCACCAAAAACCCTAAACCCCACCTCTATCTCCCCAAAACAATATAAGAAAATTCAGAAAACTTCGCAAGTATTTTGCAAAATAGTAACCTATAATCGCGGCCATGAATGGATTTCGACTTTTCCGGCAAATGCCAAGCGGAAGCTTTTCTCTCTGTTTCTTCGGCGACGTGCTTGCGGCTTGCGGTGGTCAGATATGGGCGTTTAAAACCAAGCTACCGCCTTCCGGTGGTCAGATATGGCTTTTCAAAAAAGATTTGGACTTCGGAATCATTCAAAAAGTCGCGTATGCCACGTGGCTAACATTTCTTATCAAACTTTGTCTCCTACTAATCTATCCTATCGTAACTGGCGGCCAGGTGGGGAAATGACGTGGCATGGCATCGGGCGTTCTGGAATGCCACATTGATGTGGTCCCACGAATTCACGCTGACGTTGGATTCTTGTGATTGGCCCAGCATTGTGACTTGTGAGTTAAACTGTAGAGGAGTGTCACCACAAGTTAACATACAAATGCGGAAAATGTTCCCAATGCGCGGGGCTGATGTGATCTCAATGGCGATTAACGAAGAAGTGGAACTGTGTCGGAGTGACCTTATGGCACATTGGAAGCATCTCCTGTATTTGAATTTATTATTCATGGGAAGATGTTCCCAGTACAGGGTAGGATGTGGCTGTGTGGTGGTTGTAAGGCGTGCTCTGTAAAGATCTGTTCCTCTATAGCACATCTCACACTAGAGGCCGTTCAAACATCTTTATGGCTTTGCATTGAGCCGTCCTCACAAATGGGCGCCTCACAGGCACATCTCCCGTGAATAATAACTAATAAGTATAGGAGATGTTTCCAATGCATGGTAGGATGTGTGTGTGAGGAGCCTATGAGACGTCAGGTGTGAGGAACAGATCCGATCTTCTTGCATTGAAAATAGGGATAATAGCATATAAGGGCAACTTTTTGCCCTTAATATCAATAAAAAATACTATTTTTATATATAGGGGGGAGAGGGCTAGTAGTAGGGGGCTGGAATTCAGAATTCTGCATCGTGTGTATCTGTACTTTTCTGAAAAAATACTGTAAAAAAAAAGAAAGAAAAAAGAGGCCTTTCCCCGGAAAAAGGATCGTCCCCCATCGCTGGCAATAATGTTGGTTACAACAGTCATGGTACCAGCCTTGTCATCCTCGGCAAGATATGAACAACAACAGCTTGCAATGCCGGTGGTGGATCCACAACCCACAATTGCGGTGGTCTAGCGATGACATCCACCACTGCAATTCTGCCACCATGTGAACGAATAGCACAAACCTTACCCCCACTGGTTGCAATTTGCACTACTCCTTTGAGATGGGCTGATTGAATGAGCTCCTCCTAGCAATCCCCATAAGAATTATATCTCCTGAGCACTCCTTTGGTCTCATCAACCACATATAGGACATCCTCGTCCATTGATGTATTCTGGGTTTCTTCTTTACTTTAAGTGTGCAAGATAGAGTGGGGTGCAGCCTCGATGGATGGGTATTTCCATTTCAACATTAATGGGAGCTGAGATGTGCAGTTCTTTAGAGCTGGATACAGAGGCGGAATGCCTCCTCTGCCCCCTCCTGCACCGTCGAAGTGGGTGAATACATAGCCAGAGGAGGAAGACGAGCGACTGCCCTTTTTTGATATTTTTCTAATAAAAGTTACCCCATTTTGATTTTTATGTAAAAATATTATTTTTATTGATATTAAAGGCAAAAGTTGCCTTTATCAGCTAGAATCCCTTGAAAAATATCTCCCCATAAAATAAAGTACATAGGAACGGAGATATTCCCAATGCAAGGTTATAAAAGTTGTTTCAATAGGCCTCGCATTGACTGAAGTTGATCTCTTCACACCAACCTCAAAGGCACATCCCACCATCTACCGGAAATATCTCTCATACTTTTATGTTATTATTCATCTGAGATGCTCTCAATACACTGTAGGATGGGACCATGAGATCGGTGTGAGGTGCGCTATGTAAGGAGCCGATCCTAATTCAGCTGCAGAGGGAATTCGGATTTGCCGCAAAAGATCAAACAAAATGGTGCATTGAGTCCTTTTCCGCCGATGTAAGTCAAGGGAAACCATTGATGGTCTACCTTATCATCATCCAGCAGTCTGAACCTCATGAGTCACGAAGCTTGATTCGACCGTTGGATTACTTTTCCTTGCCGCAGAGACCATATTTGGAAACTCCAATATTTTCTAATTGAGAAAGAAATAGTATAGAAATACATATTACAGAATTGTAGATGCAGAGACGAGAGAAGAAGATGATGATGATGATGATGATGATGAAGGAGAGAGTGACCTGATCACCTGGGTGAGAGGAGAAACTATCGCAAAAGGCAGGTACGACACTGTTTCATTGGCCAAAACCGATCACCATCAACTCCACCACTACCGTTTCCCACATGTAATGGCTATGAAAGTCTGGTAAGTTTTTTCTGTCCAGAACGATTTAGGAAGAGCACAAGATACTGACCCAACTGTTGATATTACCGTCGACAACGATGTTATCTTCTACAATCTGTTGATGGAAACACTTCGGGAGGCAGTTTAGAGGATTGGATAATGTCTTCTTGTGAGGGGTTGCCAAAGTAGGAAGTTAGGCTGTGTTTGGTTGCAATGCAAATTAATTTCCACTGATGCAAAACTATGACACTGCAAATGATTTGAGTGTAAATTCTGATTTATTTTTGTTTAGATTTTAACTTAATTTTGTTTGATTGTAGTATAAGTGAAGTAAATTAAGACTTTGAAGCAAAATAAAATAAAACCCAAAACAAAATTAAATGAGAATTTGCATTTTTTTTCATTTGCACTTCCATGTATTTGCATTAGTGCAAATAAAATTGCAGTGCAACCAAACATAGTTAAGTGCTACTATAGGGATGGCAATGGGTAGGGTACCCACAAAAATTGTCCCTCCTCAACCCGCCTATGCATTCGTGGTTCCAAACCCATTTAACTTTTCCACCCAAAACTTGTTAAACCCATCATGTTTAGTCCCAAACCTATTAAACCCACCACATAAATGATTTAGGCCATGTTTGGGAGTGCTTAAAAATAAGTGTTTACTCTTTTAAGCCCATATTTCTAGATTTTTTTAAGTGCTTATACAATAAGCATTTATTCAAGTTTTTTCTTCCAAAATTATCCCTAGTTGAATTTTAAAATACAACTTATAAAAGTATCCCTAGTTGAATTTTATAAAAGTACCTTTATAAAAGTGATTTTTATTAAAGTACTTTTATGAAAGCACTTCTAAGAAAGCACTTTTATGAAAGCACTTTTACGAAAGCACTTCTAAGAAAGTACCTTTATGAAAGCACTTTTATAAAAGCACTTTTATGAAAGTACTTTACAAAAATATTTTTATGAAAGTACTTTATAAAAGCACTTTTATAAAAGTACTTTTGTAAAAGTGCTTTTATAAAAGTGCTATCATAAGAGTGCTTTCATAAAAATGTTTTTATAAAAGTAATTAAATAAAAGTATTTTCAAAAGGTATATTTTGAAAATTTGAAAGAAAATGAAGGACAAAATAGTCACAAATGCTTATTTAAGTGCTTATTAGAGAAAAAGACTACCAAACACTCAATATAAAATAAGTGCTTATTTTTTTAAATAAGCACTTGAAAAAATTGGGTGCCAAATGCAAATAAGTGCTTATTCGAATAAGCACTTGTTTTTAACTTAAGCACTCCCAAACATGGTCTTAGAATAGTTTTTAGATGCACATTCCAGAAGTTTTTTAACTTGTACTTTTGCTATTTTACCCTTAGGATGTTTTTTTCACACATTCAAAACATGTTTAAATGTCTTTCTATAATTATCTCGTTAATTTCCATATTTACCCTTCTGTCATTTAAATCACGTTTTTTTTTTCCATTCTTGAATATGCTAAGCTAAATTTATTTGTAGAGTGTTCTTTTGTTATGTACATGCATGTTTATGCTTTCTTGGTTTTTAGAATATTCATTTTTTAGCTATTCATTAATATTCAACACTTGTGTTTAGTGAAATGGGTCGAATTGACTCGAGTTG
Source organism: Nelumbo nucifera (assembly GCF_055504915.1). NCBI lineage: Eukaryota > Viridiplantae > Streptophyta > Magnoliopsida > Proteales > Nelumbonaceae > Nelumbo > Nelumbo nucifera. The sequence goes on from NC_142651.1 coordinate 74,765,487, forward strand.
GTCAAACAGTATACTACCTTCTTACACTATGACAAGGAGACTAGCAAGGAAGGTGCTGCTGGGTTGATCCTATCATCTAGGGGAGGTCATTCTTGGCTCGACCCATAAACCTGGCCTAGCTTGGCCCTAGGTTTCTGTATGCAACACAACTTAGGCCCGGGTCCACATCAAGCCCAAAAAATTTTGGGTCGAGCTTAGACCTAATACTAAGGCTACGTACGGAGGTCTCCTTGAAGGACATAGGAAAATTGAGTGCAGAAGATAGGCAAAAGGCTTAGGGCAAATGGAATGATAGAATGATGATTTCGTTATGAGATGGACCCTTATTTATAGGGAGAGATCCTGAGGTCCTGAAAAGAAGGAGCCAAAAGCGTTTGATTCCCATTAGGAAAGAGAATTTTGGATTCGCTGTCAGTTATTAGGAAGCATTGCTAGGGTTTTGCCACATGTCTTATGAGATATTTTAAGGATGAACCTTTATTTTGTTTGAGGATTCTCATAATACACGTGTGCTACTTCCTTTCGTGACTCTTTTAAATCGACGTGGCATGGGTGACATCACTATTTACCTTAAGCGCTCTTATTAAGCCCATGGGGTATTCCGTCACGTGTAATTTAATGACTCATGTGTGTCTATTATTTGTTCCCTACCTATGGTGATTCCACGTTTGTCGTGGTTTTGTGATGAATTTAAACTCATCGCATATTTGTGTGTGTCCAAAGCTCATCGCTAGTCCGCACATGTCCAAAGCTCATCGCAAGCCCGTGCGTGTCCAAAGCTCATCGCAAGTCCGCACGTGTCCGAAGCTCATTGCAACCTGTTTCGGGTATGAGTTTGTCGCAGATGTGTGATGGGCTATAGATTCATCACAAATATTCGTGTAGTATTAGTTTTGACGCCCTTTATATTTTGATGGTCTGAATGACCACTGATGCTGCACAATTTGGGCACTCCTAGCTGGTTGTGACTTGGCTTCTGGCTGGAACGGACGACACCTGAGAGGAAGGAGAAGGTGAAGGGTTCCCGGTGAGCTCTCCTGGTGGGAACACTCCGATGGTTAAGTTAGAACTGGAGAAATCTCAAAGAAAGAACAGAGAATAAGAGTGCTGAAAGTGCTTAAGCTTCAATACCCCTCCTTCGTGAGAGTTGGAGTTCTTTTTTATGTCGGAGCTCGGTCATACCTGGCATAACCGCCACCGCCCTAGCCGTTATTGCCAAGGCAGGTGTAGCAGGCGCAGGTTGTTGCTATAGACTGCTATCGCCAGGTACGGATTTAACAGACATGTCATGCTTTCCAGAGACGACAAATAGAACGCCGCTTGGCAAGGGATCAGAGTCCTGCCACCGGGTTCGGCAGATACGGATGTCAGACAGGCCTTCCTATAGCCTGCCGAGCTACTGTATGCCGGACTACCTGGGGCAGGTTTGTCTCGGTACCGAGGTGCCGAGGTGCCTACGCTGGAGGCGGTGCTGCCCCGAGGTGCTTCTCCCTCGGGACACTTAGCCAAAAACCGGGGTGCTCCCGTCTTAGGAAGGGAGAGCTCAGAGCCCCTTAGGGGGAGCTCAAGCCTCAAGGGGAGCTCAGGCCCTGGGAGGAGCTTGGGACCTCCCACACTTGGTGGGAGTCAAGGTTAGCCAGGTGTTAGTCCCTGGCGAGTTGCTTAACCCGCCGAGTGGCCAGCGTTGGACTCAGCGTGTCTCTCCCGTCGAGTCGCGGTTGCGCTTTCAAGCTGAGGTGTTCATTGAGCCAGGTCACGCACACGTGTCCCCGTGCTACAAGGTCGGGCCAAATCACCCTCCATTAATTGCCCCCCACTCTCCATGCTGGGGGTGGTGACCCAGTGCGGGGAGTTCACGGTGCGCTGGGTGGATTTGGCTCGGTACTCATGCCACCCTGTCAGGCAACTCGTTGGCCAGACTGGTCTGGTGTTTGGTTCATTTGGAAGGAAAAACCTGGGTTGCGTATAACATACGTGCGGATGTCACGCGATCTGGACTTCGCGGATGCCAAAAAACGCGCTAAACTGATTTCGCCTTAAGAGTCTCGCAGCTGGTTTTCTTGAGGACCATCAGATCGCTTCGATCTTGACCATTGGCGCCCAGGCCCAGTGGCTATAAATAATGGGGGACCCTGGTGATTTTCTTTCGCCACTAAATATCTTTCGTCTGCCTTGAGCTCGCATTTGGAGTCTTCAGCTCGGGTCTTCTAGTTCGGTTGCATCTTTTTCCCGGTGAGTCCCCGAGCTTCCCTCTCTCCTTTTTTCAGTTCATTTCATTCCATGTCTAGCGGGGACAGTCTCTTAGATGAACCCGAGGTGGGTACCTCGGGTCAAGGTGATCTTGCCGTCGCCCGGCCTTCTCACGAGGCATGGGTGACCTCGGGTAAGTTGGCGTCCACCTCCCGTCGAGGTCGGGCGCCGGATCAGTTCGGCCCTTCTATTATGACGCTGGAGAGGCTCCAGCACCTCATCCAGCAATTCAACCTGCCTCAGGAGTATTCGTATAGTCTTCCCACCGGCAGATTCCCTTGGAAGCACGGTCCAGATGAGATCGTGATCTTTAGGGAGCAACTTGTTGGCGGGCTTCGTCTCCCTCTTCACTACCTTATTCCCGAGGTGTTGAGACGCTTCAGCATCACACAGGACCAACTCCACCCCAATTCTATTCGGAACGTGGTCGGGACCATCTCCCTTTGTTCCGAACACAACTTTCCCTTAGACGCAGTTGTTCTATTCTGTTAATAAAAAAGAGTGTATCGGGCGTTCCCCCCGAGCACGGGCAGACCTACTATCTGTCCCCTCACCCGGGCTTCAAAATGCTACATAAATTCCCAAGCAAGGTCCCAGCTTGGAAGCGGGACTACTTTGTAGTCTGGGAGCAGCACGGGGTGGCCCTTCCTTACCAGCTGGAGGGTGGCCACTCAAGCTCCCAGCATTGCTCTTAACCGGAAGACGTGGGAAACCTTTCACTCATGGGCTCAGGCCAGGTTCGATCACAGGGACTACATTTTTGAAGGGAAGCTCATTCAGGCAGGTTTGAGACCGGGTAGGTCTATTTCTACTTTAGTGTCTTGCTTAACCAGCCAAGTGTTTTTGAGCTTATTGACGCCGATCTCTATTGCTGGGCCCATGGAGGAAGAGAGGATTACTGGTCCGAGGTTCCTTCTGAAAGAATGGTAGGATTCATCTAATGGACGCCAAGAAGGTTGCGGAATGGGTGGGCAAATTTTAAAAAATTTCCTACCTTCTTCCAAATGGGAATCATATTTCCTAAATTTAGAATTCAATATTCAAGGATCTTACTTGAACCATAATTGAACCAGATCTGAACCAAAAGCAAAAGGGAGGAATATACCTGATCCGGAGAAGCAGTATCTCTCAAAGTTGGTGTTCACGCCCAAAGAAGAAACCAAGATCCGCTCCTACTGAAGATGACACAGCTGTGGGTGGAACGGAACCAGCAGAGTGCGTCCTACACACTGGATCCTTCGCAAGAATCCTTTGGAAACTCTGAACACCGAATCTTCTTCAGTCTTTTCTGCAAGACCGATGTCAAGAACTGGTTTCTTGACTTCTTTCCTCTACAAAGATCGAATCTTGTGAGAAGCAATGGCGGTGGCGGCTGGAGGAGAACTCCAGGGACAAAGACAGGAGAAGTAATTCTCTTCTCTCTGGAGTATGAATGAGATCTAATCTCTATTCGCAGGAAGCTATCTTGCTTTTTTGAAACCCTTGGTTCGAAATCTGATATTTTTCTCTCTTGGGTTTCTCCTTCTTTCTTCTTGGTTAAGAAACCTCCTAATTAGGAGTTATCCCAATCCAAATCAGTATTTGGATAGGGGATTATCTTAATCCTATCTGCAGATTAAGTTAGCTTACTCCTGTTCTTATCAGAAGGTTACCAGATTCAAATCTGATTTGAATTTGGTCTCCCAGAGTGGATAAGGTTAAAAGGCCCTATCCTTTGGCTAACATAATCTCAGATCCTTCCCATAGATGGGTGATCACATCAGCCCAGCTCGAAATGGGCTTTTGGCCCATTAATTGTTTAGTGCTTAATTTGTTTCCAATCTGCTGCCCAGTTGAGCTTCTTTGTATGGAGTGGGACCCAAACATTGATCTACACACCAGCCACATGGGTTCGGCCCAGCCTTTATTACAAGGCCCAGCTGAATTCACTGAAAAGCTCAGTAAACCCCTGAGCCCATCACATGGACCCTATGGGCCCAACACTTACATTAAGTGGTCCTTGGGCCAAGCCATCTTATAAAAACCCAGGGACTGTGGGCAGGTGCAAGATTAGCCCATCAGGTACTATCCTAAATGGTCTTACACTTAACCTCTCAGCCCATAATGATCAAGCACTGCCCGACAAGAGAGGACTTCTCCCTCGGCTGCAAGGAACAGTGCCGCACTCCCCACTTACATGGATCCCGGGAATTAAAACCATTTGCAAACATTTCGAAACTGTACATATATATATATATATTAATTTTGCAAAACAAAATTCCAACGATTGAATTCAACTGCTGGCAGTTTGGTTTCCATCAGAGAGAGTGCATTCCCAATCATTACCCTTTGTTCAACAAAGGGGCTGATCCTGTCACTATGATCACCCACTCAGATGAATTCTCAGACTGTCCCAACATACCCAGGCTTTGATCCCCATCTAAGGATCTCACTGATTGGCATATCAAAGACAGCCCGATCCGACACCTAGTGAAGTGTCATAATCGAGTCTAGGGGTCAGGTGTAACTTTCCAGTTTTGCCCATCTATCTCCAAGGTCCAGGGCAATACTGGAAATCTGGTCCGGTTCAAGGATTCGAGTAATCCCATACTGCATGTGCCTTGGGTCTCACCCTGGTGGCCGAGACAGGCCATCCCAACACTTGGTGGCACACCAGTATCAGCCTTGGCAGGATAAATCTCCCTAGACTTATCCAATGGCTGTGAACATTTAAAACTAACACGAGTCTCTATAAGTGTCCAGTTTTAGGGTCTTACACAGAATCATACCAAACAACATGAATCAAACATGCACTTTATTTATTTACACTAAAAAACAAAAGTACATCAAATCGGATTGAAGCTAAGGGCATACAAAACTGTCTAACAGCTCCCACATGCACTTAGGTTCAATCTGGTACAAGCCGGAGTCCCATACTTTCCACGTGTTTCTCAAACACCTTTTGTGTCAGTGGCTTAGTCAATGGGTCTGCCACATTATCCGCTGATGCTACCTTCTGAATTAGAACGTCCCCTCTACCAATGATCTCCCGTAGTACGTGGTACTTCCTCTCAATGTGCTTTGACCTCGAGTGGGCCCGAGGCTCTTTAGCCTGGGCGATCGCTCCATTGTTGTCACACAACAACGGGATGGGTGCTGGACGGTATCACTCCCAATTCGTGTATGAATTTCTTCATCCACACGACTTCCTTGGCAGCTTCACTTGCGGTAATGTACTCTGCTTCGGTTGTGAAATCTGTAGTGGACCCCTATTTGCTGCTTTTCCAGCAAACAACACACGATCCTATCGTGAAAACATACCCAAATGTAGACTTTCTATCATCTGGATCCGACTGGAAATCGGCATCAGTATACCCTAGAACTTGTAGTGAACTACCATCGTAAACCAGACAAAACTCTTTTGTCCTTCGAAGGTATTTGAGTATGTTCTTCACAGTAGTCCAATGCTCCTGCCCTGGGTTGGTTTGGAATCTGCTTACCACACTCACCGCCTGAGCAATGTCCAGGCGAGTGCACAACATGGCATACATGATGCTCCCCATGGCTGAGGCATAGGGAACATCTCTCATGCTCTCAATCTCCTTAGAAGTCTTTGGAGACATTTTCTTGGAGAGAGTGACTCCATATCTGAAAGGAACATTTCATTTCTTGGAGTTCTCCATGCTGTATCTTTTGACAATTTTGTTTGACAATTTTGTCAATGTAAGCAGCTTGGGATAATCCAATTATCCGCTTCGATCTATCTCTATAGAGTCGAAGACCCAGTATATATGAAGCTTCTCCAAGATCTTTCATGGAGAACTGCTGTGATAGCCATACCTTGACCGAATTCAACATTCCTACATCATTCCCAATGAGTAGGATATCGTCCACGTACAACACCAAAAAGGTGATATTATCTCCACTGGACTTCCTGTAAACACAGGGCTCATCCGGATTCTGCTCAAAGTCAAACGTTTTGACAACTGAATCAAAGCGGATGTTCCAATTCCTAGAAGCCTGCTTAAGTCCATATATGGATCTATTAAATTTACATACCATGTGTTCCTGACCAACAGCAATGAAGCCTTGCGGCTGCTGCATGTAGATATCTTCACTAAGATCTCCATTCAGGAACGCAGTTTTGACATCCATTTGCCAAATCTCGTAGTCATGGTACGCTGTTACAGCTAGCAGGATCCTTATGGATTTGAGCATGGCCACGGGCGAAAAGGTTTCCTCATAATCGATGCCTTCTTTCTGAGTATACCCTTTCGCCACCAAACAATCTTTGTAGGTCTCAATCCTGCCATCGGGGCCCTTCTTCCTCTTGTAGATCCATTTGCAACCAATTGCTTTTACCCCAGAGGGCAAATCTACTAGAGTCCAGACTCCATTGGTCTCCATCGAGTCTATCTCAGCTTTCATGGCCTCCACCCACTTCTAGGAATCTATGTCTAACATAGCTTCCACATAAGTTACGGGATCTTCCTCACTAGTCAAGGCTTCCACCAGGTAACTATCCTGGTCATAACCATATCGTACACAATAATTGTTTTCACCCCAAGGGGTGGGTCAACGAGAGTCTAGACTCTATTGGTTTTCATTGAGTCCATCTCGACTTTCATGGCATCTACCCACTTCAAGGAATCTATGTCCAACATAGCTTCCGCATAAGTCATGGGATCTTTTTCACTGATTTTGGCTTCCATCAAGTAACTTTCTTGATCATAGCCTTAACAAATTGGAGGTCTAGAAACCCGGGTATATCTTCTAAGTTGGGTATTATCTAGAACTTGTGGGACATCTCCCACTACTCCTAAGCTCTCCTCATCAAGAACAATTTCCTGACAATGATCGTTCAAGATGTAATCTTCTTCCAAGAATTAGGCATTCCGACTACAAAACACTTTTGCTCCCTTGGATAATAGAAGAGGTATCTTATAGAGCTTTTGGGGTAGCCTACAAATAGGCAACAACTGGTCTTGGATTCCAATTTGTTAGCACTTGTTCTTTTTAACATGTGTCGAACAACCCCAAATCTTGAAGTGTCTCACACTTGGTTCCTTACCGGTCCATAGCTCATAAGGAGTCTTAGGAACGGATTTGGTTAGAACCCAGTTCAGCACATATATACCAGTCTCCAATGTGTCACCGAAAGGATGTAGGTAGTTTTGAATGTACAAGGAGTGATCTAATAGAGTCCGATTTCTCCTCTCTGACATATTGTTTAATTATGTTGTAGCAGAAGGAGACAACTACGATATAATCCCATTATCCTTAAGATAGTCCCCGAATTTGCCGGAGAGATATTCACCTCTTCGATCTGATTGAAGGTTTTTGATCTGTCTCCCCAACTGTTTTTCAACTTCTTGTATGAACTCCTTAAACTTTTCAAAGGATTTGAACTTATGTCTCATTAGGTACACGTAACCATACCGAGAGTAATCATCGGTAAAAGTTATTAAACAACAGTGTTGGTTTCATGTCCTAAAATTCATTGGACCACATACATCAGTATGTATCAGATCAAGTGTGTCTGTTGATCTTTCAAGCTTTCCTGTAAATGGTTGTTTCGTCATCTTACGCTGAAGGCAAGGTTCACAAGTTGGAAGAACTTCTACAGTTAGGAAATCCAAAGGACCATTCTTTACCAATCTTGTAATACGATCTATGTTGATAAGGCCAAGTCGGTAATGCCATAAGTGATAGCTATAATTATAACCCTAGCAAATGCACTAGTTATCAAGTAGTAAAAAAATATCGCTCCCATGGGGATTTAACAAAATAAGTATTAGAACTACAGTCTTCCCTAATTATTTGGATAATTGAAATTCAGATTTAAGATTAAGAACTATTGAAAATAAAAATAGAAAAAGAAAATGAAAGCAAAGGCAATCAATAACCGAATATGCAATAAGTGAAATAGCTAGGACCATTGGTCTACCTAACCATTCTAATGAATATTAATGGATGCGATTAACCAAGATCATTTGTCATTCCAATAAGCTGAAATTTTTCTCAATTTTATTTAATATTCTTTCCCAAGATATATTAAACCTATTTCTATCAACTAACCCCTCGGTCCCTTGACTAGAGTTCTCAATGATAGGAATGCATTAAGTGCAAGAAAAACTCATATATTCAAATGAATCATGTGTATATATCCCTATATACCATTCAACTCACACCATGAATTATGTGGTCGAATATATAAATTCCTCTCCCGATTCATTCATATAAACCAAATCATTTAAGAGATGGCCACTCCTAATCGCATTAAGCAAATAATTCATAGACTATATGGAAATCACGATGTTGTATAAATCATAATGATAAAAATATATTCATTATCATGGTTAAGCTTTCCACAGCCCTAGCTAAAAAAAATTAGTTCATGATAAAGGAAATAAAGAAAACAAGAGGAAAGAAAGAACTCATGAATTTGCCCATGGTGCTGAGATCTCCTCTTCTTCTTGCCGCCACATCCTTCTTGAAGCTTTCTTGATTTGCTGATCTCCTTCTTGAAGTTTCTTCATGATCTTCTTGATTCACTTCAGAGTGACTTCAGTAATTGATTAATTCAATTATTGATTGACTCATGCCCAATGCTAGTTCGCCAAACCCTTGATATTGTTTAGAGAGGGGGGCTGTTACAACCACTTGGAGTTATCTCTAGAATAGATAATCCAAGTTAAACTCATCCTATCCTATCCTATCTTATCTTATCTCTTATCTAATGATCTCAATATTTAACTTTCTAGAATTACATCACAAATTTAAATCTTATAGGACACTTCTCAGTTTCTTGTTCTTGTATTCGTATTAGGCTTCCTCTGCGAATTGGGCTGCTGCAAGTCTTTTCTGCCAGTTGGGCTTCAGCTGCGAATTGGGCCTTCCTACGAATTTTCCCCGACTTTGGGTCCGTTTGACTTCGAAGCAGGCTTAATCTGCGAAATCCCAAAACATGAAAGTTGTACCTTCCTCTCTTATCTTTCTAGTGAGTCTTGAATCAGCCCAATTGGATCTCGGATACGAGAGTTAGGCCCAGATTACTGATCAGTGCCGAAATTGTGAAAATTCATCTGATTTGCCTTGCTTTTCTCCTGATGCCTTTTTTCATGCCCTGAACCGAAATACAAGAGTAATGAGTCCATTTAAATTTAAATTAAGTGTAGAAAGACTGAATTTTCATAGATAAGAATGTTAGACAGTTTTATATGCCCTTAGCTTCAATCAGAATGATGTACTTTATGAGTTTATTGTAAATGAATAAAAGTGCATATTTGATTCATGTTCCCTTGGTATGTTTCTGTGTAATACCCTTAAACTGGACACTTAATGAGACTCGTGTTAGTTTAGAATGTTCACAGCCAGTGGGTCGGTCTGGGGAGACCTATCCTGATAAGGCTGACACTGTGGTGCCACCAAGTCGGTTGGAGTGGCCTGTCTCTGCTGCCAGGGTGAGACCCTAGGCACACACAGTGTAGGATTAATTGAATCTTTGAACCGACCAGATTTCAAGTATTGCCCTGGACCTTGGAGATTAATGGGCAAAACTGGAATGTTACACCCGACCCCTAGACTCGATTACAATACTGCACTAGGTGTCGGATTGGGCTGTTCTTGATGTACCAATCAGAGAGATCCTTAGCGGGGGTCAAAACCTAGGTATGTTGGGACAGTCTGAGAATTCATCGGAGTGGGTGATCATAGTGATAGGATCAGCCCCTTTGTCAGACAAAGGTAATGATCGGGGATACACTCTCACTAATGGAAACCAAGACTGCCAACAACAGATTTCAATCGTTGAGATTTGTTTTTGCAAAATTTATTTTATATGAGATATAAAAGTATATATATTATGGTTTCTAAAATGTTTGCAAAAGGTTTTAATTCCCGGGATCCATATAAGTAGAGAGTGCAACACTGTTCCTTGCAGCCGAGGGAGAGGTCCTCTCTTGTCGGGCAGTGCTTGATCATTATGTGCTGAGAGGTTAAGTGTAAGACCATTGAGGGTAATAATTGATGGGCTAATCTTGCATCTGCCCAGTCCCTGGGTGTTATAAGGTGGCTTGGCCCAGGAACCACTTAGGGTAAGTGTTCGGCCCATAGAGCCCATTTGATGGGTTTCAGGGGGTGCACTGTCCATAGCAGTGTATTCGGCCAGGCCTTGTGACAAAGGCTGGGCTGAACCCATGTGGCTGATGTGTAGATCAATGCTTGGGTCCCACGCCATACAAGGAACCCCAACTGGGCAGCAGTTAGGAAGGTTAAGTGAGCACATAAGCTTAATGGGCCTAAAGCCCATTTCGAACTGGACCTATTTAATAAGTTAAATAAGGGCGAATTCTGAGATGGATCAGCAGATAGGATATGGCCTTAACCCTATCCAGTCAGAGAGTCCAGATCTAAATGTGATTTGGATCTGGAAACCTCCTAATAAGATTAGGAGAAGGTTGATCCAATCTGTAGATAAGATAAGGGTTTATCCTTATCACCTAAAGAGATGTTATGATCCAAATAAGATTTGGATCAACAACTCCTAATTGGATTAGGAGCTGATCCTTTGGGGTTACAAATAAGGAGGGGGCGACAGCCTTTAGAGAAGACATACTCACATCCTCTTCAGAGCTGAAAATCATAGAAGAAAGATTTCTGCAATCCCTGCAAAGATCTTTCTTGCCGCCTCCTTTTTGCAGCCACCAGACATCCAGTTCGATCTCCAGTTGTGGGAGAAGTCAAGATTCAATCTTGACATCAGTTCTTTAAGAAAGAATTGATAGGAAGCTGTGCTCACATGCCATCCTGCTGTCTCTTGCGAAGGACAGAATTCTTGGAGAAGAATACTGTTGATTCTGCTCCATCCTACACTGCGCCATCTTCAGTGGGAGCAGTCTTTGGATCCTTCCTTGGGCGTGAACACCTTCGTTGGGACATATTATTTCTCCGTATTAGGTATAACCCTCTCCTACTCCTTTTGGTTAAGATCTGGTTCAGTTTATGGTTCAAGATTGATCCTTGAAAATATAATTTTCTAAATAGGGAATGTGATTCGTAGTTGAAGGGAGAGAAAAATTTTTGAAATTCGCCCCTTTATTCCGCAAGATTTGGGTGTCCATATGATGGATCTCTCACCCCTTCAAAGAATATGATAATTTTTATTCACATCAAATCCCCCCACACTTAAACTTTTCCTGTCCTCGGGTAAGACAAAATTCAAGCAAAAAGAAAAGCAAGAACAAACTAACTATCCTACTAATTTTTAAACTCAACTCTCCTTCATCTTTCTCAACAAATATTCTAGGTTAAATATTGCAAACTGTTAAATTAACATAACCAAGTCATACATGACTCATTCATCAGTCAATCCAAATTTTGCTACTGTAATCCAGGTAGTAAATCAGGGAAACCTCTCTTTTATTTTATTTTTCTTTTTTTTTCTCGGGATTGAGTGCATTTTATGCTCCGTCTCACTTTTGGATCACTCGGCCAGTAGGTGCATTTTATGCTCCTTCCTACTGTTGAATCACTCGGCCAGTAGGTGCATTTTATGCTCTGTCCTACTGTTGAATTTTCTGGCTAGTAGGTGCATTTTATGCTCCGTCCTACTATTGAATTGCTTGGTTGGTAGGTGCATTTTATGCTCCATCCTACCTTTTGTAGCAATGGTAAAACAACTACCCCATTTACTTAAACCTGAATTTAGGACTATCTTAACTGAAAATGGCTTCAGATAAGTCACGTACCCCTTGATCGTACCTCATTACTAGGTTCACAAAAATTTTCCTAGAACATTGTTTCAATTGATTTCAAAAGAGTTGAGGTTTTGATTTTTTTAAAGCAAATGCAGAAAACATGACCTAAATTAAATTTTAAAATGCAACCTAAATTCTAACCTAAATCCTAAATCCCCTCCTCCACACTTAAAACTTACATTGCCCCCAATGTGAGGTTAAATGCAAAGAAAGGGTAGAAAAACTAAACTAGAAATGTAAAATCAAAAAGAAAAGGGAAAACAAACTTCCCTATTTTTAATAATCATGAATCAGAACGTCTAACTCTCATGGTTGCAGCTTTCGGTGTGCTCCCCTTTCATCCATCATGGGCGGGTTCAAATCTGGAATAGGGGCCTGCAAAACAGAGGGTAACGGTCTCTCATTAGAAATCGACAACATAATATAATGAGCATTACCTTGTCTTGGCTTGAACCTTTCTTGATCGGCCTCCAAACAGTTCAAAACCTCCTTAATTTCTTCATCCCAGACTTGTACATTTTTACAAGAATTAGGAATGCAACTTTCAAAGGGGTCATCTAATTTAGATGCGTTAATTTCAGCTGCCCAAACATCAATGCAATCGATTGCATATATTTCATGTTCAATTGTGTTGAGATATTTCATGGTTTTAAATACATTAAATATGACTTTTTCTCCATTGATTCTAAAGTAAGTAGACATTTTCGCTCATCAATTAAAGCATTACCAGTAGCAAGAAAGGGTCTCCCTAGAATCAATGGCATCGTCCTATCCTCCTCCATATCCAACACAATGAAATCAGCAGGGATGATGAAATTACCTACTTTAACTAAGACATTTTCCACTATTCTCCTAGGGTATTTAATGCTTCGATCGACCAATTGTAGGGTAATAGTTGTAGATGTTAGTTCATGCAATCCAAGTCTTTTAAAAATAGAGTAGGGCATTAAATTTATACTAGCATCTAGATCACATAAAGCTTTCTCAAATTCAGCATTCCCTATGGTGCAAGGTATAGAAAAACTCCATGGATCCTTAAGCTTTAGGGGCTGTTTATTTTGAAGAATGGCTGAGCACTCTTTGTTTAGCTTCACCATCTCACAGTCCTCCCACTTTCTTTTATTTGACATCACCTCTTTCAAGAATTTGGCATATTTCGGCATCTGTGACAATACATCAAGAAGAGGGAGATTAATATGAATCTTTTTAAATACTTCTAAAAATTTTTCAAATTGTTTATCCAAATTAGCTTTTAAGACTCTTCCAAGGTAGGGGAGAGGAAGTTTAATAGCATCTAAATTTAGTTTAGGTGTACTCCCTTCGGCCTCCTTTTGTGGATCGACCACTTCAGCTTTTTGGTTATCATTCTGGGTTTCGCCAATTGTCTTCCCACTTCTCAAAGCTATGACATTTACTTGCTCTCTTGGATTCTTCTTTGTATTACTGGGCAGCCATCCCTCCTTTCTTTCTAACAACAGATTCACAATCTGCCCCATTTGGACTTCTAAGTTCTTGATTAATGCTTATTGACTTAAGAATCTCTTATCATGTTCTTGGAGTTTTGCTTCAGTAGCATTGATGAACTTAGAAATCATTTCTTCTAAATTACTCTTCTTTTCTTGTGGGGGTGGCTGTTGTTGGACTCCCATGGGTGCTTTTTGCTGATTGTCGTTCCATGAAAAATTTGGATGATTCCTCCACCCTGGGTTGTATGTGTTTGAGTAGGGGTTGAAATTCGGACTGCTAGTATGAGAGATAAAATTTGGATGTTCCATGTAAAAGCATTACCTAATGGACAATCAGAATTAGTATATCCTATTTGACCACAGAAATCACATGGGATGCTAGATGATGTATTCATTGTTGCAATATTTAAAGTATCAAATTTTTTATTCAAGCTAGCAAGTTGAGCAGATATGGCTGCAAGGGAATCGACGTGGTGTACTCCCCTTTGATCAGTTTGGTAATTACTCCACTGGTAGCTGTTCGACACCATCTCTTCCACTAGATCATAGGCTTCATCTGGCGTTTTCCTCATGATTGTGCCACCTGCAGTTGCATCAATGATGGAATGATTAGATGGGGTAATACCATTATAAAAAGTTTGGATTTGTCGCCAAGTTGGTAACCCATGGTGAGGACACTTCTAAGCATTTCCTTGAATCGTTCCCATGTTTCATACAGAGACTCCCTCTCTAATTGAGCAAAAGTAGTGATATCATTAATTAATTTTAATGTTTTAGAGGGTGGAAAATACTTAGCCAAGAATTTTTGGGTCAGGCCATTCCAAGTGGTGATGCTTCCTGCAAGGAGTGAGTTAAGCCAATCTTTAGCTCTATCACGCAATGAAAATGGAAATAATCTAAGCCTAATAGCATCATCGCTAACTCCATTATGTTTAAATGTTTCACATATTTCTAGGAAGTTAACAATATGTGCATTAGGGTCATCACTTGGCAACCCACTAAATTGAGTACTTGTCTGATCATTTGAATGATTATAGGCTTGATTTCAAAATTTTTGGCTTGAATTGTGGGCTTGCAAATACTAGAAGTAGCCCCATCAATGGCTGGACAGGCGTAGTCCAAAAGGGTGCGATTTGCTTCTGCCATCTCTTCCTCAATTTCTATTGCTGGTTCGCCAATTTCAACCTCCTCTCTCGCTTTGCCCTTGTTGGCCCTTTGTAATAAGCGAAGGGTCCTTTCAATTTCAGGATCAAATTCTGCTAGTCCCTCTCTTCTAGTGCGTGTCATGCACTAGTAAATCTGAACAAAGCAAAAATTCGAACAAATAAAAAAAATTAAACAAAATAAAAAATAATGAGAACAGAAATAAATATCCAAATTAATCAAGGTTAACAAGTTCTAATATTATTTTAGGATTAAATCCCCGGCAACGGCGCCAAAAACTTGAAAGCTATAATTATAACCCTAGCAAGTGCACTAGTTATCAAGTAGTATAAAAATATCATTCCCACGGGGATTTAACAAAATAAGTATTAGAACTACAGTCTTCCCTAATTATTTGGACAATCAAAATTTAGATTTAAGAGTAAGAACTACTAAAAATAAAAATAGAAAAAGAAAATAAAAGCAAAGGCAATCAATAACCAAATATGCAATGAGTGAAATCGCTAGGACCATTGGTCCACCTAACCATTCTAATGAATATTAATGGATGCGATTAACCAAGATCATTTGTCATTCCCATAAGCTAAAGTTTTTCTCAATTTCATTTAATATTCTTTCCCAAGATATATTAAACCTATTTCTATCAAGTAACCCCTCGATCCCTCGACTAGTGTTCTTAATGATAGGAATGCATTAAGTGCAAGAAAAACTCATATATTCAGATGAATCATGTGTATATATCCCTATATACCATTCAATTCACACCATGAATTATGTGGTTGAATATATAAATTCCTCTCCCGATTCATTCATATAAACCGAATCAATTAAGAGATGGCCACTCCTAATCGCATTAAGCAAATAATTCATAGACTATATGGAAATCACGATGTTGGATAAATCATAATGATAAAAATATATTCATTATCATGGTTAGGTTTTCCACAGCCCTATCTAAAAACAAATCAGTTCGTGGTAAAGGAAATAAAGCAAACAAGATGAAAGAAAGAACTCATGAATTTGCCCATGGTGCTAAGATTTCCTCTTCTTCTTGCCGCCACCTCCTTCTTGAAGCTTTCTTGATTTGTTGATCTCCTTCTTGAAGTTTCTTAAAAATTAAATCTACAGTTCCTATGGCTATAGCTACAACTTTTGCAAGTAAAGAACCATCTCATCATCAATCATCCTTCTGCTTTCTCTGAACCCCTGCAACGTATTACATGCATGAGTGGAAGCCCCAGAGCCAATACACCAGGATGCAAAAGTGACCAACATATTGGTCTCTATGACAAGTGATTCGAGATTACCTTCTTTGTGCTTGGATTCCAGATACTGAGGACAGTTCCTCTTCTAGTGTCCAGTCTATTTGTAGAAGTGACACTCATCTGATGTTTTGTCTTTCTTCTGCTTTTTCGGTTTCCCCATTTCTTCTAAGGCTTCTTCTTGTCCTTCCTCTTTCACTTGCCAGATTTTCCACCTTTAACAAGCGTGGTAGGTGTGTTTGGAAGCATGTCGTTAAGAACTTCGGAACACCAGTTTAATATTTATAAAATTTTCCGATTCTCAAACAAATACTAACGCAATAAATGGGTGAGAATGGGTCATATCCACAAGGAAGCGAGGGTAAAATTAATACATATTCAAATTCGGACAAGAGAACACAACAGGGAAGTGCAGAATTATAAAAAGCTAATTGATTAAACTGAGGAAAATATAGAATTCAAACAGTACTGAAAGTTAAATGTATAGAAACATAAATAAATAAATGAAAGAAATGAAATAAAAATTTGTAATCAGATCAAAGGTAGCAGTCTCTAGATCTTTCCTTTGACCCTCGAACTTCTTGAGCTAGGCCTTCTGTCTTACCTAGCCAAATTGCAGATCTGCAGAAAAGAAAACAAAGATCAAATAGAATGAAAATAAATTGCAGAAAGGAAATAACGAAACTGGAATTGAAAGAACAGAAATTAAAACTAAAATAAAGTAAAAGTGGTTGAGATCCGATTCTAGAGGTGGTAGTAGTGGTGTTCGCGAACTTCAAGTAGGAACCCCTCCTCTTGCTTGAGCGTCCTCCTCTTCCTCTACCCTTGAACTTCTCATGATCAGCCTTCCGTCTTACCTGGGGGCAGAATCCAACCCTTTCTCAGGAGCTCTTGAGTCATTTTTCTAGAGAAGGGTGGATACAATTGGGATTAGAGAGAAAGAGGGGGGCAGTAGCTAGGTATTTTTGTCTAATTTTTCCATCTTTCTCTTCTTATCTTGGCAGGGGCAAACTTGGGAGTACTTTCCAATTTCTAAATGGTTTCGACAATATTCAAATAAGACCAATTTTTGACTCCTATCACTTGCTAGTAATTTCTACAAAATTCAATATTCTTTTATAAGTTTCCTCAACTTTTTCTGTTTGGGAGTCTCTTTTAATGGAAAAATTTTAAAAATTTTTCAGTGAAATTTTAATTCTACATATTTATAGGCATTAGCTTCCCAATTTTTTTTTTTCAAATTTTCTCTCTCTTTCCTCACCCCCCAACTTAAATGCCATTGTCCCCAATGGCATGACTAGAATGATGAAATGGGACTTAGGCCAAAGGGAACAATGAATAGGGTTTTCTTGAGGGGTTCAAGGTCTACCACCTGGTCTCGAATCAAGAAAAGAAAAACCCTAATCCTAAAAGTAACTGAAAATTATGTTGGGTTGCCTCCCAACTAGTGCTAAGTTTAATGTCTTTAGCCAGACACATTCACACACTTCTTCCATCTACATTCTCCGACTCACTTTCATCTTCATACAAACAGGGCTCAGACTAGGCTAACTAAGGGGCAGATAGGACATCTAAAAGATCATCAACTACATCTATCTTGCACTCATCTTCCCCTATATTTGGATACTTAGATGCACTGATAACATTTAACTGGACTTTCTGCTCCCCACATGAAATGTCCATTTCTCCCAATTTACAATTGATGTTTGTATTGGCCGTTGCTAGAAACTGACATCTTAAGATTATCAGGATATGGTTCAATTCCTCGATTAGGGTCATATCCAGGATAAAATCCAATGGGAAGTGACAACCCTATACCTTGACAATGATGTCCTCAATAACACCTCGAGGAGTCTTGACTGACCAATCAGCGAGTTGCAGAATTATCGGGGTAGGTTTTAACTCGCCGATCCTGAACCTGTTATAAATAATGGATGGAAGCAGATTTGTACTGGCCCATAGATCCAATAAGGCTCGATTGAATGTGATTCCAGAGATGACACACCTTATGAGAGGAGCACCAGGGTCTTTCATTTTTTGGAGAAGTTGGTTTAGGAAAGCTGCACTAACATCTACCGAGAGCATCATTTTTTGTGGGGCTAATCGTGGCTTTATCATTTGAGTACATAGCTCTTTCAAGAACTTGGCATAGGCTGGGACATGCTGGATCGTGTTGAGCAAAGGGAAGTTAATATGGACTTCCCGGCTCTCCTCGTTATGAGTCTCTTGGTTCTTTCGCACCGGCCCGACTGTGAGTGTAGTTGGAAAGGGAACCACGGGTTGATTTACTATAAGCTCTTCTTCTAAATTCTCCTTTCCTTTTTCTTCCCCCTTCCCCCTCCCCAATTTATGGTATTCCTGATCCTTTTCTTTTTCACTAACTCTCAGGTCCTCTAAAATCTGCCCACTCCTTATGGTATTTTCAAGCTAAGGGTTCTTAGAAAATGGTTGAATTTGTTGTGAAGTAAAACCTGGTGGCTGATTTCTATGATTCACAACCGGTTGACATGGTAGTTGCCCTACTTCTCTCATCTTCTTGGCTTTGGCTAGCAGTCCTATTTGGCTCTCTAATCTATCAATGGACTGCTGCTGATTTAGGATCAACTGCTGAACCTGTATGAATTGATCATCTACTGAACGGGCTTGAGGAGGTTGTGGGTGATCCTGATAAGATTGGGACAGTTGGTTTCTAGGATACATCTGCTGGAATTGGTTCTGCCCTTGTTGCTTGTGAAATTTCTAGGCCATGGAGTTAGATGGACGGTACTGTTGTTGGGACTGTGTGTGGGTTTGACATGGTTGAACCGGTTGAGTCCCAGGGTAATCATTGTACTCCTAGTGAGTCTAAGCTTCAGACCATTGGGGTTGCACATTTGGCAGGGGGGTTTCTTGGACTTGGGCCCTATAAGTGAAGTTGGGCTGATTTTCCCACCCAAGGTTATATGAGTGAAAAAATGGGTTAGCATTGGGTTGGAAAATCTGTTGGCCGCATGTATTTTGTTTGGAATTACTGGTTGACATGGGCCCACCGTAGGGCATTGGCTAACATGATGGGTCGGGCTTGCACAGATGGAACATGATGGATAGGATGACAAGGTTGGGTATGGGCCACTTTGTTGACGATATGCAAGGACTTGGTCAATTCTGTGGGTCATTCCATTAATCTTGTCCAGTTATCGAGACACATGGTTCCAATCTATCTGTGGCTCAGGTTGGAAGTAGTTTCTCATTCCATACACTCCGGCCATTGAATTCATTTATCTTTGTTTTAACCCCCTTTTTTCTCTCTTTTTTTTTGAGATTTGAAATTTTAATTTTGAATCTTAATTTCAAATTTAGATTTTGAAATTTAAATTCTGCAATTTAAACTCAAATTTGAATTTTTGTTTTTATTTTTTTATTTTCTTTTTTCTATACTTTTTTCTTTGAATTT
This sequence comes from Nelumbo nucifera, assembly GCF_055504915.1. Lineage (NCBI taxonomy): Eukaryota > Viridiplantae > Streptophyta > Magnoliopsida > Proteales > Nelumbonaceae > Nelumbo > Nelumbo nucifera. Next base: position 74,784,799 of record NC_142651.1, read on the forward strand.
TGAAATTTAAATTTTTGAAATTTAAATTCAAATTTGGATTTTGAAATTTAAATTCAAATTTGAATTTTTAAAATTTAAAGAAAAATGCAAGCAAATCTACCACACGACCAAGGGCCGACCTAGGGTTTCCTAAACTAGTGGTTCAACCAATGCGGATCCTCTTAGGTTCACTTGGAATTACACCACTTCCTTTGGTTAGCCAGGTCAGAGGTCGGGATGTGGGAGGCTCCCCTTGCTCTCGCAAGGACATAATTAAATAACCACAAAACTTGCTTTGGCGTAGCCGTTTAACCTCTTTCCTTTGACACCGACCGCCGTTTATGAAAAGTAATTACAAGCTTTCCTAAAATTCAGCACACCTTGGAACCAAATGTGAGGCTTCCATAAAGGATCTTGCTATCCAAATTTTAAATTAGGGTTTAGGGTGAACCGCATGTGAAGGATGGTGATTTTGGGCCAAGGAAGGGTGATAAAATCCCCACCTTATCTTATTTAAGTTGGATGCCCTTAAATGGATTAATAGAAAAACAAAATGAACAAAGCAAATGCAACTAATTACAATGCATGAACAATTATTTCTAAAATGCAATTCATCAATATAACATAAAAGAATAAAATAATATAAGAAAAGAAGCAATTAAAATAGTAAGAAGAATGAAAACCTAACACATTCACAACTAACAATGATAATTTCAACAATTAAACAATCCTATATAATGCATGCTCTAGAATATGAAACCCTAAATGTTGGAATGCAAATGCAAAACTTTCAAAGTATAAATTAATTTTTTTTCGATTTATTTTATTTTATTTTATTTTCTATTTTTTATTTTTTATTTTATTCATTTTTTTTTGAAATTTGAAATTCTAAATTTAAATTTTGAAATTTGAAATTCAAATTCAAATTCAAATTCAGATTTGAATTAAAATTTAAATTTAAATTCAGATTTTAAATTTAAACTCAAATTCGAAAATTTAAACAATTTCCTATTTAACGATTAATTATTCAATTAAATAACTAAAAAAAGGGAATTAAATAATGCAACAACTAATTATAACAAACAGAAAATAAAAGAAATAACTATGCTAAAAACGAAATTAACTACTACCCAAAATAAATTCTAACAAAAAAATTGCTATTAAAAATCAAACCGAAAATAAAATAAACAAAAGAAAATTATGCGGCAATAAATAAAATAAAATAAATGAAAAAAAAAATCTATTTTTTATCTGAAATAAAAGAAGAACACAAACCTAATAATACAAAAAATTGAACAAGAAATTAAAATAAAGAAAGAAATTAAAAATAATACTAAAAAAATAAATCAGATCTAAAAAATTAATTAAAAATTCGAAAATCACTATTCAAGCAAAAAAAAGAGTTAAAAAATAAATATAAGAAATCAAAAATAAAATGGGATGAGTACACCTAAAACGCAATCCGATTTCTCCTCACACTTAAGTACCCCACCTTTCGCTATTACGTCCTGCAAAATCAAAGAGAAACAAGAATTAAACTGAGATAACGGATCAAGTAATTAAACAAAAATAAAAGAATAATGAAACAGATCTGGACAAAGTAAATAAAATTTTTTCTCCGTGCTTCCCCGGCAACGACGCCAAAAACTTGGTGATGAGGGAAGATTTGGCCCTCCAGTGAAATTGTGACACGTTGTTACGGTTCAGCACAGGCTTAGCCTTGCCTACGCTTGGCAGGCTTACATTAGGGACATGCCCGTCATTTTCGCCTGTAAGATTTTTGGGAGAACGGATGTCATCTTCAGGCAGACCACCAAAAGCTTAACGTACTCTTTGAGGAGGGGTGGTCGACCTCCTTGGGTGCCTAACCTTGGCACTCCTAGACCTTCATCCTCTTGTGGGGCGGCCCTGGTTAACGGCTAGCATGGCTACCAGGGTTCCTCATGGGCGCACACTTGCTCATGGGGACAGTGTTGGACCGACACTGCGCTATCGATACTCAAGGGAGGCTTGGCATGCGGGCCTGGCTCAAGCATGTCCCTTCACTTCGCCAGCCCCTTGCCCAAGCTGATTGAGCTATCCCGTTGCCCTTAGCGCCCGGGTGTGTTCCGGCCCAAGCGGTTGCCTATCATCATGGCACACAGGTGCCTGTCATCATCGGCATACAGGAGACCCTTCACAACGGTGCCAAGTCACCTCATCGGCGCATGGTCGCCTTCCATGATGGTTGTCCCCCTTTAGCACGTAAGTGGCACCTCCCATGGACCGGTCTGAGCCAGGAGAGTGCCTCGGCCATTGGACTTGAGGTCATGATCCAGTGCTACTGACTTTGGTGGAGCCATCCCATCGGGCAACTCCTAGCCTCTAAGCGCATAAAGGCTTGTCCTGGCTTGCCCTGGCCAGGACGCTGCACGGGTTTCTTCAGCTGTAGAACTACCCCCGTGACAGTTGGTATCAGAGCAAGTTGGCTAATTGCAGCAGCAGTTGGTTTTCAGTAGATTAGCCCAGAGCCAGTTGAAGTGGTCATTACGACAAGCAGCATTTTGTGGGGTGCGGTCCCTAGTCACCTCCACCCAGGATCGAGCAGAATTCAGATCAGGCCTGGCAAGAGGCCATTTCATAGTTCGTGTCCCCATTCCAATGACATTAAAACAGCTTCCCTCGCGGTTGCAGACGCGATGGTCGTTGTCCTCATGTGGTGGCAGACGCGTGAGCCTTGATAGGAATGTGGGTACACTGCCCGAGCAGATTGTTTATCAGGCCTATCAAGAGGCCATTCAATGTTCGTGTTCCCATTCCAATGACCCTAAAACAGCTTCCCTTGCGGGTGCAGACGCATTGGTTGTTGTCCTCATGCGGGGGCAGACGCGTGGGCCTTGTTAGGAATGTGGTTACACTAGCCGTTGGAGCATGGCGGCCCTACACCGGCAAAGTATCAGGTGGACATGCTCAGTTTCAGGTTGAACACTTGCAACAGCAGAAACTCATCACAAGGTGAGTGCATGTTCGGCAACTCATGGGTAAAAGTTACCACACTCGCGTTTGAAGCGGTCAGATCTCCTTGAGGCAGCAGCGTGGGGCCCCCTCGGAGCGAACATGTAGCCCAAACCAGCGAGGTGAAGCGTAGTTTCGAGGGCTGTGAGAGCATAAGCCATGACTAGGTTTGAGTAACCCGCGCAGGGCGAGGTGAAGACCGTAGGCCAGCATGGTGAAAAGGGTACACCCAGCATCCATCGCCAACAGCAGGAGTAGACCTATCAACGTGTTCGGTAGCATCACTGAAAAGCTACCAAGAAGACGGTTGAGCCTTGAGGTAAGATGATACATGGGGCGGACCTCCGTGAAGCACCACACACATTTCTTCGAGGGCCCTTCTTTCACATTCAACGGCATAGCCATTGCGCGGTTTGAGTAACCTCGACATTGGGGGTGAAGTCCAGGCAGGCCGGCATGGTGAAATGGTTCCGTCCCCATAAATGGACACCAATATAGGCAAGACCTGGGCTAGCCAGACGAGCCCTGGAACTGGTAAGGAAGTGGATGGCGCAGGACACAAACGCCCATTCACGAGGAAGACCCATTGTCGAGGACAACAATGGATTGAGTGGGGGAGCCTGTTACGGTTCAGCATAGGCTTAGCCTTGCCTATGCTTGGCAGGCTTACGTTAGGGACATGCCCATCATTTTCGCCTGTAAGATTTTTGGGAGAACGGATGTCATCTTCAGGCAGACCACCAAAAGCTTAACGTACTCTTTGAGGAGGGGTGGTCGACCTCCTTGGGTGCCTAACCTTGCGGGACGGCCCTGGTTAACGGCTAGCATGGCTACCAGGGTTCCTCATGGGCACACACTTGCTCATGGGGACAGTGTTGGACCGGCACTGCGCTACCGATACTCAAGGGAGGCTTGGCATGCGGGCCTGGCTCAAGCATGTCCCTTCACTTCGCCAGCCCCTTGCCCAAGCTGATTGAGCTATCCCGTTGCCCTTAGCACCCGGGTGTGTTCCGGCCCAAGCGGTTGCCTATCATCATGGCACACAGGTGCCTGTCATCATCGGCATACAGGAGACCCTTCACAACGGTGCCAAGTCACCTCATCGGCGCATGGTCGCCTTCCATGATGGTTGTCCCCCTTTAGCACGTAAGTGGCGCCTCCCATGGACCGGTCTGAGCCAGGAGAGTGCCCCGGCCATTGGACTTGAGGTCATGATCCAGTGCTACTGACTTTGGTGGAGCCATCCCATCGGGCAACTCCTAGCCTCTAAGCGCATAAAGGCTTGTCCTGGCCTGCCCTGGCCAGGATGCCGCACGGGTTTCTTCCGCTATAGAACTACCCCCGTGACAATGTGGCACCTCATGACAACTAGGCAACACCCAGGCAACAACTTACTAAGTTGGTGTCCCACCCGGGCACCGGCCTGGCCGGCTTGGCGCGGCCTGCACGCGGCCTGCGGGCGGCCTGCACGCAGCCTGTGTGCTGCCTGGCACGCGGCCTGCACGGCCTGCGCGCTACTTGGCACGCGGCCTGCACGCGGCCTGCGCGCTGCCTGCACGCGGCCTGCACGCTGCCTGCACGCAGCCTGCGCACTGCCTGGCATGGCCTGGCACGGCCTGCACGACCTGGCCGACCTGGATCAGCCTGGCACATGATTCGACCTGGCCGACCTAGCCGACCTGGATCAGCCCGGCACATGATCTGACCGACCCGACCTGGCCGACCTAGCAACCCATAAGACGCCCACCGATAACAGCATGCATACCCCAAGAGCTCGGTAGCTCACCAAGGAGCTCGCCAAGGAGCTCGGTAGCTCACCAAAGAGCTCGCCAAGGAGCTAGGCAGCTCTCCAAGGAGCTTGCCACCAAGGAGCCAGGCAGCTCGGCATAGCTCCCCTGGGCAGCTCGCCACTTGTAGGTTAGCTCGGTACAGAAGAGTAGTTTGGCGTATCGCAGGAAGATCTCTTGCCAGACGACGTCGCGTCTGCTGTCTCTGAAAAGCCTGGCACGCCTGACGAGTCCGTACCTTGCAGCAGCAGCCTGCACCTGTCACCTCAGTCCTGGCAATAATGGCTTGAGCAGTGGCGGTTATGCCTGATGTGATTGGGCACCACTATATAAGGACTCCGACCCCAAAGCCAAGGGGGGAGAGAATGGAAAAATGGAGGTAATGCCTGCTCTCTAGCTCTCTCATTTCTCTCCAAGCTCCCTACAATCAGAATGCTAACTTAGGCATCAAAGAGTCCCCGCCGGGAAAATACTGATTTATGTGGTCCCCTGAATATTAGGACACATAAGCAACACGTTTATTTTATAACATTTACCGATGATTTTTCATGGTATGGTTACATGTACCTAATGAGACATAAGTCCAAATCCTTTGAAAAGTTCAAAGAGTTTAGACAAGAAATCGAGAAACAATTAGGGAGAGAAATTAAGACCCTTCGATCAGATCGAGGCAGCAAGCATCTCTCTAATGAATTCAGAGACTACTTAAAGGAAAATGAGATTTATCACAACTGGCTCCTTCTTCTACACCACAATTAAACAGTGTGTCAAAGAGGAGAAATCAGACTCTTTTAGATATGGTCTATTCACTTCTCATCAACTTAGAGTTACCCACATCCTTTTGGGGTTTCGCATTAGAGACTATGATTTACGTGTTGAACCGGGTTCTGACCAAATCCATTCCTAAGACTTGACATGAGCTATGGACCGGTAAGAAACCAGGTGTAAGCCACTTGAATGGAGACCAATAGATAGATGCCATGAGAGTTGAGAAGGACTCAATGGAAACTAATGGAGTCTGGACAATAGTAGATCCACCCACTGGGGTAAAAGCAATTGGTTGCAAATGAATCTATAAGAGGAAGAAGGGCCCTGATGGTAAGGTTGAGACCTATAAGGTTGGTCTTATGGCGAAAGAGTACACTTAGAAAGAAGGAATGATTATAAGGAAACCTTTTCGCCCGTGGCCATGCTTAAATCCATTAGGATCCTGCTAGCTATTGTTAGACAGTTTTATATGCCCTTAGCTTCAATCAGAATGATGTACTTTATAAGTTTATTGTAAATGAATAAAAGTGCATATTTGATTCATGTTCCCTTGGTATGTTTCTTTGTAATACCCTTAAACTGGACACTTAATGAGACCCGTGTTAGTTTAGAATGTTCACAACCAGTGGGTCAGTTTGGGGAGACCTATCCTAATAAGGCTGACACTGTGGTGCCACCAAGTCGGTTGGGGTGGCCTGTCTCAGCTGCCAGGGTGAGACCCTAGGCACATACAGTGTAGGATTAATTGAATCTTTGAACCGGACCAGATTTCCAGTATTGCCCTGGACCTTGGAGATTAATGGGCAAAACTAAAAAGTTACACCCGACCCCTAGACTTGATTATGATACTGCACTAGGTGTCAGATTGGGCTGTTCTTGATGTACCAATTAGTGAGATCCTTAGCGAGGTTTAAAACCTGGGTATGTTAGGACAGTCTGAGAATTCATCTGAGTGGGTGATCATAGTAACAGGATCAATCCCTTTGTCGGACAAAGGTAATGATCGGGGATGCACTCTCCCTGATGGAAACCAAGACTACCGGCAGCCAGAGACAACCCTATGTGATTTCCCACATTTCTAGAGACAACCCGCAGTCTCCGTCACTGAGAAAGAAGGGAAATATCAGAGATGAATAAATGGAAATGGAACATAGATTAAAATCCATATCTATGTAATGAACATGAATCAAATTAGGTTATGGACTGATGTTTGCTCTTTTATCAGAAAATGGCAAACGGACAATTTGCAAAGTTGCTTGATGACAACAAGTTGAAGGGCCCAAACTATGCCGACTAGTACAGGAACCTTATGTTGGTCTTAACCTCTGAGAAACTGGATAAGGTAGCCAAGAATCCTGCTCGGGATCATCTGGGAGATAGGGCTTCTGAGGCCCGAAGAAGAGAATACCAAGAATGGGAGGAGAAAAACTCCCTTGCCCACAGCTATATCATTGCCTCCTTGGACAAGTCTCAAGGCAATGTACGAAGAGCAGAATCGTTCTACTCGGCAGAAGGTCTTGAAACAGTTCATGACCGCGTAGATGTCTAAGGGCCAACTGGTTCACAACCATTGTCTCCGAATGATGGGCTATATCAACGAACTGGAGGCTCTTGGATCCGGGCTGGATCTGGTAACACAGATCGATGCTATTCTCAACTCTCTGCCTCCATCCTTTAATCCATTCATCATGAATTACAACATGAACAAGCTGAACGTCAGCTTGTAGGAACTCAGCAATATGTTGCAGATGGCCGAAGAATTGATTAAAAAGGATGAGCCCATTGCCATGCTTGTTGAAACTGGCAAATCGGGGAAGAAAAGGAAGGCAAAGAGAAAGCCCTAGAAGAAGGCTACCAAACCCAAGAAACAGAGGAAGGACAAGGCATTAGATGCCTGCCATTTTTGCAAGAAGACCGGCTACTAGAAAAGGAACTGTCCTGCCTACCTGGAATCCAAGAAAGGTAATTTCGAAACTTGTGTTATAGAAGCCAGTTTATTGGTAGCTTCTACATCCTGGTGTATTGACTCCGGGGCTTCAACTCATGTGTGTAACTCACTGCAGGGGTTCAAGGTAAGCAGAAGGCTGAGTGAAGGAGAAATCACGCTCTACTTGGGGACTACTGCAACTGTTGCAGCCGCGGCCATAGGAACCGTGGAGTTACTTTTTAGAGAAGGAACAATTGTACTAAAAGATTGTCTTTATGTACAAAATTTAAGGAGAAATTTGATTTCTGTCTCAAAACTATGTGCAGATGGTTATTCTGTCTTCTTTAGTAATATGATTACTATTAAAAGAAATAACAGATGCATCGCAAACGGGGAACTGGAGAACGGTCTCTATGTTCTACATCCTTCTCTAGAAACTAACATAACCGAAACTACGTCGGCTGAAATCCCCAAGAAGAGAGCCCGTGATACAGTTAATCCCACATGTCTGTGGCATTACCGACTTGGCCACATCAGTGTTGACCGAATCAAAAGGTTGGTAAAGGATGGTTCTTTGGATTTTCTAACTGTAGAAGATCTTCCCACCTGTGAGCCATGCCTACAAGGCAAGATGACGAAACAACCATTTAATGATAAGCCTGAAAGATGTACAGGCACGCTTGACCTTATACATACTGATGTATGTGGTCCCCTGTGTGTTAGGACACGGAATCAACACGTGTATTTTATCACCTTTACAGATGATTTTTCACGATATGGTTACGTGTACCTAATGAGACACAAGTCTGAATCTTTTGAAAAGTTCAAAGAGTTCAGACAAGAGGTCGAGAAAAAGTTAGGGAGAGAAATTAAAACCCTTCGATCAGATCGAGGTGGCGAGTATCTCTCTGACAAATTCAGGAACTACCTAAAGGACAATGGGATAGTATCACAATTATCTCCTCCTGCTACACCACAACTTAACGGTGTCTCAGAGAGGAGGAATAGGACCTTATTGGATATGGTCCGGTCACTTCTCATACACTCCGAGTTACCCACATCCTTTTGGGGTTATGCATTAGAGATTGTGATATACGTGCTGAATCGGGTTCCAACCAAATCGGTTCTGAACACTCCATATGGGCTTTGGACCGGAAAGAAACCAAGTGTCAGACACTTGAAGATTTGGGGTTGTCCAGCACATGTTAAAAGAACAAGTGCAGACAAGTTGGAATCCAAGACCAGCCATTGCCTATTTGTAAGCTACTCGAAAGAACCTGTAGGTTACCTATTCTATGACCCAAGTGAGCAGAAAGTGTTCTGCAGCCGAAATGCACATTCTTGGAAACAAATTATATCTTGGACACCCATCGTCAGGAGTTATTCTTGATGAGGAGAGCTCAGGAGCAGGGGGAGATGTCCCACAAGTTCTAGGTAGTGACCAACCTAGAAGATTCACTCGGGTATCCAGGCCACCAGTCCGTTATGGTTATGACCAGGATAGTTACCTAGTAGAAACCTTGACTAGTGAGGAGGATTCCATGACTTACCCGGAAGCTATGTTGGACATAGACTCCCAGAAGTGGGTGGAGGCCATGAGAGTAGAGATGGACTCAATGGAGACCAATGGAGTGGACTCTAGTAGATCCGCCCTCTGGGGTAAAAGCAATCGGTTGCAAATGGATTTACAAGAGGAAGAGGGGCCCCGATGGTGGGGTTGAGACCTTCAAAGCCCGTTTGGTGGCGAAAGGGTACACTCAGAAAGAGGGCATCGATTATGAGGAAACCTTTTCACCTGTGGCCATGCTTAAATCCATTAGGATCCTGCTAGCTGTAGCAACATACCATGATTATGAGGTTTGGCAGATGGATGTCAAAACTGCATTCCAAAATGAAGATCTTACTGAAGATATCTATATGCGGCAGTCGTAAGGCTTCATTGCTGTAGGTCAGGAAAACATGGTATGTAAACTTAATAGATCCATTTATGGACTTAAGCAAGTTTCTAGAAGTTGGAACATCTGTTTTGACTCTGCTGTCAAATTGTTTGACTTCAAGCAGAATCTGGATGAACCCTGTGTTTACAGGGAAGTACAATGGAGATGAGGTTACCTTCTTGGTTTGGTATGTAGATGACATTCTACTCATTGAGAATGTAGGAATGTTAACTACGGTGAAAGTATGGCTTTCACAGCAATTCTCCATGAAAGATCTTGGAGAATCCTCCTATATACTGGGTCTTTGACTTTATAGAGATAGATCGAAGCGGATAATAGGGTTATCCCAATCTGCTTACATTGGCAAAATAGTCAAAAGATACAGAATGGAAAACTCCAAGAAAGGAATTGTTCCTTTCAGGCATGGAGTCACTCTCTCCAAGAAGATGTCTCCCAAGACTTCTGAGGAGATTGATGGCATGAAAGACGTTCCCTATGCCTCTGCCATAGGGAACATCATGTATGCCATGCTGTGCACTCGTCCTGACATTGCTCAGGCAGTGAGTGTAGTAAGCAGATTTCTGGCCAACCCAGGGCAGGAGCATTGGACTGCTGTGAAAAACATACTTAAGTACCTTCGAAGGACAAAAGAGTTTGGTCAAGTATTCGATGGTAGCTCACTACAGATACAAGGGTATACAGATGCCGATTTCCAGTTGGATCCAGATGATAGAAAGTCTACATTTGGATATGTTTTCACGATAGGATCGTGTGCTGTTTGCTTGAAAAGCAACAAACGGGGGTCCACTGCAGACTCCATGACCAAGGCTGAGTACTTTGCAGCAAGTGAGGCTACCAAAGAAGCCATGTGGATGAAGAAGTTCGTTCACGAGTTGGGAGTAGTTCCGTCCAGCACATCACCCATCCCATTGTTGTGTGACAATAATGGAGCCATTGCTCAAGCTAAGGAGCCACGAGCCCACTCGAAGTCGAAGCACATCGAGAGAAAGTACCATGTACTGCGGGATATTATTGGTAGAGGGGATGTCCTGATTTAGAAGGTATAGTCAGCGGAAAATGTAGCAGACCCATTGACAAAACCACTATCACAGAAAGTGTTTGAGAGACATGTGGAAAGCATCGGACTCCGGCTTGTACCTGATTGGACCTAAGTGCAAGTAGGAGTTGTAGACAGTTTTATATGCCCTTTGCTTCAATCAAAATGATGTACTTTATGAGTTTATTGTAAATGAATAAAAGAGCATATTTGGTTCATGTTCCCTTGGTATGTTTCTGTGTAATACCCTTAAACTGGACACTTAATGAGACCCGTGTTAGTTTGGAATGTTGACAGCCAGTGGGTCGGTCTAGGGAGACCTATCCTGATAAGGCTGACACTGTGGTGCCACCAAGTCGGTTGGGGTGGCCTGTCTCAGCTGCCAGGGTGAGACCCTAGGCACATACAGTGTAGGATTAATTGAATCTTTGAATCGGACCAGATTTCCAGTATTGCTCTGGACCTTGGAGATTAATGGGCAAATCTAGAAAGTTACACCTGACCCCTAGACTCGATTATGATACTGCACTTGGTGTCGGATTGGGCTGTCTTTGATGTACCAATCAGTGAGATCCTTAGCAGGGGTCAAAACCTGGGTATGTTGGGACAGTCTGAGAATTCATCTGAGTGGGTGATCATAGTGACATGATCAACCCCTTTGTCGGACAAAGGTAATGATCGGGGATGCACTCTCACTGATGGAAACCAAGACTGCCGGCAGCTGATTTCAATCATTGAGATTTGTTTTGCAAAATATATTTTATATGAGATATAAAAGTATATATATTATGGTTTCTAAAATATTTGCAAAATGTTTTAATTCCTGGGATCCATATAAGCAAAGAGTGCAACACTGTTCCTTGTAGCCGAGGGAGAGGTCTTCTCTTGTCGGGCAGTGTTTGGTCATTATGGGCTGAGAGGTTAAGTGTAAGACCATTGAGGATTAATACCTGATGGGCTAATTTTGCATCTGCCCACAGTCCCTGGGTGTTACAAGGTGGCTTGGCCCAAGGACCACTTAGGGTAAGTGTTGGGCCCATAGAGCCCATTTGATGGGTTTCAGGGGGTGCACTGTCCATAGCAGTGTATTCGGCCAGAACTTGTGACAAAGGCTGGGCTGAACCCATGTGGCTGATGTGTAGATCTATGCTTGGGTCCCTTGCAATACAAGGAAGCCTAATTGGGTAGCAGTTAGGAAGGTTAAGTGAGCACATAAGCTTAATGGGCCTAAAGCCCATTTTGAACTGGACCTATTTAGTAGGTTAAATATGGGCGAATTCTGAGATGGATTAGCAGATAGGATAGGGCCTTAACCTAACCACTCAGAGAGTCCAGATCTAAATGTTATTTGGATTTGCAAACCTCCGAATAAGATTAGGAGAAGGTTGATCCAATCTACAGATAAGATAAGGGTTTATCCTTATCACCTAAAGAGATGTTATGATCCAAATAAGATTTAGATCAGCAACTCCTAATTGGATTAGGAGCTGATCTTTTGGGGTTACAAATAAGGAGGGGGCGGCAGCCTTTAGAGAAGACATACTCACATCCTCTTCAGAGCTAAAAATCATAGAAGAAAGATTTCTTCAATCCTTGGAATGATCTTTCTTTCCACCTCCTTCCTGCAGCCGCCAGACATCCAGTTCGATCTCCAGTTGTGGGAGAAGTCATGATTCAATCTTGACATCAGTTCTTTGAGAGAGAATTGATAGGAAGCTGTGCTCACGTGTCATTCTGCTGTCTCTTGCGAAGGACAGAATTCTTGGTGAAGAATACTACTGATTCTGCTCCATCCTGCACTACGCCATCTTCAGTGGAAGCAGACTTTGGATCCTTCCTTGGGTGTGAACACCTTCGTTGGGAGATATTATTTCTCTGTATCAGGTATAACCCTCTCCTACTCCTTTTGGTTCAGATCTAGTTCAGTTTATGGTTCAAGATTGATACTTGAAAATATGATTTTCTAAATAGGGAATGCGATTCCCATTTGAAGGGAGATGACAGATTTTTTGAAATTCGCCCCTTTATTCCGCAAGATTTGGGCGTCCATACGATGGATCTCTCATCCCTTCAGCTATAGCAGCATACCATGACTATGAGGTTTGGTAATTGGATGTCAAAACTATGTTCTTGAATGGAGATCTTACTGAAGATATCTATATACAACAACCGTAAGGTTTCATAGCTGTTGGTCAAGAACACATGGTATGTAAACTCAATCGATCCATATATGGACTTAGGCAAGTTTCTAGGAGTTGGAACATCCGGTTTCACTCTACTGTCAAACAGTTTGACTTTGAGAAAAATTCGGATGAGCTCTATGTTTACAGGAAGACAGTGGAAGATAAGGTTACGTTCTTGGTTCTGTATGTAGATGACATTCTACTCATTGGGAATAATGTAGGAATTTTAAATATCGTGAAATTATGGCTTTCACAACAATTCTCCATGAAAGATTTTGGAGAAGCCTCCTACATATTGGGTCTTCAACTCTATAGAGATAGATCGAAGAGGATAATAGGATTATCCCAGTCTGCTTACATCGACAAGATTATCAAAGGATACAGAATGGAGAACTCCAAGAAAGGGAATGCTCTTTTCAGACACGAAGTCACTCTCTCCAAGGGTATGTCTCCCAAGACTCCTAAAGAGGTTGAGGTTATGAAAGGGATTCCCTATGCCTTAGCCATAGGGAGCATCATGTATGCCATGCTGTGCACTCGTCCTGACATTGCTCATGTAATGAATGTGGTAAGTAGATACCAGTCTAACCCAGGTCAGGAGCACTGGACTGCTATGAAAACATACTGAGATACCTTCAATAGACAAAAGGAGTTTTATCTGATATTCGATGGTAGTTCATTATGGATCATAGTGACAGGAACAACACCTTTGTTGGACAAAGTGAATGATCGGGGAATACACTCTCTCTGATAGAAACCAAAACTGCCAGTAGTTGATTTCAAACGTTGAAATTTGTTTTTGCAAAATATATTTATATAGTGATATATATATATATATATATATTATAGTTTTAAAATATTTGCAAAAGGTTTTAATTTCTGGGATCCGTGTGAATAGAGAGTGCAGCACTGTACCTTGTAGACGAGGGAGAGGTCCTTTCTTGTCAGTCAGTGTTTGATCATTATGGGCTGAGAGGTTAAGCGTAAGACCATTGAGGGTAATACCTGATGGGCTAATCTTGCATCTGCCCACAGTCCTTGGGTTTTCATAAGGTGGCTGGACCCAAGGACCATTTAGTGTAAATGTTGGGCCCATTAAGAGCCATGGTGATGGACTCAGGGGTTCACTGTCTCATACAGTGAATTTGGTCAGGCCTTGTAACAAAGGTTGGACTGAAACCATGTGGTTGATGTGTAAATCGATGTAAGGGTCCCACGCCATACAAAGAGAGCCAACTGGGAAGTAGGTTTAGGAGTAAGTGAGCACATAAGTTTAATGGGCCTAAGGCTCAATTCGAACTGGGCTTAAGTTAGTTAATTAAAAGGGGCAAGATATGATTTATAATCTGATTAGGATTAGCTAAAGGATAAGATAAGTCTTCCATTCAAGAGTCCAGATCCAAATATCAGATTTGGATCAAGATACTCTCTCCTAATTAGACTAGGAGGTTAATCTAAATAAGACTATAAATAGGGGGCAAATTCCTCAGTTTTAACACACAACAATCTATAGAGTTCTCCCCTATTCTTGCTGCCCCTACCCGGTTCAATCTCCACTTATGGAACTAATCAAGAAGTATTCTTGATATTGCTTCTTGGCAGAAGAAGCAATCTGAAGTTGTGCTCACCAGGCCCTGTTCGATTCTTGCTGGAGAATCCTCGTTCTTGCTGAAGAGCCATCCTATTGATCCTGCTTCACAACACACAGTGTCATCTTCAGTGAAAGCGGGTTTTGGTCTTCTCCTTAGGCGTCAACACCTTCATTGGGAGTTACTGTTACTTCGTATCAGGGTTCCACCATCCATATAATGGATCTCTCATCCCTTCAAATACAGTAGGAAGGGCGACAAACTGGGTTTAGCAGATAGGAGGCACCCTCCTGCTCTCAAATTTTCACAAAAACACTCCCTCTCTCAGCTGGACTTCACACCAGCTTCCGAAAAGCTACATTTCAGCCATGAAAACTTCCTAGTTTTGCATAGAATTTGCGCAGAGACCTTCAGAGGTCACAACATTGAAATTAACTGGGAAAAGGACACAATTTGACTACTTTAAGGCCGAAAATACCTAAAATGATGCCCTTAAGGCATCAAAATGCAAAGTTATCAATGGCCACCGACTTATCCTTCTTAATCAGTTCTTCAGCCCTCTACATCATATTGTTGAGTTCCTGAAGGCTAACCTTTAGCTTGTTCATGTTGTAATTCTTAACAAACTGATTGAAGGAGGGAGGCAGAGAGAGTTTAGGATGGCATCAATTTTGGTGTCATCATCGAGCTGGGACCTAAGAGCCTTTAGTATGTTAATGTACCCCATCATCTGCATGGTGTCGTCATGGACCTATTGACTCTTGGTCATCCGTGTGGTCATCAACAGCTTGAGAACCTTCTGACGAGTAGAACGATTCTGCTCCTCGTACATAGTCTTTAGAATATCCATAAGGTTTTGTGGGTTGCCTCTTCTTGTCCATTCCCTTGTGGGTAATAGGTTGTGCATGTGCCCAATTGTGCCCCATATTGACCCAATAGGTGTTAGACTTCTTGGATTTTGATTAATAGCCCATTGTCCATCAGAATCCTCATCGGGACCCCAAACCGATGGACTATGTACTGCCTTAGGAAGTTTGCAATGTTCTCTACACAAATTCTCCTTAGTTGTATTGCCTCCACTCACTTTGTGAAATAGTCCATGGCTACTACGATAAAGCTATATCTCTGATAAGGTAGGTATATTTTGCCTATCAAATATACCCCTAGGTATGGAAAGGCCACGTTGTGATGATGGGATGGAGGTCATTGGCTAGATAGTGTATCCTTTCGCCATGTACTTAGCATTTGTTGCACCTTTGTACATGCTTTTGGGTATCTTCCGGAAGGATGGGGAAATCCATCATATGGATGGCCGAACCATGCAGGATGGTACGATGAAATTTCATATTTTGCCCTTTCGGGAATCATATTACCAATTTTAGAAAAATCGTATTTCTTAAGGATCATTCTTGCACTGAAACTGATCCAGATCTTAAACCAAAAAGAAAGGGAGAAGAATACTTGATACGGATTCCACACGTGTAGTTCAAAAAGTGGGTGTTCACGCCTAAAGAGGGTAGCAAAATCAACTTCCACCGATGATGGCGCAACTTAGGTTGAAGCCGGTTCAGCAACACAATCCTTCAACAAGAATTGTAATCCAACATCTTGGATCGAGCAAGAGAGGTGAGCACGAAATTATTCAGATTTTTCTTTCAAAATCAGAAGTGAGAACTGATCTCTATCAGTCCAAGAACTAGAGAACGAACTGGGTTTGTATGGTAGCAAGAGCAGAAGGAGAGAGAGAGCTGAGAGCAATCTAATTTGGAGCAGTTTGCAGTCCTCTATTTATAAGCCTTAAAGATCAGCTCTCTTAATAATTAGGAGCTTCCTAATCCAAATCTTTATTTGGATTTGGACTCTTTAAGTGGATAAGACTTATCTTCTTATCCTAAAGGCAGATCGAAACCCTTATCCAACCCATATTCGCCTAAGTTACATGACTACTTAAGCTGACATGTGACTTCTTAATTAATCCAATTAATTATGGGCTTTAGTGTTAGACAGTTTTGTATGCCCTTAGCTTCAATTAGAATGATGTACTTTATGAGTTTATTGTAAATGAATAAAAGTGCATATTTGATTCATGTTCGCTTGGTATGTTTCTGTGTAATACCCTTAAACTGGACACTTAATGAGACTTGTGTTAGTTTAGAATGTTCACAGCCAGTGGGTCGGTCTAGGGAGACCTATCCTGATAAGGCTGACACTGTTGTGCCACCAAGTCGGTTGGGGTGGCCTGTCTCAGCTGCCAGGGTGAAACCCTAGGCACATACAGTGTAGGATTAATTGAATCTTTGAACTAGACCAGATTTCCAGTATTGCCCTGGACCTTGGAGATTAATGGGCAAAACTGGAAAGTTACACCCGACACCTAGACTCGATTATGATAATGCACTAGGTGTCGGATTGGGCTATCTTTGATGTACCAATCAGTGAGATCCTTAGCGGAGGTCAAAACTTGGGTATGTTGGGACAGTCCGAGAATTCATCTGAGTGGGTGATCATAGTGACAGGATCAACCCCTTTGTCGGACAAAGGTAATGATCGGGGATGCACTCTCACTAATGGAAACAAAGACTGCCGGCAACCGATTTCAATCATTGAGATTTGTTTTGCAACATATATTTTATATGAGATATAAAAGTATATATATTATGGTTTCTAAAATGTTTGCAAAATGTTTTAATTCTCGGGATCCATATAAGTAGAGAGTGCAACACTGTTCCTTGCAGCCGAGGGAGAGGTCCTATCTTGTCGGGCAGTGTTTGATCAATATGGGCTGAGAGGTTAAGTGTAAGACCATTGAGGATAATACCTGATGGGCTAATCTTGCATCTGCCCACAGTCGTTGGGTGTTACAAGGTGGCTTGGCCCAGGGACCACTTAGGGTAAGTGTTGGGCCCATAGAGCCCATTTGATGGGTTTTAGGGGGTGCACTGTCCATTGCAGTGTATTCGGCCAGGCCTTGTAACAGAAGCTTGGCCGAACCCATGTGGCTGATGTGTAGATCAATGCTTGGGTCCCATGCCATACAAGGAAGCTCAACTGGGCAGCAGTTAGGAAGGTTAAGTGAGCACATAAGCTTAATGGGCCTAAAGCCCATTTCAAACTGGACTAATTTAATAAGTTAAATATGGGTGAATTCTGAGATGGATCAGCAGATTGGATAGGGTCTTAACCCCATCCACTCAGAGTGTCTAGATCTGAATGTGATCCAGATCTAGAAACCTCCTAATGAGATTAGGAGAAGGCTGATCTAATCTGCAGATAAGATAAAGGTATATCCTTATCACCTAAAGGGATGTCTGATCCAAATATGATTTGGATCAGCAGCTCCTAATGGGATTAGGAGCTGATCTTTTAGGGTTACAAAAGAAGGAGGGGGTGGCAGCCTTTAGAAGACACACATACTCTCATCCTCTTTAGAGCTGAAATCACAGAAGGAAGAATTAAGCAACCCTGCAGAATTCTTTCTTGTTGCCTCCTTGTTCTTGCCGCCTAGTTTGCCAGTTCGATCTCTAGTTGTGGGAGAAGTCAAGATTCGATCTTGACATCAATTCTTTTAGAAGGAATTGGTAGGAAGCTGTGCTCACATGCCATCTTGCTGTTTCTTGCGAAGGGCAGAGTTGTTAGAGAAGAACACTGTTGATTCTGCTCCATCCTACACTGCGCCATCTTTAGTGGGAGCAGTCTTTGGATCCTTCCTTGGGCGTGAACTCCTTTGTTGGGAGATACTATTTCTCTGTATCAGGTATAATCCTCTCCTACTTCTTTTGGTTCAGATCTGGTTCAGTTTATGGTTCAAGATTGATCATTGAAAATATGATTTTGTAAATAGGGAATGCGATTCCCAGTTGAAGGGAGAGAAATAAATTTTGAAATTCGCCCCTTTATTCCGCAAGATTTGGGCATTCATACGATGGATCTTTCATCCCTTCATTTAGTTCCATTAAACAAGTGGCTCACTACCCTTATTAGTTTTTGGCCAATTTGGCTCTCTTTGTATGGCATGGGACCCCAACAATGACCTCACATAAGCCTATTTGGTTTCAGCCTAGCTTCTGTTGAAAAGCCTGGTTGAATTCACTGCTAAGCACGGTGAACCCCTAAGTCTATTAGTATGGGATCTTAATGGGCCCAACATTTATACTAAATGGTCCTTGAGTCCAATCATCCTATGACCCAAGGACAATGGTCTTAAGTGAGATATATCCCATCAGGTAAAACAACTCCAAATGGTCTCTTACACTTAACCTCTTAGCCCTTAATGATCAAACATTGCCCGGCAGGGAAGGACCTCTCCCCTGGCTGCAAGGTGCAATGTTGCACTCTCTACTAAGATGGGTCCTGGGAATTAAAACCTTTTGCAAAATTTTTCTTAAAACATAATATATATATTATCATATAAATATATTTTGCAAAAACAAATCTCAAACAAGTTTGAAATTGATTGTCGTCAGTTATGGTTTCCATCGGAGAGAGTGCAGTCCCAATCATTCACTTTGTCCACCAAAGGGGCTAATCCTGTCACTATGATCACCCACTCGAGTGAATTCTCGGACTGCCCCAACATACCCAGGTTTTGACCCTGAATGGATCTCACTAATTGGCACATCAAAGATAGCCCAATCTGACACGTAGTGCAGTACCATAATCGAGTCTAGGGGTAGGTGTAACTTTCTAGTTTTGCCCACCATTCTCTAAGGTCCAGGGTATAACTGGAAAATGGTTCGGGTTCTGTGTTTCAAACAAACACACACTACATCTACTTTGGGTCTAACCCTAGCAGCTGAGACAGGCTCCCCCAACCTTCTTGGCAGCACATTAGTGTCAGCCTTGGCAGGATAAACTTTCCCAAGTCTATTTAACGTCTGAGAACATTCTAAACTAACATAAGTCTCATAAGTCTCCAATTGAAGGGTAATTACATAGAAACACACCAAATATAACATGAATCAATTATGTAATTTTATTCATTTACAATAAATGGATATGTACATCAATCTAATTAGAGCTAAGGGCATACACTGTCTAACACTTCCATCATTGTAGGCCACTAGAAGCCTAAATGCATGATGTGATTGTGTAAGGCCATTTGTCCTTGGTGTGGGGCTGGTTCAGAGCTATGGGCTACCTCCAGTGCTTCTTCTATTTCCTCACCAGCTAAGTAGCGTAGAGGTTTCCCTATGTAAGATTTTTTGTACAGCATTCCATCATATAGATAGAACCTTTTGGCTATTGCAAAGATTTTTCTTCTCATAACTAGTTTGGCTGGTATGGTATTGTTTTCGATGTATTCTATGTACATGTTTCTCTAATCTACATCACCTACTACGAGGCACTTATTCTTGTTTGCCTCTAGTATATATTTTTCGCAATCATTCTGAGCCTTGGCCACGTTTGTTTTCATCTCTGGCCAATAATACCCCAACCTCTGTAATCTCCTGTAAAGTGTTACAGTCACATCTCCACAGTAAGTTTTATGGGTTTTGTTCAAGACTACTTTTGCCTCTTTGGGCCCTAAGCATCGTGCCCTGACTCCATTTGTCATTCTGTGGTATAACAGTTCATTCACTAGTTGGAACCTTAGTAAGACTTTTCCATCTTGCATCGCCTCTGTTGGGTTACTTAGCTTCTGTATTATGTTGTGTCTCCAATCATCCTTTGTTATGTCATCTTTTGTTTCAACCTAGTGTTCCAGTTTTTGTCAATGGTTTATAGTGCATCTGGATTGTTATGTTGATTGGTTTTTTACTCATAGGTTACTTCCAGGTCCCTCGTTAGCCTTTGGATCAATGTCCTATATGGAAAGATCGCCAACTCCTTCACTGTTGTGCTGTCATCCATCTACCCAATTACTAGTTTAGAATCCCTTAGTACTTTTACTTTCCTTGCTCTAGAGTTACTGGCTACTATTAGGCCCAATACTAGTGCCTCGTACTCTACTATGTTGTGTGAATAGGGGAACTGTAATTTCAAGGAATAGGTTGAAGTCTCTCTGACAGGTGAAGTCAATGTGACTCTGACTCCTGCGGAGGTGTTTGTACTGCTCCCATCGATGGTCAGGGTCCACTCTCCATCTTCCACTACTACGATGATGTGTAGTTCTCTGGGTACCTCTTCAGAGATGGGGAAGTTGTCATCGGTTGGGAAGGCAGCTAGGAGGTCTATGACTTTGGCACTTAATTGCGTTTGGTTTGGTGTACTCAATGCTATACTCATTTAATTACAACATCCACTTCACAAGCCTCCCTAAGAGTGGAGGTCTGTCTATCAAGTACCTGATTGGATCACTCATGCGATCAACTTCACCTTCTGGCCTAGGATGTAGTGTTTGAATTTCTGTGTAGAAAATACTAAGGCCAAACATTATTGCTCCATACGGGAGTAGTTTTTTTCTGTCGGCTTCAAGGTTCTATTGGCATAGTATATTGGACACTCAATGCCCTCATCATTTTCCTAGGCTAACAGACATACTATGGCCTCTGAGTTTGAAGCTATGTACACCTTAAGCTTTTGGCCACTCTTTGGTGGTGACATGGTTAGGGCTTTGGCCAAAGTTTGTTTCAACTGATTCAAGGCATTTTGATGTTCCGTTGACCATTTGAACAATGTAGACTTTTTTGTCAACTTTAGCAGGGGCATTAATGCATGTGCTAGGCCAAGGATGAACCTTTTAAGGTAGGATACTTTTCCAAGGAAGATTTTTAGATGTGACTCGGTGTTTGGTGGAGATTGATCCAAGACTGTTTTCACCTTTACTTCATTTGGGTGGATCCTAGTTTGGTTAACTCTGTACCCCAGAAATTTCCCAGACTTTACTCTGAATACACACTTTAGTGGATTGAGCCTTAGGTTAAAGGCCCTGCATCTGGTGAACACCTTTTTAAGTACTCAGAGTGGTCTTCTCTTTTCTTTTCTTTCACCACTATGTGATCTACTGTTAGATAGTGTATGCCCTTAGCTCCAATCAGCATGATGTACATTATGACATTTATTGTAAATGAATAAAGTACATATTTGATTCATGTTATTGTGGTGTGTTTCTGTGTAATACCCTTAAACTGGACACATATGAGACTCGTGTTAGTTTAGAATCTTCACAGCCGTTGGATAGATCTGGGGAGATTTATCCTGCCAAGGCTAACACTAATGTACCACCAAATTGGTTGGGTGGCTTGTCTTAGCTGCCAGGGTGAGACCTGAGGTACATGTAGTGTGGGTTTTTGATGAAACCCTAAACTGGGCCAAAATTCCAGTAATGCCCTGGACCATGGAGATAGATGGGAAAAACTAGAATGTTACACCTGACCCCTAGACTTGATTATGATACTGCACTAGGTGTTGGATTGCACTGTCTTTGATATGCTAATCAGTGAGATCCTTAGAGGGCGTCAAAACTTGGGTATGTTGGATCAGTCCAAGAATTCATCTGAGTGGGTGATCATAGTGACAAGATCAGCCCCTTTGTCGGACAAAGTGAATGATTGGGGATGCACTATCTCTATTGGAAACCTAAACTTCCAGCAGTTGATTTCAACCATTGAAATTTGTTTTATGCAAAATATATTTATATAGAGATATACATACATATATATATATATATATTATGGTTTCAAAATGTTTGCAAAAGGTTTTAATTCCCGGGATCCATGTGAGTATAGAGTGCAGTGCACCTTGCAACCGAGGGAGAGGTCCTCTCTTATCAGGCAATGTTTGATCATTATGGGCTGAGAGGTTAAGTGTAAAACCATTGAGGGTTATACTTGATGGGCTAATCTTGCATCTGCCCACAGTCCTTGGGCCTTCATAAGATGGCTTGACCCAAAGACCATTTAGTGTAAATATTGGGCCCATTAAGAGCCCATAGTGATGGACTCAGGGGTTCACTGTATTCAGCAGTGAACTCGGTCTGGCCTTGTAAAAAGGTTAGGCTGAATCTATGTGACTGATGTGTAGATCAATGATAGGGTCCAATTTCATACAAAGAGATCCAAGCTAGCCAACATTAAGAGGAAGTGAGCCTAAAAGCTTAATGGGCCTAAAAGCCCATTTCGAACTGGGTTAATTAGATTAATTAAATAGGGGCGGATATGGGATTTGGATCAGTAGATAAGACAAGGGATTATCCTTATCCACTTAAAGAGTCCAGATCCAAATAATGATTTGGATCAAGGAACTCCTAATTTGATTATGAAGGCTGATCTTTACCTACAGATAAGATAAGGAATTATCCTTATCACTTAAAGAGTCAAGATCCAAATCTCTAAGGCTATAAATAAGAGAGCAGGGCGGACCTGAAAAACATACTCACTCAGTACGAAGAGAAGACAACTCAGTTAGACTGATCTTGCCTTCAATTCTTTTTCTTCCTGCTCTTGCCACCATACCCTTTTCGATCTCCAATTCTTGGATTTGATCAAGATTCGATCTTGATATTGTTTCTTGCCAAAAGAAACAATTTAGAAACAGTTCTCACTATCCCATTAGATTCTTGATAAAGAATCACAAGTTCTTGGTGAAGAACTACCTATTGATCCTGCCTTATCCTAAGTTGTGTCATCTTCAGTGGAGGGAGGATTTGGTACACTCTTTGGGCATGAACACCTACGTTGGGAGGAACATTCTTGCATGGATTCCGTATCAGGTATATCCTTCCCTAATTTTGGTTTCAGATTTGGTCTGGTTTGGTTATAAGAATGAACCTTAAAAATACAGCTTTCTAAATTGGGAATAGGATTCCCGGATTGGAGTAAAGAAATTTTTAAAATTTTGCCTAACCATCCTACAGGGTTTGGCCATCCATATGATGGATCTCCCATCCCTTCATCTACGTAGCTCTCAATCTCATCTATCATGATAGCTATAAATATATAAGTTGAGGTTTTGATTGTTTTTTTTTTGTATGTCATAAAAAAATGACCTAAATCAAAAAATTCTAACATAAATCCTAAATCCTAAATCCTAAATCCCCTCCCCCATAATTAAAACTTACATTGTCTCCAATGTGAGGTTAAATGCAAAGAAAGGGCAGCAAAACTAAACTAGAAATGTAAAAAAGAAAAAGTAAATAAAAAAACAAACTTCCTTATCATGAATCAGATCCTCTAACTCTCGTGGTTTGAGCTTTCAGTGTGCTTCCCTTCCATCCATCATGGGTGGGTTTAAATATGGAATAGGGGCTTGCAAAACAGAGGGTAACGGTCTCTTAATAGAAATCAACAACATATTATAATGAACCCAACCTTGCCTTGGCTTGCACCCTTCCTAGCCAGCCTTCAAATTGTTCTAAACCTCCTTAACTTCCTCATCCAATTTAGCTTTCAAGACTCTTTCAGGGTAGGGGAGAGGAAGTTTAATAGCATCTGAACTCAGTTTAGGTGTACTCCCTTCAATCTCCTTTTGCAAATCGGCCACATCAACTTCCTTATCATCCTTCTGGGGTTCGCAAAATGTCTTCCCACTTCCCAAAGCTATGGGATTTACGCTCTCTTGGATTTTTCTCCATATTGTTGGGCAGCCGTTCATCTTTTCTTTCCGACAACAGATTTACAATTTGCCCCACTTGAACTTCTAAGTTCTTAATCGATACTTCATGGCTTTGGAATTTTGCTTCAGTAGCATTGATGAACTCAGAAATCATCTCCTCCAAATTACTCTTTTTTTCTTGTGGGGGCGGCTGTTGTTGGAATCCCATGGGTGTCTTTTGTTGATTGTTGTTCCATGAAAAGTTTGGATGATCCCTCCACCCTGGGTTGTATGTATTTAAGTAGGAGTTGAAATTCGGCCTGCCAGCATGAGAGATAAAATTAGCATTCTCATATGAAGTAAAAGGACTACCTAATGGACAATCAGAATTAGTTTGTCCTATTTGACCTTGGAAATCACATAGGATGCTAGATAATGTATTTATTGCTGCAATATTAAGAGTATCAAGTTTCTTATTCAGACTAGCAAGTTGAGCCGATAGAGCAGCAAAGGAATCGATATGGTGTACTCCCCTTTGATTGGTTTGATCATTACTCCATTGGTAGCTGTTTGACACCATCTCTTCTACTAGGTCATAGGCTTACTCTGGTGTTCTTCTCATGATAGTGCCACCTGCGGCTGCATCAATAATAGATCGATTAGGGGGGGTAATGTCATTATAAAAGGTCTGATTTTGATACCAAACTGGTATTCCATGGTGAGGATACTCCCTAAGCATCTCTTTAAATAAAGAAGGGTTCTTTCTATTTCAGGATCAAATCTTGCTAGTCCTTCTCTTCTAGTGTGTGTCATGCACTAATAAATCTGAACACAACAAGAGTTTGAACAAATAATAAAAAAAAATAAGGAACAAAACAGAAATAAAAATAAAAAAAAAAATCCAAATTAACCAAGGTTAACAAGTTCTAATATTATTTTAGGATTAAATCCCCGACAACGACGCCAAAAACTTGATAGCTATAGATATATAACCCTAGCAAGTGCACTAGTTATCAAGTAGTATAATAATATCGTTCCCATGGGGATTTAACAAAATAAGTATTAGAATTACAATTTTCCCTAATTATTTGGACAATCGAAATTTAGGATTGAGCAAGAACTACTGAAAATAAAATTGGAACAAAGAAAATAAAAACAAGGGTGATCACTAATCGAATATGCAAATGATGAAATCGCTAGGACTTTTGGTCCACCTAACCAATGTAATGAATATTGATGGGTCCGATTATCCAAGACTAATTGTCATTCCCATAAGCTGAGGTTTTCCCAAATTTATTTAATATTCTCTCTCGAGATATACTAAACCTATGCCCATCAGGTAACCCTTCGATCTCTCGAGTAGAGCTCTCAAGATGGAGGTGCATTAAGTCCAAGAAAACCATTAAATTCAGATGAATCATGTATATATTTATCTATATACCATTCAATTCACACTATGAATTATTCTGTCAATTATGTGAATTCCTCTCTCAATTCATTCACATAACCCAAATCAATTAAGAGGTGGCCAAGCTCTTAATTGCATTAAGCACAATAATTCATAGACTATATGGAAATCACAATCTTGGATAAATCAAGAAGATAAAAATATATTCATTAACATGGTTAGGCTTTCCATAGCCCTAGCAAGAAACAAATCAGTTCATGATGGAAGAATTAAAGCAAACAAAGGGGAAGAAAGAACTCTTGAATTCACCCATGGTGCTGAGATCTCTTCTTGCTGCCACCTTCTTCTTGAGGTTTCTTGAATTCTTGAACCTTTCTTGAACCCTTCTTGACTGATTGCTCCTTGCTTCTTGATTCAAATCAGAAATTGAGTGATTCCCTAAAGCTGGTCCGCCCCTTCCTTTATATAACTTAAAGGGGAGGGGGTGGTCTCCTACTTCCTCTTGAAGTTGATCTTTACAAGAATAGAAAGTCCTATCCTAATTCTAATCTTATCTTTTTATCTAATAAACTCAATCTTCTTATCTCTCTAAGATTACATCAAGAATTTAGATCTGGAAGGACTCTTCTCAGTTTCTTGTTCTTGGATTCGTATTAGACCTCCTCTACGAATTGGGTTTCAGCCAGTCTTTTCTGCAAATTGGGCTTCAGCTGCGGATTGGGCCTTCCTATGAATTTTCCGTGACTTTGGGCCCGGATTTGTCTTCGATGTAGGCCGAATCTGTGAAATCCCAAAACATAAAAGTTGTGGATTTTTCTCTTATCTTTCCAGTGGGTCTTGAATTATCCCAATCGGATGTCGGATACGCGAGTTAGGTCCAGATTACTGAACGGTGCCGAAACTGTGAAAAATCATCCGATTTGTCTTTCTTTGCTCCTGATGCTTTCTTTCATGCCCTAAACAGAAATATGAGTCCAATTAGGTGCTAATTCAGTATAAAAGATAGAATAATTGGGGATAAAAATATGCTAAATTCTACTCTCATCATATCATGTCGTGAAACACATTCGTCATCGGTCTCTGGTATGTGGCTCCAGCATTTTTAGGCAAAAGGTAATCATCTTGTAATAGAAGTTCCTGATTGTCGTTATGAATGCTGTGTGTGGTGCATCTATAGGGTCAATATATATCTGATTATATCCACTGTAGGCGTCTAAGAAGGAGAACAACTGGTTCCTAGCCATTGAGTCTATGAGGATATCCATATTTGGCATCAGGCACTCGTCTTTGGGGCAAGCCCTGTTCAGGTCCCTGAAGTCGACACAACACCTAAGGTAGGGTTGGAAAAGTCAATATACTAATTTCATTCTGATGTTTGTGAACTAAAGTACTAGGATCTGAATATTCACCTTAGTTGTCCATTCTTCTTTTTGACTGGAACCACATTGGCTAACCACTGTGGGTGAGCAATGGGCTTGATGAAGCCAAATTTTAGAAGTCATTCGACCTCCTCTTTGATTTTTAGTGCTATTTTTGGCTTGAAGATCCTTTGTGGCTGTTAAATAGGTTTGAACTTAGGATCAATTTATAGTGAGTGGTTGACTAGTTCCAAGTCCAATCCGGGCATCTGCTCATACGACCAAGCAAAAACGTCCTGGAATTTTGTTGATATGAGAGAAAACACAGTTTGGTTTTGTTTTAACATGTGTCCTAATCTTGCAATGGGGAAAAGAATGGTTTCTATACCTTTCAAAAGATCTAGCAACCTCTTTTTTTGCTCAGGTTCTGATTTGGCCAAGATATACAATGGCCTTTTCTCTACTCCTGTGGCCATATTGACCTCTTCTAATGGTTCTTCCACAGTGTCAATGGAATCCTGCATGTGCTTAGGTGGCATGTGGACTTCATCATAGTATTCTACAACTTTGTTCTGCCCCAGTTGTTTAAGCAATTTTTAGTATTTCTTCATGTTGCTAAATATATGCACAAACGTTTTGTGTTATACCTTTGGTTCTAGTGGGCTCTGTTTTATTTGTTCACAATCCTTTTGCAATGAGATCATCGTTATGTCCTTTTGTGGAGATGGTACGGTAAAGTAATTCTGATTAAGGCAACATTTAGAATGCATGCATGTATTTCTTTATTTTGTGGAGACATGTAGTTTACAGTGATTATTTGATTTTAGTAATCATGGTATATAATAAAGAATAATCATAAAGTCATACCTCAAGAATGGCCTTCTTAGTGGCCGGTGTGTCAGCATTCTCATACTATTCAACGATCGTGTAATAACTCTCCCCATCTTCGTTGGTGACCTGCATACACCTTTATTGCTTCTTTCTCTCGGATGCTGGAGGAGGTTTACTTACTGGGCTCGGTATCTGTATGCTTTCCACCTTGGTGACTCTTGTATCACCTTTTTCAGCCAACTCTGTATGGTAAATCGTGTCCTGGGGATGAGTCTCAATTTTGTCGAACGGGACGTGGGTTGCTGGGATTCTCACTACACGTTCTCTATATTTGGCTTTGATGCACTAATGATATGTCGATGGAACCAGGGCCAAGCCATGTATCAATGGGCAGCCCAACAGAGCATGGTATGTTGTCTGTCCCGAGATCACCTAGAACTCTAGGTTTATAGTGAATGGCCCAATGGCAATTGATAGCTCAATGGATCAATCTGTAAGAGATGCATTGCCATTGAAGTCTATAACCTCCATAGGCAACCCCTTAACTATCTCCTTTTGGATATTCATCAATTTCAAAGTGTAGAGATATATCAGGTTCACAGAGCTTTCCTGGTCAATCATGGATTGTCGCATCTTGTAGCCCCCTATCTTGGTCGTGATGTATAAGGGTCGGTTGTGATGGGGGTCACTAGCGAACATGCCATCTGGGTGAATTCCACATGAGATTTGTCCAACTGGTGGGGTTTTAGTGGCCTTCTGAATGCTTCTACCAATGCCCTGATGGCAAGTCGCATCATCGAGGCATTGTCTCCCTATATACTGAAAACTACTGCAACTTTGGACTCTGTTCAAATCACTGGATTAGCATATTAGGGTGTCTTGGCCTGGTGCTCCTACCACGTTGATGCTACATCCCTAGGTGTGTACAGGGAGGGGGTTGGTCTCCACCTGGTCTTTAGCTTCTGTACGAACAGTCGTCAGTTCAGCGGCTGGTGGAAGTTGTACCACCATCCCCTATGCCTCTCCTTTTCTGGGTCGAATCTCGATGGTGGTGAAGGTAGGTTGATCACACAGTCCTCTACTAACTTATTCACTCTCATTATTACCTCCTCTTTGCTATAGGCGAAAGGAGGAGGGGCTGGTGGTAGTAGGCTCTTTCACCGATTCTGGTTTCCACTGCAGTAATAGGGCCCCTGGCTAGGCCTCCTGTTGTTCTGAGGTCTTCTATCGATGACATATGCTTTGTTTTTTCCCTATTGTGACAATGCTAGGACGGACTGGGGTGTGGCACTCTTGATAGTGTGTGTCGTCCTCTCCACGCACTTCCACAACTAGCTGAAAGTCTCAATCTCAATATTCTCAATGCCTATCAGGTAGGCTAGCTACATACCTTGTACGCACTATTCGATAAAACTCTTGTTAATAGTGTTCTCGTCAAAGACTGAATGAGTCAATTTCTGGAACCTCATGACATAATCCAAGAGGTCCTCGCCTGCGCACTGTTCTATGTTGCACAGGCCTGCCATGGTCAATCTCCGCTCCAAAGTGAACAATTTAGACAAGAATCTCTTCGCCAACTCCACTCATGAGTCTATGCTACCCATAGTTAGATTGATGAACCAGGTGTACGCAGGTCTAGTTAGTGATTTGGAGAACTCCCTGACTTTCAAGTCCCCATCCAAAGCAAACGACCCCAAGGCGTCTTCAAACTAATTCACATGCTCATGTGGGCTCCCTTTCTGCCCATCATACTACGGCCACTGTTGGGGCGGAACATAACTAGTGGGGTAAGGTTTGTATAAGATCCGGTCAGAGTAGGGTTTCTGGAGGACAAGTGAGGCTTGGGCCTTGTTTTGATTCTCCACCAATAGGCCTTGGACATACTCTTTCTGTTCGTCATGACTGAGGGGTGCCTTTGTTGCCAGGTTGGTTTGTGGGGTCGGATGGGGTTGTTCAATGGTGGAAAAGCGAATTATTTGTGCCATATCTTGTGTTGGCATAGGATTGACTCTGGTTAGGGGTTCGTTAATGCTGTGATACATGTTAGTAAGTTGGTGGTTGGCAAAGATGGAGGCGGAAGGGCCGACAGGGGTGGTTGGTGAACTACTCAGTTGTGAACGACTTCTGGAGGAGTAATTGTAGGGTGTTCCTCATCTCATTCCGCATTTGTTCCATATGATCGAAATGAGACTCAAACTCATGCACCTTGCTAGAGAGGATTTCAATGTCGACTTGGTCGGACAACTCTTGTCTGACCTGGTCTCCAGTCTCCAGGCTGATGTTTTCCTACTTATCGATATGCTCTTCAGGGATGGTAAAAACATTGATCCTACGGGTGGCCATCCTTCGTGATCAACAGAGAACTAGAGATTCTAATGTGAGCGGTGTGGTAAGGCTACGTACGAAGGTCTCCTTGAAGAACAAAGGAAAGTTGAGAGCAAAGGGTAGGTTGAAGGCTATAATTAATAGAATGTCCTCCCTCATTATGACTTGGTCCTCCTTTTATAGTGAAGATCCCGAGGTCCCGAAAGGAAGGAGCTAAAAGTTTTTAATTCCCACTAGGGAAGGGAATCTTTGATTCAGTGTCAGTTGTCAAGGAACACTGTTAGGGTTTTGCCATGTGTCTTGTGAGATTTCTCAAGGACGAAGTTTCCTTTCGTCTAAGGATTTTCATAATACATGTATGCTACTTCCTTTTGCGAGTCTCTTAGACTGACATGGCACGAATAACGTTAATACTTATCTCACATGTCTTTTCTAATCTTACTGGGTGTTCTATCATGCACGTCATTAATGAAGCACATGTTTCTTTACTCATTTATGACCTGTGATGGACTTGAGCTCATTGCTCATATGCGATGAACCTAAGCTCATTACAGCCTCGCGATGGATTTACGCTCATCGCAGGTTCGTTTTAGGTTTTGAGTTCATCGCGAGCTTATGCAGACTCAGAGCTCATTATAGGTTTCTGTCGAGTCCTGAACTCATCACGGGTACCTTTGTGGTGTTGGTTTAGCACCTTCTAATTTACTACACTCATGGTGATCAACATGTACCTACAAGCGGTAGTCACCTTTCAGCCCTTTCAAAAATGACCGCTACAAACCATATTTCTTGTAGTGAGAAGACTTAGAAGATAGCTTGGTTGTTAGACCCTACAACCAATGTTTTGAAAGCGTAAGGCACAAAAAAGGTGCAATGGTCAATTTGTGCATGAGTCACAAGGCGCAAGGCGAGGTGCACACCTTTTTAAGAAAGTTGTAAGACTAAAAAATGCTAAAAAATAAAAAAAGCCAAAATTCTCAAAAAAAATGTAAAAAATCAAAAAATTATTAAAGATAATATTAATAAAAATATAAACTTAAATTTTAAAATAAATGTTTTAAAAAACCTATTATCTAAAATTAAAATACATAAACATAACATGTAAAACATATTCAAATGAGAATTTAAAAATAAAATCAAACATATAAAACATTTTTAAGTATTTAAAACCCACAATCTCTTTTTTTCTTAATTACATTACTTCAAGTAGCTAACGTGACATATTGCATTCCTGATTCTACGAGCTGCTTTTGTGCCAAGCCCCTTGAGGCAAGCCTAAGTAAGTCCACATTAGGGTCTTAAATTCTTAGTTTTTATACAAAAAATAATGATTTTATAGTTTTAATTGATTTTTAAGAAGATATTTTATTAGGATGGATTTATGAACAACATAAGAAATAGAGGGGTAAACTGGGCTCGAAATGAGGATACCACCACTGCTAGGAGTTACAGCGGAGGTTTGGTCCTAGTGACAATGACAGAGAAGAGGGAGTAGTGATCTACTCGGTTGATAAGATGAGGAGAGTGGGAGAGAAAGTAGAACTGGAAAGAGATATCAGAGTAGAGGGAAATGATGGGGAGGAATTAGATCGTTGCTACTGAGAGTTGTAGCGGTGACCTGAAAAAGAAAACAGAGGGGATTAGGAGAAAGATTTGGGAGGATAGAGAGAAAAGGATCAGTTAGAGTAGTCCAGAGAGAAGAAAATCGTTGTCGCCACTATTCAACAATCGATTAGGTTCGTTGTTGCTTCTGTTAGACTCAAGCGAGAGAGACGATGAATAGTGTAAGTTCAAGGGTTTTCAAATGTATCCGGTAAAAGAAGAAGAAGAAGTTGAAGGAGAGAGAGAGAGAGAGAGAGAACAAGAAGATGCCGAAGGTGGAAGGAGATTTCCGCCATTGGTTCGAGTAGAGAAGAGGATGAATAGTAAATTAGGGTAAATTACAAAGTTAGGTTTAAATTTATATGGGGAGCTAGTGGCATTTTTGTAATTTTTAGAAAGTTTAGGGGCATTTTGATAATTTTGGGAAATTAAACCGAGACTTTGGGGCAAAATGAAGGGTTGAGATGGGTTTGATTGCAAAGAGGGGTTTTGTGTATGCGAGTTAGTGAAATTAACCAAAATGGAATCTTTTTAGATTAAAGGGTATATGAGGGTATTTTTGGGTCAAATTTCATAGGGTGGAGTTTTTGGACATTCTAAGTTGATTGGTAGGGTTGGATTGGCTCAAATGTGCCCGAATCAGATGGATTTGGAATTCGGTCGAATTGGAGTCCTAAAATGGAATCCAGGTGCCATGGAAGGGTAAGCAAAGGTGTTTTGGGCTAAAATTTTATAAGTGGGTACTTAGGGGTGTCTAGGACCTATGATTATGTCTGATTAGTCATAGAGGGTCAAGATTGTAGGAATCTGGGTTATTAGAATGTTCTGGAATAGAATCTTGGTTTGATGAAAGGGTAAATAGGGGAATCTAGGGTTAAAACTTCATGGGCAGGTGTTTTGATGCATCTGGAGTTTAATTGTGTGGTCTGATTGGTTCAGTTGTGTTGAAATCAAGGGGATCTAAGTTGTGCATGTTTGGGTGAGTGAGATGGCTCGGAATGGAATATTTGCTTAATAAGAGGGTAAATGAAAGAAGTTTGAGCAAAAATTTTGTGGGTGAGTATTTTTAGGTTGTTTGGAGTATAATCATGGTGCTTGATCTGCGCATTGAGGTGTACATAGCGGTTAATCAAGGCCATCGGATTGGTATCAAGTAGATTTAGCGGTGAATTTGTGGGCTTTAGGGCTTAAGGTTGGGTTTTCTAGGTATTTGGGTGATTAAAGAGATGGGTCCGATCGGGTGTTTAGGGTAAATTGGAGGTTCAAGTGACGAATTGAGCAAAATCGGGTGTTGACACCACCGGTTAGGACCTCTAAGAATGGGAACAAAATCCTTTTTATCAAATTATTATTCTAAAGCCTGAGGCACCAGCTGACCAGTCTGGATTGTAGGTGTTTTAGGGTATTAAGAGGGGTCAAAATGGAATCTTCGTTTGATGAGAGTGTAAACGAAGGAATTTTGAGTTGACATTTTCTATGTAAGTATTTTGGGAGGTCTTGAGTATGATGGGGGTGTCTGATCGTCATATTGAGGTGTAAATAGGGGTTGATCAGGATCATCGAATTGGTATTTAGCAGATTTAACAGTGGATTTGAGGGTTTTTTGGAGTAAAAGTTAGGTTCTTTGGGTTTTTAGGTTTTCCAAAGTGATTGGAAGAGTTTGATCAGGAATTTGGGATGAATTGAGGGTTCAGATGGCGAATCGAGCAAAAATTGGGTGCTGACACCAGGGCTTTGTAAGATAGGTGCCTGGGGCTAGTTACCTAGGGCTTTGTAAAATCAGTGCCTAGGGCTGGTTACCCAGGGCTTTGTAAGATAGGTGCTTGGGGCTGGTTACCCAGGTCTTTATAAAATCGGAGCTTACATTAGTTCTTTGTAAGATATGTGCTTGGGGCTGGTTGTTCAGGGATTTGTAAAATTTGTGCTTGGGGCTAGTTACCAAGGCTTTGTAAGATAGGTGACTAAGGCTAGTTACCTAGGGCTTTGTAAAGTAGGTGCCTGGGGCTTGTTACCCAGGGCTTTGTAAAATTGGTGCATGGGGCTGGTTACCCAAGGCTTTGTAAGATAGGTGCATGGGGCTATCTACCCAAGGCTTTGTAAAAGAGGTTTATGGGGTTAGTTAGGCTAGTTACCCAAGGCTATGTGAGACAGGTGCCCTGGGATGGTTACCCAGGGCTTTATAAGATAGGTGCCTAGGGTTGGTTAAGATAGGTACCAGGGGCTGGTTAGCAAGGGCTTTGAAAAATCGATGCCCTGGGTTGGTTACCTAGGGCTTTGTAAGATAGGTGGCTAGGGTTAATTACCTAGGGCTTTGTAAGATAGGTGCCTAGGGCTGGTTAGCAAGGGCTTTGTAAAATCGATGTCTGGGGCTGTTTACCTAAGACTTTGTAAGATAGGTACCTAGGGTTAGTTACCTAGTGCTTTGTAAGATAGGTTCCTAAGGATAATTACCTAAGGCTTTGTAAGATAGGTGCTTGATGTTGGTTATCCAGGGCTTTGTAAAGTCGATGCTTGGGGCTGGTTACCTAGGGTTTTGTAAGGTAGGTTCCTAGGGTGGTTACCCATGGCTTTATAGAATTGGTGCTTGGGGATAGTTACCTAGAGCTTTGTAAGATAGATGCTTGGGGTTGGTTACCCATGGCTTTGTAAAATCAGTGCCTATGGCTGGTTACCAAGGGCTTTGTATGATAAATGTAATGCAATGAGAGCGCAAGTCATGCTACAAGTTAAAGAAGTTACACGCTCAAATAATGGAATGTATAGTCATAAGAAAAAGGACTTTCATTAAATATTTATCATTACATTATCATTATTCATTATACAATTTTAACCAATGCCCATTCATCGTCCCATCCAATCCAGCCGGTAAACACTCATTTGAGCCTCCCCTGTGCGATCTAGATATGAGATGATGTTGGGCCAACTTATTAGCCACGCTACACCCGCGGCAGGGTTCCTTACCTCAATAGCGCACTACTGATCGCCACCCTCTGAAACCGGCATGCCAATGTAGAAAGGCATTGCGTAGCGCACTGTTTATGTGTATGACTTCCAGATAAAGCTGTCGAGCGAAGCCAACCTGGCATTGATCTCGCTCATCCTAAACTACTTCTGCCTACTGGCTTGGAGCCAACGCTTCCCCTTACAGACCTCGAACACTTTTTCTTCAAAGCCATCCCCCTCCATAGTGGCAACTTCAACGTGAATTAAGGACAGAGAACGGGGTGTGACACTAAGGTCAAAGCGTTCGCACATGAACATCCAAAATAATGGTGCACATATGTAGTTGATGCGCCTCTTACAGTAGAGGTCCATTATCTGCTGAATAGTATCGTCTATCTGTTCAAACAAGTACCCTAGGAACATCGAAGCCAAAGGCAGTTGGTGGCCACTGGCAGCAAGAACAGCAATGGGGACCAAGGTTGAGCGCACGCCATAGTCCAGAAGTCCAGGGAAAAGAAAATGAGAAGCCACATACAAAATATAGGCAGCGAGATGACACTGACTATTTGCACCACAAACCATCACGTCCCTCCTACCACGAGACTCGAACCAGTACTCGAGTCAGTGCTCCAATGGAATCTTCCCCCGGGCAGTATACCGATCTACCAGTACTTTGTACACAACAATCTCCCTGAGAAGTTCATCGCAGAGCTCCCTCATATCTACCAGAATGGACCCAATATGCTATAGATGTTGAGCAGACATGGAACCCCCAACAGGCAATGCCAACAACGCAGCTACATCCTCAACGGTAATCGTGAATTTTCCAAACGTACCCACAAAGGTGTGAGTGCGGAAACACCAATGCTCTAGGTGTCTAACATACTTGACTCCCTCCCTACCAGAAAGATTTGTGCAGCAATCTATGAACCTCAGAAGCCTGGAATCCTGCAACATATGACAATAAATAGGGTTCTCGACGATATGCTATGTCCAAGTCGTATAGTTGTTAGGAGACTTTGAGTCATTAGTCCGAGGCTCCTAGCATTTGTATGATACAGACTAGTCGGGGTAGTTACATAGACACATTAATTCCATGCCATAAACAACATTGAATGTTCCTCCCCTGCCTCTGAACACAAGCATTGGGGGCCAAAAACCCCTTCCCCTGTCGACAATCGTGGCCATCTCTTTCTCAGACAGCAGCTCTGTTATATCTACTTCTCTAACAAAAATTAGGAATAGGGCATTCAGTCTTCTTCTCCACTTTCTTCTTCGCCTTTTTCTCTACCTTCTTCTGACGAGCAGCCATGGACGAAAAAAAAATAGGATTCGAAACAGAGACACAGTTGCAAAGTGAGTAAAAGGATGTAGTGAGCAAAACAAGCAGATAAGAACAGTCAAACAAAGCAGAGATCCATTGTGGTTCACTGTCCTTTTAAACGTAGTTCCCACATGTTGGAAATGCCAAACAGCACTGGGGAAGACGAATAGGCGCGAGTGCGGAACACCAACCGATACTTAACATAAAAGCAACCCAAATAAATTTACAAATATGCCCTTTAGAAAGTGGGATGAAATGGTGTATCAATTTAAATGAAGTGCCACATGGTCAACCGTCACTTTAAATATCGAATATTACGTCCGTGTCACACACACAAATCGACCACATTTATTATGGAAAGACACTTAAGAGAATGCTAATGATACCTACCACGTTACCATTACTTAATGTCTTTTTCGACTTTCATTAATCATCGAGTACAATTGGCCATTGAACCTACAAAAGGGCATCACCCTGACACGCAGGGGGGTCCCCACCCACACTGAAGAACAACGATAATGCCTCTCGCTAATTTCCTTCCTATCAGTGGTCAGGGGGCTCAAACTCACAAACCCGGTGCAGATTTGCCCATCGACAGAAAAGAAATTACCGAAAGACAGGGGGGTTAAGGCACAAAAGAGACAAAAGGCAGTCAAGGAACAAACACTTAACCCTTACCAAAGGTTGATAATGTGCAAAGACATTCAACCATTCGAATAACTAACTCCCAACACACTAATAGACAAGGGAGCTAACAATGCCCAAATCACCCCCCTTTCTAGTCACATAAAACTGCAAAATAAGATGGATTACCGGACCCAATGCATAGGTATTCACCAACTCATTATACAACTTCGAAGTAAACTCGAAGACAAAATGATTTCCGATAAGATTCCACTTATTAATAAGCAGGGGGGCTAATGTAGGTATATAGTGCTCGCTCAGTCCCTCAGAGCACAATAAACACTAAATTGATACCATATGAACACTTGCGATCAACCCATAGCCGACCTTTTCCCCTGTGATAAACTTACAGTGCACCGCAAATATGCGATGAACCTATAGTGCATTGCAAGTCTGCGATGAACTCATTCCCAATGCAAGCTCAATGTGAATACAAGTTGAACCTGCAAAGGATTTCACACGTCCCCGAACTTGTGATAAACCGTGGGCCGTTATGGAGCCTCGGTTTACTAAAACTGGAACCGAATATAGGTTGCACATGAAACTTTAAGTCATGTAGGCTTACTGAAAGGTCATTCATTAGGTGATGACATCACTAATGCCACGTTAGTTAAGTGAGAAGTGAAAGGCGGTAGTACACATGAGTTATGAGGACCTTTAGGAGAAAGGAAAGTCAACCTTCGAAAGATCCTATAAGAACACGTGGTGAAACCCTAGCAATGCTTCTTAATGACTGGCAGTGAATCAAATATTCTCCTTCCTAGTAGAAAATAAATGCTTTTGGCTACTTCCTTTCAGGATCTCGGGACCCTTCCCTTTAAATAGGGATCCCCCTCATGAGGAAAGGCATTCATTCAATCCGCAATCAACCCCGTCACCAAGCTTCTTACTCAGCTATCCTCTTGTTTCTCTTACCCTAACCTCTTAGTTGAGTCTCTACTCTTTGTCCTCCTTTGTCCATCAAGGAGACCACTCCCCTAGCCTAACCACATCCTATCTACAGTGAGCTTTTTTCCCAATGTAGGGTCTGCCCTAATTAGGTGCAAACTTTCCGATGGATTCACATCTTGTTGAAGTTAGAGGCCATGAATTGTTTGTACACTATTTGTCTTTGTAAACACTTTTCTCGCACCTCACCTTTGTAAACATTTTGAACTATTTCCCCATCACGTGGGCTACCCTAGTGGACATTATTTGTATTTCTATGGGTAGGACTACTTCTTGCCCATATAATAATGAGTATGGCGTTGTCTGGATTCCCTTCCTAATTGATGTCATATTCACATAGAGAGTGCTAGAGAGTTTGTCAGCCCAGTCTTTTTGGTTTTCGGTCACCATCTTTCCTAACATCTTTAATAGAGTTTTACTGGTCACCTCTACCCATCTATTACCTTATAGGTAGTAAGTGGTGGACATTCTTAATCACACCTCGTACTAACCTAACAAGTTGCAAACTTCTTGATTCTTAATGGACAACCCATTGTCTGTCAGAATTCTCATGGATACATTGAATTGGTGGACAGTGTGTTGCCTAAGGAAGTTTGCCACATTCTCTATAACTACCCACCTCAAGGGGACTACCTCAGCCCATCTAGTGAAATAATCCATGAAGACAATGATAAAGCAATACCCCTTGCATGTAGTGGATCCACACCCCATGTGTTGAAAAGCGAAGGCACGACTATCATTGACTGGTTGGTGGATCCAACGACCATATACTTGACAATTGTGGAACTTTCTCACTTGTTTTTGCATGTCTTCCAACATAGTGGGCCAGTAAAAACCGAGGTGTAGGATGTGATTATACAAGGCCATTTGCCTCTAATGGGTGGCTAGTTCAGAGCTATGGGCTGCATATAGGATTTCTTCTACCTCGTCACCTATGATGCATCACAAGGGTTGCCTCATGTATGACTTCCTATAAAGTAGTCCATCCTATAGGTAGAACATTTTGACCCTAGACAGGAGCCTTTTCTCAATATGGTTTTAGTGGGCATGGTGTCATCTCTAAGGTATGCGATGCAGGTATCTCTCTAGTCTACCTCACCCACTGCGAGGCATTCATACTTGTCTGATTCCGGGATACACTTCTCGCAATCATGTTGTAGTCTAGCAGCGCCACTTTTGATTTTGGGATAGTAGTAGCCTAGGAGTTGTAACCTCCTATAGAAGAGAGTGTGGTAATGTCTCAACAATATGAAAGGATGGGAGATCCATCATATGGATGGATGAACCCTGTAGGAAGGTTGGGCAAAATTTCAAAAATTTCTTTACTCTCATCCGAGAATCGTATTCCCAATTTAGAAAACTACATTTTCATGGTTCGTTCTTGTAACCAAACCGGACCAAATCTGAAACCAAAAGTAGGGAGGGATATGCCTGATACGGAATCCACACAAAAAATCTCCTCTGAACATAGGTGCTCACGCCCAAAGAGTGTACCAAATCCTCCATCCACTAAAGATGACACAGCTTAGGATGAGGTAGGATTAGCAGGTAGTTCTTCATCAAGAACTTGTAATTCTTAAGCAAGAATCGAATGGGGAAGTGAGCACAACTTCAGGATTGTTTCCTCTACCAAGAAATAATATCAAGATCAAATCTTGATCAGACCCATGAATTGGAGATTGAACAGGGTAGGGCAGCAAGAGCAGGGAGAAAATGAACTGAAGACAAAAGTCAGTCAAACTGAGTTATCTTCTGTAGTATTTGTGTCTGATGGTTTTTTTCAGATCCACCCTGCTCTCTATTTATAGCCTTAAAGAGACAACCTCCTAATCTAATTAGGAGTCTCCTTATCCAAATCTTTATTTTGATCTGAACTCTTTAAGTGATAAGGATAATCCCTTATCTTATCTGCAGTTAAAGATTAGCTTATTCCTAATCAAATTAGGAGTTTCTTGATCCAAATCTTTATTTGGATCTAGACTCTTCAAGTGGATAAGAGTTATCCTCTTATCCTTATCTACTGATCCAAACCCAGATCTGCCCCTATTTAATTAATCCAATTAACCCAGTTCAAAATAGACTTTAGGCCCATTAAGCTTTTAGGCTCACTTCCTTTTAATGCGGGATAGCTTGGCTCTCTTTGTATGGCATGGGACCCTAACATTGATCTACACATCAGCCACATGGGTTCAACCTAGCTTCTGTTACAAGACCTGGTCAAATTCACTACTGAATACAGTGAACCCCTGAGTCCATCACTATGGGCTCTTAATGGGCCGAACATTTACACTAAATGGTCCTTGGGTCCAGCCATCTTATGAAGGCCCAAGGACGGTGGATAGATGCAAGATTAGGCCATCAGGTATAACGCTCAATGATCAAACACTTAACCTCTCATCCCTTAATGGGCTCCAAGGTACAGTGCTATACTCTCTACTCACATGGATACTGGGAATTAAAACCTTTTGCAAATAATTTGTGAAACCATAATATATAAGTATATCTCTATATAAATATATTTTTCAAAACCAAATTTCAACCACATTTGAAATCCACTACTGGTAGTTTAGGTTTCCATCAGAGAGAGTGCATTTCCCCGATCATTCACTTTGTCTGATAAAGGGGCTGATCCTATCACTATGATCACCCACTCATATGAATTCTTGGACTATCCCAACATACCTAGGTTTTGACCCCCTCTAAAGATCTCACTAATTGGCACATCAAAGACAGCCCAATCCGACACCTAATGCAGTATCATAATTGAGTCTAAGGATCAGGTGTAACATTCTCGTTTTGCCCATCTGTCTCCAAGGTCTAGGGAAATACTGGAATTTTGGTCCGGTTCAAAGATTCAAGAAAACCCGTACTGCATGCACCTCAAGTCTCACCCTGACAGTTGAGACAAGCCACCCCAACCAACTTGGTGGTACATCACTGATAGCCTTGGCAGGATAAATCTCCCCAGATCTATCCAATGGTTGTGAAGATTTTAAACTAACACGAGTCTCATATGTGTCCAGTTTAAGGGTATTACACAGAAACACACCACAATAACATGAATCAAATATGTACTTTATTCATTTACAATAAATGTGATAATGTACATCACGCAGATTAAAGCTAAGGGCATACACTGCCTAACACGATAGGCCTCATGAGTTTCGTTTTGTACCATTTTGGCCTCTCTAGGCCCTAGACACCGTGCTCTTACTCTGTCTGCCATTTTGAGGTAAAGCACCTCGTGTACTAGTTGATATCGCAGCAGGATCTTATTGTCTTGGGTCATAGAAGTCAGATTTTGTAGCTTTTGTATTATGGGCTTCCTCTTCTAGTCTCCCTCCTAAACTTGGTCTTTTGTTTCTACCCAATGAGCCAGTCTATTCATCGAGGGCTGACCTTGCATTTTGATGGATATGGTGATGGGTTCCTCACTTTCCTATATCTTGGACCCAAGGGTGGTGAGTGCATCGACATATCTATTTTTATCCCTATTCCAGTGTTGGTAAGTTACTCCTAAGTCCTTGGTAAGGCTTTGTATGAGGGTCCTGTAAGAGAGTATGGATATTTTTTGACAGTTGTTTCTCCTCTCATCTAGCCAATTTCCAACATAGAGTCCCCTATCACCCCACCTTCTTAGCCCCTGGACCCCTTGCAACAATTAGTCCTAGAATGAGTGCTTCGTATTCTATTATATTGTGAGAATATGGAAACTAGATTTTGAAGGAATAGGTAGTGGTGTTTTCAGTTGGAGAAGTCAATGTCACACCCACACATGCTGAGGAATTGGTGTAGCTATTGTCAAATGCTAGCTCTCTTTTGGCATCTTCTACTATAATGATGGGTGGTAGATCTTCGGGTATCTCTTCAAAAATGGCTTTGAGCTGGGTGCACTTGATACTGGGTGTACTTGATGCTATGGCTCAACATTTAATGGCTTTGGGCTGGGTGTACTTGATGCTGTACTCACTTAGCTACATCATCAATTTTACTAGTCTCCTTGAGAGTGGTGGTCTATCTATGAAATATCAGATGTGACCACTTCTTCTTTGTCTGTTAGACAG
This sequence comes from Nelumbo nucifera, assembly GCF_055504915.1. Lineage (NCBI taxonomy): Eukaryota > Viridiplantae > Streptophyta > Magnoliopsida > Proteales > Nelumbonaceae > Nelumbo > Nelumbo nucifera. Next base: position 74,825,978 of record NC_142651.1, read on the forward strand.
TGTATGCCCTTAGCTCCAATCAACATGATGTACATTATGACATTTATTGTAAATGAATAAAATACATATTTGATTCATGTTATTGTGGCGTGTTTCTGTGTAATACCCTTAAACTGGACACATATGAGACTCGTGTTAGTTTACAATATTCACCGCCGTTGGATAGATCTGGGGAGATTTATCTTGCCAAGGCTAACATTGATGTACCACCAAGTTGGTTGGGGTGGCTTGTCTCAGTTGCCAGGGTGAGACCTGAGGTACATGTAGTGTTGGTTTTCTTGAAACCCTGAACTGAACCAAATTCCAGTATTACCCTAGACCTTGGAAACAGATGGGCAAAACTGGAATGTTACACCTAACCCTAGACTCAATTATGATATTGTACTGGGTGTCGGATTAGGCTGTCTTTGATGTGCCAATCAGTGAGATCTTTAGATTCCATCTCAGTAAGATCTCCATTCAGGAATACGGTTTTGACATCCACTTGCCAAATCTCATAGTCATGGTATGCCGCTATAGCTAGCAGGATCCTAATGGATTTAAGCATGGCCACGGGTGAAAAAGTTTCCTCATAATAGATTCCCTCTTTTTGAGTGTACCCATTCGCTACAAGACGAGCGTTGTAGGTCTAAACCTTACCATTGGGGCCCTTCTTCCTCTTATAGATCCATTTGCAACCAATTGCTTTTACCCCAGAGGGCGGATCTATTAGAGTCCAGACTCTATTGGCTTCTATTGAGTCCATCTCAACTCTCATGGCATCTACCCACTTCAAGGAATCTATGTCCAACATAGCTTCTGTATAAGTCACAAGATCCTCCTCACTGGTCGTGGCTTCCACCAAGTAACTTTTTTGGTCATAGCCATTGGAGTGTCCGGAAGCACGTCGTTAAACACTCCAGAACACCAGTTTAAACATTTATATATTTTACCATTTCTCAAATAACTACTAACATAGTAAATGGGTGAAAACGGGTCATACCCACAGGGAAGCAAGTGAAAAATTAATATATACTTAGATCCAAACAAGAGAATGCAATTGGGAATGGTAGAAAATATGAAAATAAAATCTATTATTGTTGAAATTAAATGTTTTGAATTTAAACAAGACAATAAATAAAAATCAGAATTTAATAAATTATGAGAATCAACAAAGGAAATAAAAGAAATAAATAAAAAAAATGATCCAAAATCTGGATCTGGTAGGAATAGCTGTAGATCGACTAGACAGGTTACAAAAACCCCTTCGGACAAGAACTGCGCGTCCGTCCTTTCCACAACCCCCGAACCTCTTGAGACACCTTAGCCTTGAACTGAACGAATTCAGATCTGCAAAACAAAGAAACGAACAAGAATTAAATCTAAAAGAATGCATAAATAAAAATAACAGTAAAGAAAAAAAAGAAAAGAAAAGAATAGTTGATCAGATCCAGTGGCAGTAGTTGTAGAATGGTTGAACAACTTGCAAGAACCCTTCTTGACAAGATCTGGGCGTCCTCCCCTTCTACAACCCTTGAACTCCTCAAGAAACCTTAGCCTTGTTAACTGGGTGAATTGACCAACCCCTTCTCCAGGGCCTTGGGGGTCCCTTTTATAGAGAAGGGTGGATAAAACTGGGATTAGAGAGAAAGAGGGGGGCCGCAGCTGGGTTTTTGTAGAAATATGGGCACCCTAGGGTTTAGAATGGAGGGTTAGGATTGTTCTAAGGTGATCCTAAGGCTGAAAAGAAAAGGAGAGGGAACCCAATATTATGTAGGGCTGAGATTTAATGACTAAAGGCTGAATGGTGAAGATTAGAAGTTAGGTGGCTCCCTAGGGTTAGAATGCTAAAAAGAGAGTGCCCTAGAATGGATGGTGGAGATTAGAATGGATGAAAGGTGAGGATTTAGTAGTTAGGGGCGGCTAGGGTTTGCTAAGAGTGAAAAGAATGAGTTAAAAGGCGCCTTAGGGTTTGCCTAAACATGGGGAGCATCCTAATACAGTAGGAGGGGCGCCAAACTGGGTTTAGCAGCTTGGAGGCGCCCTCCTGCTTTCAGGTTTTCACAAAAACACCCCCTCTCTCAGCTGGACTTCACACCAATTTCCCAAAATCTGCATTTCAACCATGTAACTTTCCTAGTTTTCCACAAAAGTTGCACAAAGACCCTCAGAGGTCACAACATTGAATTTAATTGGGAAATGTCACACTTTGACTATTCTAAGGCCGAAAATACCCCTGAAATGATGCCCTAAAGGCATCAAAATACAGAGTTATCACACCCCCCAACTTAACCATTGTTAGTCCCTTAGCAATGCAACCTTAAAATTACACTGAGCATAGAAATCCATCCCATCTCAAGATTATCCCAAACAGAATTAGTCAAGCATCCTGATTCTAGAATTCTCAAACTCTGTATAGATCGGTATTGGGCTTTAGGGGTAAAATTGTCTTACTTTAAATATTACAGAAACTTGGCTTAAAAATCTTATATACCCTTCCATTTGCGAACTGTCTTGATAATCTGAGATTGATTTTTAAAATCAGACATGTATTCTCCTTATCATTTTTTTATAGTGGATTTCTACCCCTGAACTTGATTTGTACACTTATTTTTATTGCTACCTTTCACCGTTTGACGCGAATCTCGACACTTGCTTTAGGTGAAGAGACCCGGTTACTAAGTGTTAGGTAAGTGTCTTTGGCATTCCCTCTTATGTTTGACATGAATCTCGACACTTGCCTTAGGTGAAGAGACCCGGTTACTAAGTCTAGGGTATCCATTAACCTTTTATTCTCTTTCTTTCCTTTTTTTTTTTTGCAACACTGTTCAGGGTAATCCACTGTTTCTAACAACTTGAATAATTTTTGTCTAATTTCTTAATATTTATCTTCTTATCTTGGCAGGGGCAAACATGGGAGTATTTTCCAATTTCTAAACGGTTTCGACAATATTCAAATAGACCAATTTTTTACTCCTATCACTTGCTACCAATATCTATAGGGTTCAATATTCTTTTATCAGTTTTCTCAAATTTTTTTGTTTGGGAATCTCTTTTAATGGAAGAAATTTTAAATTTTCAGTGAAATTTTAATTCTGCATATTTAAAGGCTTAGCTTCTCATTTTTTTTAATTTCAAATTTTCTCTCTCTCTCTTTCCCCACTCCCCAACTTAAATGCCATTGTCCCTAGGCATGACTAGAATGATGCAAAATAAGGATTTTGGCCAAAGGGAACAATGAATAGGGTTTTCTTAAGAGGTTCAAGGTTTGCCACCTGGACTCGAATCAAGAAAAGAAACAACAATTCTAACACTACAAACAAAAATCAACTGAAAACTACGTTGGGTTGCCTCCCAACCAGCGCTAAGTTTAATGTCTTCAGCCGGACACATTCACGCACTGTTCCCATCTATACTCCCTGACTCACTTTCATCTTCCAACAGACAGGGTTTAGATTGGGCTAACCACGGGGTAGGCAGGGCATCTAAAAGGTCATCTATTATATCCACCTTGCACTCATCTTTACCTAGGTTTCGATACTTAGAGGCACTGAAAATGTTTAACCGGACTTTCTGCTCCCCTAATGAAATGTCCATTTCTCCCAATTTACAATTGATATTTCTATCGGCCGTTGCTAGAAATGGACATCTTAAGATTATCAGGATGTGGTTCAGTTCCTCGGTTAGGGTCATGTCTGGGATGATGAAATCCACTAGGAAGTGACAACCCTCTATCCTGATAATGATGTCCTCAATAACACTTTGAGGGATCTTGACTAACCAATTAGCGATTTGCAGAATTACCGGGGTAGGTTCTAACTCGCCAATCCTGAACCTGTCATGAATGGACGGAAGCATATTTATACTGAACCCTAGATCCAATAAGGTCCGATGGAAGGTGATTCCAGAGATGACACAGCTTATGAGAGGAGCATCAAGATCTTTAAGTTTTTGGGGAAGTTGGTTTAGGAGAGTTGCACTAACATCTGCTGAGAGCATCCTTTTTTGTGGGGCCAATCATGGCTCCATCATTTGAGTACATAGCCCTTTCAAGAACTTGACATAGGCCGGGATATGTTGGACCACATCGAGGAGAGAGAAGTTAATATGGATTTCCCGGCTCTCCTCATTGCGGGTCTCTTTCTTCTTTTGCATCGGCCCGGATGTGAGTGCAGTTGGAAAGGTGACTATAAGTTGGTTCGCTATAGACTCTTCTTCTAAAGTTTCCTTTCCTTCTTCTTCTCCCCCAACTTAGGGTCTTCTTGCTCCTTTTCACTAACTCTCTTAAACTGGTCCTCTAAAATTCTCCCACTCCTTAAGGTTATAATATCCTTGGTGTTTTCAGGTTGAGGGTTCTTAGGAGGTAGTTGAATTTGTTGTGGAGGAAAACCCGGTGGCTGATTTTTAGGATTCGCAACTAGTTAACTAGGTAGTTGCCCTACTTTTCTCCTCTTTCTTGGCTTCGGCTAGTTGTCATATTCGGCTCTCTAATCTATCGATGGATTGTTGTTGATTTAGAATCAACTACTGAAGTTGCATGAATTGATCATCTATTGTACGGGTCTGAGGAGGCTGAGGGTAAGCCTGATACGGTTGGACCGGTTGGTTCCTAGGGTACACCTGCTGGAATGAACTCTGTACTTGTGGCCTCTGAAATTACTGGGCCATGGAGTTAGATGGATGGTATTGTTGTTGGGACTGCGTGTAGGTTTGACATGGTTGAACCGGTTGTGTCCCAGGGTTATCTTTGTACTCCTAGTGGGTCTGGGCTTCAGACCATTGAGAGTGCACATCTGGCAGGGGGTTTTCTTGAACTTGGGCCCTATAGGTGAAGTTGGGATAATTTTCCCACCCAGGATTATATGGACTAAAGAATGGGTTAGCATTGGGTTTGAAAAATCTGTTGGCCGCATGTACTTGGTTTGGACTGACTGGTTGACATGGACCTGCCGCAAGGCATTAGCTAACATGATGGACCGGGCTTGCATATATGGAACATGATGGATAGGATGACAAGGTTGGGTATGGACCACTTTGCTGATGATATGCGAGGACTTGGTCAATTCTATGGGTCATCCGATTAATCTTGTCTAGTTGTCTAGACACATGATTCCAATCTATTTGTGGCTCAGGTTGGAAGTAGTCTCTCATTCCACACACTCCGACCACTGAATTCATTTTCTCTTACAAGCTTCCATAAAATTCAGCACACCTTTGAACCAAGTCAGAGGCTCCCTGAAGGATCTTGCTATCCAAATTTTAAATTAGGGTTTAGGGTGAACTGCACGTGAAAGGTGGTGATTTTTGGGCCAAGGAAGGGTGATGAAATCTCCACCTTATCTTATTTAAGTTGGATGCCCTTAAAATGGTTTAACAGAAAAGCAAAATAAACACAACAAATGCAACTAATTAAAATGCATGAACAAGTATTTCTAATATGCAATTCAGCAATATAACATAAAATAATAAAATAAACTAAGCAAGAGAAATAGTTAAAATGATAAAAAGAAAGAAATCCTAACACATTCACAACTAGCAATGATAATTTAACAATTAAATAAACATATATGATGCATGCTCTAGAATATGAAACCCCAAATGTTGGAATGCAGAAATTATATTTTTTTTGATTTTTTATTTATTTTATTATTATTTATTAATTTTTTTTAAAATTCAAAATTTTAAATTTAAATTTTGAAATTTGAAATTCAAATTCAAATTCAAATTCAAATTCAGGTTAGAATTAAAATTCAAATTAAAATTCAAATTTGAAAATTTAAACAATTTCCTCTTTAACAATTAATTATTCAATTAAAGCACTAATAAAAAGAAAATTAAATAAGGCAACAAATAATTATAACAAGAAGAAAATAAAAGAAATAATTATGCTAAAAAGATTAACAGAGTTATCACAACATTGATTTTAACTCGGAAAGGGCACACTTTGACTATTCTAAGGTCAAAAATACCACTAAAATGATGCCCTTAAGGCATCAAAATACAAAGTTATCAGCCGTAACGAACTAGAGGCCTGGATGCCCGGGTAGATTTCCTAGGTTGGTTATTAACTGGAGCTTGTGGGACATCTCCCACTACCCATGAGCTCTCCTCATCAATAACAACTTCTTGATGGTGATTGTTCAAGATGTAATCTTCCTCCAAGAAATGATCATTTCGACCACAGAACACCTTCTGCTCTCCTTGGTCATAGAGTAAATACCCTACAGAGTCTTTGGGGTAACGTACAAATAGGCAATGACAAGTCTTATATTCCAATTTGTTAGCATTCATTCTTTTAACATGTGCTAGACAACCCTAAATCTTCAAGTGTCTTACACCTGGTTTCTTACAGGTCCAAAGCTCATATGGAGTCTTCGGAACAGATTTGGTTGGAACCCGATTCAGCATAGATATCGTAGTCTCTAATGCGTAACCCCAAAAGGATGTAGGTAATTCCGAGTGGACGAGAAGTGATCGAACCATATCCAATAAAATATGGTTCCTCCTTTCTGACACACCATTTAACTGTTGTGTAGCTAGAGGAGCTAGTTGTGATACTATCCCATTTTCCTATAAGTAGTCCCTGAATTCCTCAGAGAGATATTCACCTCCTCGATTTGATCAAAGGACCTTAATGTGTCTCCCTGAGTGTTTCTCGACCTCTTGCCTGAACTCTTTGAACTTTTCAAAGGGTTCAAACTTGTGTCTTATTAGGTACACGTAACCATACCGAGAATGATCAAGTGTGCCTGTTGATCTTTCAGGCTTACCATTAAATGTCGTCTTGTCATCTTACCCTGAAGGCAAGGTTCACAAGTTGGAAGATCTTATACAGTTAAAAAATCCAAAGGACCATCCTTTACCAACCTTGTGATATGATCTATGTTAATGTGCCTAAGTCGGTAATGCCACAGGCACGTGCGATTAACTGTATCACGGGTTATTTTGTTTCCAGATAAGGATGGAGAACATAGAGACCATTCTTAAGTTCTCCATATGCGAGGAATTTGTTATTCCTTTTGATAGTAATCACATTACTAAAAAGAACAGAATAACCATATGCACATAGTTTTGAAAAAGAAATCAAATTTCTTCTCAAATTGGGTACATAAAGACAATCTTTTAATGTAATAATTCCTTCTCTGAAATACAATTCTATAGTTCCTATGGTTGTAGCTGCAACACTTGCAGAAGTCCTCAAGTAAGGAATCATTTCTTTATCACTCAGTCTTTTATTTGTCCTGAACCCCTGCAATGTATTACATGCATGAGTAGAAGCCCCGGAGTCAATACACCAGGAAGCAGAAGTGACCAGCATATTGGTTTTTATGACAAAGGATTCAAAATTACCTTATTTCTTGGTCTCTAGGTACTGAGGACAGTTCTCTTCTAGTGGTCGGTCTGCTTGGAGAAGTGACAGGCATTTAATGCCTTGTCCTTCTTCTGCCTTTTAGGCTTGTTAGTTTTCTTCTAATGTTTCTTCTTTGCCTTCCTCTTCTTCTTGCCCGATTTGCCACCTTCAACAAGCATGGCTATGGGTTCATCATTCTTTATCAGTTCTTCAGCCCTCTGCAACATGTTGTTGAATTCCTGAAGGAAAACATTTAGCTTGTCCATATTGTAATTCATTATGAACTGATTGAAGGAAGGAGGCAAAGATTTCAGGATGGCATCAACTTTGGTGACATGGTCTAGCCCAGATCCTAGAGCCTCTGGTTCATTGATATGTCCCATCATCTTAAGACAATGGTTATAAACTAGCTAGTTCTTGGTCATTTGTGCGGTCATAAACTGCTTTAGGACTTTCTTATGTGTAGAACGATTCTGTTCTTCATACATTGTCCTTACATCATCCAAGATATCATTGGACACTTCGATCTGATCGAACCGTCATTGTATCTGATTGTCTAAGGAGGCTATGATGTAGAACTGGACAAGAGAGTTTTTATCTTCCCATTCTTGTGTTAGACAGTATATGCCCTTAGCTCCAATCAACATGATGTACATTATGACATTTATTGTAAATGAATAAAGTATATATTTGATTCATGTTATTATGGTGTGTTTCTATGTAATACCCTTAAACTGAACACATATGAGACTCGTGTTAGTTTAGAATCTTCACAGCATTTGGATAGATTTAGGAAGATTTATCCTGCTAAGGGTGACACTGATGTACCACCAAGTTGGTTAGGGTGGCTTGTCTTAGCTTCCAGGGTGAAACCTGAGGTACATGCTGTGTGAGTTTTCTTGAAACGCTGAACCAGACCAAAATTTCAGTATTACCCTAGACCTTGGACAAAGATGGGAAAAACTAGAATGTTACATTTAACCCTAGACTCGATTATGATACTGCACTAGGTGTCGGATTGAGTTGTCTTTGATATGCCAATCAGTGAGATCCTTAGAGGGGGTAAAAAACTGGGTATGTTGGGGCAGTCTAAGAATTCATCTGAGTGGGTGATCATAGTGATAGGATCAGCCCCTTTGTCGGACAAAGTGAATGATCGCGGATGCACTCTCTCTGATGGAAACCTAAACTGCCGGCAGTTGATTTCAACCGTTGAAATTTGTTTTGCAAAATATATTTATTTATAGATATACATACATACATACATATATATATATATATATATATATATATATATTATGGTTTCAAAATGTTTACAAAAGGTTTTAATTCCCGGGATCCATGTGAGTAGAGAGTGCAGCACTGCACCTTGCAGCCGAAGAAGAGGTCCTCTCTTGTCAGGTAGTGTTTGATCCTTATAGGTTGAGAGGTTAAGTGTAAGACCATTGAGGATTATAGCTGATGGGATAATCTTACATCTGCCCACAGTCCTTGGGCCTTCATAAGATGGCTGGACCCAAGGTCCATTTAGTGTAAATGTTGGGCCCATTAAGAGCCTATAGTGATGGACTCAGGGGTTTACTGTATACAGTAGTGAATTCGGCCAGGATTTGTAATAGAGGCTAGGCTGAACCCATGTAACTTATGTGTAGATCAATGATAGGGTCCCACGCCATACAAAGAGAGCCAAGCTAGTCAGCATTAAAGAGGAAGTGAGCCTGAAAGCTTACTGGGCCTAAAAGCCTATTTCAAAGTGGGTTAATTAGATTAATTAAATATGGGCAGATCTGTGATTTGGATCAGCAGATAAGATAAGGGATTATCCTTATCCACTTAAAGAGTCCAGATCCAAATAAAGATTTGGATCAAAGGAACTCCTAATTTGATTAGGAAGGTTGATCTTTATTTGCAGATAAGATAAGGGATTATCCTTATTACTTAAAGAGTTCAGATCCAAATAAAAGATTTGGATTAGGAAAATAAGAGAGCAGGGTGAACTTCCAAAGACACATTCACTGAATACAGAGAGAACACAACACAGTTAGACTGCTCTTGCCTTATGCTTTTTTTCTTCCTGCTCTTGTCGCCCTAACCTGTTTGATCTCCAGTTCTTGGATTGGATCAAGATTTGATCTTGATATTGTTTCTTCCAGAAGAAACAATTTAGAAGTTGTGCTCACTGTCCCATTCGATTATTGCTGAAGAATCACTAGTTCTTGGTGAAAAACTACTTGTTGATCCTGCCTCACCCTAAGCTATGTCATCTTTAGTGGAGGGAGGATTTGGTACTCTCTTTGGATGTGAACACCTATGTTAGGAGGAGCATTCTTGCATGGATTCCGTATCAGGTATATCCCTCCATTATTTTGGTTTCAGATTTTGTCCAGTTTGATTAAAAGAACGAACCTTGAAAATGCAGTTTTCTAAATTGGGAATAGGATTCTTGGATGGGAGTGAAGAAATTTTTGAAACTTTGACCAACCTTCCTACAGGGTTGATGGGTTTGTCGAAGCCCTCAAAATTAATACTAGTCTCACAATAAAATATTTGTAGTAAAAGTGGTACTAGGTCGAATCCCACAGGGAGCTGAACAATAATCTCTTAGCCGAATGGATACTATAATTGAGTGGGAAAATTTAATAACTAAAATTAAAAGAATAAGAAAGAAATAGCAAACTCAACAATCAAAAAGAAATCAGTCTTACCGAATTCGGGTTCAGGGGTTTGGTTTAGCCGATTGGCCATCGATTATAGGTATCCCTAGAAATCTTGCAATTCAAGCATTTAACCTTAGATTTATTAGGATAGCCATAATAACCCTTGTGTTTTCCTAATTCAGTTGACTAAACCCAGCATTCGATCAACACTTATCACTACTCAATTGGGTACGATAGCGTTCCATATTAACTAGTGATAGCATTAAGATTTGTGAAAACAGTTAAACCAAAACAACAATAATTGAGATAGCTGCAATTATTGAATCTTGTTCCATCGATTCCTTTTAGGTTAAACCATGTCAATACATTGGTCAAAGGCTGTCACGAACAATTGACCCAAAAAGATATTAACCTAATTGCTACTTGTACCACTATTCGTGACAATTACGGATCACCGAAATCATGGATAGCAGTAGGAGAATCAACATTAATTCAGTTTGTCAGACTAATTAACATTAACATCCAATGAAAATATGCACAAGAATCAATGAATACTTGAATTAGAAAACAAGAACTTAAATTAACTACAGAGCCTCATAATGACACAATCGAACCTCCCCCCTTGAACCAGAAAAAGAAGCTTAACTGCTCATGATCTGCGAAACCTTCATGCTCTGCTTCTCCATGGCTGAACTGCTCTCTTGAATTTCATGAGTTGCATGGTGATCTCTTGGATCTTGGAGTGAGTGATGCTAGAGCTGGTTTGCCCCCCTCTTTATATAGGCCAAGGAGAGGGCTGTTTTCCAACTTCTTTTAGGAGATCATTTTATCTTTAGGGAGTCTTGATCTTCTTTGAACTAATCATATCCTATCTCTTATCTAATGATCTAATCTCAATGTTCTTATCTCTCTAGGATTACATTCAAGACTTTAGATCTGATAAGACTCTCTCTTTGGAGATTACATTCGAGATTTGGACTCTTGACTCTTGAATTCGAGTTGGGCTGCTTCAAGGTACTTCTGCGAGTTGGGCTTAAGTTGTGAAATGGGCCTGGCTGCGAACTTGCTTCGAGTTCGGGCTCATTTTATTACTCGATGCAGGCTGATTCTGTCATAAACCAAAACATAAAAGTTGTGGGTCTTCCTTTCATCTTTCTAATGCTTCTTGAATTGTCCAATTCGGAGTCCGGAATTGAGAGTTAGGCTCAGATTACTGACTGTTGCCGAAACTGTGCTAAATCATCCGATTTACCCTATTTTCTTCCAATTGCCTTCTTTATTGCCCTGAATCGAAATACAAGAGTAACGAGTTCATTTAAATGCTAAAGTGATGTAAAAAGATGAAAATTAGGGGACAAAAATAAGTTTCAGGGAATACTTAAAGGAAAATGGGATAGTATCACAACTAGCTCCTCCTGCTACACCACAGTTAAACGGTGTGTCAGAGAGGAGGAATCAGACATTTTTGGATATGGTCTGATCACTTCTCGTACACTCAGAATTACCCACATCCTTTTGGGGTTTCACATTAGAGACTGGGATATATGTCCTGAACTAGGTTCCAACCAAATCCATTCTGAAGACTCCCTATAAGCTTTGGACCAGTAAGAAATCAAGTGTGAGACAGTTGAAGATTTGGGGTTGTCCAGCACATGTTAAAAGAACAAGTGATGACAAATTAGAATCTAAAGCTAGTCATTGCCTATTCGTATGTCACCTAAAAGGCTCTGTAGGGTATTTATTCAATGACCCAGGAGAGCAAAAGGTGTTCTATAGTCGAAATGCCCATTTCTTGGAGGAAGATTAAATCCTGAACAATCATTGTCAGGAAGTTGTTCTTGATGAGGAGAGCTCAGGAGTAGTGGGAGATGTCCCATAAGCTCTAGTTAATAACTAACCTAGGAGATCTACCTGGGAATCCAGACCTCCAGTTCGTTACGGATTTGACCAAGAAAGTTACTTGGTGGAAGCCACGACCAGTGAGGAGGATCCTATGACTTATACGAAAGCTATGTTGGACATAGATTCCTTGATGTGGGTAGATGCCATGAGAGCTGAGATGGACTCAATGGAGGCCAATGGAGTTTGGACAGTAGTAGATCCACCCCCTGGGGTAAAAGCAATTGGTTGCAAATGGATATATAAGAGGAAGAAGGGTCCCAATGGTAAGGTTGAGACATACAAGGTTCGTCTTGTGGCAAAAGGGTACACTCAGAAAGAAGGAATCGATTATGAGAAAACCTTTTCGCCCGCGGCTATGCTTAAATCCATTAGGATCCTGCTAGCTGTAGCGGCATACCATGACTACGAGATTTGGCAAATGGATGTCAAAACAGCATTCCTAAATGGAGATCTTACTAAAGGTACCATTTAGTGTAAATGTTGGGCCCATTAAAAGCCCATAGTGATGGACTCAGGGGTTCACTGTATACAGTAGTGAATTTGGCTAGGCCTTGTAACAGAGGCTAGGATGAACACATGTGGCTGATGTGTAGATCACTGATAGGCTCCCACGCCATACAAAGAGAGCCAAGCTAGCCAGAATTAAAGAGGAAGTGTGCATGAAAGCTTACTAGGCCTAAAAGCCCATTTCGAACTGGGTTAATTAGATTAATTAAATAAGGTCGGATCTGGGATTTGGATCAGCAGATAAGATAAGGGATTATCCTTATCCAATTAAAGAGTCCGGATTCAAATAAACATTTGGATCAAAGGAACTCCTCATTTGATTAGGAAGACTGATCTTTTTCTGCAAATAAGATAAGGGATTATCCTTATCACTTAAAGAGTCCACATCTAAATAAAAGATTTGGGTTAGGAAACTCATAATCCAACATTTAGTGTGAATGTTGGGCCCATTAAGAGCCCATAGTGATGGACTCAGGGGTTCACTGTATACAGTAGTGAATTTGGCTAGGCCTTGTAACAGAGGCTAGGATGAACACATGTGGCTGATGTCTAGATCAATGATAGGCTCCCACGCCATACAAAGAGAGCCAAGCTAACCAGAATTAAAGAGGAAGTGTGCATGGAAGCTTATTGGGCCTAAAAGCCTATTTTGATCTGGGTTAGTTAGATTAATTAAATAAGGTCGGATCTGGGATTTGGATCAGCAGATAAGATAAGGGATTATCCTTATCCAATTAAAGAGTCCGGATTCAAATAAACATTTGGATCAAAGGAACTTCTCATTTGATTAGGAATGTTGATATTTATCTACAGATAAGATAAGGGATTATCCTTATCACTTAAAGAGTTCACATCCAAATAAAAGATTTGGATTAGGAAATTGTCTCTTTAAGGTTATAAATAAGAGAGCAGGGCGAACCTTCAAAGATACATTCACTGAATACAGAGAGAAGATAACACAGTTAAACCGCTCTTGCCTTCTGCTCTTTTTCTTCCTACTCTTGCTGCCCTACCCTGTTCGATCTCTAGTTCATGGATTGGATCAAGATTTGATCTTGATATTGTTTCTTGCCAAAAGAAACAACTTAGAAGTTGTGCTCACTGTTCCATTCGATTGTTGCTGAAGAATCACTAGTTCTTGGTGAATAACTACTTGCTGATCCTGCCTCACCCTTAGCTGTGTCATCTTCAATGGAGGGAGGATTTGGTACTTTCTTTGGGCGTGAACACCTACGTTGGGAAGAGCTTTAATGCGTGGATTCCGTATTGATGCGTATTTGCTACACTAGCAAGTGCACTAGCCACTCAAGTAATAGAGTGATGAATAGAGTATCGTTTCCCACGATGACTTATGTAGCAACTACTAGTAGTATATCAACCTACTCTTATCTGATTAGCCGAATTGTAAATCTAATGCAAATCTGAAATCCTAATTACAAAACTATCTTTTAGGAATTGGATCAAACACCTTGCATGCAAGTTGAGAAGATAAGCTAAATTATGCACAGAATTGATTCAGCAATTAGATCTCTTGGTCATTCGATTAGATTAGGATTCAGCCTTGGTTTGGTGAAACCCCAAGGCAATGAACAGCCTCTCTCAAGTGCATGTTCATTCTATGCATAAGTGATGGTTCTTCTATCTCTATCAAGAATCTAATCCCCATGTATGCATTAAGATCTAGAAATTCTAGGGCATCATTTCAGATTGAATGATCACCAACTGAACTGTGCAAGTTATCTCTAACCTTGCACTCAATTCGGTTCTTGATTAGTAGATTTGAAATCCAAGAGTCTTTCTCAAGCACTCTAGAACGTCCAAGAATCAAGAATAGTTCAGCCAAACAGAATTAAAAGTGCCTGAATTCTTTCTCAAGCAACTCAAACATTACAAAGATCAAGATCAATTCGGCTAGCAGTTCTATAATTAAATTTCTAATCAAGAAACAACAAGATTGCATCTAATCTATTCGAATGAACCTCAAAAACTAATTACAGATCTGAAATTACAGAGATCATGCATCAATTACAGCAAGAAAGAAAAATTAATGGAGAAAAATACATATCATCCCTAGCTGAATTCGATTACCAAATGTGCAGAAATCAAGGAAGAACAACCTAGATCTCCAATGGCTTCTTCTCCTTTTGAATTCAACTTCTTCTTCACTTGAAATTGCTTGAATCTTCTTTCTTCTCCTCTCTTGCGCCTATCTCTCTCTTCTCCCTCCAAGAATTCGACTCAAGGAGTTTTCTCCCCAAAGGGGCTTGAACCTTAAGGTGCTGAACATCCTTTTCCTCTAAGAGACCTCCTTAAATAGTTTTTCCTTCAGCTCTCCAAGAATTCTAGAATCTTCCGCCCTTAGCCTCTCTTGAACCTTCTAGAATTTGTTGCCCCTAGCCTCTCTTGAACCTTCTAGAATTTGCTGCCCCTAGCTTCTCTTGAACTTTCTAGAAGTTGCCGCCCCTAGCTTCTCTTGGGCTGCAATTTGGGCTTATCTTGAGCTGCTCTTGAGCTACAAATGGGCCTCCTCCTTGCTGGGCCAAATAGGCTCCCTTGGAAGGCTGCGGCTAGGCTCTCTCTTTGGGCTCTCCCAAAGAGTGTTGCATGGGCATTAAGGGCCAAATAGCCCTCCTTTGACCTTTCGGATGGGCCTTGTTCCCAGTTGGGCTGTATCACCTTCAATTTGGCCTCATTTAGCATGGTTTTATGGTCTTTTTCCCTAGACTTGTCCCCTTTGACAATTTCCTGAAATCAAGCTAAATTGGGATAAGAATTCACACAAATCAGCATCAAAACCATGCATAAACCTCATAAAATATGTGTAATTTGTGCACTCATCAAATACCCCCACACTTAAGCTTTTGCTTGTCCTCAAGCAAAGACATCAGCCATAAATAGATCATCCTCCCTTATTCTCACCACTTACCAGATGAATTTTTAGGAGGAGGATGCATTGAGTGGTCGGGAAACTTGTGTAAGTATTCTGCTCCATTCCTATGAACAACCATTCTTATCACATACATAAGAGCCAAGGAAGGGGAGAATACGAGATTCTTCAAGTTCCAACTTTCACTCCCATTCAATATGTAGATCAGCTCCTTGACTGCCAAAATTAACCATCACTTTGCTAGGTCTCAAATCTGTAACTGCACCTCATTGAGTGTTCAACTGCATTTTGTCTATTTGAACCTCAGCCATCACCGATTTTTTTTTTCTTTTCTTTCCCCTATTTTTTTGGTGTGAGTGCATTTTATGTTCCATCTCACACGAGGTATTTCCTTCTTTCTTCTTTTTCTTTTTCTTTTTCTTTTGGTGTGAGTGCATTTTATGCTCCATCTAACACTTTTTTTTTTTTGTGTGAGTGCATTTTATGCTCCATCTCACACTGGTCATAGGCTTGAGGCAGATAACAATACTCATATTCCAAGTTGCTAGTTTTACTATTTAGCTCGGAATAGCGGAGTCAATTGGACTTTGTCCTTTTTTTCTTTTGCAATTGTTGAACCTCATGCATTAACAATTCAGATGTGAACTAGCTCGAATAACCATTTATAGTTCAATCAAGTACCTCATACATATGAAGGTAGTTAAGGTTGGTCATGATGAAAGTCATATTTAGTTCCCTTAACCCCATGCATTGTGCTAAGTTGGATCATTCACAAAAATAAATGCAAACACATACAGTGGTCTCCCTCAACTCATTGTATTCCCTCTTTGAATTCACCTAATAAACAGCAATGATCTTAAGGGGATTTCCAATTTATTTGGCCTGTTAATGCATGTATACAAGTGTTGGGCTGATTGAAGTGCATAGCCCCAGCCTAACTCCCCCACACTTAAGATGAACATTGTCCTCAATGTTCCTAGGGAGCACAATAAATAAATCCAGTAGGGAGCACAATAAATAAATCCAGCAATGAAGGTAATAACATGAAGAGTAGTATCAAGTAAGGAGAGGGGTTTAGAGGACTTCCCTGAAGATTATTCTGAATTATGCAATAGCTCTTGTGATGGGAATCCTCTAGCTGCTAAGAATCACATAAAACTAGAGAGAGATCAGCAACTTATTTAATTAACATCCAACATAAATACTAACTAAAGTTAACTAATATGAATAAGAAAAGCAGAAAACTAAAACAAGAGAGTTTATGACTAAAAATCTGAATTGTGTTGCCTCCCAACAAGCGCTTGTTTTTGGCCTAAAGCTCAACTGTTTAGTGAGGTGCTGACAGCTGGTCTAAAAACATCCACCAACCTCATCATCAATGACACCTTCTGAGCTAAAGCTGTCATGTGTTCCTGAGACACCCTCAATAGTTTTTCTCTTTGCAAAGGGCTCAAATCTGCTGATATGATTACTAGTAGTGCTGATGGAGCCTCTAAGAAAGCATACTCTAGATGTGGAGGGGGTTGCTTCAGCTCAAGGGAGGGTGGCTCTTGGGTTGAAGACTTGCTTATTGGTATTGGTGGGTTATCCAAGCCATCCAACTTAAGACACTCTTTCCCTTGAAAATGTGGATTGGCATTCAGGTATGCTGCCATGCCTTGCATCTCTTCAAGTTCTTTATTGCTTCTCCAAGTTCTTTATTACTGCTTTGTTATTCTGAAATCTAGTTTCAGCACTAGCTATGAACATGGTCATCAGCTCTTCTAGGTTAGATTTCTATTCCGGCTGATAGAAGTTTTGGGGGAAGGGCTTTGGCACATGCTGATTTGGCCATGACTGATTCGGGTATCTTCCCCATCTGGGGTTAAAGGCACAAGGGTACTGACTGTATTGCTGCCTTGGAAAGTGGCCAACAAAATTTACCTGTTCTGGAGGCTGCATAAATTGATTGCCAACTTGGCATGCAGTGTTGATATGGCCAACCCCACACCAATCACAAGTCAGGGACTGCACATGCATGGCTGCCATCTGCATCTCATCTATTTTCTTGTTGATTGCACCTATTTGCGCAGATAGAGTTGTATATGTGTCCACATTGTGAAGACCTTGCTGCCTTCTAACTTGTGCTCTTTCGGAATGCCATTGATAATTGATTGCTGCCATCTCCTCCGATCAAATCAAGAAGACTGCACATTGCCAAAAAAAGAACAGCAGCCTAAAGATTTCTGATTTCTGATTTCAGCAATGAAGGTCAATGCACACAGATCTGAACTATAAGATTTTTATAAAATATGCATAACTAAAAATCAGCTACACTACTGAAAATAGAACAGCAACCAAGACTTGACAATTTAGAAATAGGAAATAAAACTACTTCTATCAAAGCAGCCAAGTAACCTATAGAACAACAACCAAGACTAACAAGACAAGCAACCTAAAGAATTCTATCAAATCAGTAATCTATCAACTCAGATTTGAAATCTATAACAGCAACCTATTGAGTTCTACTTACAAAACACAAGTCTGAATTCTATCAAATCAGCAAAGTAAGCTATAGTATCAAGAAACTACACTCTACTGAAAACAAGAGTCGGATAATTTTTCTTTTTATGTGTGCATAGATCTGATTTCTGATTTCAGCAATGACAGTTAATGTATGCAGATCTGAACTACACCATTTTTTATAACATATACATAACTAAAATTCAGCTACACTACTAAGACTAAAACAGCAATCAAAGATGAAGCAATTCAGCAATGGAAAAGAGAACTACCTAGATCAGCAATAGAGGTTAATGCACACAACTCTAAACTACAATGCATAGAGTTAGAGATCAGATTAATAGTGGTTAATAGTTCCTAATATTGCGGCAATAAGTCCCCAGCAACGGCACCAAAAATTTGATGCGTATTAGCTACACTAGCAAGTGCACTAGCCACTCAAGTAATAGAGTGATGAATAGAGTATCGTTTCCCACAAGGACTTATGTAGCAACTACTAGTAGTATGCGTATTTGCTACACTAGCAAGTGCACTAGCCGCTCAAGTAATAGAGTGATGAATAGAGTACCATTTCCCATGAGGACTTATGTAGCAACTACTAGTAGTATATCAACCTACTCTTATCTGATTAGCCAAATTGTAAATCTAAGGCAAATCTAAAATCCTAATTACAAAACTATCTCTAAGGAATTGGATCAAACACCTTGCATGCAAGTTGAGAAGACAAGCTAAATTATGAACATAGTTGATTCAGCAATTAGATCTCTAAGTCATTCGATTAGATTAGGATTCAGCCTTGGTTTGGTGAAACCCCAAGGCAATGAATAGCCTCTCTCAAGCGCATGTTCATTCTATGCATAAGTGATAGTTCTTCTATCTCTATCAAGAATCTAATCCCCATGTATGCATTAAGATCTAGAAATTCTAGGGCATCATTTCAGATTGAATGATCACCAACTGAACTGTGCAAGTTATCTCTAACCTTGCACTCAATTCGGTTCTTGATTAGTAGATTTGAAATCCAAGAGTCTTTCTCAAGCACTCTAGAACGTCCAAGAATCAAGAACAGTTCAGCCAAACAGAATTAAGAGTGCCTGAATTCTTTCTCAAGCAACTCAAACATTACAAAGATCAAGATCAATTCGGCTAGCAGTTCTATAATTAAATTTCTAATCAAGAAACAACAAGATTGCATCTAATCTATTCGAATTAACCTCAAAAACTAATTACAGATCTGAAATTACAGAGATCATGCATCAATTACAGCAAGAAAGAAAAATTAATGGAGAAAAATACATATCATCCCTAGCTGAATTCGATTACCAAATGTGCAGAAATCAAGGAAGAACAACCTAGATCTCCAATGGCTTCTTCTCCTTTCGAATTCAGCTTCTTCTTCCCTTGAAGTTGCTTGAATCTCCTTTCTTCTCCTCTCTTGCGCCTATCTCTCTCTTCTCCCTCCAAGAATTTGACTCAAGGAGTTTTCTCCCCAAAGGGGCTTGAACCTTAAGGTGTTGAACATCTTTTTCCTCCAAGAGACCTCCTCAAATAGTTTTTCCTTCAACTCTCCAAGAATTCAAGAAGCTGCCGCCCTTAGCCTCTCTTGAACCTTCTAGAATTTGCTGCCCCTAGCCTCTCTTGAACCTTCTAGAATTTGCTGCCCCTAGACCTGTTCATGGGTCGGGTGTCCCGACGAGCCGGCCCAACCCCCAGACGGAATTGAACATGGTTATAGGCCCGCTGGCTTAAATTCAGGCCAAAAAGTCCAATCCGCAATAAATTCGAGCCGGGCTCGGGTTTTGTCAAAATAGCTTGGCCTGAGCCCGGCCCGGCCCGACCTAATATTAGACTTAAAGTGAGTAATGTGATTATGTCCATTTGAATAAATTTTTTGATTTAAGAATGTAAAACTGTGTTTTAAAATATAAAAGAAAGGGGAAAAAAACCATCTTGTAGGCCCATTGTTCATTTAAATAGGAAATAAAACTATCTGAAGTTTTAATTCTAATTTGAATAGGGAAAATTGTTTTTATTTATTAGGTCGGGCTTCGGGCTCGGGCTCGGGCTTCGAGCTTTTTATCAGGGCTGGGCTCGGGCTCAAGTTATAGGCACGTTGGTCGGGCCAGGCTCGAGCTCGGGCCTAGCATATTTTCCTTAATGACAAGTGAAAGCCTTGTTAAACAATTGTATGCACTTAGCTCCAATCAGAATGATGTACATTATGAATTTATTGTAAATGAATAAAGTACATATTTGATTCATGTTCTTGTGGTGTGTTTCTATGTAATACCCTTAAACTGGACACTTATGAGACTCGTGTTAGTCTAGAATGTTCACAGTCGTTGGATAAGTCTGGGGAGATTTATCTTGCCAAGGCTGATACTGGTGTGTTGCCAATTGTTGGGGAGGCCTGTCTCAGCCACCAAGGTGAGACCCAAGGCACATGCAGTGTAGGATTAATTGAATCTTTGAACCAGACAAGATTTCCAGTATTGCCTTGGACCTTAGAGATTGATGGGAAAAACTGGAAAGTAAAACCTGACCCCTAGACTTGATTATGATACTACACTAGGTGTCGGATTGGGCTGGCTTTGATATGCCAATCAGTGAGATCCTTAGCGGGGTTCAAAACCTGGGTATATTGGAACAGACTGATAATTCATCTCAGTGGGTGATCATAGTGACAGGATCAGCTCCTTTGTCAGACAAAGGTAATGATCAGGGATGCACTCTCTCTAATGGAAACCAAGACTGCCGGCAACAGATTTCAATTGTTGAGATTTATTTTGCAAAATATATTTTATATGAGATAAAAGTATATATATTATGGTTTCTAAACGTTTGCAAAATGTTTTAATTCCCAGGATCCATGTGAGTAGAGAGTGCAGCACTGTTCCTTGCAGCCGAGGGAAAGGTTCTCTCTTGTCGGGCAGTGTTTGATCATTATGGGCTAAGAGGTTAAGTGTAAGACAATTGAGGGTAATACCTGATGGTCTAATCTTGCATCTGCCCACAGTCCCTGGGTGTTACAAGGTGGCTTGGCCCAGGGACCACTTAGGGTAAGTGTTGGGCCCATAGAGCCCATGTGATGGGTTTCAGGGGGTGCACAGTCCATAACAGTGTATTCGGCCAAGCCTTGTAATAAAGGCTAGGCTGAACCCATGTGCCTGATGTGTAGATCAATGTTTGGGTCCCACGCCATACAAGGAAGCCCAACTGGGCAACAGTTTGGAAGGCTAAGTGAGCACATAACCTTAACGGGCCTAAAGCTCATTTCAAACTGGGCTGATTTGATCAGTTAAATAAGGGGCAAATTCTGGGATTGGATTAGCAAATATGATTGGGTCTTAACCCTATCCACTCAGAGAGTCCAGATCTAAATGTGATTCAGATCTGGAAACCTCCTAATGGGATTAGGAGAAGGCTGATCTAATTTGCAGATAAGATAAGGGTTTACCCTTATCACTTAATGGGAATTCTGATCCAAATATGATTTGGATTATTAACTCCTAATGGGATTAGGAGCTGATCCCTTTAAAGTTATAAAAGGAGGAGGGGGTGGCAGCCTTTAGATGATACACATTCACATCCTCTTCAGAGCTGAAATCATAGAAGGAAGAAATCAACAACCCTGTGAAATTCTTTCTTGCCGCCTCCTTCCTGCCGCCGCCTCACCTACCAGTTCGATCTCCATTTCAATAGGAGAAATCAAGATTGGATCTTGATATCAGTTCCTTGTGAAGGGACTGATAGGAAGTTGTGCTCACGTGTCATCCTGCTAATTCTTACGAAGGATTAGGTTCTTGGGAAGAACACTGTTGATTCTACTCCATCCTGCACTACACCAATCAGCATCCCTTCATCTTGATATTCCCTCCTGCGGGCCTCAGAAACCCTATCACTTGGACGTTCCAGAGTAGGGTTCTTCGCAACTTTGTCCAATTTCTCGAACGTTAGAACCAACATAAGGTTACGAAACCAATCAACATAATTTGGGCCCTTAAGGTTATTATCATCCAATAGTTTGGTGAATTATTTGTTTGCCATTTCTGATAAAAGGCAAAGCAAATATTAGTTTACAACCTAATTTGATTCATGTTATCTACATAGATATGGCTTTTAATCTATGTTCCATTTCCATTTATTAATCTCTGAGATTTCCCTCCTATCTCAGTGACAGAGACTGCGAACAATGTCTCTCAAAATGTTGGAAACCACATACAGTGCATGGAGCCAACTGTTTCAGTTGCATAACCCCATCACCTTCTATGAAGGATCACATCCACTCATCTCATGAGCTTTCCCTTTGGCCTCTGTCAAACAAGGTTCATTGTCACTTTAGGTTAAACATTTCTGTTCAGTAAGTGCTTACCCATCATATTCGTGAACGGCAAGGTACCGTGAGAGAGTTTTCCATTTTAGGATAGACCCCTCCCACATTGGTCAATGACGCCCCTATCATCTTATAAAACAATTCAACAAATCTAGCAGCAAATGGATAGCCCAATATTTTATGGTACATCTCCTCATTACTGAAGGACCCATCTTCATGCTAATGATGGAAGGTCTTTAAAGAGTTCATCATATGAATCTCCCTATCGCATGCACTTATATTTCAGTGGAAGGAACGAAATATTATGCCCTAGTTTTATTTAGGTCAAACCAAAGTGGCTCCCACTAACTTTCTCAAAGCCAGATTTAAATGGGCCCTAAAAGGCTAGGGTTTCGCATGGTTCCTCTTGGAAAGGAAGCTAATGTGGGGCTCATCAAACGGGGAGATCATCCAATGATCTTATGGACACCATGGCAAGGATGTGCATTCAGCCATGGTGTGCAAAAGAGCCACTATCAAATTAACATGGGCCAAGTACTTATGGCCTATGTACGTAGCACATCACACATCCATACATCAATTAAAATATCTATAAAACCCTTAATTAATTAGGTTAAATCATTATCAGCCCAAAAGAGCCCATAATATTATCTTATAAAATTATCTAGGTACATGGGTTGTACTGCAAAAAGCAGTTCGACCCTTGTAGTTAAATCAGGGCTGATTCAGTTTTATCATATTAAAACTGGGTTTTTTGGTGGGTGTCGAATCCAACCAAAGATAAACAGTCTTGCTCCAATTAAATAATTTGTAGATAGTGATGAGCAAGGTTGTCTCCACAGGGATTGGGTGGATTTATTTCCAAGTAATCGAAGTAGGGGGGTTGTGCAGATAAGGACAATAAGATGAAATAAGAAAAATAACAGGAAATAACAGAAAGTAAGAGATCAAATCGATGGTAGATAGCTTCTGGTTGAAGGGACAAGTTCAGCTTTGATTCTTATCATTGATCATCGATGCAAAGATAGATTCATATGTTTACAAATAAATTGGTTATAGCCATTAACCAAAACAAGCTCTTTGATTGCTTCTCTTATTAATAGACAGTCCTAAACAAGCTCTTAGGATTTAATCAATTAATAGCATTAAGAGGGGAGAGACCCAATTCTGGTCAGCGATCTCACAAGCTCGGACCGTTTAAACCAGATCATACATTTTTGTAGCATAGATCAAATTTTTTTTTTCAATCAATTTCTGTTAGTTGCCACCATGATTGAACCTACCAATCATATACGAAACTGGAGGTTCAATCGGCCATAGATTATTTTCATTGAATGAGCAAGGGGCCCTTCTTGCTTAATCAATAAAAATAATTCTCATAGTTCATCACAGAAAACATATGAATACCCATAAACAATGAACTGAAATAAAAATCAATTAGATCTCATAATATTTAAAGAATCAAAGCTTCCCTAACCCTTCAACCAGAAATAAAAACTTACAGACACTCCATGATGAAATCGCAGTTTTCAGATGAGAGGGGGGGGGCGAACTCTACTTCTTCCTCCTTGGTTGTTGATGTCTGTCTCTGAAGGCTGAAGCTCTTCTTGGAGGATTTGATGATGGCTGGGTGCTAGCCCGCCCCCCTTTTTATAGCTTTAGGAGGGAGTTGTCTCCTGCTCCTCTAAGGAGTTCTTTCTCCTTTGGGAGATCAGTTCTCTAATAGATAATGCTTAGATTAGATCTAATTTATCCTTATCTCGTATCTAGTAATCCTACTCACTTTTATCTTTTTAGAAATACAATAGAAAATTGAATCTGATATGACTCTTTGATGTTTCTTTGTCTTGCATTCATATTGGGCTTCCTTAACGAATTGGGCTACTACAAGGCTTCTCTGCGAATTGGGCTTCAGCTACGAAATGGGCTTCAACTATGAATTTTTTTAGACTTCGGTCCTGATTTTGACCTCGATGCAGTCCGAATCTATCAAAACTCAAAACAAGAAAGTTGTAGAGTTTTTCCTTTTCTTTCCAATGCATCTTGAATCTTCTCAATCAGAGTCCGGATGGAAGAGTTATTCCCAGATCATATCGCGGTGCTGAAACTATATAAAATTACCCGATTAGCCTTGATTTTCCCCTAATGCCTTCTTTCGTGCCCTAAATCAAAATACAAGAATAGTGTGAGTCCAATTAGGCATTAAATAAATTTAAAAGACTGAATATTGAGGGTTAAAAATATGATAATTTTTATTCTCATCATTTTTACAGAGGTGGGTCGAATTAAAACTTGAAGAGGGCCATCAACCCTCCGGCCAAAATCGAATTTGGGTCAGAAACACCAACCCCATCGAACCAACAATTCGGTCCAACCAGTTTGGACCAAATTTGGTATAAATCGGCCCAAGTTTTGGTGTCCAGTTCAAGATTTAATTCAAGAATAATGATCTGAAAAATAAATTAATTCAAGATAATCAAATTATCAAGAAAACAGAATCAGAGGGTTGCATTATGATTTTCTTGGACATCCTGCAAACCTGCAAAGAACAATTAATCACAGATTGAAGAATCGATATCTGCTCGCAGATCGCAAAACTTCTTTCTGTGAAATCTTCTCCTCTATTGCACACTCTAGCAATCTCCAGATGGAATAAAATTAAAAAAACCTAATTTTCTATTATTACATCACATCGAATTCCTATATAATTTGCCTAAAAAATAAGAAACATTATTTACAGACCAAATTGAATAGAAAAGAAATAGCAGGGCGCACCAATCTTGGCACCAGAAAGATTCGATATCCATTACATGTGCAACCCAAATATTCAAGAAACATTCACAGAATTGTTCTATAAATTTAACTGAATAATAAAGATTTATTTTCCAAATCATCCGCCCAAAATCTGGACACCAATTCCCAAAAAAAAATGCTAACTGTGCAAATTAGGTAGAACGCCTTCTACCCATTTGCGCAGATTCAGATCTGATCTAATTTGGTTCAAGACATGATCCTGGCTCTGATACCACTAATGGGATGGGAGATCCATCATATGGATGGACGAATCCTACAGGAAGGTTGGGCGAAATTTCAAAAATTTCTTTACTCCCATCTGGAAATCGTATTCCCAATTTAGAAAACTGCATTTCCAAGGTTCGTTCTTGTAACCAAACCAGACCAAATTTGAAACCAAGAGTAGGGAGGGATATACCTGATACAGAATCCATGCAAAAAGCTCCTCCCAATGTAGATGTTCATGCCCAAAGAGTGTACCAAATCTTCC
Source organism: Nelumbo nucifera (assembly GCF_055504915.1). Classification (NCBI taxonomy): domain Eukaryota; kingdom Viridiplantae; phylum Streptophyta; class Magnoliopsida; order Proteales; family Nelumbonaceae; genus Nelumbo; species Nelumbo nucifera. The sequence goes on from NC_142651.1 coordinate 74,851,379, forward strand.
CTCCACTGAAGATGACACAGCTTAGGATGAGGCAGGATCAGCAGGTAGTTCTTCACCAAGAACTCATGATTCTTCAGCAAGAATCAAATGGGGAAGTGAGCACAACTTCAAGATTGTTTCTTCTAGCAAGAAACAATATCAAGAGCAAATCTTGATCATAAAAAAGAATTGGAGATTGAATAGGGTAGGGCGGAAAGAGCAGGGAGAAAAAGAATTGAAGACAAAAGTCAGTCAAACTGAGTTGTCTTCGGTAATGTCTGTGTCTGATGGTTTTTTTCAGATCCACCCTGCTCTCTATTTATAGCCTTAAAGAGACAACCTCCTAATCTGATTAGGAGTCTGCTGATCCAAATATTTATTTGGATCTAAACTCTTTAAATGATAAGGATATTCGTAGTTAAAGATTAGCTTATTCTTAATCAAATTAGGAGTTTCCTGATCCAAATCTTTATTTGGATCTAGACTCTTTAAGTGGATAAGAGTTATCCTCTTATTCTTATCTGCTGATCCAAACCCAGATCTGCTCCTATTTAATTAATCCAATTGACCCAGTTTGAAATGTGCTTTAGGCCAATCAAACTTTCAAGCTCACTTCCTTTTAATGCTAGTTAGCTTGGCTCTCTTTGTATGGTGTTGGACCCTAACATTGATCTACACATCAAGCACATGGGTTCAGCCTAGCCACTGTTACAAGGCCTGGCCGAATTCATTGCTGAATACATTGAACCCCTGAGTCCATCACTATGGGCTTTTAAAAGGCCCAACATTTACCCTAAATGGTCCTTGGGTCCAGCCATCTTATTACGGCCCAAGGACTGTGGGCAGATGCAAGATTAGCCTATCAGGTATAACCCTCAATGGTCTTACACTTAACCTCTCAGCCCTTAATAATCAAACACTGCCCAACAAGAAAGGACCTCTCCCTCAGCTGCAAGGTACAGTGCTACACTCAGGGCTGCACTCAGCCCTTAATGATCAAACACTGCCCTCAGAAGAAAACTAGCAAGCCTAAAAGGCAAAAGAAGGACAACGCATTAGATGCTTGTCACTTCTGCAAGTAGACCGGCCACTGAAAGAGGAATTTTGCTCAGTACCTAGAGACCAAGAAACAAGGTAATTTCAAATCCTTTGTCATCAATATGTTGGTCACTTCTGCTTCTTGGTGTATTGATTCCGGGGCTTCTACTCATGCATGTAATACATTGCAGGGGTTTAGGACAAGTAGAAGACTGAGTGACGAAGAAGTGATTCTTTAATTGGGGACTTCTGCAAGTGTTGCAACTACAACCATAGGAAATGTAGAATTGTATTTCAGAGAAGGAATTATTACATTAAAAGATTGTCTTTATGTACCAAATTTGAAAAGAAATTTGATTTCTGTTTCAAAACTGTGTGTGGATGGTTATTCTATTCTTTTTAGTAATATGATTACTATCAAAAGGAATAAGAAATTCCTCACATATGGAGAACTTGAGAATGGTCTCTGTTCTCCATCCTTCTCTAGAGACAAATTTAACTAAAACTACGTTGGATAATAACACCAAGAAAAGAACTCGTGATGCAGTTAATCCCACGTGCCTGTGGCATTACCGACTTGGCCACATTAACATAGATCGTATCACAAGATTGGTAAAGGATGGTCCTTTGGATTTTCTAACTATAGAAGATCTTCCAATCTGTGAACCTTACTTTCAGGGTAAGATGATGAAACGGTCATTTACCGGTAAGCCTGAAAGATCAATAGGCATACTTGACCTTATACATACTAATGTATGTGGTCTCATGAATGTTAGGACACGTAACCACCATGTTTATTTCATAACATTCACCGATGATCATTCATGGTATGGTTACGTGTACCTAATGAGACACAAGTCTGAATCCTTTCATAAGTTCAAAGAGTTCATACAAAAAGTCAATAAACAGTTGGGGAGACACATTAAGGCCCTTCAATCAGATCGATGAGGCAAATATCTCTCTGACAAATTCAAGGACTACTTAAAAGAAAATGGGATGCTATCACAACTAACTCCTCTTGTACACTCAGAATTACCTACATCCTTTTGGGGTTATGCATTAGAGACTGCGATATACATGCTGAACCGAGTTCCAACCAAATCTATTCCGAAGACTCCCTATGAGCTTTGGACCAGTATGAAACCAAGTGTTAGACACTTGAAAATTTGGGGTTGTCTAGCACATGTTAAAATAACAAGTGCTAACAAATTAGAATCTAAGACCACTCGTTGCCTATTTGTAGGTTACCCAAAAGGCTCTGTAGGATATTTATTCTATGACCCAAGAGAGAAAAAGGTGTTCTGTAGTCGAAATGCCCATTTCTTGGAGGAAGGTTACATTCTTAACAATCATCGTCAGGAAGTTGTTCTTGATGAGGAGATCTCAGGGGTAGTGGGAGATGTCCCACAAGCTTCAGTTAATAACCAACCTAGGAGATCTACCCAGGCATCCAGGCCTCTAATTCATTACAGCTATGAGGTGTGGGGCCCACCATTGAGGGAGGTCATCCAATGACCAAAAGGGACACCATGGCAATGATGTGCATTCAGCCATGGTGTGCGAAAGAGCCATTGTCGATTGAGCATGGGCCAAGTACTTATGGCCCATGTACGTAGCACATCACACATCCATACATCACATGCAAGGATAAATTGATTTAATCAATTAATTATCTGTAAAGCCCATTTGAAGCCCATTTTAAATCCATAATATTAACCATTAATATTATCTAGGTATATGGGCCGAATGGTTCAACCCATATAGCTTTAAGGGTTAAGTGGGCTTTTAGCAGTTTTAACTGTTTAAAACTGGGCCTACACAGGTTGGGTCGAATTAACCATTTAATTAAATATCAATCCTTAGGCCCATTAGTGGGAAAATTAGGGCTGACTTTCAGCCTTGATTAAACCCTAGATTCAGTCCAAACAGTTTGAACCAATCTTGGTTCGAATGGGTCTAGGGTTTGATCTTTAATTAAATCTTTAATTCAAGAAAATAATCTGAAATTAATTACTGATAAAAGAAAATCAAGAATCAGTCAAACAGGGCTGTTCGCACAATCCATCTTGCAAAACAGAGGTTAGATTACAAAATGCAGTTTCACCAACTGCAAATCGCAGATAGCGATTCTCCCATCTGCGAAATCTTCTTCTCTGCGAAATCTCCCTTTCTGCGCCGCCATCTTCGATCCAAAATTAAAATAAATAGAAATCCTATTTCTATTAATAATTACATCAGATCGAATACCTATACATTGAGTCTAGAAAATAAAAAAAATTATTTACAGACCAAATGTAATAAATAAATCAAGAAACTGCAAATCTTGCAGGTTCCCTGCGCAAACCAAGATTTCGATCTCCTCTTGTACGAACAACCCATAAATCAAGAAAATCATAAAGAACAATTCTAAATAATAATCAGATTTATATAAAATTAATTTCAGATTATTCGCCCATTAATTTTGGGAACAAAATTTCCCAAAACCCATATCTGCGCAAATCGGGTAGAACACCTTCTGCCCATTTGCGCAGGTTCAGATCTAAAACTAGATGGTTCAAGATTTGAACCATGGCTCTGATACCACTGAAGGGATGTGAGATCCATCCTATGGACGCCCAAAGATTGCGGAATAAGGGGCGAATTTCAAAAATTTATCTCTCCCTTCAACTGGGAATCGTATTCCCTATTTAGAAAATCATATTTTCAAGGATCAATCTTGAACCATAAACTGAACCAGATCTGAACCAAAAGGAGTGGGAGAGGATTATACCTGATACGGAGAAATACTATCTCCCAATGGAGGTGTTCACACCCAAGGAAGGATCCAAAATCTGCTCCCACTGAAGATGGCGCAGTGAAGGATGGAGCAGAATCAACAATGTTCTTCAAAAGAACTTGACCCTTCGCAAGAATCAACTAGACGGCTTGTGAGCACAGCTCCAACCAATCTTTTCCCAAAAGATTGAGATCAAGATCAAATCTTGATTGCTCCCAAGAACTGGAGATCGAACTGAAGGAATGGCAATGGCAGGAAGGTGGCGGCAGGAGAGAATTCGCAGTATGCAGGAAATCTCTCAATCTCTCTTTCTTCAAAGAGAAGAATGCTGTTGATCATGTAAAAGGCTGCCGCCCCCTTCCCCTTTTATAATCTCAAAGGGATCAGCTCCTAATCAGATTAGGAGTTGCTAATCCAAATCATATTTGGGTTAGAAGTCCCTTAGTGATAAGGGATAATCCTTATCTTATCTGTAGATCAGATCAGCTATCTCCTAATATAATTAGGAGGTTTCCAGATCTAAATCTCATTTAGATCTTGGACTCTCTGAGTGGATAGGGTCTAAGCCCAATCCTTTTAGCTGACCCACTTCAGAATTCGCCCCCTTTAAATGACTGATCAAATCAGCCTAGTTCGAAATGGGCTTAAGGCCCATTTAAGGTTATGTACTCAAAAAGCCTTCCAAACTGCTGCTCAGTTGGGCTTTCTTGTATGGCGTGGGACCCAAGCATTGATCTACACATCAGCCACATGGGTTCAGCCCAGCCTTTGTTACAAGGCCTGGCCGAATGCACTGCTGAAGACAGTGTACCCCCTGAAACCCATCAAATGGGCTCTATGGGCCCAACACTTACACTAAGTGGTCCCTGGGCCAAGCCACCTTGTAACACCCAGGGACTGTGGGCAGATGCAAGATTAGCCCATCAAGTGTTATCCTCAATGGTCTTACACTTAACCTCTCAGCCCATAATGATCATACACTGCCTGACAAGAGAGGACCTCTCCCTCGGCTACAAGGAACAGTGTTGCACTCTCCACTCATATGGATCCCGGGAATTAAAACCTTCTTGCAAACATTTTAGAAACCATAATATACATACTTTTATATCTTATATAAAATATATTTTGCAAAACAAATCTCAACGGTTGAAATCGGCTGCCGGCAGTCTTGGTTTCTATCAGTGAGAGTGCATCCCCGATCATTACCTTTGTCTAACAAAGGGGCTGATCCTGTCACTGTGATCATCCACTCAGATGAATTCTCGGACTGTCCCAACATACCAAGGTTTGGACCCCCGCTAAGGATCTCACTGATTGGTACATCAAAGATAGCCCAATCCGACACCTAGTGCAGTATCATAATCGAGTCTAGGGGTCGGGTGTAACTTTCCAGTTTTGCCCATCAATCTCCAAGGTCCAGGGCAATACTGGAAATCTGGTCCAGTTCAAAGATTCAATTAATCATACACTGTATGTGCCTAGGGTCTCACCCTGGCAGCTGAGACAGGCCACCCCAACCGACTTAGTGGCACCACAGTGTCAGCCTTGTCAGGATAGGTCTCCCCAGACCGACCCACTGGCTGTGAACATTCTAAACTAACACGAGTCTCATTAAGTGTCCAGTTTATGGGTATTACACAGAAACATACCAAGGGAACATGAATCAAATATGTATCTTTATTCATTTACAATAAACTCATAAAGTACATCATTCTGATTGAAGCTAAGGGCATACAAAACTGTCTAACAGCGTTCCTGAATGGAGATCTTATTAAAGATATCTATATGCAACAACCACAAGGGTTCATAGTTGCAGGTTAGGAACACATGGTATGTGAACTTAATTGATCCATATATGGACTTAAGAAAGCTTTTAGGCGTTGGAACATCCAGTTTGACTCTACTGTCAAACAGTTTGACTTTGAGCAGAATCTGGATGAGCCCTATGTTTACGGGAAGACCAGTGGGGATAAGGTGACTTTCTTGGTTCTGTATGTAGACGACATTCTACTCATTGGGAATGATGTAGGAATGTTGACTACGGTGATTGTATGACTTTCACAACAATTCTCTATGAAAGATCTTGGAGAAGTCTCTTATTTCTTGGGACTTTGACTCTATAGAGATAGATCGAAGAGGATAATAGGATTAACCTAGTCTACTTACATTGACAAAATAGTCAAGAGATATAGTATGGAGAACTCCAAGAAATGAAACATTTCTTTTAGGCATGGAGTCACTCTCTCCAAGGGAATGTCTCTCAAGACACTTGAGGAGATTGAGGACATGAAGGTAGTTCCCTATGCCTCAACCGTAGGGAGCATCATGTATGTCATGTTGTGCACTCGGCCAGACATTGCTTAGGCCGTGAGTGTGGTAAGTAGATACCAATCTAACCCAGGACAAGAGCATTGGACTGCTGTGAAAAACATACTGAAATACCTTCAAAGGACAAAAGTGTTTTGTCTGGTATTCGATGGTAGTTCACTATAGATCATTGGGTATATCGATGTCAGTTTTCAGTCAGACCCAGATGATAGAAGGTCTACATCTGGATACTTCTTTACGATGGGGTCCTATGCAGTTAGCTGGAAAAGCAGCAAATTGGGGTCTATAGCAGATTCCACAACTGAGGCCGAGTACATTGCCGCAAGTGAAGCTGCCAAGGAAGCCGTATGGATGAAGAAGTTCATTCAGGAATTAAGAGTAGTTCCATCCATCACATCACCCATTCCTCTATTGTGTGACAACACTGGAGCCATTGCTCAGGCTAAGGAACCACGAACACACTCGAAGTCAAAGCACATCGAGAGGAAGTACCATGTACTACAGGAGATAGTTGGAAGAGGGGACATCCTAATTCAAAAGCTAGCATCAGCTGAAAATTTAGCAGACCCATTAACTAAGCCACTAACACAAAAAGTGTTTGAGAAACACGTGGAAAGTATGTGATTTCAGCTTGTACCTGATTGGATCTAAGTGCAAGTGGGAGTTGTTAGACAGTGTATGCCCTTAGCTCCAATCAGCATGATTGTCATTATGACATTTATTGTAAGTGAATAAAATACATATTTGATTCATGTAATTATGGTGTGTTTCTGTGTAATACCCTTAAACTGGACACATACAAGACTCGTGTTAGTTTAGAATCTTCACAGCCATTGGATAGATCTAGGGAAATTTATCCTGCCAAGGCTGACACTGATGTACCGCCAAGTTGGTTGGGGTGGCTTGTCTCAGCTTCCAGGGTGAGACCTGAGGTACATGTAGTGTGGGTTTTCTTGAAACCCTGAACCGGAACAAATTCTAGTATTGCCCTAGACCTTGGAGACAGATGGGCAAAACTGGAATGTTGCACCTGACCCCTAGATTCAATTATGATATTGCACTAGTTGTCGGATTGGGTTGTCTTTGATGTGGCAATCAGTGAGATCCTTAGAGGGGGTCAAAACCTGGGTATATTGAAATAGTCTGAGAATTCATTTCAGTGGGTGATCATAGTGATAGGATTAGCCCCTTTGGGTGATCATAGTGACAGGATCAGCTCCTTTGTCGGACAAAGTGAATGATTGGGGAAATGCACTCTCTCTGATGGAAACCTAAACTTCCGGCAGTGGATTTCAAATGTGCTTGAAAGTTGGTTTTGCAAAATATATTTATATAGAGATATACTTATATGTTATGGTTTCACAAATTGTTTGCAAAAGGTTTTAATTCCTGGGATCCATGTGAGTAGAGAGTGCAGCACTGTACCTTGCAGCCGAGGGAGAGGTCCTCCCTTGTCAAGCAGTGTTTGATCATTAAGGGAATGAGAGGTTAAGTGTAAGACCATTGAGGGTTATACCTAATGGGCTAATCTTGCATCTGCCCACAGTCCTTGTGTCTTCATAAGATGGTTGGACCCAAGGACCATTTAGTGTAAATGTTGGGCCCATTAAGCGCCCATAGTGATGGACTCAGGGGTTCGCTATATTCAGCAATGAATTCAGCCAGGCCTTATAGCAGAGGCTAGGCTAAACCCATGTGGCTAATGTGTAGATCAATGATAGGGTCCCACGCCATACAAAGAAAGCTGAGCTAACTAGCATTAAAAGGAAGTGAGCCTAAAAGCTTGATGGGCCTAAAGCCCATTTCGAGCTAGGTTAATTGGATTAATTAAATAGGGGTGGATCTGGGTTTGGATCAATAGATAAGGATAAAAGGATAACTCTTATCCACTTAAAGAGTCCAGATCCAAATAGAGATTTGGATCAAGGAACTCCTAATTTGAGTAGGAAAAGATGATCTTTATCTACAGATAAGATAAGGGATTATCCTTATCACTTAAAGAGTTCAGATCCAAATAAAAATATTGATCAAGAAACTACTAATCAGATTAGGAGGTCGCCTCTTTAAAGCTTTAAATAGAGAGCAGGGCGGATCTGAAAAAGGACACACATACAACACAGAAGACAACTCAGATTGACTAATTTTTGCCTTCAGTTCTTTTTTTCCCTACTCTTGCCGCCCTACCCTATTTGATCTCCAATTCTTGAAACTGATCAAGATTTGATCTTGATATTGTTTCTTGCTAGAAAAAACAATTCTACAGTTGTGTTCACTACCCCATTCGATTATTGTTTTTATAATCAGAGGTTCTTGGTAAAGAACTACTTACTGATCCTGCCTCAACCTAAGATATGTCATCTTCAATGGAGGGAGGATTTGGTACACTCTTTGGGCGTGAACATCTGCATTGGGAGGAGCTTTTTGCATGGATTCCGTATTAGGTATATCCCTCCCTAATCTTGGTTTCAGATTTGGTCCGGTTTGGTTACAAGAACGAACCTTGAAAATGCAATTTTCTAAATTGGGAATACAATTCCCGGATGGGAGTAAAGAAATTTTGGAAAATTTTCCCAACCTTCTTGTAGGGTTCAGCCATCCGTATGATGGATCTCCCATCCCTTTATTGTCAGCTTCTTAAGTGTTCTAGTGGCATAATAAATCGGGCACTCTTGTTTCTCCTCGTTTTCTTGGGTTAGTAGGCATCCTATGGCTTCTGAGTTAGATGCAATGTAGAGTTTAAACTATCAACTGCTTTGTAGGGGTGACATGTTGGGAGCCTTAGTTAGTGATTGCTTTAACTATTCAAATGTCTGTTGATGCTGCTTTGAGCACCTAAACTCTATAGCTTTCTTGGTTAGTTTGATTAGGGAAGATGCGACTAGTGCTAACCTTGGGATGAATCTCCTAAGATACGACTTTTCCCTAGAAAAGTTTTGAGTTGCAATTCATTCTTAGGAGGCGGGAGATCTAGAATGACCTTAATCTTGCTGTCATCTGGATGAATGCTGGACTGGTAAACTCTATAGCCAAGAAACTTGCCTGATTAGTCTCCAAACACACATTTTAAGGGGTTCTGCCTTAGGTTGAATTCCCTACATCTTGTAAACACTTTCCTAGGGACCTTTGTGTGGATTTCCTTCTTACTAAAATTCACTATTATTTCATCCACATAACATTCTATCTCTTTGTGTATTATGCCATGGCTCTCTGGTAGGTTGCCCTTACGGTCTTTAGCCTGAATGGCATCTTGTAACCTCTATAGGCATCTAGGAAGGAGAAGAGTTCATTCCTGGCTGTGGCATCTATTAGTATTTCTAAATTCGGTAGGGGGAATTCATCCTTTGGGTAGGCCATATTGAAGTCTCAAAAGTTGACACAACACCTAAAAATAACAAAGGATGGGGGATAAACTAAGTCCTAATGTGCGATAAGCACTTAAAGGGGAAGGTTTTAGAGATAACCTTAGCTGATTGTTTCACTTCTTGACCAGGACAATGTTCACTAACCATTTGGAATGTGTGATGGGCTTGATGAAGCCCACCTTTAGGACCCTTCCTATTTCTTCCTTAATTTTTAACACTATTGGCCTATGCTTGGGATTGGTGTACAGCGAATGCTTGACCAAAGCTAGATCTAGTCTTGTCATCTGATTGTATGACTAGGCAAAAACGTCCTAGAATTCTGTTGGTTTTGAGAAAAAGAATGAGCATGGCTCCTAACAAACAAAGTATCTAGTTCAAAGGTAAAAAGGCGATGTACCTTTTAACAATTCAATTAACTCTGTCCTATCATCGCCCTATAACCTGGTGGAGATGAATAGAGGGCACTTGTCTGTTTGTTCTGTGGCAACATCAATTTCCTCTAGTAGTTCTTCCTCGGCATCGTTAGAGTCTTGCAAGTGTTTGGATGGCAATTGGGACTTCGTCGTAGTACTCGACGACATCATCGGGTTTCTCTTGTGAGATTTTCTTTCATCGCCACTTTTAGTCTTTGGGAATTTAAATTTACTGTGTGATGGGTTATGTACCTTGCTTTTTACCAATTGTGGTTAAAGGTTCATGTGTATCATATTTTGTTGGTGCGATGAGAGCATTGCAATGTCACCTTCATTGTTTTGTTTGCTTTGGGGATGCGATGGCAAAATTGCGAGTTTGGCTCTGTTGTTTTGAACAATAGTTTGGGGCAATAAGGATTTTATTACTTTCTATGCATATAATTGATAATGTGACATTAATTGATTGCATATAGTAAAAAGAACTTCATCATACCTTTGATGACAACTTCTCCACGATCAGAGTGTTAGCCTCTACATCTTCTTATATAATTGTGTAGTAGGTTCTTCCTTCCTCATCAGCCATTCAGACGTAGCATTGACACTTTTTCTTCTCTGTGGGCATTGCATTGACCCCTACTTCCTTCGGTATTTCTATCCCCTCGACCTTCGTTACTCGTGTTTCACCGTCTTCAACCAAGTCGATGTAGTAAATCACGTCCTGCAAATGTGCTTCTGACTTGTCAAATGACACCCTAGTAGCAAGGATGCAGACTGTCCTTCCCTTATGCCTTGCCTTGATGCACTGGTGATAAGTGGATGACACCAATGATAGGGCACATAACAGTGGCCACCCGAGAATGGTGTGGTAAACCATCCGCCCTGATATTATCTAGAACTCTTGTTCTATAAGAAATGAGCCGATGACGACGGGGAACACGATGGATCCTTTGGTAGCAGACACATTCCCATTGAATTCCGTGACCTCCACAGGCAAGCCGTTCATTTCTTCTTCCTCTATTTTCATTAACATTAGCATGTACGTAGAGATCAAATTAACGGAACTGTCCTAGTCCACCAATGACCGCCTCATCTCGTATCCTCCTACTTTTGTTGTTATGGACAAGGGTCAGTTGTGATGAGGGTCTATGGCTAGCATGTCCTCTTCCATAAACTCAACGTTCAAGATGTTTAGGCAATGGATCGAGGGGTTGTTTGAATGTGTCAGCTAGCACTCTAATGGAGATCCTTTGTGTCGCATTGCTTGCTCCTTACTTGCTAAAAAAGTGTCATAGTTCCTTACTCTATCCAAATCGTTGTATCAACATGTCTGGGGCAATGTTACTATAAGCTACCGCGTTGACCATATTCACACTTCCTCCTTGTGGGTAGATAGGGAGGGGACTGGTATCCACCTGTGTAGGTTTGCACTTGACAAAATCATCCAATTTGACCTTCTGAACAAACAACCGTCATAGAGTGAAGTAGTCATGATATCGTGATTTGGTGAATGATGGAAGTCACACCACCTTGTCTATGTCGATCTTTCTCAGGATCCATGCCGGCCGGTGGTGGCAGAAAACTAATGGCCCGATCTTCTACCAACCCGTTCATTATCATTATCACCTTACTCTTGTTGTATCCAAATGGTGGAGGAGGTGGTAGTAGCAGCCCACTATCATGCCGCCCTTGGCAACCAAGTCAAAAATATGGAACGCGACTAGGTCCTCAACCATTGCGTGGTTGCGATCGATGGCGTATGCTTCCTACCACTAGTAGATTAGGCTGGGATTAGCTTATTGAGGACCGGGCATGGTGACAGTTCTCGGGGTCCTTTCCGTGCATTTCTAGAGTTATCTAAAGGTGTCAAGTTTGATATTCTTGATCCTGATTTGGTAGGTAGGTACATTCCTTGGATGCATTGTTCTATGAACCCCTTCAAACATGCTCATCGAATACAGTGTGGGTAAGCTTTTGGAATCACATGACATACGCCGGGAGGTTTTCTCCTGGTTGCTGCTCAATGTTGCAGAGATTAGCCATGGGTGAACCACTTGGACAAGAATTTGGCAGTGAGCTCCCCCCAAGAGTCTAGGCTTCTAGGGATCAGATTGATGATCCACAAATAAGTTGGCCCGGTAGGGCATCTTCGAACTTGCTTATGTGCTCTTGTGGATTTTCCTTATGACTATTATACAAGGGCCATTGTTGTGGGGGAGCATACCCGACAAGGTAGGGTTTGTGTAAGATCTGGTTCAAGTAGGGCTTTTGGAGGATATAAGAAGATTGGGTCTTGTTTTGGCTAGCCTTTATAAGGCCTTGAACATATTCTTAGATTTCTGCTCCCCGGCCATAGTTACTAGCGTCTGATTAGTGATGGTGGCCATTAGGTTTTTTCGACGGTGCTAGTTGTGGGCAGATAACTGCCTTCTTGTGGTTGAAGGCTAGGTGCCTCAGGCACGAGATCCCCTAAGCTATTAGAAGGTAGTGCCGATAGGGGTACAAGGAAGACCTTTTGGTATAGTTGTTTGCTGTAAAAAACAACTACAGGGGATCTTGTGAGACAGATATCGATGTTAGCCTGATTGCTCAATTCACGAGGAATTTGTTCATCAGAGTCTTTGTTATGGTTCTCAGGGTCACCATGCTATTTCTCAGGGATCAGTGAAAGGTTGATTCTTCTTGCAGCCATCTCTTGCGATCAAGGAACTAACCATAGATTTTAATGTAGATGGAGTGGTGAGGCAATAAGAGATTATCTCTATGAAGAACAAAGATGGTGTAGGTATGGTAGTGAGGCAATAAGGGATGGTCTCCTTAAAGGACGAAGATGGTTCAGGATCAGAGTTGAGGCTAGGATGTAAGGGGTTGTTAGATAGTTGTGCCCTTATCTCTAATCAGATTGATATACTTTTTGACATTTATTGTAAATGAAAAATGTACATAATTGATTCATGTAATTGTTGTGTGTTTTGTGTAATACCATTAAACTAGACACTTAATGAGACTCGTGTTAGTTTAGAATCTTCACAGCCGTTGGATAGATCTATGGAGATTTATCCTGTCAAGGCTGACACTGATGTGCCGCCAAGTTGGTTGGGGTGGCTTGTCTCAGCTGCTAGGGTGAGACTTGAGCTACATGTAGTGTGGGTTTTTCTTGAAACCCTGGACAGGACCAAAATTCTAGTATTGCCCAAGACCTTGGAGATAGATGGGCAAAACAAGAATGTTACACCTGACCCCTAGACTCGATTATGCTACTACACTGGGTGTCGGATTGGGTTGTCTCTAATATGTCAATCAGTGAGATCCTTACAGGGGGTCAAAACCTGGGTATGTTGGGACAATCTGAGAATTCATCTGAGTGGGTGATCATAGTGAAAGGATCAGCTCCTTTGTCGGACAAAGGTAATGATCGGGGATGCACTATCTCCGATGGAAACCTAAATTGTCAGCAGTTGATTCTAACTGTTGAAATTTGATTTTTGCAAAACATATTTATATAAAGATATACATTTATATATATATATATATTATGGTTTCAAAATGTTTGCAAAAGGTTTTAATTCCCGGGATCCACGTAGGTAGAGAGTGCAACATTGTTCCTTGCAGCCGAGGGAGAGGTCCTCTCTTATCAGACAGTGTTTGATCATTATGGGCTGAGAGGTTAAGTGTAAGACCATTGAGGGTAATGCTTGATGGGCTAATCTTGCATCTGCCCACAGTCCTTGGGTTTTCATAAGGTGGCTGGACCCAAAGACCATTTAGTGTAAATGTTGGGCTCATTAAGAGCCCATGGTGATGGACTCAGGGGTTCACTGTCTCCTACAGTGAATTCGGCCAGGCCTTGTAACAAAGGCTGGGCTGAACCTATGTGGCTGATGTGTAGACCAATGTTTGGGTCCCATGCCATACAAGGAGAACCAACTGGCAACAAGTTAAGAGGTTAAGTGAGCGTATAAATTTAATGGGCCTAAAGCCCAATTCAAACTTGGTTAATTAGATTAATTAAATAGGGGCAAATTTGGGTTTGGATCATCAGATAAGGATAAGAGGATAAGTCTTATCCACTTAAAGAGTTCAGATCCAAAAAATGATTTAGATCAGGAAACTCCTAATTTGATTACGGTTAAGCTAATCTTAAACTGCATATAAGATAAGGATTATCCTTATCACTTAAAGAGTTCAAATCCAAATAATGATTTGGATTAGGAAACTTCTAATCAGATTAGGAGGTTGTCTCTTAAGATAAGGATTATCATTACAGCAATCTGCAGAGTTCTTCCCTGTTCTTGCCGCCCCTACCCAGTTTGATCTCCACTTGTGGGAGTGATCAAGAATTGTTCTTGATATTGCTTCTTGGTAGAAAAAACAATCTGAAGTCGTGCTCACCAGACCTCTACCCCATTCTTGCAAAAGAATTCGGTTTTTGCTGAAGAGTCGTCCTGCTTGTTCTGCTTCACCTCTCAGTGTGTCATCTTTAGTGGAAGCAGTTTTTGGTTTTATCCTTGGGTGTGAACACCTTCATTGGGAGTTACTGTTACTCCATATCTGGTATATTCCTCTCCTCCCTTTTGGTTTCAAATCTGGTCCGGTTTGGTTCAAGATTGATCCTTGAAAATGCAGTTTTCTAAAATAGGGAATGCAATTCTCAGATGGGAGAGTGAGAAATTTTTGAAATTTTGTCCAACCTTCTTGTAGGGTTCGGCCATTAATACGATGGATCTCTCATCCCTTCAGTGGTATCAGAGCCAGGTTCAAATCTTGAACTGAATTAAACCATATCTGGATCTACGCAAATGGGCAGAAGGTGTTCTACCCGATTTGCGCAGTTAACGTTTTTCTGGGAAACGGTTCCCAGTTTTTGTGTGAATGATCTGAAATTAAATCTTTATTAAACTGATTAATATTTAGAACTATTCTATATATTTTTCTTGGATTTTGGGTTGTTCGAATGGTAAAGATCGAATTCTTTAATTTGCGCAAGAAATCTGTGCACCTGCTGATTTGTTCTATGCAATTTTGGTCTGTAAATAATTTTATTTTTAATTTTTAGAAAGAATGTATAGGAATTCGATTCTGATGTAATATTAATAGAAAAATTAGGTTTTCTATTTTATTTAATTCAAAGATGAAGCAGAAAGCACAAGGGAGAGAATTTCACAGATTCAGGTTTAGCAATCTACGATTTGCAGTTTTGGAAACTGCATACTACGAACTGACCTTTGTTTTGTAGGGTAGCTGTCATACAATCAGCCTCTTACTGATTCTTGATTGTCATGTATCAGTTGTTTAATTTCATATCATCTTCTTGAATTAAATCTTGAATTAAACATCAAACCCTAGATCCGTTCGAACCAGATTGGACCAAACTGGTTGGACCGAATCTATGGTTCAATGGGGGCTGTTCTCATCCCTAAAATTTTCTATATGGGCTAAGGGATTGATGCTTAATTGCAAGATGAAATTTGGCCCACATCTATAAAACCCTGTTTTAATTTGTTAAAACTATTTTAGCCCAATTCAGCATAAATGTTATATGGGCCAAACTACTCATTGCAGTTCAGCGTATATACCTAGATAATATTAATTGGTAATATTATGAAATTAAATGGGCTTTATATATGGGTTTTATAGTTATTTAATTGATTGGATCAATTATGGATTTCATGCATGTGATGTATGGATGTGCGATGTGCTACGTTCATGTGCCATAAGCACTTGGCCCATGCTGATTCGATAGTGGCTATTACGCACACCAGGGCTGAATGCACATCATTGCCATGGTGTCCTTAAGATCATTGGATGATCTCCCTACGTGGTGGGCCCCACACCAGCTTCCTCCCCAAGAGGAACCATGCGGAACCTGATGTAGCGCGATTTGGGTACTCCTACTAGCAGACGTCTGGCTCCTAGCTGGCGACGGACGGTACCTGAGAAGAGAAAGGTGAAGGATTCCCGGGGAGCTCGCCCGGTGGAAATACTCTGATGCTTAAGTTAGAACTCTGAGAGAGCTGTTGATAGCTATAAATATATAACCCTAGCAAATGTACTAGTTATCAAATAGTATAATAATATCGTTCCCACGAGGATTTAACAAAATAAGTATTAGAATCACAGTTTTCCCTAATTATTTGGACAATCAAAATTTAGGATTGAGCAAGAACTACTGAAAATAAAACTGGAACAAAGAAAATAAAAACAAGGGTGATCACTAATCGAATATGCAAATGATGAAATCGCTAGGACTTTTGGTCCACCTAACCAATGTAATGAATATTGATGGGTCCGATTATCCAAGACTAATTATCATTCCCATAAGCTGAGATTTTCCCAAATTTATTTAATATTCTCTCTCGAGATATACTAAACCTATGCCCATCAGGTAACCCTTCGATCTCTCGAGTAGAGCTCTCAAGATGGAAGTGCATTAAGTCCAAGAAAACCATTAAATTCAGATGAATCATGTATATATATCTCTATATACCATTCAATTCACACTATGAATTATTCTGTCAATTATGTGAATTCCTCTCTCAAATCATTCACATAACCCAAATCAATTAAGAGGTGGCCAAGCTCTTAATTGCATTAAGCACAATAATTCATATACTATATGGAAATCACAATCTTGGATAAATCAAGAAGATAAAAATATATTCATTAACATGGTTAGGCTTTCCATAGCCCTAGCAAGAAATAAATCAGTTCATGATGGAAGATTTAAATCAAACAAAGGGGAAGAAAGAACTCTTGAATTTGCCCATGATGCTGAGATCTCCTCTTCTTGCCGCCACATTCTTCTTGAAGTTTCTTGAATTCTTGAACCTTTCTTGAACCCTTCTCGACTGATTGGTCCTTGCTTCTTGATTCAAATAAAAAATTGAGTGATGCCACTAGCTCGTCCGCCCCCTCCTTTATATAGATTGAAGGGGAGGGGGATGGTCTCCTACTTCCTCTTGAAGTTAATCTTACAAGAATGGAAAGTCTTATCCTAATTCTAATCTTATCTCTTTATCTAATGAACTCAATCCTTTTATCTCTCTAAGATTACATCAAGAATTTAGATCTGGAAGGATTCTTCTTAGTTTCTTGTTCTTGGATTCGTAATAGACCTCCTCTGTGAATTGGGCTTTAGCCAGGCTTTTCTGCGTGTTGGGCTTCAGTTATGGATTGGGCCTTCCTACGAAATTGTCCCAACTTTGGGCCCGGATTTGACTTCGATGTAGGCCGAATCTGCAAAAGCCCAAAATACAAAAGTTGTGGCTTTGTCTCTTATCTTTCCAGTGGGTCTTGTATCAGCCCACTCGGAGTTCGGAGACGCGAGTTAGGCCCAGATCACTGAACGATGTCGAAACTGTGAAAAATCATCCGATTTGTCTTTCTTTGCTCTTGATGCCTTCTTTCATGCCCTGAACAGAAATATGAGTCCAATTAGGTGCTAATTTAGTATAAAAGATAGAGTAATTGGGGATAAAAATATGATAAATTCTCCTCTCATCAAATCCCCCACACTTAAACTCTTGCCCGTCCTCGGGCAAGACAAAACTCAAAACAAAATTAAAACAAGAACAAGCTAACTAAAAGATGGTCTTGGATTTTTGTCAATAGGATATTGGTTCTCCCGCATGCCTTGATCCAGTATTAATGGTCCTTCCAGTCGTCCATTTCTTTTCCTCTTTAACTTGTCAAAGAATAATCTTAAATCGCCAATCCACATGTCCCCAAGTGAGATCGACAATCAAGGGAAACAAGCATCTCTTCGCATGAATAATTTAGGGCTAGAGTAAGCCCTCCTTGTTTTCATAAATACATGCAGCAAGATTCAAAACACTTACCCTCTCACGATTTTTCAAAATGAAACAAGGAATGTTATTACCATAAACTTGCTTATGTATCACATCTCCACCACTTATCATGAGTCCAATGCATCAAAAGGTGAATGCGGGTTTGGGACTAGGGATGAGTGCATTTTATGCTCCACCTCACCCTTTTCTTATTCTTTTAGTGTGAGTGCATTTTATGCTCCATCTCACACTAGCTCTTTTTTTTTGGGATAACACGTTCCAATACATGAACTCATTATCGTTGTCTCAACATGCCTAACAAAACAAGTTCTGCAATAATCAAACCATATTTGTCCGTTAGAAACCAAATGCTCACAAGGGTCAAATCTGTATTGCATCTTGTCCATTGATCATTCAACTACTGAGATACCTTCCATAGCCAAAAATTTCAGCTAGATTTGCCTGCATCCTTTCCTGTCTATCCCACCTAAGCACATGATTCAGGGTGGTTTGCAATCATTCAAAAACAAGTCTCTAAGGAGCAGAAATTTCAAAAGGAAAGGTTAAAAAGTGATGATTAAAGCATGCTAGAGTCCGAAAAATTTTTTTTTCAACCCCTTAATCCTCCCCCACACTTAAGATCTATATTGTCCTCAATGTATGGAATATTCATAGCAAAAACAAGGAGAGAGAGTTAAGAGGACTTCCCTAAATGCCTCGTTGAGAGCCTACAGATGTGAGATACGAGGAGAGAAGAAAAACACACTCATAAAAAAACTGAACAAACAAATAACTAAACTTAATGGGTTGCCTCACACAAGCGCTCTTTTTAAGTCATGAGTTTGACTTTCACCTTTCTTTTTATGGCGGTTTTAAGGAAAGAATGGACCCATGGTGGATGGGTTGCTCTCCTTTAGTATAATGTTTCAACCGCTGTCCATTTACCTTGAATGTACTCCCATCATCATTATGTAGTTCGATTGCTCCATATGGGAATACCTTAGCCACCACAAAAGGTCCGCTCCACCTGGTTTTCAACTTCCCAGGAAATAGCTTTAGGCGAGAATTAAAGAGCAGCACCTTATCTCCTTCCTTGAACTCCTTCCCAGCAATTCGAGAGTCATGCCATGCCTTGGTTTTTTCTTTGTAAGTGCGGGCATTCTCGTAAGCGTGATTCCTCCATTCATCTAACTCATTGAGCTGAAGTTTCCTTTCCTCACCTGCATTGCTTAATTCAAAATTCAGAAATTTGGTAGCCCAATAAGCTTTATGTTCCAACTCAACGGGTAGATGGCATGCTTTGCCGAAAACTAGTTGGTAGGGCGACATACCAATTGGGGTTTTAAATGCAGTACGGTAAGCCCAAAGAGCATCATCTAACTTTAAGAACCAATCTCTCCTGGATGTGGTAACCATTTTTTCTAAAATCTGCTTTAATTCCCTATTAGAGACTTCTACTTATTTAACAGTTGTCTTAATTGCCTATTGCAAAAGTGCTTCCCCCCATCACTTATGATGGCTCCAGGTGTTCCAAAATGAGTAAATATGAAATTTTTCATGAATTTAATGACAACTCGAGCATCATTAGTAGGGTAGGCACATGCTTCCACCCATTTGCTCACATAGTCCACAGCCACAAGTATATAAGAATTATTAACAGACTTTGGAAAGGGTCCCATGAAATCGATGCCCCACACATCAAATATTTCGCAGACATGTATGTTGCTCAAGGGCATCTCATTTCTTCGGGAGATATTACCTGTCCTTTGGCAATGATCGCAAGCACTTACATATTTGAATACATCCTTGAAGAGTGATGGCCAATACAAACCGCTTTGAAGAATTTTTGAAGCAGTTCTTGATGCTCCATGGTGACCTCCTACTTCTTTGTCATGGCAAAATTGTATGACACTTTGTAGTTCCTCCTCAGGAATACATCTCCTTATCAAGCCGTCCCTGCAGATTTTGTACAAGTAGGGTTCATCCCACAAGTAATATTTCACATCAGAGAAAAATTTCTTTCTCTGTTGATATGTCAGAAGAAGAGGCATCACATTCCCTGCCAAGAAATTAGCCAAGTCAGCAAACCAAGGTTCATTATTATCATTAATCGCATAAAGTTGCTCATCTGGGAATTCATCATGTAAGGCTGAATAATCAATATTTTTGACATACTTTTCATCCAGCCTTGAGAAATGCTCAGCTACCGTATTCTCACTACCCTTCTTGTCCTTAATTTCTAAATCAAATTTTTGCAACAGCAAGATCCATTGTAGCAGCCTAGGTTTTGCATCCTTCTTAGCAAGCAGATACCTCAAGGCAGCATGGTCAGTGAATATGATGACTTTAGATAAGAGCAAATAGGATCTGAATTTTTCAATAGCAAATACTACTGCAAGTAGTTCTTTTTCGGTAGTAGAATAATTTTTTTGTGCTTCATTCATGGTTCTACTTGCATAGTAAATGGTATGAAATTTCTTATCTTTTCTTTGCCCTAAAACTGTGCCTAAGGTATCATTGCTTGCATCACACATTATTTCGAAGGGTAGTTCCCATTTAGGAGCTGATACAATCAGCGCTTGAACCAATTTCTCTTTAAGGGTGTTGAATGCTTGCAAACAATCATCATTGAAATCAAAAGGCACATCCTTAACTAGCAGATTTGTTAGGGGCCTAGCGATTTTTGAGAAATCTTTGATGAACTGCCTATAAAAACCGGCATGCCCGAGAAAGCCCCTAACATTTTTTACTGACTATGGTGGAGGTAATTTTTCAATCAGTTCTATTTTAGCTTTATCAACCTCGATGCCCCGGGAGGACACCTTATGCCCTAGAACGATTCCTTCTCTAACCATGAAATGGCATTTTTCCCAGTTTAAAACAAGGTTAGATTCCTCACACCTTTGGAGTACCTTTTGCAATTTAAGCAAGCATTCATCGAATGATGATCCATAAATAGAGAAATCGTCCATGATGACTTCCATGAAGTCATCGATGAAGTCACCAAATAATGACATCATACACCGTTGGAAAGTGGCAGGTGCATTGCACAGTCCAAATGGCATTCTCCTAAAGGCAAAGGTCCCATAAGGGCAAGTAAAAGTGGTTTTTTCCTGATCTACCAGTACAATGGGTACTCGAAGGTACCCAGAGTAGCCGTCCATGAAGCAATAATATTCGTGCCCTGCAAGTCTCTCTATCATCTGATCAATAAATGGCAGTGGAAAGTGATCTTTCCTAGTGGCCTCAATATTCGAAGGGTAGTTCCCATTCAAGAGCTGATACAATCGACGCTTGAACCAATTTCTCTTTAAGGGTGTTGAATGCTTGCAAACAATCATCATTGAAATCAAAAGGCACATCCTTAACTAGCAGATTTGTTAGGGGCCTGGCGATTTTTGAGAAATCTTTGATGAACCGCCTATAAAAATCAGCATGCCCGAGAAAGCCCCTAACATCTTTTACTGACTATGGTGGAGGTAATTTTTCAATCAGTTCTATTTTAGCTTTATCAACCTCGATGCCCCGGGAGGACACCTTATGCCCTAGAACGATTCCTTCTCTAACCATGAAATGGCATTTTTCCCAGTTTAAAACAAGGTTAGATTCCTCACACCTTTGGAGTACCTTTTGCAATTTAAGCAAGCATTCATCGAATGATGATCCATAAATAGAGAAATCGTCTATGATGACTTCCATGAAGTCATCGATGAAGTCACCAAATAATGACATCATACACCATTGGAAAGTGGCAGGTGCATTGCACAGTCCAAATGGCATTCTCCTAAAGGCAAATGTCCCATAAGGGCAAGTAAAAGTAGTTTTTTCCTGATTTACCGATGCAATGGGTACTTGAAGGTACCCGGAGTAGCCGTCCAAGAAGAAATAATATTCGTGCCCTGCAAGTCTCTCTATCATCTGATCAATAAATGCAGTGGAAAGTGATCTTTCCTAGTGGCCTCATTTAATTTTCGATAGTCTATGCACACCCTCCAGCCAATTATTGTTCTTGTGGGAGTTGATTCATTATTTTCATTTATAATTACAGTCATCCCACCTTTATTTGGTAAGACTTGAACGAGGCTTACCCATGATGAATCTGAAATTGGATAAATAATACCTGCTTCAAGCCATTTTAGAATTTCTGCCTTTACCACCTATTTCATTTTTGGATTCAGCCTCCTTTGTGGTTGTGCCTTGGGACTGCAGCCTTCCTCCATCAGAATTTTGTGTGTGCATACCAACGGGCTGATTCCTTTTATGTCTGCAATGCTCCATCCTATGGCCGATATGTGTTGCTTGAGTACCCTCACAAGCTTTTCCTCTTGGAGACCTGTTAAATCATATGAGATAATTACAGGTAAGGTGGAATTGTCTCCCAAAAAATATATTTTAAATGAAAAGGTAAGGGTTTGAGTTCCAAAGATGGAGGTGCTTTGATGGAGGGTAATAATTGTTTAGAGGAGATCGACCCATCTAACAGTAGAAATCTCCCTTTTCTTGGCTTGCACTCTTCTTGGCCGGTCTCTAAATAATTTATTACCTCCTCTACTTCGTCCTCCACTACCTGCATGTTATTACCAGAATTAATGAGACAGTTTGCAAGGGGGTCATCTATCTTTGATTTATTAATTTCTGCTACCACCACATCAATGGAGTCGATTACATAAATTTCATGTTCTTTAGTGTTGGAATACTTTAGGGTTTGAAAAACATTAAATATCATTTCTTCTTCATTAATCCTAAGAGTAAGCTGACCCTTTTGTACATCAATTAAAGCATTACCGGTTGCAAGAAAGGGTCTCCCTAGAATTAATGGCATCGATCTGTCCTCCTCCATATCCAACACAATGAAATCAGCAAGGATGATGAAATTCCCTACTTTAACTAAGACACCTTCCACTATTCCCCTAGGGTATTTGATGCTTCGATCAGCCAGTTGTAGGGTAATGGTGGTAGATGTTAGTTCATGTAATCCAAGTCTCTTAAAAATAGAATAGGGCATTAAATTTATACTAGCACCAAGATCACATAAGGCTTTATCGAATTCAGCATTTCCTATGGTGCAAGGTATAGAGAAACTCCCTGGATCCTTTAGTTTTGGTGGTAGCTTATTTTGAAGAATGGCCAAACATTCTTCGTTTAGTTTTACCATCTCGCATTCCTCTAATTTTCTTTTATTGGACATCACCTCCTTCAGGAATTTTGCATACTTGGGCATCTGTGATAACACATCAAGAAGAGGAAGGTTAATGTGAATCTTTTTAAACACTTCCAAAAATTTTTCAAATTGTTTATCTAATTTGGCCTTCAAAACTCTTCTTGGGTAGGGAATAGGGAGTTGAATTTCATGTAAATTTAGTTTAGGGGTACTTCCCTCACTCTCCTTTTGTAGATTGGTCGATTCAGCTTCCTTGTCGTCTTCTTGGGTTTCGCCGATTGTCTTCCCGCTTCTTAAGGCTATGGCGTTCACATGCTCTCTGGGATTCTTTTCTGTGTTGTTGGGTAGCCTTCCTTCTTTTCTTTCTGATAATATGCTCACGATCTGCCCCACTTGAGCCTCTAAGTTCTTAGTTGATGTTTCATGGCTTTGGAATTTTGCTTCAGCAGTGTTGATGAACTTAGAGATCATCTCCTCCAAATTGCTCTTTTTATCTTGTGGGGTGGCTGTGGTTGGAATCCCATGGGTGCCTTTTGCTAATTGTTGCTCCATGAAAAGTTTGGATGACTCTTCCACCCTGGGTTGTATGTATTTGAATATGTGTTGTAGTTTGTCCTGCCGGTATGAGAGATAAAATTAGCATTCTCATGGGAAATAAAAGGACTATTTATTTGACAATCAGAATTGGCATGTCCTATTTGACCACATAAATCGCATGAGATGCTAGATGGTGTACTAATGGCTGCAATACTAAAACTATCCAGTCTCTTATTTAGATTGGCTATTTGTGCAGATAGGGATGCAAAGGAATCTATGTGGTGTACTCCCCTTTGATTGGTTCGATCATTGCTTCACTGGTAGCTGTTTGATGCCATCTCCTCCACTAAGTCATATGCTTCCTCTAGAGTTTTCCTCATGATTGTACCACCTATAGCTGCATCAATAATGGACCGATTAGAGGGGGTAATACCATTATAAAAAGTTTGTATTTGTCACCAAATTGGTATCCCATGGTGGGGACACTTCCTAAGCATCTCCTTGAATCTTTCCCATGCTTCATACAAGGATTCCCTCTCAAATTGAGCAAAGGTAGTAATATCATTAATTAACTTTGCTGTTTTGGAGGGTGGGAAATATTTAGCCAAAAATTTCTAGGTTAGATCATTCCAAGTGGTGATACTTCCTGCAGGGAGTGAGTTAAGCCAGTCTTTAGCTCTATCACGTAATGAAAAAGGAAATAATCTAAGCCTAATAGCATCATCACTAACTCCATTATGTTTAAATGTATCACATATTTCTAAGAACTTAACAATGTGTGCATTAGGGTCATCACTTGGTAACCCACTAAACTAAATGCTTGTCTGGATCATTTGAATTATTATAGGCTTGATTTCAAAATTGTTGGCATGAATGGTGGGCTTGCAAATGCTGGCTGTCGCCCCATCAATGTTTGGACAAGCATAGTCCAAGAGGGTATGATTTCCTTCTGCCATCTTTCCTTCAATCTCTATGGCTGGTTCACAAATAACAACCTCCTCTCTTGCTTTTCCTTTGTTGGCCCTTTGCAACAAGCGAAGGGTCCTTTTAATCTCAGCATCGAATTCTGCTAATCCTTCCTGTCTAGTGCATGTCATGCACTAGTAAATCTGAACCAGCAGAATTCGAACAAATAAATAAAAATAATAACAGAAATAAAAACAAATAAAAATAATAATAACAGAAATAAAAGGTCCAAATAAATCAAGGTTAACAAATTCTAATATTATTTTAGGATTAAATCCCCGGCAACGGCACCAAAAACTTGATAGCTATAAATATATAACCCTAGCAAGTACACTAGTTATCAAGGAGTATAATAATATCGTTCCCATGGGGATTTAACAAAATAAGTATTAGAATCACAGTTTTCCCTAATTATTCAGACAATCGAAATTTAGGATTGAGCAAGAAGTACTGAAAATAAAACTAGAACAAAGAAAATAAAAACAAGGGGGATCACTAATTGAATATGCAAATGATGAAATCGCTAGGACTTTTGGTCCACCTAACCAATGTAATGAATATTGATGGGTCTGATTATCCAAGACTAATTGTCATTCCCATAAGCTGAGATTTTCCCAAATTTATTTAATATTCTCTCTCGAGATATACTAAACCTACGCCCATCAGGTAACCCTTCAATCTCTCGACTAGAGCTCTCAAGATGGAAGTGCATTAAGTCCAAGAAAACCATTAAGTTCAGATGAATCATGTATATATATCTCTATATACCATTCAATTCACACTATGAATTATTCGGTCAATTATGTGAATTCCTCTCTCAATTCATTCACATAACCCAAATCAATTAAGAGGTGGCCAAGCTCTTAATTGCATTAAGCACAATAATTCATAGATTATATGGAAATCACAATCTTGGATAAATCAAGAAATAAAAATATATTCATTAACATGGTTAGGCTTTCCATAGCCCTAGCAAGAAATAAATCAGTTCATGATGGAAGAATTAAAGCAAACAAAGGGGAAGAAAGAACTCTTGAATTCGCCCATGGTGCTGAGATCTCCTCTTCTTGCCGCCACCTTCTTCTTGAAGTTTCTTGAATTCTTGAACCCTTCTTGACTGATTGGTCCTTGCTTCTTGATTCAAATAAGAAATTGAGTGATGCCACTAGCTCATCCGCCCCCTTCTTTATATAGATTGAAGGGGAGGGGGATGGTCTCCTACTTCCTCTTGAAGTTAATCTTACAAGAATGAAAAGTCCTATCCTAATTCTAATCTTATCTCTTTATCTAATGAACTCAATCCCTTTATCTCTCTAAGATAACATCAAGAAATTAGATCTGGAAGGATTCTTCTTAGTTTCTTGTTCTTGGATTTGTAATAGACCTCCTCTGCGAATTGGGCTTTAGCCAGGCTTTTCTGCGAGTTGAGCTTCAGCTATGGATTGGGCCTTCCTACGAAATTGTCCCAACTTTTGGCCTGGATTTGACTTCGATGTAGGCCGAATCTATGAAAGCCCAAAATACAAAAGTTGTGGCTTTGTCTCTTATCTTTCCAGTGGGTCTTGTATCAGTCCACTCGGAGTTCGGAGACGCGAGTTAGGCCCAGATCACTGAACGATGTCGAAACTGTGAAAAATCATTCGATTTGTCTTTCTTTGCTCTTGATGCCTTCTTTCATGCCCTGAACAGAAATATGAGTCCAATTAGGTGCTAATTCAGTATAAAAGACAGAGTAATTGGGGATAAAAATATGATAAATTCTCCTCTCATCATCTGTAAGAAATGCAAAGAGAGCTAAGAGTGCAGATAGCGCTAGATCAGTTCAATTACCTCCGCCCCTTGGAAACTGGGGCCTTTAAATACAAATGTTCTTGTCAAATCGGGCATAACCGCCACTGGCCCTCTGTCGTAGCCATTATTTGCCAGGGCTGCGTAGGTAACTGTTGCACTGCCCAATCAAATGAGACACGACCCGGAAAGGACAGGCATGCCACCACCTGTCGAGAGACGTGTGTGCAGTCCGTTGGGCTGGCAGGGACTGCGCTATCAGTCAGGAGACGTGGTGCAGTCTGACTCTCAGGAGTACCACGACCTCCAGGTGGAGTACGACTCAAGCTCCTACCATTCAGGATTCAAACTCTACCGATGTCTGGCCCGGAAGAAGTTCTCCGGGATCAACCTTGATGGCATAACGATGAAGGGTCTAGACCCAGAAACGGTAGACATGGCGGAGGAGGAGGAGCCTGTCTCTCTGCAGGACGACGAGGACGTGGAGGCGGGGGAACCTTGAGGTCGGTAGCTGCTCTTTTTTCTTCTGATTTTGGAATGGTTGTTCCCGGGTATCTGGACCTGGTTCTATATATTTCTTTCTTTTTTGATGAACTATCTCGGGCTGTTAGGCCCTGCTTTTTCTTCATTTTTTGATGAACTTCTCTCGGGCTGTTAGGCCCAGATTTTTGTTTATAATATCTAGTAATGAGATGTTTTTTTTTTCTACTAAGTGTTGTGTGCTCTTTACTTTTTGCCGGAGTGACTTTATCACTCGAGCTGTTAGAGCTACATGCCTAAAGTGGGGTTTCTCAGTCATTGTTACTCCGAACTGTTTCTCGACACTCGGGGAGAGTTTATGGTATACCTTGAGGTGGTTATCATAGTAAGCATATGCCCGACCTGTATGCACCTGGGTTAAGTTAACGCAGGTTGTCCCTTATTAGGTTCAACTAGTATACCAAAGTGAGCTACGCATCATAGGGTTCACACCCGAGCTGCCTATGCCTTCAGTACTAGTACTTAGCCTATGCTGTTGAGGCGACTAGATTTTATTTGGTGCTGAGGTCCTTGCTAGCTCGGCGTTTTAGCCCGTAGGCTGGGGGAGTGACTTATAGTCCACTCTTAGAGTTTGCCCATGCCATAGAGGTGACTGGGTCTTATGGTGCCGAGGTCTTTGTTAGCTCGGCGTTTTGGCCCTTAGACTTTGGGGGGGGGGGGGGGGGGGACTACAGTCTAGCCCCTTCGGGAGTTCGCCCATGACATGGAGGCGACTGGGTCTTATCGCGCCGAGGTCTTCATTAGCTCGGCATTTTGGCCCTTAGGCTCTAGGAGTGACTCATGGTCTACTCAGTAATTTATAGGTAATATTGCCTTAAGTTGACAATATTCCATGCCCAAGCTACTTGTTTCCCTTCTAGGGTTTCGAGCTCGTATGTTCCTTCCCCGAGCACCCACCTTACTTGGTAGGGTCCTTCCCAATTTGGCCTGAGCTTACCAACACCGAGTTCAGGCACCATAACTTTACGAAGAACCAGGTTGCCGACGCGGAGGTTCCACTTCTTGACCCTGGTGTTATAGTACCAAGCTACTCTCTACTGGTAGGCCACGATCCTCATATATGTGAGGTCTCGTACTTCGTCATGTAGGTCGAGGTTGGTGCATAGCTCATCTTCATTTTCTTTGTCATCATACGCTTCTAGACGTAGTGAGGGAACCTCGATCTCGGCTGGGATGACTGCTTCAGTGTCGTAGGTGAGGTTGAAGGGGGTCTTGCCTGTAGCGGTCTTCACTGTGGTCTGATAAGCCCATAGAATACTGGGTAGCTCGTTTGCCCATAGTCTTTTAGCTCAGTCTAGGCGTGCCTTTAGTCCGCGGAGGATAGCTCTGTTCGTGACTTCCGCTTGGCCGATTGCCTGAGGGTGTGCCACTGAGGTAAAGTTCTGTTGAATTCCCATGTCTTGGCACCAGTTCTGGAATTTAATGTCCTCGAATTGCTTATCATTGTCAGAGATCAGTACTCGAGGTAACCCAAAGCGACACACTATATTTTTCCAGAAGAAGTTCTGCACGTTTCGAGCTGTGATCGTTACGAAGGGTTCAGCTTCTACCCACTTAGTGAAATAATCAACTGCCACCACTAAGAACCTTCTCTGTCTTGTCGTTGGCGGGAATGGTCTGAGTATATCGATCCCCCACTGTGCGAAAGGCCATAGGCTGGTGAGGTACTTCAGGTCGGCGGCAAGTTAGTGGTGGATATTGGCGTGCTTCTGGCACTTGTCACACTTTCTGACGAGTTCGATCACATCTGCTTTCATTATTGGCCAGTAGTATCCCCATCGTAGCGCTTTCTAGGCGAGAGCCCTGCCCCCCAAGTGTCCACCGCACAAGCCCTCATCAGTATTGCGAAGAACGAGCTCAGCTTCGGAAGGTCGCAAGCAGCGTAGGTAGGGGAGCGTGTACGACCTTCGGTACAGTCATCCGTCTATTATGACGTATTTGGCTGCCTGACGCTTCACCCTTCTAGTGGCACTACGGTCCATAGGGAGGTTCCCATGTAGCAGGATGCTCGCGAGCGGATCGATCCAGATCGGCTCTTCTTGCACAACAGGAGCGACCTCCTCTGCCCCCCCCTCCGAGAATGCTAGGCCGAGGCAAGTTCTCTATGTACACGGTTTTCATGGTATTATCACTGGTGCTGGCTAACCGGGATAGGGCATCGGCCTCAGCGTTCTCCGATCTCGGGATTTGCTTGATGAAGTGTGACTGGAAGTTAAGTAGACCCTCTCTCACTTTGGCTAAGTAGGCGATCATGGTTGGTTCGTGAGCTTCATATTCTCCTGTGACTTGATTGACCAAGAGCTGGGAATCACTACAAATGACGATATGCTTAGCTTTCACTTCCTTGGCTAGAGCCAGCCGGCTATTAATGCCTCATACTCCACTTCATTGTTGGATGCCGCGAACTCGAAGCATAGTGCATACTCCAATTTTGTACCGCTTGGGCCGTGCAGAACGATTCCGACTCCGCTGCCTTGCTGGTTTGACGAGCCATCTACATGAAGGATCCAGGGCTCCTCATCCCAGTTTGTGCTCGGCCTAACTAGGAGAGATGCCGCACTGGTTGCTACTTCACGGTGCTCGAGCTCAATTGGCCTGGGAACTTCGAGCTCGCCCAAGCTGGGGGCCTCGTGTACAACCGGCTTGAGGAGTTCGGAGCTGAAAGTGCATTCCGCGATGAAGTCTGCTAAGGCTTGGACCTTGATAGCGGTTCATGGCTTGTATTGGAGGTCGTACTTGCTGAGTTCAATGGCCCACTTCGTCAGAATATTGGAGACCTCAGGCTTGAGCAGAACTTGCCTCAGAGGTTTGTTGGTGAGGACGATGACAGTGTGAGCTTGGAAGTACGGATGAAGCTTCCGGGCTGTGATAACTAGTGCATAGGCCAGCTTTTCTATCTCTGGATATCTTGTCTCTGCTCCCTGCAACACTTTACTAACATAGTAGATAGGTCGTTGGACCCGATCTACCTCTTTTATCAGTACCGAGTTGACCACCTCATCACTTGCCGAGAGGTACAACTCTAAATTATCGCCCTCCTCGGGTGGGGTTAAGACCAGTATACTAGCGAGGTACTTTTTGAGCTCGGCGAATGCGAGCTGACACTCTTCGGTCCATTCAAAACATTTGCTTTTAATTGCCTTGAAGAAAGGCAGGCAACGGTCTGCCAACTTGGACATGAAGCGGCTCAGGGAAGCTATTCGGCCATTCAGCCTCTGAACCTCCTTCAGTTTCCAGGGTGGTCTCATGTCTAGGATGGCCTTAATTTTATCTAGGTTAGCCTCAATGCCGCGTCGGTTAACGATGTACCCTAGGGATTTACCCGAAATGACACCGAAGACACACTTATTCGGATTTAACTTCATATTAAACTTATGCAAAATTTCAAAACGGAGTGCAAATCTTGTATTAATTCATGCGAAAATTGGGTTTTGATGACCATGTCATCTATGTAATATTCTATTTTTCTACCAATCAATGGCTCAAATAATTTATTTACAAGTCTCTGAAAGGTTGCCCCGGAATTTTTTAATCCAAAGGGCATGACCTTGTAACAGTACAGGCCGAGCTTGGTTATGAAGGCAGTCTATTCTTCATCAGCTGGGTCCATCCTAATTTGGTTATAGCCCGAATAGGCATCTAGGAAACTCAGCAACTCATGCCTTGAGGTCGCGTCCACCAGACGATCAATCTTGGGGAGTGGGAAGCAGTCATTCGGGCAAGCTCGGTTCAGGTCGGTATAATCGACACACATGCGCCATTTACCGTTGGCCTTTTTTACCAGAATGGGGTTGGCCACCCAGCTCGGGTAATGAACTTCTCTTATAAAATTGGCTGCGAGGATCTTCTCGACCTCCTCGTCGACTGCCCTCCATCGCTCTGGGGCTAAGTTGCATCTCTTCTGTCTAACAGGCCTAACTACAGGATCAGTATTAAGCTTGTGAGTTATGAGGCTAAGGTCTATGCCGGGCATATCTGCCGCAGACCATGCAAAAACATCTAAATTTTCTAGTAAGAAGCTTACCAGTTGAGATCGCAGAGGCTCCTCAATTGAAGCGCCAATCTGAGGTGTCCGAGCTGGGTCCTTCGTCAATGCCAGGATGGAGGCAATCTCTTCCGTGGGTGCAGCTCGCTCCTCGCATTGCTTCGTAGGTCGCTCTAGCTCGAGGTCGTCAGCCACCTTGGATTTCCTTTGAGGGCGGCAACGTAGCACTTGCGAGACTCAAGCTGGTCACCTCGCGCTATCCCAATTCCGAAGTCTGTGGGGAACTTCATTGCCAAATAGTAAGTGGAGACCATTGCACGTAGGGCATGGGTGATCGGCTGTCCTACTATGGCATTGAACAAGGAGAGGGGTGCAACCACTAAGAAGTCATGGTTGAGCCTCACTATGCTAGGCCAAGTGCCAATTTCCACAGGTACTATAATCCTTCCCAGGGGCCTGACTTCCTCTTCGCTAAAGCCTACCAGGGGAGTATTTGCGGGTTTCAGGTTACTTTCTTGGAGCTGGAGTTTGTCAAATGCTACTTTGAAAAGGATATCTACCGAGCTGCCAGAGTCGACGAGGACACGCCTGACTTCAAAGTCGTTAATCTTTACCTTTATAACGAGTGCATCATCATGGGGGTAGTGGACCCCACGCGCATCATCCTCTGTGAATAAGGTTGGGTCTTATTCACGCTAGGCCCCTGGCGGCCTCACGAGCTGATATTTGAGCTGCAGCTGAGGTACAACTCACAATGACCGAACCTTCGATAATCACGTGGATAGTCCCCCAAACTGGTCTCTCTTCAGGGGGCTGCCTCTGCGGTTGTTCTGCCTGCCTGTTAGATTCAGGAGCATCTCTACTCTGTTCCCCCTGCGGTTGTTCCGCCTGCCCACAGACGACGCCAAATGATGTAGCTAGATCCGAGTACTCCTAGCTGGCAGACGTCTGGCTCCTAGCTGGCGACGGATGGTACCTGAGAGGAGGAAGGTGAAGGATTCCCAGGGAGCTCACCCGGTGGGAATACTCCAATGCATAAGTTAGAACTCTGAGAGAGCTATAAGAAATGCAAAGAGAGCTAAGAGTGTAGATAGCGCTAAATCAGTTCAATTACCTCTGTCCCTTGGAAACCGGAGCCTTTAAATATAGATGTTCTTGTCAAATTGAGCGTAACCACCACTGGCCCTCTGTCGCAGCCATTATTTGCCAGGGCTGCACAGGTAACAGTTGCAGAGTACTACCCAATCAAATGAGAGACACGACCCGGAAAGGACAGGCACGTCGCCACCTGTCGAGAGATGCGGGTGCAGTCTGCTGGGCTGGCAGGGACTGCACTGTCAGTCAGGAGACGTGGTGCAGTTTGATGGGTACGGTCTTGTCAGATAAGAAGCTTCTAGAAAACGCTGTGTCGCTCAATAGCGACCTGCCTTGTAGTGAGCTGCTTTGTAGCGAGCTCCTAGAGGTATTCTGAGGTGATTCCGCCTAAGATTGACTTTGAGGCGGTCCTCTTGCCTAAGTATTGGAGCGAGCTGATTATCCCAACGTACCCAGATTTGTGTCTCGAGGCTATAAAAAGAAATGTCCAAAAGATGACTTTTCTCTGAGAATAGGATTTCTTTTTCTTTCAAGGAGTATTGCAAGACACGTGCTAGCAACTTCCACTTGGGTCTCCCCATGGCCACGTGTCAAAGGTGGAGTTCCTAGACAATCGTCATGTTTAGATAGCTTGGCAATCGCCCTTAGAACAACTCATCAAAGTTCATCGCGATCAACAGGGAGATTAACGACTTTCGTATGTTATAGATGATGTTTTATGCGTGACAGGATCTACTCCTCACAAATGGGCACCTCATAGGCATATCCACCATGCATTGGGAACATCTCCCGTAAATAATAACCATGCATTGAGGTGCTAGGTGTGAGATTTTCTTGTGTGTCTCTTATTTATGGCTCTTATCATAAATTCCATGCCTCCATGGTATCGAACTACATATACTTACTGTTAGACAGTTTTGTATGCCCTTAGCTCCAATTAGTTTTGATGTACTTTTGACATTTAGTGTAAATGAATAAAGTGCATGTTTGATTCATGTTGTGTAGTATGTTTCTGTGTAAGACCCTTAAACTGGACACTTAATGAGACTCGTGTTAGTTTAGAATGTTCACAGTTGTTGGATAAGTCTGGGGAGATTTATCCTGCCAAGGCTGACACTGGTATGCTGCCAAGTGTTGGGGTGGCCTGTCTCAGCTGCCAGGGTGAGACCCAAAGCACATGCAGTGTGGAATTACTTGAATCTTTGAACCGGACCAGATTTCCAGTATTGCCTTGGACCTTGGTGATTGATGGGCAAAACTAGAAAGTTACACCTGACCCCTAGAGTCGATTATGATACTGCACTAGGTGTCGGATTGGGTTGTCTTTGATATGCCAATCAGTGAGATCCTTAGCAGGGATCAAAATCTGGGTACGTTGGGACAGTCTGAGAATTCATCTGAGTGGGTGATCATAGTGACAGAATCAACCCCTTTGTCGGACAAAGGTAATGATCGGGGATGCACTCTCTCTGATGGAAACCAAGCTGCCGGCAGTTGATTTCAATCATTGGAATTTTGTTTTGCAAAATTTCTATATATGATATATAGATATGTATGGTTTCAAAATGTTTGCAAATGGTTTTAATTCCTGGGATCCATAGGAGCAGAGAGTGCAACATTGTTCCTTGCAGCTGAGGGAGAGGTCCTCTCTTGTCGGATAGTGTTTGATCATTATGGGCTGAGAGGTTAAGTGTAAGGCCATTTAGGGTTACACCTGATGGGATAATCTTGCATCTACCCACAGTCCCTGGGTTTTTATAAGATGGTTTGGCCTAGGGACCATTTAGTGTAAGTGTTGGGCCCATAGAGTCCATGTGATGGGCTCAGGGAGTTCATTGGGCTCTCTAGTGAATTCGGCTAGGCCTTGTAACAAAGGCTGGGCCGTACCCATGTGGCTGATGTGTAGATCAATGCTTGGGTCCCACACCATACAAAGAAGCCCAACTGGGCAGCAGTTTGGAAGCCTGTTGAGCACTTGATACTTATTGGGCCTAAAGCCCATTTCGAACTGGCTGGTTTAATTAGCCACTTAAAGGGGCGAATTTCATATTCAAATAAAGATTTGAATCTAGTAATCTCTTGATAAGGTCAGGAGTGGGCTGACCTTATCTGTAGATAGGATTAAGATAATTCCCTATCCAAATACATATTTGGATTAGGATAACTCCTAATAGGATTAGGAGGTTTCTTGATCACTAAGAAAGAGGAGAAACCCTATTCTTGAATTACTAGAATTCGATCCAAGGATTTCAGCAAGGAAGAACCTCCTCCTGCAATTTGAGATTGGATCTTAGAAACCCTAGAGAGAAGAAAAGCAAATACGCCAACTTCAGCTCTAGAGTTCTTCTTCAGCCATCGCCGCCATTCACTGCCTAGTTCGATCTCTCTGAGAGGGAAAGATCAAGAAGGTGTTCTTGATATCAGTCTTTGCTGAAAGGCTGATTGTGTACAGTGCTCTTCGCTTCCATCGAATTCTTGTGAAGAATTTGGTTCGTAGGACGAACATTGCTGGTTCTGTTCTAGTATCAGTGCGTCATGTTCAGTGGGAGCAGATCTTGGGAGTATTCTTTGGGCGTGAACACTGACGTTGGGAGATACCGATTCTCCGTATCAGGTATAACCTTTCCCTTTCTGTTTGGTTCAGATCTGGCCCGATTTTGGTTCGATTAGATCCTTGAATATTGTATTGTAAAACCAGGGAATATGATTCCCAGTTTGAAGGGAGGAGAGAAATTTTTGAAATTCGTCCACCCCATTCCGCTGCAATCTTGGCGTCCATACGATGGATCTCTCCCTCCTTTCATTGAGGCGCTAGGTGTGAGATTTTCTCGTGTGTCTCTTATTTATGGCTCTTATCATAAATTCCATGCCTCCATGGTATCGAACTACATATACTTACACTATGTGATAATCTTTAATTAGGGACTTAAGAGTAATTGTGAAGGAATTTTTTGATCCATTTTCAACATTATTTTAATCTTGGCCACATGTTGAAGAGAATAGAATGGGGATTCTAATCTCAAGGTGGAGTGAAGATATTCATCTCCTAATTGGATTTGGCCTCTTATGTATGGAAATCCTAATTGGATCTCACACTCCCTACACACCTACCTCTCTCTATATAAGATATTAAATGGTTCTAGAAAATAAGTTCATACCCTAGAGAGATCTGGCTGACCTGCTCCCACTGGTATCCAACAAATCTGAACTAGAGTGCCATAGGGCTAGTAGGAAGATAGTGTAATTTATGTTAGAGGACCATTTTGGGTTGCTTGAATTGTATATGATAGAAGACCTTTCAGATATGATTTTCAGCCTAAAACTTGTAGATCAGCCATTAGAAGGTAAGATTAAAGGAGAAACATTTAAAATGGCGGGATTCACAATATAGATCTTGGGTTTACAGAGAAAATAGATTTGCTTTCGTTTCTGTTTTATTCAAAATGATTTTAAATATTAAATAATATATTTTTTAAATTTAGAAAAACTAATTATTTTTTAAATTATTAATTAATAAATTATGCTCAAATTAATAACTATGTAAAAAATCAAAACATATGAATTTTGATGTTAACAATTTCAAACCAAAAAAAAAAAATCATCGATAAGGGTTGAAATTGTAAATTAGACATTTATTGGAAGTTATAACATAATAAACAACTTCACTATATTTAGAGATCTGAAAAAGGAGGAAATTAAGAATTTTCACAACTCATAGTTCATAATTGTTCTCAGAATTGCTTTTCAGAAATAAGAGTTCAGATTACCAAATGCCAGTTTAATTAATTTATTTTGTACTAAAAGTATTATCACAAGCAAGGCATGCAGATTCTATAAAGAGAAAAAAAAAATATATATATATATAGATAGATAGATAGATATACGTAGTGTAGTAAAACTCCCTTAAACCCCTCAAAAACAAAAAAAAAAAAAACAAAATCTAAGCAGTTGCATCAGAGATTGCCACAAATCTCTTATAAAGAAAATGGCTTATGCCACAGCTAGATTTCTTCTCCTGCGGCTGGATTTTTGAGGCTGGCCACTTGTTCCACAATGCCAAGAAGATGGTAACATCTCCTTTGTAGAAGCTTTTATCTCTCTCATTTCATCCAGGAAGATTTGT
The DNA here is from genome assembly GCF_055504915.1 of Nelumbo nucifera. Taxonomy (NCBI): domain Eukaryota; kingdom Viridiplantae; phylum Streptophyta; class Magnoliopsida; order Proteales; family Nelumbonaceae; genus Nelumbo; species Nelumbo nucifera. Next base: position 74,887,254 of record NC_142651.1, read on the forward strand.
CGGCAGCGGCACTCTTCACTGCAGAAACATTCGTCACCCCTGCAATTGGTATGAACAAACGGTATAAGATCGATCATATATACAATATTAACTGCTAGAGCTTCGAAGATCTACACTGTATTAATTAGATCATACGCTTTTTCTGTAGAAGTTAAATTTCGTTGTTACCTGTACATGTATACGTCTTTCATGGGGCTCAGCTGCTTCTGGCACAGATGACATGATTTGAGAAAGCGATGATCAGATTCCTGTGATCTTGGAGTAGTTCTGGGTATCCTCAATCTAAACGCTGATTTGACGATGGTGTTTGATTGATCACCCCGTGAACACTGTATAAGAATCCGTAGGCCAACAGGATCCATAGATCTCATGGTTGAACTTGGATGGCCTGTATCTGTATAGGAGGATTTGCTCTTTCTCTTACTCTTTATCAACACTCTCACTCAAATTCATGGCGTGCTTGCTACTGCTTCTGTGGAGCATGAGATAGAGAGAGAGAGAATAGAATGATGAAACGGGGGGTTAGAGTGATAGAGATATATAAAATCTCTTCGTGTCCACACAGGTTACATCACCTCCATTATATATATATTTGTTTCTTCTTACTCTTCCCCACATGTCTATTTTCTTTTCTGGATATACTTACATGTCATGGATGCATGGGTCCCTTGGAAATGCTTACAAGTCTTGGATTGGTCCCTCTAATCAAGTGCTCAATGTCTTGTCTACCTCAGCTATAAAGTCAGATAGCATTAGATTATACCATCTGCCAGATAATATCACAGAAAATTCTAATATTAAAATATATCAATTATTAGAGAATTAATTTTCTTATTCAAATTAAAATTCCACATAATTTTTCTAATATGATTGCAATAGCCAGAAAATGAAAGAAAGCCGATTCTTTTATAGGTACTATATAAGAATTTTCTTGTTAAAAGAGGAAAATTTGGTTCAAAATGCTAAAAACTAAAAAGTAAAAGAGAAATCTTCACTTTACTCATCCACTTCACAAATTTTTATCATTTTCTGATTTTATTTTCTAAAACCCCACCTTTGGTACAACAGTACCCATCCATTCTATTGTGCTATATTCCCCACTACTCCCTATTCTCATCTGTACAAATAAATAATAATTTGTTAAGTAGAATGTTGGAGGGAGATTTAAATTTATAAGAATTTTTCTCTTCCTCTTGTTTTTTGTTCTTTCCTTTCTTGAATGATTTTTTGTTCCATATTGCTTGGAAAAGGAGTGAGAATGGAGTATATTTATAGTTTTATTCTCTATGGGTAGGGACCCATAGGAGGAGAGGAATATAGATATTCCATGCATGTGGTTTGCGGAGGTCTAGTAAGCGAGTGCAGGCCTATCAGTGGCTTGTGGGCTGTTTTATCTTGGCGACCAATTTGCGGTCACCCGGTTGCACCATAGGGGGCAAATACGATTTTAAGGGGAGACTGATATTCCCAGTTCTGAATTCCTGCAACTTCACACCACTACAACTTCGGTTTGGAAAGGGATTACCGATTCCATTCTACCTTTCTATTTACTATTTTTTACAACATAGAAGAATCTAAAAATTTTTCAAAGTAAAGAAGGGAAGAGCATGTCTGTTTCATTATGAACATATTATGTGAATGAATGTTTTTCAACACAGTGAAAAACACCCGTTTGCAGGATACAAAATAACAGTCCTTTCCTCCCTATTTTGAAGTTTGATATCAAATACCTCTCTACTCTAACGAGATCTCTTGAAATAAGAGTTTATTTCTATGGCCGATGTTTGGTTAAATTATCAAGGTGTATATTAGAACGGTTTCTTATTATTATAAGATGTTTAAAATAAGGTTTTCGAATCCCTGTTGACTCGGACGGTCCAACCGTTTAAATCGGGACCGTCCAAGCAATTGGTTCTATTTTACCCAAAATCTGATTTTTGGTAATAAACCATTGAAAAAGTCAACAACTTATTGATTCGGGCAATCAAACTGTCGACCTGTTCAATAGTTTTGACTGTTTTATTTTTTTTAATTTATTTGTCAAAACGAATCATCCGTTTAAACCAGATAATCAAACCGTTGACCAAAAACCAATGACCAGAATGATTCTGTTTGCGGGTTATTTTTTAAAACGTTGGTTTAAAATGTCAAAAAGTAGTAAAGGGGACACTAATATATTAGTGATTAGTGATGTGATGATGCAATTAATTATTAATTGGAGCAAGATTTCAGATATAAGTAGGAATTTTGAAGGATAATCAAACACACTGAAAATGGATAATGAACATGGATCTGCTACTGAAGCTTCAGGCTTCAGAAGAAAAACATGATGCCGAAGCACCATGATCGGCTAAATAGTTTGATAAGTACATTATTTGTGAATTTCAGCTTCAAAAATAAAAAACCCAGTTTTAGGGGATGAGTACATTATTTGATTAGTTAATTTGAAATACGTTGTGGTAGGTTTAATATTTCCAAATTCTACCTTAAGGATAAAAAGAAAAAAGAAAGAAAAAATTACTTGTGGAATACCCTATCAAGCACTGAATGGTCATGAATTATTGAAGAGGTTCGTTGGGTCAATGTCATGTTCATCATCACTTTCTATTGCCAATATGCATACAGCTTTGCCAGTTAAGAGATGACACCAAATGAATCTAATCCATTTAGTTTCGACACTTGTCATGGATTGAAGATGTTGGGTAACATATATAATTAATCGGTCCTTATCATGTATTGTCTATGCAAGAAAAAGAAAAAGAAAATTTAAATGTTCAGAAAATTCAAATTTTGAGGTTTTTCTTGTTGGTGAGTCTCAATCAACAAATTAAATGAAGATTTTTTAGAAACCGGAATTTGGGTTATTTTAGTAGTTTGGATCAAAATGAAATAAACCAAAATTTCATTTTTGGCCATAAAAACCAGCAAGATCGATATTTAAATATATAAAATAAATATTGTTAAAAGTGTTAAAACAAAAATTTGCCAATAATAAATTTGCTTATTATTTACATAGATTTCAATTAAGTATTCAAAAATGAGAAACCAGGAGGGGATTAAAATGAGAAATCAAATCCGAAAGAGAATGAAGAATTGTATGTTTTGTGTTAAGATAAGCTTTATGGTTTGAAGCCCTAAATTAAGCACAAATCCCCAATTTTATGTTTTGTGTTGTGGAGATTAAGAAGTGTTGGCTTTATAATGTTTTTAGAAGTAACTGTTACCAAACATTCAAATCACTTTTTGGTTCACTTTTAATTTGTTCCCCACAACCCGAAGCTCAAAAGCAGAAGCTTATCCAAGAAAACTTAAATTAGGCTTAAACTTCGAATTAGAATACTATTGATATTAGATCAGGATACTTGATCGATGGATGCTTAAGGCCTTATAAGCCTACTAATAAACAAATTAAGGACTTGCGTACTCCACAACCTTTTGATTTGTTGAACTTCGTCAAGCTCTTGAAAAAGATGAGAATTAGGTATAAAACGGAACTGGTGATCGGAATCTCAAGTCCTTAATAAGTAATGGTGCTGCATTACTCAAAAAGTTCATTGTCAAGGTTGTTGAATTATTCTTTAAAATTTCAAATAAAATACTTACCAAAATTTCGAATAAAAAAAAGAAAAGTGGAGGCAATGTTTTCGAATCGTCGTTGATCTTGATGGTCGGACCGTTCGGTCTAGAAATCATTTAAGCAACCGATTTCGTTTTACTTCAAACTTGATTCCTGATCAAAAATCGTTGAATTGATCAACAACCTATTGATCCGTTCGACCCAATCAATGATTTTTAGCAATTATTCTTTATTTTAATTTTTAATTTTTTTTTTGTGAGAACAAACTGTCTATTTGAACTAGATGGTCAAACCATTAATTCAAAAGTCAGTGGCCAGAAGGATTTTAGTTCCGAATCAATTTTTAAAACATTGAGTGAAGTTGCTTTATATCTAGTACTTTAATTTCATGAGCTAGTTTGAGGATGACCTAATAATTAAGAGTGGTTTTTTGTAACACATGTTATTGTTAAACTAATTTTAGCAAAAGAATGACTGATGGTTTGAAAAATTGGCGAGTCCTTATCTACTTTTATGAGTCTTATCCTTAAAAGATTAAAGCTACAAATATTCTAGTGCAGGAGACAAAGTGCATATCATAAGATGTTCCCATAACCGTACTTTGGTTCATTCACTTTCACTGACTACTTATAAATGTGGGAGCTCTATTTGAAATTTTGAACAGATCACAGGCCCAATCAGCTAGCTAGCAGGCTCCCAATTTAGTTTGATATAAACAATGGATAGTTATAGTGGTTTTAATGGAGAGACACAATTGCAGTTTTATTAGTAGCTAGGATTAGGAAGAAAGAGAATAGCTACCCTTTTGTCAAGCAAAGTCACTAGTGGACAGCACTTTATAAGGCGGAAAACTATCCACTTATCTTTTCCATAATTACTGTCCATTAATTCCAGAATTTATCATATATCTTGTAGGACTGTCAATGAATTGAATCTTCATATGCTAGTTGTTTTAATCTGATTTGATTAAACTGGAAATGGGTTGAATCTAGATCTACTTCATCAATTCATCTCATCATAATCCGCTTCCATAAATTACCATTTAATACTCATTTATATATAATTAAATAAAATTGAAGTGTATATATTTGTTTTATTTTATTTGGGCTACGAAACTAAAGTATATTCATTAGTAAAGTTAGTTGATAAGATTAAGGCCCTGTTCGGTTCACAGGAATAAGGGATGGAAAACAAAATTGGAATGGGCTATTTCAATTCCAACTGTTTGGTTAGATGGAATTGGAATCCTATTATCATTTCTATTGAAATGGCATTCCCCCATTTGAAGGAATGGTCATTCCCTGTCCCTCCCTTGGGAATGAAATCTCATTCCTGTTAATTCCAATTCTAATTCTCATTTCTATCTAAACCAAATAGATTATAAGAATAAACCATTCCAATTTCCATTCTGAAAGATTTCAATTCTAATTCCCACCGCAAACGAAACGGACCCTAAATATCAATTCCCATGCATTGTCTTACTACTTCAATATTCAATATTTTATAATTTACGAACAAAGAACAAAAGATTTCTTTATATTATTTATTAATTAATTTATTAGCATTGAAACTTAACTTTCTAGCTGCTAGGATCATGTTGTTAGGTCAGATGGATAAATGATTTATTTAAATAAAAAGAAATATAGTTGACTTTAATCAACCTGCAGGAAGAATTCCATTGGTGCCAGATTTCAATTCAAGGCTTTAGTGCCTCCACCTATAATTAAAATCGTAGGCTTTGTCAATTTCCACTAAGCAAAAGTGCCTATGAGAAAAGATACCTAAAAAAGACATACATACATGGTTTTATGTTGGTCTGGGACTTGAGCATTTACTACGTTAAAGACGTCCTAGAGAAACTGTTATTTCATTTCAGGGATAGCACAAAAAGCCGGCTTTATGATCTTGAAAATAATGGCACAGAAATGGAAAAGCAATTTCCATGATTAATTTGAACAAGGTTTCTCTTGTTCTATATATTTTCTTTTAAGATAACTTGTAGAGCTTACATGAATCAAAGCTCACGAGTTAACTGCTCAATAAGAAATTTCCAGGACATTGAGGATCAAGATCTATCATTGGCTCTGATAATATTTGTAAAACCAATTAGTCAAGGGGACATTGTTAGACTAGGCCCTTTGGGATTTGGTTGTGGCCATATAAAATCAAGGGAAAATTTCTGATTATTACTCTGTAATTTGGGCTTAGTGCTATTTTGATTTCTGAATTTTAAAATGCGACAGTCCAGTATCCAAACATTCAAAACAATGCCAATCCAGTACCTGCCGTTAATCATCTATCAGTTAAATGTATCACGTGATGAAATGTGCAATTTAAAATTTTTGAAAGTGTCAAAATTATCCTTTAAAACACTGTTCATCATCTTCTTCCTCAGAAATTAAGATTGAATTGAAGCAATGGTGAACAACCCCAAACCCACCACCAAGGTTTCAAAACTTGTCACATTTGTTAGCTAGTGATTTGAGGGGAGTTATTTGGTTTTTGTAGGAGTGAGATCATTACCATTCCCCTCAAAATTTTACCTAAAACTTATACCTCTGTTTCATCTTCTTAAGGAAGAAGATGATGAACAGTGTTTTAGTTTTGAGAAGGGCATTAATTTGGATGGTTGATAAAGAAAATTAGAGGACACCCGAAGGATATTTGTGTCTTTTTACATGCCATTTAACGATTAGGTAATGGTAGGTACTGAATTGGTACATTTTAAAAGATTGGGTATTGAATTGTCGTGCTTTAAAGTTTGGAAGACCAAAGTGGCATTACGCCCAAAGTATAAGGTACTAATCAGATATTTTCCCTAAAATCAATGGTCATTTAAATTTGAATTTGTTGAGATCCAATTTGAACTCCAACGTTAAAGAAATTAATTGATATAATCTCTCAATTTAGTCAATTCAAATTTAAGTTAATATAAAAATAGTTAATTGATATAATCTGTTTTTCATTAATTTTTAATTTCTTCCTTGACCTTTCCGGTTTAGTCCACTACAAGAAATATGAGCTTTAGCTACGGAAAAAACCGTGGCTAAAGGTAAAAAAAACCGTAGCTATAGACTTATGTTACGGTTTAGCTACGGATAAAAAACCGTAGCCTATGTTCGCATGGCTATAGCCTATCGTTATGATTGAACTAATCCGTAGCTATAACCCATTTATAATTACAGTATCTATTCATAGCTAAAGGGCAGATGCAAGTTATATGAGCCTTTAGCCATAGATTGAAATATAGTTAAAACATGCATATAACTACGGTTTTTAAGTTGTCCATAACTAAAGCTTTTAATTTATAGCCACAGTTTGTTACAAAACCTAGTTAAATGTACCACTTTATAACCGCAATTCTACCAAAACCTAAGCTAAATACATTAGCTTATAGCTACGATTTTTGACCTGTAGTTAAAAACTAGAGTCTATAGCCACGGTTTTAATTATAGCTAATTGAAAGCTGTGGCTATATTCCCATTAAAATAGTAAAATAGGGACACCATCACCTTAACGGTTAAAGCAATAACTATTTCATTCATACGTCACATGGGAATTATATAATAATTTCTAACAAATGATTATATTATTTTAATAAGAAATTACATGCCTTGTATAACTTGAATACATCCATTGTTTTACCAAAAAATAAATAAATCCATTGTTTAAAATGTATTTCAAATGTCAAATTTCCCTTAATACATATTAAAGTCTACATAATAATGTTAATAAAAAGAGAAAAATTCTAAATATAGCAGAACTATCCATTGTCTCCAACCATGCTTTAAGAGTCGTTCATTGCATATTTAACCTACAATGAAAAACAAAAAAAAAAAGTTAGAATAATGATTACTTTAATAATCTAATTAAATATGCAATATACAATGAAAAATGTAAACAAAAAAAAAATAGGTAACAAAATCCAATATACAACAAAATATGTAGAATAAATTTTAAGATTCTAATTAATTGGGTTTGGCGACTTGGAAAAAATTGTGGACATATGGCAAGGGTAGTGCTTAGGACAGGTCAGTAAACTATGAGAGTTTGACTAACCAAGATAGCTTGATGATGGTGGGATATGGTGATGGTAAAATTAAACTATTGGAATATTTTCTTGTTCAAATAGTTGGCCAAACAAAAGAATAAATGCAAAAGCTTAAACTGAGTTTGTGAAGTTCAAATTCTATATAGTTTTACTCTTAATAATTGGCCAGTGATAATTCAACATGTCAGTTCCATATAAGGTCCATGTGTTATGCTGGCATGGTTTGTCCTAATTCACCCAGTATGTATCCTCGGGCTCCTGTAGAAGATTAAAGATCGATATGAGGATACAGTCATAGTTGATTCCAAATTTTAGACACATGGAGAGGCAAATAGCCTATGGAGTCAATGAACTAGTTTGTATGAAGTTTAAGGACTAGTTTGAGGATATAATCATGTCCAATAACAAGCATGTTAAAGCTATAGTCATAACTAATATGTAAGTTGAAGCAAGCCAAGACATAAAATGTTAAATTGATAGTATTGGGCAGTTGGAGCCTTGAAAACTGTCAAACCCATAATGAGGTCCTCTATAGCTGGGTCAATGAATGCTTTATGTTGTACAAATTTTCATTTTTATTTTACATTTTATGTTTGATTGTTTTGAGTTCTAACAAGGAAAGAAATCTACAAAGAACATTTCAAGCCATTGGACATCTGAGGAAGAAAAGTTGTTTCTCTTCAACTAAATATAAAATTGTTGTATACTTGTCTGGATTGGTATGAGGATATGATCATGTCCACTAATATGTGTGCTGAAGCAAGCTAAGATGTAAATGGTTAATGATGTTGAGCAGTTGGAGCAGTAAGGTGTCCCAATATTATTGAAGTGTTGAAAATTTTGGCAAAATGAATTGCAACTTAGGGGATGGATGCTTAACCAAAATAGTTCATACAAGGCAGCCTTAAAGACTAGAGTAGGGTATCCAATCTCAAGCCTAGATGCTGCAAGAAGATAAAAACATGAATGGAGTTTTGCCGTGGACATATGAGTTAGAACCTAAACCAAAGCACCCTATACAAATAACAAAATTAAGGGACTGCAAAGAGCTATTGTGTTAGGCCTAGAGTTTACTATTACATATGTAACTTGATAATAATCACAATACTTATAATCCAAGACCTCAGTTGTTAAAGAACCAAGATGTAAAAGGTTAAATTGATGATGTTGGGAAGTTGGAGCTGTAAGGTGTCCCAATATTATTGAAGTGCTGAAAAATTTTGGCAAAATGAATCTTAGGGGATGGATGCTGTACCGAAATACTTCATAGAAGGCAGCCTTAGAGACTAGAGTGGGGTATCCAATCTGAAACCTAAATGCTGCAAGAGAAAAACAAGAAGGGAGTTATGTCATGGACATATGAGTCATCAAAACCTAAACTAAAGCATCCTATACAAATGGAAAATTTAAGGCTCAGTCCAGAAAGAGTACAAATACAAATATGTATAGTACAAATATATACAAAATAATATATAATACAAGGTTTTGTACTCTAATTTGTATTTATACTCCTTCCAAACTGAGCCTAAGGGACTGCTAAGAGATATTGTGTTAAGCCTAGGGTTTACTATTCCATATGTAACTTGTTAATAATCACAACACTTATAAACCAAGACTTTAAAGAACCAAGATGTAAAAGGTAAAATTGATGATGTTGGGAAGTTGGAGTTGTACCCAATATTATTGAAGTGCTGAAAAATTTTGGCAAAATGAATTGTAACATAGGGGATAGATGCTGTACCAAAATACTTCATAGAGTGGGGTATCCAATCTGAAGCCTAAATGCTGCAAGAAGAGAAAAACAATATGGGAGTTATGCAATGGATATATGAGTCATCGAAACCTAAACTAAAACATCCTATACAAATGGAAAAATTAAATGTAAAGATTAAATACAAATATGTACAACACAAATATTACAAAATAATAAAAAATACAAGGTTTTGTACTCTACATATTTATATTCATACTCCTTCCAAACTGAACCTAAGGGACTGCAAAGAGATATTGTGTTAGGCCTATGGTTTACTATTGCATATGTAACCTGTTAATAATCACAATACTTATAAACCAAGACTTCAGTTGGTAAAGAACAAAGGGTTTACTATTCCATAGTTTTTTGTCTTTGTATTCAATATAGCTTGCATTATAGGTGTTTTATGATAAAAATATATTAAAATAAAGAATAAGATACAAAAAGATGAGCAGCCCGGCCAAAAGAACCTTACGAGTCACCCCAATTGATAAACTATAATAATTCAACCCAAAACTATGCATTATAAATACTCATCCTACCAAACCAACACCCCAAAACAGAGGCTCCTACCCTAGCCCTAGAGGGGCAGATGCATTGTAAGTTTAACTTGAACCTAATATATGACTACTATAAAATCATGCATATTATCTTGGCTAAGCCCGAGCCACAATCAATGCTCATAGAGCCAAGTAAAATTATAGAACCCTAAAACCTACAAGGTTATGCAAGATTTGAATAAGAACACCACTAAATCCACATTAAAACCAATGAAACCTAACAAATAAAGACAAGAAAACAAGAGAAATAATAAAGAAAGAGGGTGGTGCCCCTGTTTTGCTAGAGGTAACAATAATCTCTAAGGTTCTCTTAACAAATAACTGATAAGCATACCTAGAATGAGGGTAGATACCTATTCAAATTATGATAATGAAGAAGAAAAGTAATGCATCGATTGCATACATTCAAACCAAACCAAAAGAGCACAAAAATTAAAATAAGAAAATGCTGAGAAGCTTACCCGATTGCTCTAAACACCAAAATCTGAAGTGGACAACAAAAATCAGAGGAACATGTGCAAAGATATAATATTGCGCAGACAACCAATTATTCGATTCGAGAAAAAAGCGAAGCTAAAATATTGAGTTTTTTTTAAGGGGAATTAAAGCAGATGGTTGAACTTGGGAAAATTGAATCAGAGTGAAGAGGTGTTTTAACAAGGAAACGGCCAAATGCAAATAGGTTGCATGCGAAGGAAAAAAATCTTGTAATTTTTGAATTCCAAGTGCTACAAGAAAGAAAGGTAAAATGGACTATGCCTTGGAGCGAGCGAAAAAGAGATTGAGCGATTCGGTTGAAAGGGGAAAAGGGGGTTGCTAAAATCAGAGAGGAGGGAATTAAATTTGCTAAAATTTTTCAAATGCGCGCTTGAATTCAAATGGTAGGTCTCTCAATCATGGTTAGTGTTGTTGACTTAGATGGTCGGACTGTTGCCGCCCAAAAATCGTCCAAACAACTAATTCTGTCAATGTTTTAAAGATTGGTCTGAAGGTTGAACCGTTTTTGCCTCTATGTCGCGGGTCATTAGTTCGGTCATCTGGGTCAAACAGGTCAGATCACCCCAAATGTATATATATATATATATATATATATATATATATATATATATATAATTATTGCATAATTATATTTTAGATATGTTATATGTATTTTTATATTTAATTTATGTTTTAATTCAGTTTTTGCTTTTTATTTATACAAAATATTAAAATTTTCAATTTGAAGCCAAATTAGGATCTTTTTTGTGAAAATAGCAAGGCAAGGCACTTACAGCCCGTTGGGATGCATAAATATTGAAAAATTACCCATAATAAAAAAAAAAGATCACCTCAATCAAACATCAGAGTACAAAGTTATGACCTCCGAAAGTTTGTATGCATTGAGTGTGCAATTTGCAACCTGGTGACTAGGTCGAATGGATTGACGGTTGAACCGGTTGGGTAATGGTTCAAATGACTTAACCAGCTGGGTCAACAATTGGTTGAAAACACTAGATTTTGTTTCACACTTAACCTATTCCTTGGCCAAAAACCATTGACCCTTTCAACCTAAACAAATGATTTTTGACCATTTTTATTTTAATTATTTGTTTATTTTTTGTTTTTCTAAATTGTAGTAGGCCATCCATTTGAATCATACAATCAACTCATCAACCCCAAAATCAGTGGTTGAATCATTTGGCCTAGGAATTGATTAGGGTGTTAGTTTTGTTTTGACTCCAAATCGGAATTTTGCTCAAATCTATTGAATTGGTTAGAGATCTATTGACTATGGGTACAACTTGGATGGGCTCAACCCGAGACTAAACTAACCCAACCCAAAATTTTACATGGGCTAGGCTTAGATTTTTTGTCCTCGATCTAGGCTTGGGCCCAAGAAATCAGGCTTTTTTATTTTTTGGGCCGGGCCCAGGCCTAGCACTTAGGTAGCCTGACCCAACTATACACATGTATATATATGTTAATTTTGAATACATATTTATACACACACACATATACATATACATATACATATACATATACATATACATATACATATACATATACATATACATATACATATACATATACATATACATATACATATGCATGCATACATACATACATACATACATACATACATACATACATACATACATACATACATACATACATACATACATACATACATACATACATACATACATACATACATACATACATACATACATACATACATATATATATATTTGCATAAATAAATATATGTATAATTTACATAAATTTACACATTTGTATACATATTTATCTATTTACATATATATTTGCATAAATACTTATATATGTATAATTTTAGAGTGATTTCATTGACCAACCCAAGCTTGGACCGGTCCCGAGCCCAACCCGATTGCATTAAATTATAGTGCAAGATGGGTTCGAATTGGGAAGATCAGGTTTGACCTTAGGCTCCATCCGGGTTCATTTATATTTTAGAAATTAGTATCTTTTACTAATGTACTTATGAAATTAGTAATAATTTATTTTCTAGTTTAAGTATTACTAAATACCAATCTTTAATTTATTATTATTATTCATCATTAATAAAGAACTAATAATTTGTTAATTGTTAATTATTAATTATTAATCATATTTATTTATTTTAATAATTTCTTAGTGATTAATTTACTTTCAATGGTAATTAATAAATAATAAATATTTTTAATTAATATTATATTATTATTATTTATTAAATTTTATTTATTTTAGTAAATATTTACTAGTTTATTATTTTATGTTAGATGTTTTTAAATTAATTAATTTTTAATATATTTATTATTTTATAATTAAATTATAATATTTTTAAATAAATTTACCTCTACAAATAACTAAAATCCGTGGTTATAGCCATACATAACCTTTAGCTACGGATAAAGTGTTACTTAGCCACGGATAAAAGGACTGTAGCTAAAGATAAATTTCACAGTTATAGCCACAGATAACTAAAAACCGTGGCTATAGTTGTAAATAGCTTTTGCCCACGGAGAAAATGCTCTTTAGCTACGAACTAAATGACCGTAGCTATTAATTAACTTCTACTATTGTGACTTATAGCCACGAATACCTTTAAACCGTGGCTATACATATCTTTTAGCCACGGACAAAATTTCCATAGTTAAAGTTTATCTTTTGCTACGGATATGAAGCTGTCCGTGGCTATATCCCATGTTTTAGGTACGGTTTTTATGACCATAGCTAAAATACAGTAGCTATAGCCCCATTTTCTTGTAGTGGTCCAAGCCAATGAGTCTATTTTAGACTCTTTCCAGGTTCACCAATAAGATTTCGGCATCACAAATTTTTTTAAAACAATTTTGAAAATGGTCTAAAAGTAGATCAATTAATGAAACAAGACTTTGTTGATCCTATGTGTTTTGATGATAACAAATTCATTGAGAGTACTAATGATATGTGCTAAGTGTACAACTTTGCCAAATGACTTCCTAGAATGATCCAAATGCTTTTGGGTAGCTATATATCAACCTATCTCTCTTCAAAGAAGGTGTTTGCTACAAAGAAGAAAGAATAAAAAAGAAGCATCAAGCTATAGTAGTATTTTATTGTGTTATTTTCTTAGGACATGATGAAAATATTGCAAAAGGATGCACACTTTGGCTTTCATAGACTAAATTTGGTTGACCTAATCAATGGCTAGAATTAGTTTTGTTTCTTAGGTGTTCCTGGACCCACAAAAATTATAAAGTATTATGGAGGAAAAAATTATGGAAGCCTAAGGAAATGAATTGTAGACCTTTGGCACCAATGTCTCAAAGCTTCTAAGGTTAAGAGTGGTCAATATAGTTGACTACCCTTCACATTAGAGAATGGTGTCACCTAGTAGTCGACTACCTATGATAATTGAGGCCAATGTTATTGGACATTACTTGGTAGTTGACTATATAAAATCAAACATACACAATCAATGTTTGGTTGATAGAAGTTCAACTGATTGTAAGGCTTATTGGAAGGGTTAGAAATCAGATTAGATATGGCTGAACCAAGCTTACTGGCTGGCTGAATTTAAAAATTTTTTCTAACCCCACTCGGGAACCTATTTCCCGATAATTTTGAAATATGAAATTTCAAGATCGATCTTACACTGAACCGGACCAGATTTAAAACCAAAGTAAAATATGCTTATACCTATTACAAAGACCACATAGGCAACCACTACTGGAAAATTTATCTATTGAGGCAGTCATAACTACCTGTAGAAGTCCACAAAGCACCTCTAAAACAAATAGAAGGCAACCAAGTGACTACCTCTAGAAGCCCTACCTTTATATGTTTAGAGGCACATGATTGAGAATTTGAGGTGGATAGAAAAAATGCTTCAAAAATGGTTTTTAGAGGCACATGCAACTACCTCTATTGCACTGGCACTAAAAGCCCTTTATAGAGGCAAGTATGCCTCTAAAAATCCACTTTAGAGGCGGATTTAACTACCTCCAATTCATTTTGAGGCAACTTTTATGTGCCTCAAAAAGTAATATGATCAAATACCTATTTAAATTTTGGAGGCACTTTTGGCCACCTCTAAAGATTTGTTATTAAAAAAAGTTATTTTTCATTATACAAAAAACTTGTAATAACCTATATCGTTATATAAAAAACTTGTAATAACCTATATTTAACATTGAAACAAAATATGTATGAAATATATCTAAACAACTTCATCCAAAATATACAACCGAACCATAGGTTATGAATATTGTTCCATGATAATTAAACAAAAACAATCGAAGAATACACCACTTGAGTTTCATATTCTTTCTAATAACAAAAAGAAACAAAAAAAAACACTATATTCAACCCTCATTGTCTTTCTTTTTTGAAAACTTAAAAACAAGATAAAATCCAAAACAAAGTCCAAGTTATAAAGACAAAAATGCTCCTTTTAGCCCTCATCCAATCTGATGGAGGGTGATTTGACCCGACCTCCTAAGTAAGGGACACGTGGATATGACTCGACGTAAGTGACAGCTCAGCATGACAGCTTGGCCACAACTCGGCGTAATGAGCTCGCTGAAACCACAGCAGAACAGCTCGCCACAAGATAGCTCGGCTTGTTGCAAGGTAGCCGCTATTGGAGCTCGCAATAAAAGGAGCTCGCTACGAAGGAGCTCGCTATTGAGTAACCCGGAGTCTTCGGGAAACTTCTCATTCGACAAGACCGTGCTTGTCAGACTGCTCCCACGTCTCTTGTCTGATGGCACAGCACCTGCCAGCCCAGAGGACTATGCCCACGTCTCATGTCAGGCAGCGTCATGCACGCCAGCTCTACATAACGTCTCTCAGCTGACAGGACCGTACCCTGCGATGGATACCTATACCAATTGAATCAGCCTGACGAATAGCGACTGTAGCAGAGAATCAGAGGTGGTTACACCCGATTTGACAGAGCATTAATATATAAGGGCTCCACTCCCCAAGGAAAAAGGTAATCGAAAAGTGTGCATCTCCACTCTTAGCTCATTTTCCTTTACTACTCTCTAAGCTTTCCACCGAGTTCTAACTTAAGCATCGGAGTGTTCCTGGCGGGCGAGCTCCCCGGGAATCCTTCATCTTCTTCTCCTTCTCAGGTGTTGTCCATTGCAAGCTAGGAGTGAGGCCCCTGTCAGCTAGGAGTGACCAGATTGGGCTACATCATTTGGCGCTGTCTGTGGGAATCGCTTCAAAAAGCCTCTCACCAAACACTGCAACTTTCAATAAGACTTCAATGGCTTCCTCCAGTAACGCCGGACGAAGTGCCGACCAAAACACTTCCGGGAAACGACCTCAGCTCCCAACTGTCTGCATTGGCCAGTTCACTATACCCCTCTCCATGAATGGAGTTCCTACCCTGAGCGCACCTCAGGTCATGGTGCTAGTAAATGCTCCACTCCCTTCGCCGGTAGAGGCGACCTTTGCAGAACCATCAATTCTCCCGGTGGTCGGACAGAACCAGCTAGAAAACTTGGTACACCGCGTGCGAGCTATGCAAGATCAAATGCAGCAGGTCCACCAGTTCCAGCTGTACCAGCAGCAGTTTCCACCGCTGCCTCAGCATCAACAGCAAGTTCCACCTCGACACCCCGCTATGCAGTAGGCTCAGCCCCGCCGTCGCAGCGAGCGTCTCCCCCGCCGAGGAGAGACCTCCCGAACTCAGAACCATCTCGGAAGCCAGGTCTCATCCCATGGCAGGAGGGAAAGACAAGTCACTCCCCCCACCTCGCAGCCTGTAGTAAGGTTAGGGGCCTCTTAGCCAGTCAGGCCCGCATTGCCTTGGCCCTCGTAGTTCGAGATTCTGCTCGCCGAAAATCAATTCAAGGTCCTGGCCGTGACTGCAGACAAGGCCCTTTAGTTCACAACCATCAGCAGCAATCTGAGCCCCTTCCTAGGCCCATCGAGCTCAGCAACACAGAAGCAAGCAGTACTAACGCCGAGCCAACGAAGCAGCGGAGACGCCGCCGAGCTCGCCGAACTGCCACTCACAACCTGCCCGAGCTCAAGGGTAAGGAAGAGGTAAGCTTAGGCGAAGTGAAAGCCACTCCGCTCCTCTCAGTGTCGTCCCCCTATCTCCAGAACTTCTAGTCGTCCCTATGCCAAAGGACTTCAAGCTTCCTCCTTTGGACAAGTATGACAGATCGTTTGATCCGAATGACCATGTCGACGCCTTCCAGTCGCAAATGCACTTGGCTAGGGCCAGTGAGTTCTACATGTGCGTGGCCTTCTCCACCACTTTCAAAGGAGTAGCCCGCACGTGGTACCGGAACCTCACGCCCGGGTCAATAAGAAGCTGGGCACAATTCGTGCAAGTCTTCGCCTCTCATTTTGTCACTAGCAAGCGGTGCCCGAGAACCCAAGAGAGTCTCCTCAGCATAGTCCAGAGGGAAGGAGAGTCCATCTGGAGTTACATCAAGCGGTTCAATGATGCTTGCTTGCAGATACCCGCGACCCGGACCCCATAGTGCGGCTTACAGCAGCCAAGAGAGACATCACGCACAAAGAGTTCAAGTGGCACGTGGTGGTCAATCAGCCCAAGACTATAACCGGGTTCCTCAAGCTCGCGGACCAGTTCATAGGGACGGAGGAGGAGATCAACCAGAAAAATGAAAGTGTGCCCGAGAAGAGGAAAAGGGAAGGTGAGTCCTCGATCCAAGGGGACAGCAAGAAGAAAAAAGACCCAGCTCGGGGGCAAGGCTAGGATAGCCTTTCCGAGCTCTTCCAGTAGAAAGGATTGACTACACACCCCTGAATGCGAAACGGGCCGAGATCCTTATGGCGATCAAAGATGTGAAGTGGCCACCTCGGCTGAAAGGGGACCCCAATGTAAGAAATAAGAACTTGTATTGTAGTTTTCATAAAGATCATGGTCATAGTACCAAGAATTGTAAGAACCTTCGCGACAAGATAGAAGAACTCATTTGTCGCGAATACTTAAGAATTTTTGTACAAAATAGCAATAATAAAGTAGGTCAGTAGGGGAAGCAAGGTAGAGATGCTCCCGAGTCCAGCAGCAAGCAAGCAAAGCAACCGCATAAGCAGCCCCCTGAAGAGAGACCAGTTCGGGGGACTATTCATGTGATCGTCGGAGGTTCGATCGTCGCGGGCTGCACCTCATCTGCAGCTCGGACATCAGCTCAGGAGGTCGGAAGCGAAGAGCAGTGATAGCTATAATTATATAACCCTAGCAAGTGCATTAGTTATCAAGTAGTATAAAGATCGTTCCCATGAGGATTTAATAAAATAAGTATTAGAACTATAGCCTTCCTCAATTATTTGGACAACCGAATTTTAGATCTAAGAATAAGAACTACTGAAAATTAAGAATAGAAGAAAAAGAAATAAAAATAAGGGCAATCAATGACAAAACTTGCAACGATCTAATTGGAAGCGCTAGGAATGTTGGTCCACCTAACCATTCCAATGGATATCAATTTATTAGATTAACCAAGATAATTTATTATTTTCATAAGCTGAAGTTTTTCCAAAATTATTTAATATTCCCTCTCAGGATATATCAAATCTACCTCTATCAAGTAACCCTTTGATCTCTCAACTAGAGTTCTCGTGATAGAAATGCATTAAGTTCTATGAAAAACTTATATCATCAGATGAATCATGTATATATATCTCTATATACCATTCAATTCACACTATGAATTATTCAGTCGATTATGTGAATTCCTCTCTCGATTCATTCACATAAACCAAATCAATTAAGAGGTGGCCAAGCTCTTAATCGCATTATGCATAATAACTCATAGACAATATGAAAATAACATCTTGGATAAATCATAATAAAAATCAATTCATTGTCGTGGTTAGGCTTCCCATAGCCCTAGCTACAAATAAATTAATTCATGATAAAAGAAATAAAACAAACAAGGGGTAAGAAATAACTCATGATGTCGCCCTTGAAGCTAAGATCTTGTCTTCTCCTTGCCGCCACCTCCTTCTTGAAGCCCTCTTGCCTTGCCGATCTCCTTCTTGAAGCTTTCTTGATTGTCTTCTTGATTGCTTCAGAGAGAGAGCTTGAATGCTTGATGCCCTGGTGCTAGTCCGCCCCCCCTTTATATAGCTTTAGGAGGAGGGGCTATTTCCAAATCCTTCTTGGAGTTCTTCCTTAAAAATATAAAGTCCTAATCTAATCCTATCCTTATCTCTTATCTAGTAAACTCAGTCTCCTTTATCTTTCTAGAATTACATCAAGAAATTAAATCTGATAGGACTCTTTATTCTTGCATTCGTTTTGGGCTTCTTTAACGAATTGGGCCGATGCAAGGCTTCTCTATGAATTTGGTTAGACTTCGGGCCCGATTTTGACCTCGATGCAGTCTGTATCTTTCAAAACTAAAAATATGAAATTGTAGAGCATTTCCTTATCTTTCCAATGAATCTTGAATCTTCTCAATCAGATTCCGGATGGGAGAGTTATGCCCAAATCATATCGCGGTGCCGAAGCTGGGTAAAATTACACGATTAGCCTTGTTTTTCTCCCGACGCCTTCTTTCATGCCCTGAATCGAAATACAAGAACAATGAGTTCAATTAAGTACTAATTAAGTATAAAAGACTGAATATTTGGGGATAAAAATATGATAATTTTTATTCTCATTAAGCAGAACCCCCCGAAGCGGACAATGACAGAAGACCCGATCTTCTTCACTGGAGACGATGCGCGTGGGGTCCACTACCCCCACGATGACACGCTCGTCGTGAAGATAAGGATTAATGACTTCGAAGTCAAGCGTGTCCTCATTGACTCTGGCAGCTCGGCAGACATTCTTTTTAAGGCAGCATTCGACAAGCTTCAGCTCCAAGAGAGAGACCTCAAGCCTGCAAGTACTCCCTTGGTAGGCTTCAGCAGAGAGGAAGTCAGGCCCCTAGGGAGAATCACAGTACCAGTGGAAGTCGGCACCTGGCCTAGCATAGTGAGGCTTAACCGCGACTTCTTGGTGGTCGCAACTCCCTCCCCGTACAATGCCATAATAGGTCAGCCCATCACCCATGCTCTTCGTGCGGTGGTCTTCACCTATTATTTGGCGATGAAGTTCCCCACGGACTTTGGAGTTGGGGTAGCGCGAGGCGATCAGCCCAAGTCTCACAAATGCTACGTCGCCGCCCTCAAAGGGAAAGCCAAGGTGGCCATGACCTCGAGCTGGAGCGACCTATGGAGCAATGCGAAGAGCGAGCTGCACCTATGGAAGAAACTGTTCCCGTGCCCACTTCGGCGGAGGACCCAGTTCGGACGCTCCAGATCGGTGCTTCAATCTAGGAGCCCTGCGATCTCAACTGGTAAGCTTTTTACTTCAAAATTTATATGTTTTTGCATGGTCCACAGTAGAAATGCCCGACATAGACCCTAGCATCATAACTCACAGGCTAAATACTGATTCTGTGGTTAGGTCCATTAGATAGAAGAAACGCAACTTAGCCCCGGAGCGCTGGAGAGCAGTTGACGAGGAGGTCGGGAAGCTCCTCACAGCCGACTTTATCAAAGAGGTCCACTACCTGAGCTGGGTAGCCAACCCAGTCCTGGTAAAGAAGGCCAATGGTAAATGGCGCATGTGCGTCGATTATACCGACCTGAACCGAGCTTGTCCGAAGGACTGCTTCCCACTCCCCAAGATTGACTGCCTGCTGGACGCGACCTCAGGGCATGAGTTGCTGAGTTTCTTGGATGCCTACTCGGGCTATAACCAGATAAGAATGGACCCTGCTGGCGAAGAAAAAACAGCTTTTATAACCGAGCTAGGCATGTACTGTTACAAGGTCATGCCCTTCGGATTGAAAAAATGCCTGGACTACCTTCCAAAGACTTGTAAATAAGTTGTTTGAGCCATTGATTGGCAAGAAAGTAGAATGTTATGTAGACGACATGGCCATCAAAACTTAGTTTTCAAGTGATCTAATAAAAGATTTGTACATTGTTTTTCAAATTTTGCGTAAGTTTAATATGAAACTAAACCCAAACAAGTGTGCCTTCGGTGTCACCTCGGGTAAATTCCTAGGGTACATCATCAACCGGCGTGGCATTGAGGCCAACCCGGATAAAATTAAGGCTATCCTAGATATGAGACCACCCCAAAAATTGGAGGAGGTTCGGAGGTTGAATGGTTGTATAGCCGCTCTAAGCTGCTTCATGTCCAAATCGGCAGATCGCTGCCTGCCTTTCTTTAAGGCAATTAAAAGAAAAGGCTTTGAATGGACCAAAGAATGCCAGCTCATGTTCGACGAGCTTAAAAGGTACCTTGCCAGTATCCCGGTCTTAACCTGACCCGAGGAGGGTGATGTTTTGGAGCTATACCTCTCTACAAGTGACGAGGTAGACAGCTCGGTACTAATAAAAGAGGTAGATTAGGTCCAACGACCTATCTACTATGTTAGCAAAGTGTTGCAGGGGGCAGAGACAAGGGCGTATGCGCTAGTCATTGCGGCTCGAAAGCTCCGCCTATACTTCCAAGCTCATACTGTCGTTGTCCTCACCAACAAGCCTTTGAGGCAAGTCTTGCTCAAGCCCGAGGTCTCTGGTAGGCTAACAAAGTGGGCCATCAAGCTCAGCGAGTACAACCTCCAGTACAAGCCGTGAACTGCTATCAAGGCCCAAGCCTTAGCTGACTTTGTCGTGGAATGCACTTTCAACACTTAAGTCCCCAGGCCGGTCGAGCCCGAGGCCCCCAGGTCAGATGAGCCTGAGGTTCCCAGGCTGGTTGGGCTCGAGCACTGTGAGGTAGCAGCCAGTGCGGATTCTCTCCTAGTTAAACCGAACCCGAGCTGGGATGAGGAGCCCTGGATCCTTCATGTGGATGGCTCGTCCAACCAGTAGGGCAGCGGAGCTGGAATCGTTCTGTATGGGCCAAGCGGGGTGAAACTGGAGTATGCGTTACGCTTTAAGTTCGCGGCGTCCAACGATGAAGTGGAGTATGAGGCGTTAATAGCTGGGCTGGCTCTAGCAAATGAAGTGAAAGCCAAGCACATCGTCATTTGCAATGATTCTCAGCTCGTGGTCAACCAAGTTACCGGTGAATATGAAGCTCGCGAGCCAACCATGATCGCCTACCAAGCCAAAGTAAGAGAGGCTCTACTCAACTTCCAGTCACACTTCATCAAGCAAATCCCAAGATCAGAGAACGCTTAGGCTGACGCCCTGTCCCTGTTAGCCAGCACCAGTGATAATACCATGAGAACCGTGTACATAGAGAACCTGCCTCGGTCTAGCATTCTCGGGGGGGTAGAGGAGGTCACTCCTGTCGTACAAGCAGAGCCAAGTTGGGTCGATCCACTCGCGAGCTTCCTGCTGCATAGGACCCTCCCTACAGATCGTAATGCTGCTAGAAGGGTAGAGCATCAAGCGGCCAAATACGTCATGATAGACGAATGACTGTACCGAAGATCCTACACACTCCCCTATCTGTGCTGCTTGCGACCTTCCGAAGCCGAGCTCGTGCTCCGCGACACTCATGAGGGCCTGTGCGGCGGACACTTGGGGGGCAAGGCTCTCGCCCAAAAAGCGCTACGACAGGGATACTACTGGCCAATGATGAAGGAAGATGCGATCGAGCTCGTCAGAAGATGTGACAAGTGCCAGAAGCACACCAACATCCACCACCAGCCTACCGCCGACCTGAAGTATCTCACTAGCCCATGGCCTTTTGCACAGTGGGGGATTGATATACTCGGACCATTTCCGCCAGCAACAGGGCAGAGGAGGTTCTTAGTGGTGGCAATTGATTATTTTACTAAGTGGGTAGAAGCTGAACCTCTCACAACGATCACAGCGCGGAATGTGCAGAACTTCTTTTGGAAGAGTATAGTGTGCCGTTTCGGACTACCCTGAGTACTGATCTCTGACAACGGTAAGCAGTTCGAGGATATTAAATTCCAGAACTGGTGCAAAGATATGGGAATTCAACAAAATTTCACCTCGGTAGCACACCCTCAAGCAAACGGTCAAGCGGAGGTCACGAACAGAGCCATTCTCCGCGGACTGAAGGCACACCTCGACCGAGCTAAGGGGCTTTGGGTAGACGAGCTACCCAGTGTACTATAGGCTTATCGGACCACGATAAAGACCGCAGCAGGCGAGACTCCCTTCAACCTCACTTATGGCATCGAAGCAGTCATCTCAGCCGAGATTGAGGTTCCCACGCTACGTCTAGAAGTGTATGATGAAGAAGCAAATGAAGACGAGCTACGCACCAACCTTGACCTACTTGACGAGGTACGGGACCTTGCATACATTAGGACCGTGGCCTACCAGCAAAGAGTAGCTCAGTACTATAACGTTAGGGTCAAAAAGTGGAACCTCCGCGTCGGAGACCTGGTTCTTCATAAAGTCATGGTACCTGAGCCCGGTGTTGGTAAGCTCAGCCGCCCGGGAGCAACCACTTCAAAAGAATCCTTTAGAAGAAGAAAAAGGCAACCAGCCTCAAGGTCCCACCGCCTCTACGTCCTCGTCGCTCTCCTCCAGGGAGTCGGGCTCCTCTTCCTCTGCAGTGTCCACCGTCTCTGGGGCCAGGTCCCTCATTGTTACGCCTTCAAGGTTAAGACCGGAGAACTTCTTCCGGACCAGCCATCAGCAAAGGTTGAACCCCGAGCGGTAGGACTTTGAGCCATACTCAACCTGGAGGTCGTGGAACTGCTAGGACTCTTTAAAGTCCTCCACCACCTTAGCCCGCTCTTCCTCCATCATGACGTCGAAGTTTCGGGTCCGCTCATGGAGCGTGGACTCCAAGCTCTGCACCTACTGACGAAGAAGCTCCCTCTTTGCCGCCACCCTCGAAGACTCCTCCCTGTAACAAGCGCTCTCCTCAGGTAGTCGGGAGATCTGCGCTTCCTGGTCCCTAATGAGTAGCTCCTGGGCCTCACTCCCCTTCTGAGCCTAGAGGACCTCATCCCGGGTCTGGTCGAGCTCGCGTTGGAGCCTCCACACTTCCGACCTCTGATTGATGGCGTCCTAGTAGTGAATAGAAGTCTGACAGGCCATGGCATGGATGGCGGAGTTCAGCTACTAGCAGAAAGCCAGAGTAAGTAAAAAAAAATGAGGAAGAAGAAAGGGGGGAGAAAAAGGGAAGAAGCAGGCACTTACCACCATATAGTGAGCCGAGGCCAGCTTAGAGAGCTGCCTAGGGTGCATCCCGTCCCAGTACGCGATCTCCTCTTGATCGACTACCTATCGGCTCCTCTGTGAGGCCACGAGGAAGTTGGTGACGCTTTCATCCCTCCCCTCGGTAGTAAACCGTGGGAAGACGGTCGGGTAGGACCGTGCGGCCAGAGGGTACTGCTGCTGGGGTGGGATCTCTTCTTCTTCGCCGCCTCCCACAGCTACTTCCTCAAACGGCACAGGTGGGACCTCCGGTGGCGGAACAAAGGCTGGGTCCGCAGCCTCGAACTCGGTGGCCCCAGAAGTTGACGCTTGGTTGGGGCACAACCACTTCACCTTACGCTAATGGTTGCTCGACAAAAGGCGACGTGCATCCACACCAGACATGTTGGCTGCCAGAATCACAAGGCATTAGTCCAGCTAGCAAAAAAAAAAAGAAAAAAGAAAAGAAGAAGGCAACCTAAAGGTAACCTACCGGGGCTCAGGCCGGCCTGCACGAGCTTGTCCTCAGCCAGGTAGTCCGAACAGAGGAAGCCTACCCCTGCCGAAGACTGCAGCGTTTCCCGAACCTTCGGGTTCGACTCAACGCCCGAATCTTGAACGGCGGCCCTCTAGTGGGTGGAAAGGGACACCCCTCAGGGTTGCGAACTACAAAATAACCCCGCTTCTAGGCTGGGATCCTGTTAGGCAGCTCGTGGAGGAGCTTGAAGCCAGGACGGGGGGAAAAGTAATAAGAGCGCCATTCGGGAGGATCTTTGGGGGAGGCATTCTTAATTGACAAAATAGTGGCAAAGGTATCAAGGGAAAGAGGAAGACATTACTAAAAAAATAGAGAAATTGTCCTGATCAGATTCCGGATTGAGTTCGGGTGGAGTTGGTCAATGGTGACATTGAAGTGGGTAAGAACCTCCACTATCAAAGGGTGTAGAGGGAGTCGGAGACCAGCCACATGCTGCTCCTCAAAGATCACGATCTCGTCGTGGCCGTGTTCCCAGGGATAGTTGCCTTATGGGTGGCTGTAAATTAGATCCCTGGGGAGGTTATAGTAAGAGACTAGGGCCTGGAGTCTCTCCATAGACATGGAGGAGGGGCCAAAGCTATCCGGCTCCCGACCCCAAGAAGTGGAAGCCATGT
The DNA here is from genome assembly GCF_055504915.1 of Nelumbo nucifera. Classification (NCBI taxonomy): domain Eukaryota; kingdom Viridiplantae; phylum Streptophyta; class Magnoliopsida; order Proteales; family Nelumbonaceae; genus Nelumbo; species Nelumbo nucifera. The sequence continues at coordinate 74,911,952 of NC_142651.1, forward strand.
TACCGGAGGCCTCTCAGACCTCCGAAGCTTGCCCTTCAGGGAACCCCCAAGCTCCCCCCGAGCTCGAGGGGACCTCGCCCTGATTACCGTCTCGAGAAAAGCCATCGTAGTACGTATACCCAAACATTGTTTTGGACAGAGTAGAGGACTCACCAGAAAAGTGAACAGAGAAAGCGACGAAAACGGGGAGAGCTCGAGCAAACAAGGCGAAGGCGCGACCTTAAACTGAAAGCAAGGCATGTTAGCGTAAAGAAAATGAGGCCTGGGGCCCTCCTATTTGTAGCCACTATGCCCAAAAAACCAACGGTTTCGATCAAAGTGGATCCGATGGCTTATAATAAAGGCGACTACACATCCACCGAGACTGAAATAAAGCTGGCTGCACGTCTTCCGAAACTGAAGGCAGCTTGGTGCATTTTTTGGCACTCAAAAAATCCAAAAATCGCCTGAGATCCGTGCGTATACTTCATGCGGTCAGTCAACCTAGTTTAAATTATGGGTCAAATCCACCGTCACTTCATGAACTCCCTACGCTAGAGTAAGACCCTTAGCCCGAGGAGTGGGGGGCAATTAATGGAAGGTGATTTGACCTGACCTCCTAACTAAGGGACGCATGGATATGACTTGACGTAAGTGACAGCTCAGCATGACAGATTGGCCACAACTCGGTGTAATGAGCTCGCTGAAACCCCAGCAGAACAGCTCGCTATAGCTCGGCTTGCTACAAGGCAGTCGCTATTGGAGCTCGCTATAAAAGGAGCTCACTACGAAGGAGCTCGCTATTGAGTAACCTGGAGTCTTCAGGAAACTTCTCATCCGACAAGACCATGCTTGTAAGGCTGCTTCCACGTCTTTTGTCCGGCGGCGTAGCACCTGCCAGCCTAGAGGACTGCGCCCATGTCTCACGTCAGGCAGCATCGTGCACGCCAGCTCTGCATAACGTCTCTCAGCTGACAGGACCGTACCCAGCATCAGATACCTGTACCAATCGAATCAACCTGACGAATAACGGCTGTAGTAGAGAATCAGAGGCGGTTACACCTGATTTGACAGAGCATTAATATATAAGGGCTCCGACCCCCAAGGAAAAAGGTAATCTAAAAGTGTGCATCTCCACTCTTAGCTCATTTTCCTTTACTACTCTCTAAGCTTTCCATCGAGTTCTAACATAAGCATCGGAGTGTTCCCACCGAGCGAGCTCCCCAGGAATCCTTCATCTTCTTCTCCTTCTCAGGTGTTGTCCGTTGCCAGCTAGGAGTGAGGTCCCTGCCAGCTAGGAGTGACCAGATCGTGCTACATCACAATCCTCCCTTCCTCTATAACCTATAAAGAAAAGAAACACAAAAAGAAAGAAAAATAAATGAAATTTGCATAATAAAGAGGACTCTCACACTACCTTAGAAAACATTCAAAACAAAAACTACATATCTTGAACAAATAATAAGGTACACCATGTTAGACAGTTTTGTGTGCCCTTAGCTTCAATCAGAATGATGTACATTATGAGTTTATTATAAATGAATAAAAGTACATATTTGATTCATGTTCCCTTGGTATGTTTCTGTGTAATACCCTTAAACTGGACACTTAATGAAACTCGTGTTAGTAGAGAATGTTCACAGCCAGTGGGTCGGTCTGGGGAGACCTATCCTGATAAGGCTGACACTGATGTGCCACCAAGTCGGTTGGGGTGGCCTGTCTCAGCTGCCAGGGTGAGACCCTAGGCACATGATGTGTAGGATTAATTAAATCTTTGAACTGGACCAGATTTCCAGTATTGCCCTGGAACTTGGAGATTAATGGGCAAAACTGGAAAGTTACACCCGACCCCTAGACTCATTTATGATACTGCACTAGGTGTCGGATTGGGCTGTCTTGGATGTACCAATCAGTGAGATCCTTAGCAGGGGTCAAAACCTGGGTATGTTGGGACAGTCTGAGAATTCATCTGAGTGGGTGATCATAGTGACAGGATCAGCCCCTTTGTCGGACAAAGGTAATGATTGGGGATGCACTCTCACTGATGGAAACCAAGACTGCCGGCAGCTGATTTCAATCGTTGAGATTTGTTTTGCAAAGTATATTTTCTATGAGATATGAAAGTATATATATTATAGTTTCTAAAATGTTTGCAAAAGGTTTTAATTCCCAGGATCCATATAAGCAGAGAGTGCAACACTGTTCCTTGCAACCGAGAGAGAGGTCCTCTCTTGTTGGGTAGTGTATGATCATTATAGGCTAAGAGGTTAAGTGTAAGACCATTGAGGATAATACCTGATGGGCTAATCTTGCATCTGCCCACAGTCCCTAGGTGTTACAAGGTGGCTTGGCCCAAGGACCACTTAGGGTAAGTGTTGGGCCCATAGAGCCCATTTGATGGGTTTCAGGGGGTGCACTGTACATAACAGTGTATTCGGCCAGGCCTTGTAACAAAGGCTGGGCCAAACCCATGTGGCTGATGTGTAGATCAATGCTTGGGTCCCACGCCATACAGGGAAGCCCAACTGGGCAGCAGATAGGAAGACTAAGTGAGCACATAACCTTAATGGGCCTTAAGCCCTTTTCGAACAGGGCTAATTTAATGAGTTAAATATGGGGCGAATTCTGAGATGGATTAGCAGATAGGATAGGGTCTTAACCCTATCCACTGAGAGAGTCCAGATCTGAATGTGATTCAGATCTAGAAACCTCCTAATGAGATTAGGAGAAGGCTGATCTAATCTGTAGATAAGATAAGGGTTTATCCTTATCACCTAAAGGGATGTCTGATCCAAATACGATTTGGATCAGCAGCTCCTAATTGGATTAGGAGCTGATCCTTTAGGGTTACTAAAGAAGGAAGGGGTGGCATCTTTTAGAAGACACATACTCACATCCTCTTCAAAGCTGAAATCACAAAAGGAAGAATTAAGCAACTTTGCAGAATTCTTTCTTGCCGCCTACCTTACCAGTTCAATCTCCAGTTGAGGAAGAAGTCAAGATTTGATCTTGATATTAGTTCTTTGTGAAAGGACTGATAGAAAGTTGTGCTTACGTGCCTTCCTACTGTTTCTTGCGAAGGAATAGGTTTTTGGAGAAGAACACTGCTGATTCTGCTCCATCCTGCACTGCGCCATCTTCAGTGGGAGCAGTCTTTGGATCCTTCCTTGGGCATGAACACCTCCATTGGGAGATATTACTTCTCCGTATCAGGTATAATTTTCTTCCACTGCTTTTGTTCAGATCTGGTTCAGTTTATGGTTCAAGATTGATCCTTGAAAATATGATTTTCTAAATAGGGAATTCGATTCCTAATTGAAAGGGAGAGAAATTTTTGAAATTCACCCACCTTATTCCGCACGATTTGGGCGTCTATACGATGGATCTCTCATCCATTCAGTGATATTAGTGCCAGATTCAAATCTTGAACCAATTTGTTTCATATCAGAACCTGCGCAAATGGGCAGAAGGTGTTCTACTCGATTTGCGCAGATAAAGGTTTTGGGAAATTTGTTCCCAAAATTATGGACGAATAATCTGAAATTAATTTTTATATAAATCTGATTATTATTTAGAATTGTTCTTTATAAATTTATTGATTTATGGGCTGTTTGTACAAGAGGAGATCGAATTCTTGATTTGCGCAGGGAACCTGCGATTTTGCATTTTATGGATTATTTTATTTCATTTGGTCTGTAAAATAATTTTTTTAATTTTTTTAGACTGAATGTATAGGTATTCGATCTGATGTAATTATCATTAGAAATTAGGATTTCTATTTATGTTATTTTGGATCGAAGATGGTGGCGCAGAGAAGGAGAACTCGCAGAGAAGGAGATTTCGCAGATGGGAGAATCGCTATCTGCGATTTGCAGTTTGTGAAACTGCAACCTGTGATCTAACCTCTATTTTGCAGGATGGAGTGTGCGAACAGCCCTATGAGACTGATTATTGCTTTTCTTTTATCAATATTTAATTTTAGATTATTTTCTTGAATTAAAGATTTAATTAAAGATCAAACCCTAGACCCATTCAAACCAAGATTGGTTCAAATTGTTTGACCAAATCTAGGGTTTGATCAAGGCTGAAAGTCAGCCCTAATTTTTCCACTAATGGGCCTAAGGATTGATAATTAATTAAATAGTTAATTCGGCCCAACCTGTAAAGGCCCAGTTTTAAATAGTTAAAACTACTAAAAGCCCACTTAACACATAAAGCTATATGGGCTAAACCAATCAACCCTAATTCAGCCCATATACCTAGATAATATTAAAGGTTAATATTATGGATTCAACTCATGCGTGTAACTCACTACAGGAGTTCAAGGTAAGCCGAAAGCTGAGTGAAGGAGAAGTCACGCTCTACTTGGGGACTACTGCAACTGTTGCAGCCGCGGCCATAGGAACCGTGGAGTTAATTCTTAGAGAAGGAGTTATTAATACTAAAAGATTGTCTTTATGTGCAAAATTTAAGGAGAAATTTGATTTCTGTCTCAAAACTATGTGCATATGGTTATTCTGTCTTTTTCAGTAATACGATTACTATCAAAAGAAATAACAAATTCATCACATACGGGGAACTGGAGAACGGTCTCTATGTTCTACATCCTTCTCTAGAAACTAACATAACCGAAACTACGTCGGCTGAAATCCCCAAGAAAAGAGTCCGTGATACAGTTAATCCCACGTGCCTGTGGCATTACCAACGGCCACATCGGTGTTGACCGAATCACAAGGTTGGTAAAGGATGGTCCTTTGGATTTTCTAACCGTAGAAGAACTTCCCACTTGTGAGCTTGCCTACGAGGCAAGATGACAAAACGACCATTTAACGGTAAGCCTGAAAGATGTACAGGCACACTTGACCTTATACATAGTGATGTGTGTGGTCCCCTGAGTGTTAGGACACGGAATCAACACGTGTATTTCATCACCTTCATTGATGATTTCTCACGATATGGTTACATGTACCTAATGAGACACAAGTCTGAATCTTTTGAAAAGTTCAAAGAGTTCAGACAAGAGGTCGAGAAACAGTTAGGGAGAGAAATAAAAGCCCTTCGATCAGATAGAGGTGGCGAGTATCTCTCTAACGAATTCAGGGACTACTTAAAGGACAATGAGATAATAGCACAATTAGCTCCTCCTGCTACACCACAACTTAACGGTGTTTCAGAGAGGAGGAATAAGACCTTATTGGATATGGTCTGGTCACTTCTCATATACTCAGAGTTACCCACATCCTTTTGGGGTTACGCATTAGAGACTACAATTTATATGCTGAATCGGGTTCCAACCAAATCGGTTCTGAACACTCCATATGAACTTTGGACCGGAAAGAAACCAAGTGTCAGACACTTGAAGATTTGGGCTTGTCCAGCACACGTTAAAAGAACAAGTGTAGACAAGTTGGAATCCAAAACCAGCCGTTTCTTATTTGTAGGCAACCTAAAAGGCTCTGTGGGTTAACAATTCTATGACCCAAGTGAGCAGAAGGTGTTCTACAGCCGAAATGCACAATTCTTGGAAACAGATTACATCTTAGACACCCATCGTCAGGAAGTAGTTCATGATGAGGAGAGCTCAGGAGCAGTGACAGATGTCCCACAAGTTCCAGGTAGTGACCAACCTAGAAGATCCACTCGGGTATCCTGGCCACCGGTCCGTTATGGTTATGACCAGGATAGTTACCTGGTGGAAACCTTGACTAGTGAGGAGGATCCCGTGACTTACGCGGAAGCTATGTTGGACATAGATTCCCAGAAGTGGGTGGTGGCCATGAGAGCAGAGATGGACTCAATGGAGACCAATGGAGTCTAGACTCTAGTAGATCCGCCCTCTAGGGTAAAAGCAATCGGTTGCAAATGGGTTTACAAGAGGAAGAAGGGCCCCGATGGTAGGGTTGAGACCTTCAAAGCTCGTCTGGTGGCGAAAGGGTACACTCAGAAAGAGGGCATCGATTATGAGGAAACCTTTTCGCCTGTGGCCATGCTTAGATCCATTAGGATCCTGCTAGCTGTAGTAGCATACCATGATTATGAGATTTGGCAGATGGATGTCAAAACTGCATTCCTGAATGGAGATTTTACTGAAGATATCTACATGCAGCAGCCGCAAGGCTTCATTGCTGCTGGTCAAGAACACATGGTATGTAAACTAAATAGATCCATTTATGGACTTAAACAAGCTTCTAGGAGTTGGAACATCCATTTTGACTCTGTTGTCAAACGTTTGACTTCAAGCAGAGTCCGGATGAACCCTGTGTTTACAGAAAGTACAGTAGAGATAAGGTTAGCTTCTTGGTTCTGTATGTAGATGACATTCTACTCATTAGGAATGATGTAGGAATGTTAACTACGATGAAAGTGTGGCTTTCACAGCAATTCTCCATGAAAGATCTTGGAGAAGCCTCCTATATACTAGGTCTTCGACTCTATAGAGATAGATCAAAGTGGATAATAGGATTATCCCAATCTGCTTACATTGACAAAATAGTCAAAAGATACAGCATGGAGAATTCCAAGAAAGGAAATGTTCCTTTCAGGCATAGGGTCACTCTCTCCAAGAAGATGTTTCCTAAGACCTCTAAGGAAATTGAGGGCATGAAAGACGTTCCCTACACATCTGCTGTAGGGAGCATCAGGTATGCCATGCTGTGCACTCGTCCTGACATTGCTCAGGCAGTGAGTGTGGTAAGCAGATTCTGGACCAACTCAGGGCAGGAGCACTGGACTACTGTGAAAACATACTTAAGTACCTTCGAAGGACAAAAGAGTTTTGTCTGGTATTCGACGGTAGCTTACTACAGATCCAAGGGTATACAGATGCTGATTTCCAGTCGGATCCAGATGATAGAATGTCTACATCTGGATATGTTTTCACGATAGGATCGTGTGATGTTTGCTAGAAAAGCAGCAAATAGGGGTCCACTACAGACTCTACGACCGAGGCCGAGTACATTGCCGCAAGTGAGGCTGCCAAAGAAGCCGTGTGGATGAAGAAGTTCGTTCACGAGTTGGGAGTAGTTCCATCCAGCACATCACCCATCCCATTATTGTGTGACAACAATGGAGCGATTGCTCAGGCTAAGGAGCCACGAGTCCACTCGAAGTCGAAGCACATCGAGAGGAAGTACCACGTACAACAAGAGATTGTTGGTAGAGGGGACGTCCTGATTCAGAAGGTAGCGTCAGTGGAAAATGTAGCAGACCCATTAACAAAGCCACTACCACAGAAAGTGTTTGAGAAACACGTAGAAAGCATGAGACTCCGGCTTGTACCTCATTGAACCTAAGTGCAAGTGGGAGCTGTTAGACAGTTTTGTGTGCCCTTAGTTTCAATCAGAATGATGTACATTATGAGTTTATTGTAAATGAATAAAAGTACATATTTGATTCATGTTCCCTTGGTATATTTCAATGTAATACCCTTAAACTGGACACTTAATGAGACTCGTGTTAGTTTAGAATGTTCACAACCAGTGGGTCGGTCTAGGGAGACCTATCCTGATAAGGCTGACACTGATGTGCCACCAAGTCGATTGGGGTGGCCTGTCTCAGCTACCAGGGTGAGACCCTAGGCACATGCAGTGTAGGATTAATTAAATATTTGAACTGGACCAGATTTCCAGTATTGCCCTGGACCTTGGAGATTAATGGGCAAAACTGGAAAGTTACACCCGACCCCTAGACTCGATTATGATACTGCACTAGGTGTCGGATTGGGCTGTCTTTGATGTACCAATCAGTGAAATCCTTAGCGGGGGTCAAAACCTGGGTATGTTGGGACAGTCTAAGAATTCTGAGTGGGTGATCATAGTGACAGGATCAGCCCCTTTGTCGGACAAAGGTAATGATCGGGGATGCAATCTCACTGACGGAAACCAAGACTGCCAGCAGCCGATTTCAATCATTGAGATTTGTTTTGCAAAGTATATTTTATATGAGATATAAAAGTATATATATAATGGTTTCTAAAGTGTTTGCAAAAGGTTTTAATTCCCGGGATCCATATAAGCAGAGAGTGCAACACTGTTCCTTGCAGCCGAGGGAGAGGTCCTCTCTTGTCGGGCAGTGTATGATCATTATGGGCTGAGAGGTTAAGTGTAAGACCATTGAGGATAATACCTGATGGGCTAATCTTGCATCTGTCCACAGTCCCTGGGTGTTACATGGTGGCTTGGCCCAGGGACCACTTAGGGTAAGTGTTGGGCCCATAGAGCCTATTTGATGGGTTTCAGGGGGTGCACTGTACATAACAGTGTATTCGGCCAGGCCTTGTAACAAAGGCTGGGTCGAACCCATGTGGCTGATGTGTAGATCAATGCCTGGGTCCCACGCCATACAAGGAAGCCCAACTGGGCAACAGATAGGAAGACTAAGTGAGACATAACCTTAATGGGCCTTAAGCCCATTTTGAACTGGGCTAATTTAATGAGTTAAATATGGGGCGAATTCTGAGATGGATTAGCAGATAGGATAGGGTGTTAACCCTATCCACTCAGAGAGTCCAGATCTGAATGTGATTCAGATCTAGAAACCTCCGAATGAGATTAGGAGAAGGCTGATCTAATCTGTAGATAAGATAAGGGTTTATCCTTATCACCTAAAGGGATGTCTGATCCAAATATGATTTGATCAACAACTCGTAATTGGATTAGGAGCTGATCCTTTAGGGTTACAAAAGAAGGAAGGGGTGGCATCTTTTAGAAGACACATACTCACATCCTCTTCAGAGCTAAAATCACAGAAGGAAGAATTAAGCAACCTTGCAGAATTCTTTCTTACTGCCTCCTTCTTCTTGCTGCCTACCTTGCCAGTTCGATTTCCAGTTGAGGGAGAAGTCAAGATTTTGATTTTGATATCAGTTCTTTGTGAAAGGACTGATAGGAAGCTGTGCTCACGTGCCATCCTTCTGTTTCTTGCGAAGGAATAGGTTCTTGGAGAAGAACACTGCTGATTACTGCGAAGGAATAGGAAGCTGTGCTCACTGCTCCATCCTGCATTGCGCCATCTTTAGTGGGAGCAGTCTTTGGATCATTTCCTTGGGCGTGAACACCTCCATTGGGAGATATTACTTCTCCGTATCAGGTATAATTCTCTCCCACTGCTTTTGTTTAGATCTGGTTCAGTTTATGGTTCAAGATTGATCTTTGAAAATATGATTTTCTAAATAGGAATTCGATTCCCAATTGAAAGGGAGAGAAATTTTTAAAATTCGCCCACCTTATTCCGCAAGATTTGGACGTCCATACGATGCATCTCTCATCCCTTCACACCATAACCATGCAGCTGAGTCGTTGACTTCATGAGTCAAATCAAATCTGTTTTTTGAAGGCACAAGGTGAACCCAACGAAATAGATGAAATAGGATGCAAAGAATTTAGTGGCCTACCGAATGAAGACCTTGGAGTGACCAAGTGAAGGTGCACTCATCCAGTTTAGCCACATACATATCTTGATTTGGGCTTTTCTCATATGAGTGGCAATTACTTTGAAGTTTGAATGGTTTCCTGTTCATTAATTTTTACAAAGCTTTTCTTACCTTGGTCCAATTCAACAATTTAACAATTGAGGAGAATACTTTAACTATTACATTAATTCTCACAAAATTTGTTTCTTTTGTCCCCAAAACCATCCAATCCACCACCTAATTGAACCACCAGCCTGATTTTTGTTTTTTGTATTACATGCTACACATTAAAAGAGAATTGGAGGTGGGGCAAAGTAGGGTGCACGTAAGACCCACTGGCCATGCATTACAAGAAAAATGACTTTTAGCTTTTGGTCTCTATAACTGTTGCTAGAGACTTTACCAGTAGTTGAAAAACTGCCGCTAAACTGCTAAAAATACTTTTAGCGGCAATCACAACTGCCGCTAATACTGAATCGACTGCCACTATAGATTTGGCACACTTTGTTTTTTAGCGGCAGCCGTGGACTTTTTTAGCGCCACTATAAATTTGGCACGCTTTGTTTTTCATATAATTCATAATTTCTTTTTAAATTATTCCTTCTTGGCTTCAAATAACCTATTTTCTAATAAAAATTTCCCATCCTTGTTTCAAAATGAGGTTATTTACAAGAACCCGCAACCTATGAGAATGCATTACCCAACCTGAGTGGTTAGAAACTTATTCCTTTGTGTGGCATTTCTTCCTTTCTATCAATTATATTAATATTTAAAAATTAATAGAACTTTGAAAAAAAATAAGATATACCATAGAACTAATCGTGGAGGATTTAAGACTGAATTGCCAAGCTCATCTATATGCATTTATTTATTTGTTACTCGTTGAATTGAACTTTTAACGTTTACTTCGCCTTCTTTTTCTTCTCCCCTCAAGTTCAGCTTCGGTCTCGCACTCTTTATTTTAAATTTCTGTTTTACACCTGCTTGAACTTTATTCAACTTTACGGGTTAAATATACTCAAGGGCTAAGCGTTGCTGGTGGGGTATGAGGCTGCCAAGGTTAGGCCTTTTTTGTTTCAGCCTCGCCTCATGGGAAAGTGCGTTGGAAGTTGGATTAAAGAGCTGTAATGAAGATAGATTTGGACAGAAGAGAAGAATCAGTGAAGGTATCAAGGGTTTGGAATCCCGATATATCTCCTCCAAATGCAAATGGCCTTTATATTATAAAAGAAACTTCCTAGAAACAAAAAGATAAATAAATGCACATGAAGTAATATGTTCAAAATTAATTATATTGGTGTAGGAGTTGTAAAAATAGGTAATGAATCAGAGGACCATTAGGCCCGAAATTCCAATTCAAATAAAACAACAACCCAAGCAAAGGTTCCTCTTTATACAAAGATACTTATATAACAGGTTTGCATAGTTCTGCTATTATTTACACATTATAAATGATTATTGAAAATATTAATATTCAGGAATCTGTTATTTACATTTTACAATGACAGTAGGAAAGGAATGCTATCCTTCCATGCCATCCACAGTTCCGCATCACAGTCAAACTTCTCCCTTTCAGATATTCCCACTCTCCCATACATTACAACCCCAACAAATATTAACACTGGCTAAGAAACTTCTCTAGAGAACAAAATAGAAGTTGCAGATCTGAGGACAACAAAACACCAAGTTGAATTCATATCCCCATCATCTGCAATTAAGAAAATCATTAAAACAATCTCAAAGGCTAAGCAGAAGAAACAGGTGAAATAGAGTTCCCTTCCCCATTACAGTACAAATCCAGTGCATCCAAGGAATTAGGGCCAACAACTGGGTGATTCAACATTCATCAAGCTAATATGGATGGGTAGGTAATCTCTCATAGACATGGGAATGAGTTTAAATGTCAACATATATAGGTACTTTTTTTTGCATATTACATAAGAGTATAATACATATTGTAGGGGACTCAAGTGGGGACAGATCAGGGTACATGTGATGTAGTACAAGAGAAGGCCAATAAGTTCTATGCAAGTTGGGACCATTACAAGACACATAAGAAGCAGAAATGACGCCAACGACCCATCTTAATAAATATTTACCGATATAGCATCATCACAAGAATTCTATCTTAGTATGTTTTTACCAAGTTGGCGCCATCTCAGAGTTTCCATTTCAGTTCGATTTTACAAAGATAGTATTATTCCGAATTTATATTCAATTAGGACTTTCCTTTTGATGGATTTTAGTAGGATTCTGTTTTGGAGTGCTTTCTTAGAATAGGGTTTTATTTTTTAAGGGGTTGTAGTAAGATTCTATTATGCAGTGTTTCCAGATTAGGAATAAGAGTCATAAGGGTGTATACCTATTTAAAGAGTAGCTAGGGGAAGGCTAAGGCAGTTTTCTTGTTATCAATTTTCTCTTATTTGTTTAGTGAAGAATTCTTCTTCCTAAAATTCGACTTATGTTCTTTTCTTTGAAGCTTTTCTAACGTGTTTCATTTCTATTCTACGACAGTTGGTATCAAAGCTCAAGTTGATCCTTCTTTGGATTATGGCTCCTAAGAAGAAACTAGTAGCTCACATCATGAAGAAGGAACTCAACAACAAAACACAAGAGGAAATGGCGGAGTTGAGAAGACGAGTCGAGGAACTTGTTGAGTAGGTGAAGGTTGGAAACAGGGGACAGCAACTCCAATGCAAGTATCTTCACGTGTTCCCTTTTATCATCAAGGCAAGCAACTAAACCGGATGTAGTTGCGGATGGTGATCAGAGACGGAGGGAAGTAGGTCTCAAGGTTGAGATCCCGGAATTCCTAGGAGGCATGACTCCATAAGAATTCATGGATTGGCTCTTCATAGTAGAAGAAATCCTTGAATTCAAGGAAGTTCCGGAAGATAAGATTGTGTCCTTAATAACCACTCAGTTTAGAGGATGAGTAGCAACATGGTGGCATCAATTGAAGGTTATACGACATAGAAGAGGAAAGAAAAAGATTAAGACATGGGAGAAACTCAAGACAAAGATGAGGTCAGAATTCCTACCCCATAATTATATTTGTTTACTTTATTAAGAATTGCAAAATCTAAAGCAAGGAACTAATATAGTAGGTGAATATACAAAGAAATTTCATCTATTAGTGGTCCAGAATGAGTTAGCTGAAACCGAAGACCAATTGGTGGCTAGGTATATAGGTAGGGTGAGACCAAATATTCGGGATATATTAAACCTATTTGACTGCTATGATGTTTCTATGGCACATCAACATGCTCTAACCGTAGAAAAACAAAGTAGCCGACCTAATCAATTGGACCGAACCCAAACTAATGTGGCCAGACCACCCCCATGTAATAATCCTAACCCGTCTTCAAATCAAACGCAGTCCCATGGGCTGAACCAAAACCAAGGACGTGGACCTAATCCAAGCCAAGTGGGTCCACCTGGACTGAAGTGTTTTAAGTGTGGTGAACCAGGCCATAAATTTGTTAAATGTGTGAGGGCTAATAAAAGAAAAGGGGATATGTTTGTAGAAGATGAGAGTGAAACCCAATTAGAAGTATTTGACTGTTCAGCCCCTCTTGTGTTTGACTCTTATAATGACAAAACCTTAGAGGGAGAAATGGCATATGGGGATGTGGAAGAGGCCTTGGTGATGCTGCGATCATTCCTAACTCCTAGAGATGAATTATCAGATTGGCTAAGAAATAATATTTTCCACATAACGTGTACTATGGGTGGGAAAGTTGCAAGCCTTGTAATTGATAGCAGAAGTTGTAAGAATTTTATAGCGGAAGTAGCCGTCCACAAGTTGAACCTAAAAACTCAAAAACACCCTCAACCCTAAAAGCTTGTATGGCTAAAAAGAAAGAATGAGGTTTCAGTCACACAACAGTGTCTAGTGAGCTTTTCTATTGGCAACAATTATAGTGATCGTGTGTGGTGTGATGTAGTATGCCTGGATAACTGCCATTTGCTACTTTGGCTCCCTTGGAAATTTGACTGCTACGTAGTCCATGACGGACGAAAAACACCTATTCTCTTGAGTTTAAAGGGAAAATGTTGACCTTATGTCCATCACAAAAGACTAAACCAAAACCCGGGGAGGGTTCTAGACTTTTTGCAATGGTTGAATTCACTAGTTTCCTAAAAGAGATCGGTGTTGTGTATGCTTCAATTAACAAGGGGCTTGACCTGAAAGGTGTGGAGGCTCCAAAGGAGGCGAGGCCTTTGCTTAATGAATTTAGTGATGAGTTTCCAGAGGACTTACCGGCAGGATTACCACCATTAAGGAATATCCAACAGTGGATAGATTTAACGTCGGGTGCTAGTCTCCCTAATAAGGCCCATTACAGAATGAGTCTCACTAAACATGAGGAATTGCAAAAGCAAGTAGATGAACTGATTTCTAAAGAGTTCATATGAGATAGTATGAGTCCATACGCAGTTTCCGCTCTATTAGAACCCAAAAAGGATGGTATTTGGAGGATGTGCATTGACAGCTGGGTAATTAATAAGATAACCGTCATATACCGATTTCTAATTCCATGCTTAGATGACATGTTGGATCAGCTTTCTGGGGCCAAGGTGTTCACTAAGCTGGACTTGAAATTAGGTTACCATCAAATCAGAATTCATCTCAATGATGAGTGGAAGACAACATTCAAGATGCGGGATGGTTTGTATGAATGGCTAGTAGTGCAATTCGGTTTGTCCAATGCACCTAATACATTCATGAGGGTCATGAACCAAGTTCTCAAGCCTTTTATTGGTCAGTGTGGTGTGGTATGCTTTGATGATATTCTCATATATAGCACTGACATGAACTCCCATTTGTTGCATCTTCGAGATGTACTTATGACTTTGCACAGGGAACAACTTTATGAAACTGTCAATAAGTGTATGATTGCCACAGATCGGGTCTTATTCCTTGGGTATATCATCTCGAGGGAAGGAGTTTCTATAAACCCAGAGAAAGTTCGTGCCATTGTTGAGTGGCCCGCTTCTAGCAGCAAATCATTAGCAATTTCAGCACTATTATGGCACCATATAAAAATTGTATGAAAGCTACAACCAATTTTGTGTTCATCACTAAAGCAGAGAGAGCCTTCATTGAGACTAAGGCATGGTTGATAGCTGCACCTGTGCTAGCCCTTCCCAACTTTGAGAAGCCCTTTGAAATTGATTGTGATGCCTCGAAGGTTGGAACCGGTGCTGCTCTCAGTCAAGGTGGCTAGTCCATAGCCTACTATAATAAGAAATTGAATGGATCACGCCTCAACTACTCAACTTATGATGTAAAATTCTATGCTATGGTACAGAAGCTTAAGAACCTCCAAGAAAAAGTCCACAACAAGTTGGAGGTAGCCAATGCTAAGTACAAACAATATGTTGATGGAAAAAGGAGGAAAGTAGTATTTGATACGGGAGACTATGTTTGGGCCATTTTAATAGAGGAACACCTACCGGTTGGGCAACATGGAAAGTTGATGCCAAGGAAGGTTGGACCATGCGAAATAATTGAATTCATCAATGAAAATGCTTATAGATTAAAGCTACCCAACCATGATGTTTTCAATGTCAACCACTTGGTACCTTATGCTGGCGCAGTTAGATGATGATTCGAATTCGAGGACGGATTCTCTCCAACCCGGGGAGGATGATGCAGTACAAAAGAAGGCCGATAAGTTCTATGCAAGTTGGGATCATTCCAAGACACGTAAGTGTTAGACAGTTATGCCCCTAGCTCCAATCAGATTATGTATCTTTTGACATTTATTGTAAATGAATAAAAGTACATAATTGATTTGTGTCATTGTGGTGTGTTTCTATGTAATACCCTTAAACTAGACACCTATGAGACTCGTGTTAGTTTAGAATCTTCACATCCGTTGGATAAATCTAGGGAGATTTATCCTGCCAAGGCTTACACTGGTGTATCGCCAAGTTGGTTGGGGTGGCTTGTCTCAACTGCTAGGGTGAGACCTGAGGTACATGTAGTGTGGGTTTTCTTGAAACCCTGAACCAGACCAAAATTCCAGTATTGCCCTAGACCTTGGAGATAGATGGGCAAAACTGGAGTGTTACACCTGATCCCTAGACTCGACTATGGTACTGCACTAGGTGTTAGATTGGGTTGTCTTTGATATGCCAATCAGTGAGATCCTTAGAGGGGGTCAAAATCTAGATATGTTGGGACAGTTTGAGAATTCATCTGAGTGGGTGATCATAGTGACAGGATCAGCCCCTTTGTCGGACAAAGTGAATGATCGGGGAATGTACTCTCTCTGGTGGAAACCTAAACCGCTGGAAGTTGATTTCAACCGTTGAAATTTATTTTTTGCAAAATATATTTATATAGAGATATACTTATATATATTATGGTTTCAAAATGTTTGCAAAACATTTTAATTCTCGGGATCCATGTGAGTAGAGAGTGCAACACTGTTCTTTGTAGCCGAGGGAGAGGTCCGCTCTTGTCGGGCAGTGTTTAATCATTATAGGCTGAGAGGTTATGTGTAAGACCATTGAGAGTAATACCTGATGGGCTAATCTTGCATCTGCCCACAATCCTTGGGTTTTCATAAGGTGGCTGGACCCAAGGACCATTTAGTGTAAATGTTGGGCCCATTAAGAGCCCATAGTGATGGACTCAGGGTTCATTGTCTCCTTTAGTGAATTCAGCCAGGCCTTGTAACAAAGGCTGGGTTGAACCCATGTGGCTAATGTGTAGATCAATGTTTGGGTCCCACACCATACAAAGAGAGCTAACTGGGCAGCATGTTAAGGGGTAAGTGAGCACATAACCTTAATGAGCCTAAAGCCCAATTCAAACTGGGCTTAAGTTAGTTAATTAAAAGGAGACAAGATAGGATTTATAATCTGATTAGGATTAGCAGAAGGATAAGATAAGTCTTATCCATTTAGAAGTCTAGATCCAAATATCAGATTTGAATTAAGGAACTCTCTCCTAATTAGATTAGGAGGCTGAGCCTGAGAAGGCTATAAATAAGGGGGCAAAGAAACAATCCTAATTCTTGCCATTCCTACCTAGTTCAATCTCCTTTTGAGGAATTGATCAAGAAAGGTTCTTGATATTGTTTCTTGGCTGAAGAAACAATCTGAAGTTGTGCTCACTAGCCCCTGTTCGATTCTTGTTGAAGGATCCTGGTTCTTGCTAAAGAGCCATCCTACTGGTCCTGCTTCATTATACACTATGTCATCTTCGGTGGAAGCAGATTTTGGTATTCTCCTTGGGAGTGAACACCTTCATTGGGAGTAACTTCTACTTCATATCAAGTATATCCCTCTCCTTTCTTTTGGTTTCAGATATGGTCCGGTTTTGGATTCAAGAACGATCCATGAAAATGCTGTTTTCTAAAATAGGGAATGCGATTCCCAAATGGGAGAGAGAAATTTTTGAAAATTTTCCCAACCTTCCAGCAAGGTTCAGCCATCCATATGATGGATCTCTCATCCTTTCAGTGGTATCAGAGCCAGGTTTGATTCTTGAACCAAAATTGAACCAAATTTGATCTGTGCAAATCGGTAGAAACTATTCTACCCGATTTGCACAATTAGCGATTTTTCTGGGAAATCGGTTCCCAGTTTTGGGAAAATGATCTGAAAATAATTCTTTATTATTCTATCACATATTTAGAATTGTTTTGTTTATATTTCTTGAATTTTGGGCTGTTCGTATGGGGGAGATCAAAATCTTTTCTATTGGGCAAGAAATCTACGCATCTACGTTTTTCCCTATTCATTCTTGGTCTGTAATTGATTTTATTATTATTTTTTTAATTTTAGACAGAATGTATAGGAATTTGAATATGATGTAATACTAATAGAAAAATTAGGTTTTCTATTTTATTTCATTTGAAGACGAAGCTGAAAGCGCAAATGAGAGAATTCCGCAGATTCGGGTTCAGCGATCTACAATTTGTAGTTTTGGAAACTGCACACTGCGAACTGATCTTTGTTTTGTAGGGTAACAGCCTTACGAACAGCCCTCTTACTGATTCTTGATTGTCATGTATCAGTTTTTTTATTTTTAGATCATGTTTCTTGAATTGGATCTTGAATTAAACATCAAACCCTAGACCCATTCGAACCAGATTAGACCAAACTGGTTGGACCGAATCTATGGTTCGATGGGGGCTGTTCTCAGCCCTAAAATTTCCTATATGGGTCAAGGAGTTGATGGTTAATTGCAATATGCAATTTGGCCCACATCTGTAAATCCCTGTTTTGGATTGTTAAAACTACTTTAGCCCAATTCAGCATAAATGCTATATGGGCCAAACTGCTCTTTGTAGTTCAGCCCATATACCTAGATAATACTATTTGATAATATAATGGGCTGAAAGTTTTTTAATTTTAATTATGTGTTTTGCAGTTATTTAATTGATTGAATCAATTATGAATTCCATGCATGTGATGTATGTGATGTGATGTGCTGCGTGCATGGGCCATAAGTGCTTGGCCCATGTTAATTCGATAGTGCCTCTTTCGAACACCATGGCTGAATGCACATCATTGCTATGGTGCCCTTAAGATCATTGGATGATCTCCCTTTCTCAGTAGGGCCCACTTTAGTTTCTCCCCAAGAGGAACACCCCGGAACCATAACCGTTTTGGGCTCACTTTGAATCTGGCTTTACGAAAGCCAGTGGGAGCCACTTTGGTTTGAACTAAATCAGATCTAAGGGGTATTCATTCCCTCCATTAAATATAAGTGCATGTGATAGGGAATTTCATATGATGAATTCTCTAACGACCTTCCATCATTATGATAAAGGTTGGATGCATTGGTGGGTGGAGATGCACCATAAAATTGGGCTATCCATCTGCTAATATAGTTGGCTGGATTGCATCATGAGATAATAGGGGCATCATAGACCGATATGGGAGGGGCCTATCCTAAAATGAAAGACTCTCTCATGGTACCTTGGCATTCACGAACATGATGGGTGGGCACTTACTGAAAAGAAAGGTTTAACCTAAAATGGCTATGAACCTTGTCTGACAGAGGCCAAAGGGAAAACTTATAAGATGAGTGGATAAGATCCTTTACAGAATGTGGTGGGGTTTTGTAGCTGAAACAGTTGGCTCCATGCACCCCATGTGATTTCCCACTTTTTTAGAGACAACTGTTTCCATTACTGAGATTGGAGGGAATCTCAGAGATGCCCTAAATGGAAATGGAGCATAGATTAAAAGCCCTTTCTATGTGATGACATGAATCAATTAGGTTGTGGACTTATAAATCTGCCTTGCCTTTACCAAAAATGGCAAACGGAAACTTCACCAAATTGTTGGATGATAACAAACTCAAGGGCCCTAATTATGCTGATTGGTTCCGAAACCTTATGATAGTTCTGACGTTTGAGAAATTAGACAAAATTGCTAAGAACCCTACTCTGGATCGTTCCGGTGATAGGGCTTCTAAGGCTCGAAAAAGAGAGTATCAAGAATGGGAAGAGAAAAATTCTCTTGCCCGGTGTTATATTATAGCCTCTTTATACAATCCGATACAACGACAATTCGATAAGATCGAAGTGTCCAAAGATATATTGGATAGTCTAAAGACTATGTATGAAGAGAAGAACTGTTCTACTCGACAAAATGTCTTAAAATTGTTTATGACCTTATAGATGACCGAGAACCAACAGGTTCATAACCATTGTCTAAAGATGATGGGTTATATCAATGAACTGGAGGCTCTCGAGTCAGGGCTAGATCATGACACCAAAATTGATGTTGTCCTCAATTCCTTACCTCCATCCTTAAATCAGTTTATCATGAATTACAACATGAATAAGCTAAATGTTAGCCTTCAGGAACTCAGCAATATGTTGCAGAGGGCTGAAGAACTGATTAAGAAGGATAAGCTGATAGCCAAGCTTGTTGAAGGTGGAAAATTGGGCAAAAAAAAGTGGAAGACTAAAAGGAAGGCTCAGAACAAGGGTAGAAAAACTAAAAAGCAGAAGAAAGATAAGGCAACGGATGCCTGTCACTTCTGCAAGCAAACTGACCACTAGAAGAGGAATTGTCCTTAATACCTGGAGACTAGGAAACAAGGTACGTTCGATTCTTTTATCATAGAGACCAATCTGTTGGTCACTTCTACTTCATGGTGTATTGACTCCGGGGCTTCGACTCATGCGTGTAACTCACTATAGGGGTTCAAGATAAGTAGAAGACTGAGTGATGGAGAAGTGACACTTTACTTGGGGACTTCTACAACTGTTGCAGCTACAACCATAGGCACTATAGAAATAGTTTTCAGAGAAGGAATTATTGTACTGGAAGATTGTTTTTTCGTACCTAATTTAAGAAGAAATTTAATTTATATTTCAAAATTGTGCATGGATGGTTATTCTATTTTGTTTAGTAATGTGGTTACTATTAAATGGAATAACAAATTCCTAGCATATGGGGAACTTGAGAATGGTCTCTATGTTCTCCATTCCTCTCTAGAAACCATCATTACCGAAACTACATTGGAAATAATCCCCAAGAAAAGAGTCCATGATACAGTTAGTCCCACGTGCCTATGGCATTACTGACTTGGCGACATCAACATAGAACGTATCACAAGGTTGGTAAAGGATGGTCCTTTGGATTTTCTAACCATAGAAGATCTTCCAACTTGTGAACCTTGCCTTCAGGGTAAGATGATGAAGCGGCCATTTAACGGTAAGCCTGAAAGATCTATAGGCACACTTGACCTTATACATATTGATGTATGTGGTACCCTGAATGTTAGGATACATAATCAACACGTTTATTTTATAACCTTTACCGATGATTATTCTTGATATGGTTACATGTACCTAATGAGACATAAGTTTGAATCCTTTGAAAAGTTCAAGGAGTTCAAACAAGAAGTCAAGAAACAGTTAGGGAGAGAAACTAAAACCCATTCATCAGATTGATGTGGTGAGTATCTCTCTGACGAATTCAGGGACTACTTAAAGGATAATGGAATAGTATCACAATTGGCCCCTCCCGCTACACCACAATTAAACAGTGTGTTGGAGAGGAGGAACCAGACCCTATTGGATATGGTCCAATCACTTCTCGTCCACTCAGAATTACCTACATCCTTTTGGGGATACACATTAGATACTGCGATCTACGTGGTGAACTAGGTTCCAACCAAATCCGTTCCGAAGACTCCCTATGAGCTTTGGACCGATAAGAAGTCAAGTGTGAGACACTTGAAGAATTGAGGTTGTTCGGCACATGTTAAAAGAACTAGTGCTAACAAATTGGAATCTAGGACCAGTCGTTGCCTATTTGTAGGTTACCCCAAAGGCTCTGTAGGTTACCTATTCTATGACTTAAAAGAACAAAAGGTGTTTTTCAGTTGAAACTCCTACTTCTTAGAAGAAGATTACATCTTGGAGAATCTTCAACAAGAAGTTGTTCTTGTTGAGGAGAGCCCAGGAGTAGTGGGAGGTGTCCCATAAGATCCAGATACTCAACCTAGAAGGCCTACCCAGATATCCAGGCCTCTAGTTCGTTATGACTATGACCAAGAAAGTTACTTGGTAGAAGCCACGACTTGTGAGGAGGATCCCATGACTTATGCGGAAGCTATGTTGGACATAGATTCCCCGAAGTGGATAGATGCCATGAAAGCCGAGATGGACTCGATGGAGACCAACAAGGTTTGGACTCTTGTGGATCCACCCTTTGGGGTGAAAGCAATTGGTTGCAAGTGGATTTACAAGAGGAAGAAGGGCCTAGATGGTAACATTGAGACCTATAAAACTCGTCTTGTGGCAAAAGGGTCCACTCAGAAAGAAGGAATTGACTATGAGGAAACCTAACCTTTTTGCCGGTGGCTATGCTGAAGTCTATTAGGATCTTGCTAGCTGTAGCAGCACACCATAACTAAGAGATTTGGCAAATGGATGTCAAAACCGCGTTCCTGAATGGAGATCTTACTGAAGATATCTACATGCAGTAACCGCAAGGATTCATTGTTGCAGGTCAAGAACACATGGTATGAAAACTTAACCGATCCATATATGGACAAAAGCAGGCTTCTAGGAGTTGGAACATCCGGTTTGACTCAACCGTCAAATAGTTTGACTTTAAGCAAAATCCGGATGAGCCCTATGTTTACAGGAAAACCAGTGGGGATAAGGTTACATTATTGGTTCGATATGTAGATGACATTTCACTCATTAAGAATGATGTAAGAATGTTAACAACGGTGAAAGTGTGGCTTTCACAACAATTTTCCATGAAAGATCTTGGAGAACCCACCTATATCTTGGGACTTCGACTCTATAGAGATAGATCGAAAAGGATAATAGGATTATCCCAATCTACTTACATTGACAAAATTGTCAAGAGATATAGTACGAAGAACTCTAAGAAAGGAAATGTTCCTTTCAGGCATGGAGTCACTCTCCAAGGGTATGTCTCCCAAGACTCCCAAGGAGATTGAGGGCATGAAGGAGATTCCCTATACCTCTGTCGTAGGGAGCATCATGTATGCCATGCTGTGCATTCGTCCTGACATAGCTCAGGCAGTGAGTGCGGTAAGTAGATACCAGTCCAAACCAGGACAGGAACACTAGATAACTATGAAAAACATTCTGAAATACCTCCAAAGGACAAAAGAGTTTTGCCTGGTATTCGGTGATAGTTCACTACTGATCCAAGTGTATATTGATGCTTGATAAGCCTATATTTGCACATATTTTCATACCTCTAACTTGATGATTTTGGTAATAATGTTTTTGAAATTAGCATGGTATTGCACTAATTATGATGAAATTGTCTTGCAAGATGATTTGGAGCTTAATTGTGCAATTTTAAGGAGGATTTTGATTTAATTGATCAAGATAATCATAGAGGAAGGACTATGCAGCAATGATGCTCCATGATGTAGCCATGATGGAGAGAATCCATTGAAATCGGATTTGATATGTATGCACAAAAATCGAGAAATTTCCTGTTTTGATATAGTTCCCGTATTTTGGGCATAACGTTTTTCCTACAACTCGTATTGAGGTGATTCAAACGGATAATTAAAGATAAGAGATAGGGATACAACTCTTGTGTTTATCACTCAACCTAATTCAGCCGCCAACCAAGTGCAATTCTAACTATAAGTTTCGGGTCTGGTAGTTGGCAATGCAGAAGAGAGGAATTCAACTAAGATAAAGACTAAGAGACCTAATTTGTGTTGAATTAGGAGTCTGCATTGAGAAGCAATTGAGGGGAGGCTGCACTATAAAAAGGACCATAGACTCAAAGCAAGGGGACACATCTTTAGAGAGAATTTGGAAGACAAAAAAAGAGGAAGCAGTCTCAGCACATTAGAAGAAGAGAGGAAGTAGTTTCAGCATGCTAGAGAAGGAGAGGAAGAATCTGAATCCAAGAGAGAGGAAGGCTTAGATGCTGCACTTGTCTTTGACCTCCAAAGGCTAAAATTTTCTTGTTATTCTATTCATTCTTTGATGTGTTCTTGATGTGTTTCCCCTTTAATTTTCTTGAGTATGTTGAATTTAATGATTTCTAGCTAAATTCTCTTAGTTAGGGTTTAGATGGATTTTGATCTTAAGATTATATAGTTACTTGATTAGTTCAATTGAAGACCTTTATTATTTGCATGAGGAATTTTTATTGTTGTGCTTAATGCTTTAAAACAATTAGCCGATCTTTTAATGATTTGATGATTCATGCATAACTGACCAAAGGATTGTTATGAATTAAATCCCTAGGCAATAAAAATCGCATGTTAGACTATTGGTGGTGCGCGATCTGGTCACTCCTAGCTGGCAGGGGCTACGCTCCTAACTAGCGCTGGATGAGGTATCTGCAAGGAAGAAGGTGAAGGATTCCTGGGGAGCTCGCCTGACAGGAACACTCCGATGCTTAAGTTAGAACTCGGTAGAGAACTGAGAGAGTTGCGAAGAAATAAATGCTAAGAGTGAAGATGCGCAATTTTTGATTACCCTTTTCCTTGGGAGTTGGAGTCCTTATATATTAATGCTCTGTCAAATCGGGTGTAACCGCCTCTGATTCACTGCCGCAGCTATTTAGGGCTGAGTAGGTGGAAACAGGTAACCGTCACAGGGTACAGCCCTGTCAGTCGAGAGACGTTTTTGGAGCTGGCAGGCACGACGCCGCCTATTGAGAGACGTGGGCGCAGTCCTCTAGATTGGTAGGTGCTGCACCGTCAGACAAGGGATGTGGGAGCAGTCTGACGGGTGCAGTCTTGTCAGATAAGAAGCTTCTCGAAACCCTTGGATCGCTCAATAGTGAACTACTTTGTAACAAGCTGCCTCATAGCGAGCTGCCTGGTGGCGAGCTGCCTGGTAGCGAGCTGTCTTGTAGCAAGCTGCTCGGTGGTGAGCTGCTTGGTGGCAATCAGTTAGGCTGGGTTTTAGCGAGCTCATTACGCTATGTTGTAGCCAGGCTGTCATGCTGAGCTGTCACTTACGTTGAGTCATGTCCACGTGTCGCCTAGTCAGGAGGTCGGGTTAAATCACCCTCCATCAATTGCCCCCACTCCTCGGGCTAAGGGTCTTGCTCTAGTGCGGGGAGTTTACGAAGCGGCAGGTAGATCTGACCCGTAATTCAAACTATCTTGCTTGACCGTGTGAGGTATACGGGCGGATGTCAAGCAACTTATAGATTGTGCGGGTGCTAAAAAATGGGCTAAACTGCCTTTGGTCTCGGAGAACGTGTAGTCGGTTTTATTATGAGCCGTTAGATTCACCTTAATCGAGACCGTTGGTTTTCTGGCATAGTGGCTATAAATAGGAGGGCCCTAGGCCTCATTTGTTTTTATGCCAACTTGCCTTGCTTTCGATTTTAAGGTCACGCCTTCGCCTTGATTACTCGTGCTCTCCTC
This sequence comes from Nelumbo nucifera, assembly GCF_055504915.1. Classification (NCBI taxonomy): domain Eukaryota; kingdom Viridiplantae; phylum Streptophyta; class Magnoliopsida; order Proteales; family Nelumbonaceae; genus Nelumbo; species Nelumbo nucifera. Next base: position 74,936,218 of record NC_142651.1, read on the forward strand.
GTCGCTTCTTTCAGTTTACTCTTTCCGGTGAGTCCTCTGCCTTGCCAAACAATGTCTGGGTATCCGTATGATGGTGTCTTTTCCCGGGATGGTAATCAGGATGAGGCCCCCTCGAGCTCGGGGGGAGCTTGGAGATTCCCTGAGGGGCAGGCTCTAGAGGTTCTGGAAGCCTCCGGTAACTCGGCTTCCACTTCTTGGAGTCGGGAGCCAGATAGCTTCGGCCCTTCCTCCATGTCAATGGAGAGACTTTGGGCCCTGGTCTTCCAGTACGATCTCCCCAAGGAGCTCACTTATAGCCTCCCAACCAGCAACTATCCCTGGGAGCACGATCATGATGAGATCGTGATCTTTGAGGAGCAGCTCGTGGCTGGTCTTCGACTCCCTCTGCATTCTTTAATAGTGGAGGTCCTTACCCACTTCAACGTCACCATAGACCAATTGCACCCGAACTCCGTTTGGAACTTGGTGGGGACTATCTCTTTGTTTTTTGAGTACTGTCTCCCTCTATCCCTCGATACTTTTGCTTCCATTCTGTTGATCAAGAATGCCTCCCCCGGAGCTCCTCCATGAGTTGCCTAACAGAATTCCGGCCTAGAAGCGAGGTTATTTTATAGATTGCAAGCCCGAGAGGTGGCCCTTTCCGAACCACTAGAGGGCTGCCATTCAAGATTTAGGCATTAGCTTGGACCCGAAGGTTCGGGAAACGCTGCAGTCCTGGGCAGAGGTCGGCTTCCTCTGTTCGGATTATTTGGCTGAGGACAAGCTCGTGCAAGCCGGCCTGAGCCCCGGTAGGTCACCTTTAGGTCTTTCTCCCCCTTTCTTTTTTTTTTTTGCTGGGCTAACGCCTTTTATTTCTTGTAGCCAAAATATTAGCTATGGATGCGCATTGTCTCTTGTCGAGCTCCCAGAAGCGCAGAACAAAGAGGTCCCGCCTGGACCGGGTGTCTACTTCTAGGGTCGTCGAGTTCGAGGCCGCGGACCCGTCTTTTGTTCTACCGCCGGAGGTCCCATCCACGTCATACGAGGGAGTAGCTGCAGAAGGCAGCAAAGAAGAAGAGGTCCCACCTCCGGGGCAGTACCCTCAGGCCACGCTGTCCGACCCCTCCACCTTTCCAGCATTCCCTACTGAGGGGCAGGATGAGAGCATCACCAACTTCCTGCTGGACTCGCGGAAGAGCCGGGAGTCGATCTACCACGAGGAGATCGCGACATGGTCTAGGATTCACCCTAGGCGGCTCTTGGGGCTGGCCTTGTCCCACTGTAGGGTGGTAAGTGCCTGCTTTTTCCCCTTCTCTTTGTGTTGTGTTTTTTTTTTTTTTTTTTTTTTTTTTTTTTTACTTACCCTGGTTTTCTATTGGCAAGTGAACTCCGCCCTCCACGCCATGGCCTATCAGACGGCCATTCACTCCCAGGATGCCCACTACCAGAGGAAGGAGGTGTGGAGGCTCCAATGCGAGCTCGACCGGGCCCGGGGTGAGGTCCTCCAGGCTCAGAAGGGAAGCGAGGCCCAGGGGCTGCTTGTCTAGGACCAGGAAGCTCGGATCTCCTGGTTGACCAAGGAGAGTGCCCGTTATAGGGAGGAGTCCTCAAGGGTGGTCGAGGAAAGGGAGCAGCTTCGTCAGCAGGTTCAAAGTTTGGAGGCCATGCTCCATGAATGGACTCGAACCTTCGATGCTGCTGTGGAGGAAGAGCGGGTCAAGGCGGTGGACCACTTCAAAGAGTCCCCGGAGTTCCAGGACCTCCAAGTCAACTATGGCACGAAGTCCTACCGCTCGGGGTTCAAGCTTTGCCGATACCTGGTCTGGAAAAAGTTCTCCGGTCTAAGTCTTGACAGCATTACAATGAAGGACCTTGCACCGAAGACGGCGGATGCAGTAGAGGAGGAGGAGCCTGACTCCCTGGAGGAGACTGACGAGGATGTGGAGGCGGTGGACCCTTGAGGCTAGAGTTGTTCTTTTTCTTTCTTCTGGACTTTGGAATGCATGTTCCCGGGTGGCTGAGCCCGGTTTTCTCTTCTTCTTTTCTATCTTGAAGTACTCTCTCAGGCCGTTAGGCCTGTTTTTTTTATATTAAAACCTTTGTTATGAAATGTTTGTTTTTGCTTAGAATGGTTTGTTTTTGGATCCATGTCATGTAGATAGGTTACCCGAGCTGCCGAGCTGCCGAGATGGTAACAAGCAAGGGTAACTGAAGAATAGTTTCGAATTACATGAACTACTTAGAGCACCAAGGTCTTTCGTTAGCTCAGCGTCTTAGCCCTTAGGCTGGGGGGAGTGACTTATAGTCCATTCTCCTGAAGTTCGCCCATACGGAAGAGGTGACCGGGTGCCGAGGTCCTTAGCTCGGCTTTTTGGCCCTTAAGCTGGGGAGCGACTTATATTCCATTCTCCTGGAGTTCGCCCATATTGAAGAGGCGACTGGGTGCCGAGGTCCTTAGCTCTGCTTTTTGGCCCTTATGTTGGGGGAGCGACTTATAGTCCACTCTCCTAGAGTTTACCCATGACAAAGAGGCGACTGGGCGCCGTGGTCCTTAGATCGACATTTATAGGTAATATTTCCATAAGTTGACAATATTCCACACCTGAGGTATCTACTTCCCTTCTAGGGTTTCGAGCTCATATGTTCCTTCCCCGAGCACCCACTTTACTTGGTAGGGTCATTCCCAATTTGGGCCGAGCTTACCAACACCGGGCTCAGGTACCATGCCTTTACGAAGGACCATGTCTCCGACGCGGAGGTTCCGCTTTTTGACCCTAGTGTTATAGTTGTTGGACAGTTTTGTATGCCCTTAGCTTCAATCTGATTGGATATACTTTTGATATTTTGTGTAAATAAATAAAGTGCATGCTTGATTCATGTTGTTTGGTATAATTCTGTGTAAGACCCTAAAACTGGACACTTATTGAGACTCGTGTTAGTTTTAAATGTTCACAGCCATTGGATAAGTCTGGGGAGATTTATCTTGCCAAGGCTGATATTGGTGTGCCGCCAAGTGTTGGGATGGCCTGTCTCGGCCACCAGGGTAAGACCCAAGGCATATGCAGTACGGGATTACTCGAATCCTTGAACCGGACCAGATTTTCGGTATTGCCCTGGACCTTGGAGACAGATGGGCAAAACTGGAAAGTTACACCTGGCCCCTAGACTCGATTATGATGCTTCACTAGGTGTCGGATTGGGCTGTCTTTGATATGCCAATCAGTGAGATCCTTAGCGGGGGTCAAAACCTAGGTATGTTGAGGCAGTCTGAGAATTCATCTGAGTGGGTGATGATAGTGACAGAATCAGCCCCTTTGTCAGACAAAGGTAATGATCGGAAATGCACTCTCTCTGATGGAAACCAAACTGTCGGCAGTTGATTTCAATCGTTGGAATTTTGTTTTGCAAAATTTATATATATATATATATATATATATATATATTTGTACGGTTTCAAAACGTTTGCAAATGGTTTTAATTCCTGAGATCCATGTGTGTGGAGAGTGCAACATTGTCCCTTGCAACCGAGGGAGAGGTCCTCTCTTGTCGGGCAGTGCTTGATCATTATGGGCTGAGAGGTTAAGTGTAAGGCCATTTAGGATAATACCTGATGGGCTAATCTTGCACCTACCCACAGTCCCTGGGTTTTTATATGATGGCTTGGCCCAAGGACAACTTAATGTAAGTGTTGGGCCCATAGGGTCCATGTGATGGGCTCAGGGGTTCACTGGGCTTCTCAGTGAATTCGGCTAGGCCTTGTAATGAAGGCTGGGCCGAACCCATGTGGCTGGTGTGTAGATCAATGCTTGGGTCCCACGCCATACAAAGAAGCCCAACTGGGCAGTAGATTGGAAACTAGTTAAGCACTGAACACTTAATGGGCCAAAAGCCCATTTCGAACTGGGCTGATATGATCACCCACTTATGGGGCGGATCTGGGATTAAAGTTAGCAAAAGGATTGGGCCTTTAACCTAATCCACTCTGGGAGACCAAATTCAAATCAGACTTGAATCTGGTAACCTCTTGATGAGATCAGGAGTAAGTTAACCTAATCTACAGATAGGATTAAGATCATCCCCTATCCAGATACTGATTTGGATTGGGATAACTCCTAATTAGGAGATTTCTTAATCAAGAAGAAAAGAGGAGAAACCCTAAGAGAAAACATCAACAAAATTCGAACCTAGGGATTTTGGTGTAAGAAAACTTGCAGCGAATTGAGATAGGATCTCATAACTCTCTAGAGAGAAGAGAAGCAATATTTGCCATCTTCATCTCAGGAATTCTCCTCCAGCCACCGCCATTCTCTGAAAAGATTGGATCTTTGAAGGAAAGAAATCAAGAAATCAGTTGCTAGAGCCAACCCGACTATTAATGCCTCATACTCCGCTTCATTGTTGGACGCAGCGAACTCAAAGCGTAGTACATACTCCTTTCGCACTGCTTGGCCCGTACAGAATGATTCCATCTCCGCTACCCTGTCGATTTGTTGAGTCATCCACATGAAGGATCCAGGGCTCCTCATCCCAGCTCGGGTTTAATCTAACTAGGAGAGATGCCGCGCTTGTTGTTCCCTCACGGTGCTCAGGCTCGTCCGCCCTGGGGACTTCGGTGCTGAAACTACATTCTGCGACAAAGTCAGCAAAGGCTTAAGCCTTTATAGCAGTTTGCGGCTTGTACTGGATGTCGTACTCACTGAGCTCGATGGCCCACTTCGTCAACCTACTAGACACCTCAGGCTTGAGTAAGACTTGCCTTAGAGGCTTATTAGTGAGAACAACGATAGTATGAGCTTGGAAGTACAGATGAAGCTTCTGAGCTGCAACAACTAGAGCAGCTCTTTTATTAGTACCGAGCTGACTACCTCGTCACTCGCAGAGATGTATAGCTCCAAAGTATCTCCGACCTTGGGTCGGGTCAAGGTTGGGATGTAGGCGAGGTACTTTTTGAGCTCGTCGAAAGCGAGCTGGCAGTCTTCGGTCAATTCAAAGCCTTTGATTTCAATTGCCTTGAAGAAAGGCAGGCAACGATCTGCCGATCTAGACATGAAGCGGCTGAGAGTGGCTATGCGGCCGTTCAACCTCTGAACCTCCTTCAATTTCCGGGGTGGTCTCATATCTAAGATTTCCCTGATTTTTTTAGGGTTAGCCTCAATGCCACGTTGGTTGACGATGTAACCTAGGAATTTACCCGAGGTGACACCGAAAACGCACTTGTTTGGGTTTAATTTCATGTTAAATTTATGCAAGATTTCAAAGACAGAATGTAAGTCCTTTATTGAATCACTTGAAAACTGAGTTTTGATGACCATGTTGTCTACATAGCATTCCACTTTCTTGCCGATCAATGGCTTAAACAATTTGTTTACAAGTTTTTGGAATGTTGCCCTGACGTTTTTCAGTCCGAAGGGCATGACCTTGTAGTAGTACAAGCCGAGCTCAGTTATAAAGGCCAGTTTTTCTTCATCGGCAAGGTCCATTTTGATCTGGTTGAAGCCCAATTAGGCATCCAAGAAGCTCAGTAACTCATGCCTTGAGGTCGTGCCCACCAAATGGTCGATCATGGGGAGTGGAAAGAGTAGTCCTTCGGGCAAGCCCGATTTAGGTCGGTATAGTCAACACACATGTGCCATTTACCGTTAGCCTTTTTTACCAGAACAGGGTTGGCCACCCAGCTCGGGTAATGGACTTCCCTGATAAAATCGGCTGGAAGGAGCTTCCTGACATCCTCGTCAACTGCTCTCCAACGCTCCGGGGATAGGTTGCGTTTCTTCTATCTAATGGGCCTAACAGTTGAGATCGCAGAGGCTCCTCGACTGAAGCGCCGATCTGAAGTGTCCGAGCTGGGTCCTCTATCGAAGTTGGCATGGAAACAGTCTCTTCCATACATGCAGCTCGCTCTTCGCAATGCTCCGCAGGTCGCTCCAACTCATGGTCATCTGCCACCTTGGCTTTTCCTTTGAGAGCGGCGACGTAGCACTTGCGAGACTCGAGTTGATCGCCTCGTGCTACTCCAACTCCGAAGTCCATGGAGAACTTCATTGCCAAATAATAGGTGGAGACCACCGCACGTAGAGCATGGGTTATGGAACGACCTATTATGGCATTGTACGGAGAGGGAGTTGCGACCACCAAAAAGTCAAGGGATGAGTCTCATTATGCTAGGCCAGGTGCCGACCTCCACAGGTACAGCGTTTCTCCCCAAGGGCCTGACTTCCTCTCTGCTGAAGCCCACCAAGGGAGTACTTGCGGGCTTAAGGTCACTCTCTTGGAGCTGAAGCTTGTCGAACGTGGCTTTGAAGAGGATGTCTACCGAGCTTCTAGATCAACGAGGACACGGCTCACCTCAAAATCATTGATCCTTATCTTCACGACAAGCGTGTCATCGTGAGGGTAGTGGACTCCATGCGTGTTGTCCTCGATGAAGAAGATTGGTTCCTCTGTCTTTGGCCGCTTCGGGGGGTTATGCTCTTCCCTTCCGATCTCACGAGCTGAGGTCCGAGCTGCGGCCGAAGTGCAGCCCGCAACAATCAATCCTTCGGTGATCATATGTGTGGTCCCCCGAACTGGCCTCTCTTCGGGAGGTGGCCTCTACGGCTACTCGCCTTTCCTGTTGCTAGAGTTGGGGGCATCCTTGCCTTGCTCGCCTTGCCGACCTGCTTTATTATCATTCTATACAAAATTTCTTAAATATCCGCGATGGATGAGCTCTTCTATCTCGTCGCGGAGGTTCTTACAACTTTCAGTACTATAACCGTGATCTTTATGAAAATTACAATACGAATTTTTATTTCTAACACTCAAGTCCCCTCTCAGCCGAGGTGGCCACTTCACGTACGGGGCATCCTTGATCGCCATGAGAATCTCGGCCCGCCTCAAGTCCCCTCTCAACCGAGGTGGCCACTTCACGTACAGGGCATCCTTGATCGCCATGAGAATCTCGGCCCGCTTTGAATTCAAAGGTGTGTAATCAGTTCTTTCTGTTGGAGGAGCTCGGAAGGGCTGACCTAGTCTTCCTCCCCGAGTGGGTCTTTCTTCTTCTTGCTGTCCCCATGAATCGAGGACTCAACTTCTCTTTTCCTCTTTTTAGGCAAACTTTCATTCTTCTGGTTAATCTCCTCCTCCGTTCCTATGAACTAGTCCGCGATCTTGAGGAACTCGGTTACAGTCTTAGGTCGGTTGACAACTACATGCCACTTAAACTCCTTGTGTGTTATGCCTCTCTTAGCTGCTGTGAGGCACACTACGGGGTCCAAGTCGAGTATCTGTAGACAAGCGTCATTAAACTGCTTGATGTAGCTGCGGATAGACTCCCCTTCCCTCTGGACTATGCCGAGGAGACTTTCTTGGGTTCTCGGGCATCTTTTTCTAGTGACGAAGTGGGAGGTGAAGACCTGCATGAATTGCACCCAACTTTTTATTATCCCAGGCACGAGATTCCTGTACCACGTGCGGGCTACTCCTTTGAAAGTGGTAGAGAAGGCCATGCACATGCAGGACTCGCTTGTCCTTGCCAAGTGCATCTGCGACTGGAAGGCATCCACGTTATCATTCGGGTCAAACGATCCATCATACTGGTCCAGGGGAGGTAGTTTGAAGTCCTTGGGCATTGGGATGACCAAGAGTTCAGGAGACAGAGGGGATGGTACAGAGAGGAGCGGAGCGGATTTCACTTCATCCGAGCTTACCTCTTCTTTCTCTTTGAGTTCAAGCAGGTGATGTGTCGCAGTTCGACGAGCTCGGCGATGTCTCCTCTACTTCTTCACAAGCTTTGCATTGGTGTTGCTCGCTTTTGTGTTGTTAGGAATGGTTCTTGTAGGGAGCGGCTCGGACTACTGATGACGACTGTGGATCGGTCCTTGACTAGAGTCTGCGGCCAGGACTTCGAATCGGTTCTCAAGGAGAGGGGCCACAAACTCGAAAAGCTGAGGTGATGCGGATCTGGGAGGCAAAGAGTTTCCCGACCTGAATGCACGCGGAGAGCTGGGTGTGACTGGATTCTCCCTCCTGCTGCGGGATGAGACTTGGCTCCTGGGAGGTCTCTCCTCGATGAGAGGGGTGTTCATTCCGGCGGTGAGGCTTAGTCTGCTGTGGGGCCAGGTGCTATGGTGGAATCGGTGGCTGGTTCAGAGGCAACAGGGGGAACTGCTGTTGATACTGCTACTGGTATACATGGTGTAGAGCTTGCTGCTGGTACAGCTGAAGTTGTTGGACTTGCTGCACTTGAGCTTGTATGGCTCGCATGCGATGCATCAGATCTTCGAGCAGGTTTGGTCTAGCTAGTGGGGGAAGAGAAGGCTTAGTGAAAGAGGTGCCTACTATGGAGGGGAGCGGAGCCCTCACCGGTGCCACGATCTAAGGCACATTAAGCGTTGGGACCCCATCCGCAGAGAGAGGAAGGGTGAATTATCCAATGCACACTGTAGGGAGTTGGGGTTCAGGGGAAGTGTTCGCGCCTGAGTTGCGTCTGGCGTTGCTAGAGGAAGCCATGGATATTGAAGTCTGTATATTAATGCGTTGTCAAATCAAGTGTAACCGCCTTTAATTCTCTGCCATAGCCGTTATTTGCTAGGGCTGAGTAGGTGTGCGTAGGTAACCGTCAAAGGGTACGGCCTTGTTAGTTGAGAGACGTTTTTGAAGCTGGCAGACACGATGCCGCCTGTTGAGAGACGTGGGCACAATCCTATGGATTGGCAGGTGCTGCGCCGTTAGACAAGGGACGTGGGAGCAGTCTAATGGGCGCTGTCTTGTCAGATATGAAGCTTCCCAAAAACCTCGGATCACTCAATAGCGAACTACTTTGTAGCAAGTTGCCTAGTGGCGAGCTGTCTTGTAGCGAGCTGCCCGGTGGTGAGCTGCCTTGTAGCGAGCTTCTTGGTGGTGAGCTGTTAGCCTGGGTTTTAGTGAGCTCATTAAGCCGAGTTGTAGCCAGGCTGTCATGCAGAGCTGTCACTTACGTTGAGTCATGTCCACGTGTCACCTAGTCAGGAGGTCGGGTTAAATCACCCTCCATTAACTATGATTTTGAAAGATGATTAGCTCATGTGTAGGAATCATGGAAGCTTAGTGAGTCAAATCCCCTTCTACGATTAGAGGTTTCCAAAGAACTTAATACTTATTTTTCCTTTTGACAACCACATAGAAATTTTATGGTAGAATTGGATTAATAAAGGATTAATAGGACTTGAGAAAGCTTATTAATTAATTTAGGGAAATCCACCATCACATGCAAATAACTTTAATATACCTTAGGGTAATTTCGGTCTTGAGTTGGATTAAATAGGTAATTATAAACCTTGTTCTAATGAAATCTAAACTCTAGCTGCATTCATCCATCAATTCAATTTTTGGTAAGTTCTTGGATTTTCATTAATTCTTTTAGTTTGTATTCATTCAATTGATTCACGAGTTCAACTTAGGTTAGTTTAAAATTGATTTGATACTGTGATCTAGTCTTTGTGGGATTGACACTTTTCTCATCATTATACACACATTTAACTAAGGTACACTTGCCTGAATTAACTGTGCATAAATCACACAACAATGTCGATTTCCAGTCAGATCCAGATGATAGAAAATCTACATCTGGGTACATCTTTACGATGGGGGCTTGTGCAATTAGCTGGAAAAGCAGCAAACATGGTTCCACTACAGATTCTAGGACTGAAGTCAAATACATTGTCGCAAGTGAGCTACTAAAGAAGACATCTGGATGAAGAAGTTCATTCAAGAATTAGGAGTAGTTCCGTCCAGTATATCACCCATTCCACTGTTGTGTGACAACAATGGAGGTATAACTCATGGTAAAGAGCCACGAACCCACTTGAAGTCAAAGCACATCGAGAGGAAGTATCATGTATTATGGGAGATAGTTGGTAGAGGGGACGTCCTGATTCAGAAAGTAGCATTAGCGGAGAATGTAGCAAACCCATTGACTAAGCCACTTACACAAAAAAGTATTTGAGAAAGACGTGGATTGTATGGGACACTACCTTGTACCCGATTGGACCTAAGTGCAAGTGGGAGCTGTTAGACGGTTATGCCCTTAGCTCCAATCAGACTGATGTATCTTTTGACATTTATTATAAATGAATAAAAGTACATAATTGATTCATGTCATTGTGGTGTGTTTCTGTGTAATACCCTTAAAATGGACACTTATGAGACTCATGTTAATTTGGAATCTTCACAGCCATTGGATAAATCTGGGGAGATTTATCCTACCAAGGCTGATAGTGATGTACCGCAAAGTTGGTTGGGGTGGATTGTCTTAGCTGCCAGGGTGACACCTGAGGTACATGTAGTATGGGTTTTCTTGAAACCCTGAACTGGACCAAAATTCCAGTATTGCCCTAGACCTTGGAGATAGATGGGCAAAACTGGAATGTTATACCTTACCCCTAGACTCGATTATGTTACTGCACTAGGTGTCAGATTGGGCTATCTTTGATATGCCAATCAGTGAGATCCTTAGAAGGGGTCAAAACCTGGGCATGTTGGAATAGTTCGAGAATTCATCTGAGTTGGTGATCATAGTGATAGGATCAGCCCCTTTGTTGGACAAAGTGAATGGTCGGGGAATGCATTCTCTCTAATGGATACCTAAACTACTGGCAGTTGATTTCAACCATTGAAATTTGTTTTTTGCAAAATATATTTATATTGAGATATACTTATATATATTATGGTTTCAAAATGTTTGCAAAAGGTTTTAATTCCCGGGATCCATGTGAGTAGAGAGTGCAGCACTGTTCCTTGCAGCCGAGGGAGAGGTCTTCTCTTGTCGGGCAGTGTTTGATCATTATGGGTTGAGTGGTTAAGTGTAAGACCATTGAGGGTAATACCTAATGGGCTAATCTTGCATCTGCCCACAGTGTAAATGTTGGGCCCATTAAGAGCCCATAGTGATGGACTCAAGGTTCATTGTCTCCTATAGTGAATTCGGCCAGGCCTTGTAACAAATGCTGGGTTGAACCCATGTGGCTGATGTGTTGATCAATGTTTGGGTCCCACTCCTTACAAAGAGAGCCAACTGGGCAGCAGGTTAAGGGGTAAGTGAGCACATAAGCTTAATGGGCCTAAAGCCCAATTCGAACTGGGCTTAAGTTAGTTAATTAAATCGAGGCAAGATAGGATTTATAATCTGATTACGATTAGCTGAAGGATAAGATAAGTCTTATCCATTCAAGAGTCCATACCAAATATCAGATTTGGAATAAGGAACCCTCTCCTAATTAGATTAGGAGGCTGATCCTGAGAAGGCTATAAATAAGGGGGCGAATTCCTCAGTCATACAACACAACAACTTGTAGAATTCTCTCATATTCTTTCCATTCCTACCCAATTCAATCTCTTATTGAGGAATTGATCAACAAAGGTTCTTGATATTTTTCCATAGTTGAAGAAACAATCTAAAGTCGTGCTCACCAACCCCTGTTCGATTCTTGCTAAAGGATCCTGGTTTTTGCTGAAGAGCCATCCTACTGATCCTGCTTCATTATACACTGTGTCATTTTTGGTGGAAGTGGGTTTTGGTATTCTCCTTGGACGTGAACACCTTCATTGGGAGTTACTACTACTTCATATCAGGTATATCCCTCTCCTCTCTTTTGGTTTCAGATTTGGTACAGTTTTGGATTCAAGAACGATCCTTGAAAATGCAGTTTTCTAAAATAGGGAATACGATTCCCAGATGGGAGAGAGAAATGTTTGAAATTTCTTCCAACCTTCCTACAGGATTCGGCCATCCATATGATGGATCTCTCATCCCTTCAATAAGAAGTAGAAATAACGCCACCGGCCCATCTTAGTAAATATTTATCGATATAGCATCATCACAAGAATTTTATCTTAGTACGTTTTTACCAAGTTGGAGCCATCTCAGAGTTCCCATCTTAGTTCGTTTTTACTAAGATAGCATTATTTCGAATTTATATTCAATTAGGACTTTGCTTTTGAAGGATTTTAGTAAGATTCTATTTTGATGTGTTTCTTAGATTAGGATTTTAATTTTTAAGGAGTTTTATTAAGATTCTATTATGGAGTGTTTTCAGATTAGGAATAGGAGTCACAAGGGTGTATACCTATATAAAGAGTAGCTAGGGGAAGGCTAAGAAAGTTTTCTTGTTATCAATTTTCTCTTAATTGTTTCATGAAGAATTCTTACAAGGTATGTACCAATCAGTGAAATCCTTAGTGGGGGTCAAAACCTGGGTATGTTGGGACAGTCTGAGAATTCATCTGAGTGGGTGATCATAGTGACAAGATCAGCCCCTTTGTTGGACAAAGGTAATGATCAGGGATGCACTCTCTCTGATAGAAACCAAGACTGTCGGCAGCCAATTTCAATTGTTGAGATTTTGTTTTGCAAAATATATTTATATAAAGATATATAATATATATATATATGTTATGGTTTCGAAATGATTTGCAAAAGGTTTTAATTCCCGGGATCCATGTAAGCGGAGAGTGCAACACTGTTCCTTGCAGTCGAGGGAGAGGTCCTCCCTTGTCAGGTAGTGTTTGATTATTATGTGCTGAGGGGTTAAGTGTAAGACCATTGAGGATTATACCTGATGGGCTAATCTTGCATCTGCCCACAAGTCCCTGGGTGTTACAAGGTGGCTTGGCCCAAGGACCACTTAGGGTAAGTGTTGGGCCCATAGAGCCCATAAGATGGGTTTCAGGGGGTGCACTGTCCATAATAGTGTATTCGGCCAGGCCTTGTAACAAAGGCTGGGCTGAACCCATGTGGCTGATGTGTAGATCAATGTTTGGGTCCCACACCATACAAGGAAACCCAACTGGGCAGCAGTTTGGAAGGCTAAGTGAGTACATAACCTTAAATGAGCCTTAAGCCCATTTCGAACTGGACTGATTTGATAAGTCAATTAAAGGGGGCGAATTCTGAGATGGATCAGCTGATAGGATTGGGCCTAGACCCTATCCACTTAGAGAGTCCAAGATCTAACTAAGATTTAGATCTGGAAGCCTCCTAATTACATTAGGAGATGGCTGATCTGATCTGCAAATAAGATAAGGGTTATCCCTTGTCACTTAAAGGGACTTCTCATCCAAATATGATTTGGATTAGCAACTCCTAATGGGATTAGGAGCTGATCCCTTTAAGATTATGAAAGAAGAAAGGGGCGGCAACAGTTATTGGTTGATGTTCAATCCTCTTCAGAGCTGAAAATCACAAGAAGAGAGATTTCTGCACCCTGCGAATTCTCTTTTGCCGCCTCCTTCCTGCCACCGCCATCACCTTCAGTTCGATCTCCAGTTCTTGGGAGAAATCAAGATCTGATCTTGATTCCAATCTTTTGGGAAAAGATTGGTTGGAGTTGTACTCACAAGCCGTCCAGTTGATTCTTGCGAAGGGTCAAGTTCTTTTAGAAGAACATTGTTGATTCTGCTCCATCTTGCACTGCACCATCTTCAGTGGAAGCAGATTTTGGATCCTTCCTTGGGCGTGAACACCTCCATTGGGAGATATTGCTTCTCTGTATCAGGTACATCCTCCCTCTTACTCCTTTTGGTTCAAATCTGGTTTGGCTCTTGATTCAAGATTAATCCTTGAAAAACATGTTTTTCTAAATATAGGGAATTCGATTCCCTGCAAAGATGGGAGAAATTTTTGAAATTTGCCCTTTCCATTCCGCAAGACTTGGGCATCCATGTGATGGATATCCCATCCCTTCACATATAACTAATGTGGGCCTTAGGCCCATAATTAATATGATTAATTAAGATGTTACATTACATCTTAAGTTGTCATGTGACAAGGGGTGAATCTAGGTTTTGAAATGGGTATGGAGCACCTATCCTCTTAAGAGGATAAGGCTTATCTCTTAATAGAGTCTAGATCCAAATTAGATTTGGATAATCTCCTAATTTGATTAGGAGAAGTGCTCCATTAGGAGATAAAAGAAGAAGAGGGTGAACTAAACAAAACCACCTCTCTCAATTCTACTCTCTCTTCTTTTGTTTTCCAAGAAACCCTAGTTTGACAACAGCTTTTGGGACTGATAGAAATCAGTTTTCTCTCTGATTTTTGTAAGAAAAAATTAGAGAAATTCCGTACTCACCTCCCCAGTTCGATCCAAACAGTTGGATTACAGTTTTGCTGAAAATTATGTTGCTGAACTGGCTTCAAGAGTACACTACGCCATCTTCAGTGGAGGCTAGTTTTAGGACTGATTTAGGCCTGAACTTCCACCTTGGGATCTATATTTGTGGTATCTGTATCAGGTTTACATCTCCCTCTTTGTTTGGTTTCAAATCTAGTCCAGTTTAGTGCAAAACCGATCCTAAAAAAATGTAGTTTTTCAAAACTTAGGGAATACGATTCCTGGAAGGACCCAAAATTTTTTGAAATTTTGCCCAGCCATCTAGCATGGTTCAGCCATCCATATGATGGATCCTAACCCTTCCTTCACTAGAATAAATATTCAACTAAAATTAGTAGCAAAAAGCAAAGTGAAGAATATTATATTTTGAATAAAAGAATTTATAATTCGTCTTATGTTACAACTTGAGCATGATTGATTTAACATCAACATTTTAGCTTTCTATAAATAGATTAGAGGGGGAGAGAAAGGGAGGGAGGGAGAGAGAACGACCATCTATATCCCATATCTTACATAATGAATGAAATATTTTGGTTGATTTTCTTCTCAATATGATCGTTTATTGAACACATTGCATAACTAGGATTTTTTACATTTATATGTAGTTCTCTACTTCAAGTTGTCTAGCTGAGCCATGTTGTGTTGTAACAATTAACCGCTGCCTACTTTTAAAGAATATTTGGGTTTTTAAAAACTAGAAGAAGATATTAATTTTTTCTTCCTTTTGATAGATGGTATAGGATAGTGTTGTTAGACAATGTATGCGCTTAGCTCTAGTCAGATTGATGTACATTAAACATTTATTGTAAATGAAAAAAAGTACATAATTGATTCATGTTATACTTGGTATGTTCTAGTGTAATTACCCTTAAACTGAACACTTATGAGACTCGTGTTATATATATATATATATATATATATTATGTTTTATGAAAAAGGTTTGCAAAAGGTTTTAATTCCCATGATCCATCCGAGCAGAGAGTGCAACATTGTACCATGTAGCCAAGGGAGAGGTCCTCTCTTGTCTAGTAGTGTTTGATCATTATGGGCTGAAAGGTTTAGTGTAATACCATTTAGGGCTTCTATACCTGATAGGCTAATTTCACTTAAGACAATAGTCTTTAGGCCTTCATAAGATGGCTGGACTCAAGCACCATTTAGTGTAAATTTTGGGCCCATTAAGAGCCCATACTGATGGACTCAGGGGTTCACTATGTTTAACAGTGAAATCTGCCAGACCTTGTAACAGAGGCTAGGCTGAGCCCATATGGCTATTGTGAGGTCAATGTTAGGGTCCCACGCCATACATAGAGAGCCAAGTTAGCCAGTGATTAAAATGGGAAGTGAGCCTGCTAGCTTAATGGGCCTAAGGCCCATTATTAATTGGATTAATTAAGAAGTCACATGACAACTTAAGCAGTCATGTGACTTGGGCGAATTTGGGTATGGATATGGGCTAAGATCAGCAATGGGATAAGAGGATAACTATTACCCACTTAAGGAGTCCAAATCCAAATAAAGATTTGGATTAGGAAGCTCCTAATTGGATTAGGAGAAGCTGATCTTTAAGGCTTATAAATGGAAGGGGCGAACTACTTCAGTTCTTACCTTTTTGCTCTCAGTTCTCTTCCTCTGTTCTTGCCGCCCAAACCCTAATTCGATCTCCAGTTTTTGGGCTGATAGAGATCAGTTTCTACCTCTGATTTAGCAAGAAAATCATATCAGATTTCGTGCTCACCCTCACTTTCTTGATCATTGCTAAATGACTGCATTGCTGAAGCTACTTCATCTCAAGCTGCGCCATCTTCAGTGGAGGAGGGTTTTGGTACCCTCTTTTGGTGTGAACACCTACTTTGGGAGCTACATGTGTGGATTCTGTATTAAATATTGCTCTCACTTTCTTTTAGTTTCAGATCTGGTCCGGTTTGGATCAAGAACGATCCTTGAAAAATGCAGTTTTTCTAAAACTGGGAATTCGATTCCTGGAAGGGAGAAAGGAAAATTTTGAAATTTCGCCCAGCCACCCTGCATGGTTTGGCCATCCATATGATGGATCTCCCTTTCCTTCAGTTGTATCAGAGCCAAAGGTTCAAGTCTTGAACCAAATTTAGATCAGATTTGAAGCAGCACAAATCGACAGAAACTGTTCTACCCGATTTGTGCAAATTGGCAATTTTTATGAGAATTCGGTTCTCAGATTTGAGTGTTTGATCTGAAATTAATTCTTTATTATTCTGCAATAATTTTAGAATGGTTCTATGATGATTTCTTGAATTTTTGGGCTGTTTGTGATGGAAATCGAATTCTTTTATGGCGCTAAGATTTGTGCACCCTGCAATTTCATTCTATTCAATTTCAATCTAAATAATTTTTTTTAGACAAAATGTATAGGATTCGATCTGATGTAATTAATAGAAATTTAGGTTTTTCTACTTTTTTACATTGGAAGATTTGCTGGAGCACGCAGAGGAGAAGAAGATTTTACAAAAATGAAATCTGCAATCTACGATTAACCTTTTCTTGCAGGTTTGTAGTTTGTCCGGATCAGATTCGGACTATCACACTTGCAGCCCTAGTTCTTGTATTTTCTTGCTGTTCTTGAATGTCAATTTCAGCTATAATTAATTTCAGATCATAATCTTGAAAATTGCAACATGTTTTGGACACCAAACCCTAGGCCGAATTGACCTAGTTCGGTCAAAACTGGTTGGACCAAACCCATGGTTTTGTGGGGTCTATTCTCAGCCCCATGGGTCACGTTTTAGGTGACCCAAATTCGGTTATGGACCAAGAATTTGATGGCCCATCACATGATGCAATTCGGCCCACCCCTAAGAAACCCTGTTTTGCTAAGTTAAAGCAACATCAGCCCATTTTCAACATAACATCTATATGGGCCAAACTACTTTTTGCACTTTAGCCCATATACCTAGATGATATTATTTAATAATACATGGGCCTTAATGGGATGATAATGTGTTAACTTTGATTAATTAGGGTTTTTCAAGTTATTTGATTGATTGGATCAATTTGTGTATGTGATTGCTTGTGATGTGCTGAATGTGATTCGCACATGGGCCATAAGTACTTGGCCCATGTTTAATCGTTAGTGGCTTTCTTCGAACACCATGGATGAATGCACATCATTGCCACGGTGTCCTAAAGAGGAACATACGGAACCCTAGCCCATTTTGGGCCCATTTGAATCTGACTTTATGAAAGTCAGTGGGAGACACGTTGGTTTGACCTAAATCAGATATAGGAACATATCAATTAGTTCCCTCCAGTTAATATAAGTGCAAGTGATAGGGAATTTCATATGATGAATTCTCTAAAGGCCTTCTGTCATTAGCATGAAGATGGGTTGAATTGGCAATGAGGAGATGCACCATAAAATTGGGCTATTCATTTGATGGTCTAGTTTGTTGGATTGCTTCATAAGATGATAGGGGCGTCATAGACCGATGTGGGAGGGGCCTATCCTAAAATGGAAGACTCTATCACGGTACCTTAGGGTCCACAATGTGATGGGTCAGCACTTATTGGACTGAAATTTTTAACCTAAAATGGTAATGAACCTTGTCTAGTAGAGGCCAAAGGGAAAGCTCATTAGATAAGTAGATATGATCCTTCATAAAAAGTGGTGGGGTTTTGTAGCTGAAACAGTTGGCTCCATGCACCTATGTGATTTCCCACATTTCCAAATGCATAACCGTGTCTCCATCACTGAGATAGGAAGGAAATCTCAGAGACGAATAAATGGAAATGGAACATAGATAAAAGACCTTTCTATGTAGTTAACATGAATCAATTTTATATCATGGACTAATTTGTGTTGCCTTTTATCAGAAATGGCAAACGGACAATTCGCCAAGTTATTGGATGATAACAAGCTAAATGGACCCAACTATGCTAACTGGTTTCATAACCTTGTGCTGGTTCTAAAGTCTGAGAAATTGGACAAGGTTACCAAAAATCCTACACCGGAACATCCGGGTGATAGGGCTTCCGAGGCCCATAAGAAAGAGTATCAGGAATGGGAGGAGAAGAACTCTCTTGCTCGGTGTTATATCGAAGCATCTATAGACAATCAGATATAGAGACAATTTGATAAGATCGAAGTGTCCAAAGATATCATGGATAGTCTAAAGATAATATATGAGGAGCAGAATTGTCCTACCTGTTAAAAGGTCCTCAAACTATTGATGACCACACAAATGACTGAGAGCCAACAGGTCCATGGCCATTGTTTAAAAATGATGGGCTATATCAATGAACTGGAGGCTTTTGGTTTTCAACTAAATGAGGACACTAAAACTGATGCCTTAAACTCTCTGCCTCCCTCATTCAATTAGTTTGTAATGAATTACAACATGAACAAGCTAAACGTTAGCCTTCAAGAACTCAACAATGTGTTATAGAGGTCCAAAGAATTGACAAAGAAGGATAAGCCGATAGCCATGCTTGTTGAAGGTGGCAAGTCAGACAAGAAAAAGAGGAAGGCTAAGAAGTAACCTCAGAGGAAAGCAGTCAAGCCTAAAAAGCAAAAGAAGGACAAGGCATCAGATGCATGTCACTTCTACAAGCAGACCGGACACTGAAAGAGCAATTGTCCTCAATATCTGGAGACCAAGAAGAAAGAAGGTAATTTCAAATCTCTTGTCATAGAGACCAATATATTGGTCACTTTTGCATCCTGGTGTATTGACTCCGGGGCTTCTACTCATGCATGTAACACATTGCAGGGGTTCAAAATAAGTAGAAGGCTGAGTGACAATGAAGTGATGCTTTACTTGGGACTTTTGCAACAGTTGTAGCTATACCCATAGGAATTATAGATTTAATTTTTAGAGAAGGAATTGTTAGGCTTAAAGATTGTCTTTATGTACCTACTTTGAGAAGAAATCTGATTTCTGTTTCAAAATTGTGGAAAGATGGTTATTCTCTTTTGTTTAATAATACGATTACTATTAAACTGAATAACAAATTTCTCACTTACAGAGAACTTGAGAATAGTCTCTATGTCCTCCGTCCTTCTCTGGAAACAAACATAACCAAAATTACATAAGAAATTATCCCCAAGAAAAGAATGCGTGATACAGTTAATCCCACGTGCCTATAGCATTACCGACTTGGCCACATTAATATAGATCGTATCACAAGGTTGGTAAAAGATGGTCCTTTGGATTTTCTAACAGTAGAATATCTTCCAACTTGTGAACCTTGCCTTTAGGGTAAGATGTTGAAACAACAATTTATGAGGAAGCCTAAAGGATCTATGGGCACACTTGACCTGATACATGCTGATATATGTGGTCCCATGAATGTTAGGACACGTAACTAGCATGCTTATTTTATAACCTTTATCGATGATTATTCTCAATATGGTTACATGTACCTAATGAAACATAAGTCTAAATCCTTTAAAAATTTCAAGGAGTTCAAGCAAGAGGTTGAGAAACAGTTGGAGAGACAGATTAAGGCCCTCCAATCAGATCAAGGAGGCGAATACCTCTCCAACGAATTCAGGGACTACTTAAAGGACAATAGGATTGTATCACAGTTAGCTCCTTCTGCTACACCACAATTAAACGATGTATCGGAGAGGAGAAATCAAACTCTATTAGATATGGTCTGTTCACTTCTCGTCCACTCAGAACTACCTATATCCTTTGGGGATACGCATTGGAGACTGTGATATACATGCTAAACCGAGTTCCAACCAAATCCGTTCCTAAGACTCCCTATGAGCTTTGGACTAGTAAGAAGCCAAGTGTAAGACTCTTGAAAATTTGGGGTTGTCTGGCACATGTTAAAAAAACAAGTTCTGATAAATTGGAATCCAAGACCAGTCGTTGCCTATTTGTAGGCTACCCCAAAAGCTTTGCAGGTTTCTTATTCTCTGACCCAAGAGAGGAAAAGGTGTTTTACAGTTGAAATGCCTATTTCTTGGAAGAAGATTACATCTTGGATAATCATCTTCAGGAAATTGTTCTTGATGAGGAGAGCCCAGGAGTAGTGGGAGATATCCCACAAGTTCCAGATAATACGACTATGATCAAGAAAGTTACTTTATGGAAGCCATGATTAGTGAGGAAGATCCCATGACTTATACGAAAGCTATGTTGGACATATATTCTTGAAGTGAGTAGATGTCATGAAAACCAAGATGGACTCAATGAAAACTAACAAGGTCTGGACTCTCGTAGACACACCCCCTGAGATGAAAGCAATTGGTTGCAAATGGATCCACAAGAGGAAGAAGGGTCTTGATGGGAAGATTAAGACCTATAAATTTCATCTTGTAGCGAAGGGGTACACTTAGAAAGAGGGAATCGATTATGAGTAAATCTTTCCGCCAGTGGCCATGCTTAAATCCATATGAATATTGCCAGTTGTAGTAGCACACTATGCCTATGAGATTTGGCAAATGGATATCAAAACTGCCTTCCTGAATGGAGATCTTTGGTGTGCTGTCGTAGGCACCCAAAAATAAAACCTATACTCGTGAGAATAAAATGTAGTAGTGCGAGTAAGAATCGTTCCCACAGAGAGTATCTAACCTGAATTATGTGCTACGTGAATCAAAGATGGAGGGGGGTGTGTAACGAAAACTAGATTTGAAAGAAAGAAAATCGGGATTAAAGAGAACAAAATTTAAATGGGAAGCAAGGTAATTTAGAATGTTGTAATTAACCAAAAGAGCAAATCTTGGTCTAGGATAACATCCACCATCAAAATTTCACTACTACTCATCGATGCAAAAATAAATCAATTCAGACTTTGAATATTCATCATAGGAATTATTTTTCTACATCTTCCTAATATCAGTTAATGGGAAAATAAGTGATCCTCTTAACCCTTATTACTCAAAACAGGAAAGTTGTAGAACTTTTCCTTATCTTTCCAATGCATCTTGAATCATCTCAATCGGAGTCCGGATGAGAGAGTTATGCTCAATCTACCACACGGCGCCGAAACTGTGTAAAATGACCCGATTAGCCTTGTTTCTCACCTAAGGCCTTCTTTTGTGCCTTAAACCAAAATATAAGAATTATGAATGTATTTGGGCATAAAATAAACATAAAAGGCTAATTATTAAGGGAGAAAAATATGATATTTTTCGTTCTCATCAAATCCCCCAACTCTTAGACCTTGCCCATCCTCAAGCAATACAGAACTTAAGCAAACTAAGCAAACTATTCTACCAAACTTTAAACTCAATCTTCCTTCATCTTTTTCCATAAATATTCTAGGTTAATTGTTGCAAACCATTAAATCAACACGACCAAGTTATACACGACTCAACCATCCACCAATCCAATTTCTTTACTACTACAAACCAGGTAGTAAACTAGGTAAAACATTTTTTTTTGGTGGAAGTGAGTGCATTTTATGCTCCATCTCACTTTTAGGACTTAGTCAGTGGGTGCATTTTATGCTCCACTCCACTGTTTGAATTTCTAGCTAGTAGGTGCATTTTATGCTCCATCCTACTATTGAATTGCTTGGTTGGTAGGTGCATTTTATGCTTTGTCCTACCAATTGTAGCAATGGTAAAATATTTACCCTATTTACTTGAACCTGGATTTAGGACTAGCTTAAAAAGGGGATGGCTTTAGGTGAATCCTGTATTCCCTAATCATATTTCTTTACTAAGTTCACAAGAGTTGCCCCAGAACACTGTTTCAATTGATTCCAAAAGAGTTGAGTTTTTTTTTTTGAACAAATGCAGAAAAACACAACCTAAATTAAATTTTAAAATGCAACCTAAATTCTAACCTAAATCCCCTCCCCCACACTTAAAACTTACATTGTCCCCAATGTAGGATAAATTGCAAAGAAAGGGAAGAAACAACTAAACCATAAATGCAAAAACAAAAAAGAAGAGAAAAAGAAAAAATAAACTTCCCTATTTTTAATCACCATAAACTGGATCCTCTAACTCTTGTGGTTACAACTTTCGGTGCTTTCCCCTTCCATCCATCATGGGTGGATTCAGCCTTCTTTGTGGTTGACAAGAGGTTTTTCTTGCTCTTCAAGTAAGATGCGATGCATGCATGTAGATGGGTTGATTCCTTTGATATCCATAATCGTCCAACCGATAGTCGTCTTATGCTCCGTAAGAACCTGCACAAGCTTCTCTTCTTGTGGTGCGCTAAGGCTACTAGACATGATCACCTGTAATGTCTCTCTGTCTCCAAGGAATACGTGCTTGAGGTGATTAGGGAGAGGCTTCAATTCTGGAATGGGGGCCTGCAAAACAAAGGGTAAAGGTCTCCTATCAAAATTCGACAATATAACATAAGGAGCATTACCTGACTGTTGTAAGTCTGGAGAATCATCCAATGCTGCAACAGTTTCCTACAAATCAGCTTTCAGCATTGGCTCCTCTTTCTCAAGATGTTTAATAATGGAGACTTCTAATCCATCATTTTCATTAAGTTCGAAGACTTCCTGTGCCAAAGAATCAATCGCATCAACAGAACAAATAGGATTATCATCAGTAGGATAATTCATGGCATCATAAATATTAAACTTAACAATCTGACCATCAAATTCCTTGGTGAGTGTGCCACTATAAACATCTATTTTAGTCTGATGTTTTTAAGAATGGTCTTCCTAGCAAAATAGGAGTGGTTTGATCACCATTATCCATATCAAGCACATAAAAATCAACAAGAAAAACCAAATCATTTACTTTCACAAGAACATCCTCAACTACACCCTTAATATAGGCATTAGATCTATTAGCCAATTGAATCACTACACCGGTCTTATTCAAAGGTCCAAGTTTCAAAGAAGCATATATAGAATATGGCATGGCCTTCTCAATTCTAATGTTACCTATCATGGCCTTAATAGAAGCTCCTAAGTCTAACATGGCCTTCTCAATTCTAATGTTACCTATCATGCAGGGGATAGTGAACATACTTGGATCCTTGCACTTTGTAGGGAGTTTTCTTTGAATAATTGCAGAAACATTCTCCCCTACTCTCACCTTTTCACATCCTTTTAGTTTCTGTTTCCTTTTATGTGTACATAATTCTTTCAGGAATTTAGCATAATGAGGTACTTGTTAAGAGCATTAAAAAGGGGCATATTTGCCTCGTATCTACGGAAAGTTTCATAAAAATCTTTGAACTGCTCATTTTTCCTAGAACCTGCTAAAGCATTAGGAAAAGGAAGTACTGATTTATAATCAGAAAGAGGAGGAAACTTACGCTTGGGTACTTCATCACCATCGGGAGTGATGTCTTTCTCCTTTTCTTGGTTTGACAATGCGGGGGCTGCCCTTGCTGGTGCCTCAACCTCTTTACCACTTCTCAAAATGATTGCACTTACATTTTCTTTTGGCTTCACAACCATTTGAGAGGGTAATTTCCCAGAACTTTGCGCCTCTAACCGACTAATCGCCGTCGCCATTTGGCCCATCTGATTGTCCAAACGTTGGATACTAGCCCTTGTCTCATGCTGAAATTGCAAAGTCTTAGTGGCAAGAGATTTGACAATATCCTCTAAAGACATACCTGAATCAGAATTTTGGGTTGGCTGTTGTCTAGGGGGGTGCGGCTGATATTGCTGGAAAGTCAGATGATATTGCAGGAAACTTGGGTGGTTCTGTGGATTCCCATAGCTAAGATTGGGGTGATCCCTCCATCCTGGATTATATGTGCTCAAATAGGGATCATATTTCCTTTGCGGTTGTCCTGGAAAACCACCTACTACATTTACTTGCTCAACAGGCTCCTCTTGAAGAGTTGGGCACATATCAGTTGGATGCCCTACTACTGAACATATCCCACAAGCCTTCACCGTTTGCATTTTACCTACAGCCATTTGATGAACAAGAGAAGTCAGACTTGCAATTTGTTATTCTAGGGAAGAGATATTTACCTCATTAGCATGCTTTGATGGAGGGCCAAGTCTATAGCCGAACAGTTGAGAATTGGCGGCCATGTTTGCAATCAGATTTCTCACGGCCTCGGGGGTTTTATCCACTAAAGCTCCTCCACTAGCAGCATCAATCATGCTCTTATCAGTGGGTTGAAGACCCTCATAGAAATACTGGATCAGTAGCTGCTCACTAATTTGATGATGGGGACAGCTTGCACATAACTTCTTAAAGCGTTCCCAGTATTCATGTAGGGACTCCCCGTTGTATTGCTTTATACCACAAATTTCTTTTCTGATATTGTCTGCCCTTGAAGCTGGGAAGTACTTTTCTAGGAATAACCTATTCATCTCGTTCCATGTGATAACACTCCCGGAAGGTAGATAATAGAAACAATCCTTAGCTGAATCTTTTAGAGAAAACGATAAGGCTCTCAATTTGATTTGCTCTTCAGTTACCCCCATGGGTTTCATGCTCGTGCATACCCATGAAAAATGGGTAAGAGATGTATCAATCCAGATTTTAATTCAAAATTAACATCAGCATCTAAAGCAGGAAAAGTTATGCATAAGGGTTGCTGATTTAAATCAGGTGCAGCAAGCTCTTTCAAGGTTCGATTTTCGGCCATGATGTCCTCTTCCCTCAAATCAGATCTGCTAATAGATAGAGAATCGAAGGCTGGATCGTTCTCCTCAAAATGACTCCAAGCTTCCCTCCTTAACCTGTGTAAAGTCCCTTCTATTTTCAGATCGAACTGCAAATTACCTTTCTTAGAGAATCGGGTTACAGGCATAAATTAAGGAAACCCTAATAAACCATGAACAACATACCATAAAACAAATAAAAATAAATAAAAAAATCTAGAACGATTAAATAAATAAATAAATGAATAAAATAGAAAATACTCTACTCTAAAACACAAACAATCAAAGTGATCTCTAGAGTATTTTTTTTTTCGAAAATTCAAAAACAAAATAATGATCACAAGAAGCACAAAAATAGATTAGAAAAACTATCCAACAACAGTGCCAAAATTTGGTGTGCTGTCGTAGGCACCCGAAAGTAAAACCTATACTCATGAGAATAAAATGTAGTAGTACGAGTAAGGATCATTCCCACAGAGAGTATGTAATCTGAATTATTTGCTACGTGAATCAAAGATGGAGGGGGTGTGTGTGTAATGAAAACCAGATTTGAAAGAAAGAAAACCGGGATTAAAGAGAACAAACTTTAAATGGGAAGCAAGTGATCCTCTTAACCCTTACTACTGAACAACCCCTAAACAAGTATTAAAGATTTAATCCATCAATAGCATTAAGCATTAGAGATCAATGAAACTAAACAACACAAGCACAAGCGGTTGCATTTAATTCAGTTGAGTGTCCTTCCTAGGATCTAACAATTTCTGATGCAGCAAATCATTAAACCCTAGTTGCTTCATAGATTAGAGAGACCAAACAATTACATATTTGATGTCTAATCTAGCAATAGATTATAATGAATAATAAACTAGTAGGCCTTCCAAGCATTCACACGAAACAATCATAGATATAAACATAGAAGAACATTTGATATCCAAAGCATGAATTAAAGAATAAAAACCAAATTAGATCTCACAGTTTGGTGGATTCGAGGTTTCTGCTTCCTTCGACCAAGTACAAGAGTTTAGCCACACATGGTCATGGTGAAAACTCCAAGAAAATCAGAGAATGAAGAAGAGGGGCGAAGAGAAGAGAAGAGAAGAGAAGAGAGGTTCGGTTGCTCCCAATCTGCTTGCCTTCTCTCTAGGTTTTTCTCCTCTTATCTACTTCCCCCAAGAGAAGCCTACAAAACTTCCTAAATTTTCTCTAGATAAAAATCTACAAGTCTGAATTATCAAGAAAAGACTCAAAAATAAGATAAAACAAAGTTCTTGTGTGAGTGGGAAAGTGGTGAAATCGCGGATTAAAGCTTCAAGGCTAAGGAATGTCTTCAACACGTCACCAGTGCAGTTGTAGAGAATTT
Source organism: Nelumbo nucifera (assembly GCF_055504915.1). Classification (NCBI taxonomy): domain Eukaryota; kingdom Viridiplantae; phylum Streptophyta; class Magnoliopsida; order Proteales; family Nelumbonaceae; genus Nelumbo; species Nelumbo nucifera. Next base: position 74,962,225 of record NC_142651.1, read on the forward strand.
GAGCCAGAATCTATCAAAACTCAAAACAGTAAAGTTGTAGAACCTTTTCTTAACTTTCCAACACATCTTGAATCATCTAAATCGGAGTCCATATGAGAGCGTTATGCTCAACCTACCACACGGCGCCGAAATTGTGTAAAATGACCCGATTAGCCTTGTTTCTCATCAAACACCTCCTTTCGTGCCTTAAACCAAAATATAATAATTATGAGTGCATTTGGGCATAAAATAAACATAAAAGGCTAATTATTAAGGGAGAAAAATATGATATTTTTCATTCTCATCAAATTGAAGATATCTATATGAAGCAACCGCAAGGTTTCATTGTTGCTGGTCAGAAGCACATGGTGTGTAAATTTAACCAATCCATCTATGGACTTAAGAAAGCATCTAGAATTTAGAACATCTGATTTGACTCTACCGTCAAATAGTTTGACTTTAAACAAAATTTTGATGAGCCTTTTGATTATAGGAAAGTAGAGGGAAATAAGGTTAGGTTCTTGGTTTTGTATATAAATGGCATTCTACGTGTTGGGAATGAGTATCCCAATCTACATACATTCACAAGATTGTCAAAAGATACAACATGGAGAATTTCAAGAAGGGATTTGTCCCTTTTAGACATGGAGTCACTCTCTCCAAGGGTATGTCTCCCAAGACTCCTGAGGAGATTGAGGGCATAAAGGAAGTTCCCTATGCCTCACCAGTAGGGAGCATCATGTTAGACAGTGTATGCCCTTAGCTCCAATCAGAATGATGTACATTCTGACATTTAATGTAAATGAATAAAGTACATATTTGATTCGTGTTATTATGGTATGTTTCTGTGTAATACCCATAAACTGGACACATATGAGACTCGTGTTAGTTTAGAATCTTTACAGCCGTTGCATAGATCTGGAGAGATTTATCCTGCCAAGGCTAACATTAATGTGCCACCAAGTTGGTTGGGGTGGCTTGTCTCAGCGGCCAGGGTGAGACCTGAGGTACATGCAATGTGGGTTTCTTGAAACCTTGAACCGGACCAGAATTCAAGTATTGCCCGGGACCTTGGAGATAGATGGGCAAAACTGGAATGATACACCTGACCCCTAGACTCGATTACGATACTACACTAGGTGTCGGATTGGGTTGTCTTTGATATGCCAATTAGTGAAATCCTTATAGGGGGTCAAAACCTGGGTATGTTGGGACAGCCCGAGAATTCATCTGAGTGGGTGATCATAGTGATACGATCAGACCCTTTGTCGGACAAAGTGAATGATTGGGGATGCACTCTCTCTGATGGAACCTAAACTGCCGGCAGTTGATTTCAACCATTGAAATATATATATATATATTACAGTTTCAAAATGTTTGCAAAATGTTTTAATTCCCGGGATCCATATGAGTAGAGAGTGCAGCACTATACCATGTAGCCGAGGGAGAGGTCCTCTCTTGTCGGGCAGTATTTGATCATTATGGGCTGAGAGGTTAAGTGTAAGACCATTGAGGGTAATACCTGATGGGCTAATCTTACATCTGCCCACAGTGCTTGGGTTTTATAAGGTGGATTGACTCAAGGACCATTTAGTGTAAATGTTGAGCCCATTAAGAGCCCATGGTGATGGACTCAGGGTTCACTGTCTTCTATAGTGAATTCGGCCAGGCTGAACCCATGTGGCTGATGTGTAGATCAATGTTTGGGTCCCATGCCATACAAGAATATCCAATTGGGTAGTAGTTTGAAGGGTAAGTGAGCAGACAGACTTAATGGGCCTAAAGCCCAAATCGAACTAGCCTAATGAGATTAATTAAAATTGGGCGATTATGGGATTTAGATCAGCAGATAGGATAAGGGATTGTCCCTATCCACTCAGAGTGTCCAGATCCAAATAAAGATTTGGATTAGGAAACTCCTAATTAGATTAGGAGGGTTGATCTTTATTTGTAGATAAGATAAGGGATTATCCTTATCTCTTAAAGAGAGTCCAGATCCAAATACAATATTTGGATTAGGAAACTCCTAAAGGGATTAGGAGAACCTCTCTTAGAGGCTATAAATAGCAGAGCAGGGCGAACCCTCAAGACACAACAGAAATCATCTGATTGATTGCTGATTTCTAGAGAGAGACAACACAGTTTGACTGCACTGTCTCCTTCTCTCCTGCTCTTGCCGCCATACCAGTTCGATCTCCACCTGTGGGAGCGATCAAGAAGAGTTCTTGATATTACCTTTTGGTAGAAAAGGTAATCTGAAGTCGTGCTCACTAGCCCTCCATCAGACTCTTGCTGAAGAATCCGGTTCTTGTTGAAGAACCATCCTACTGATTCTGCTTCATCTTGCACCGAGTCATCTTTGGTAGAAGCAGACTTTGTTGGACAGTTTTGAAAGCCATTAGCTCTAATCAGTTTTGATGTACATTATGACATTTAATGTAAATGAATAAAGTACATATTTGAATCGTGTTATTATGATGTGTTTTTGTGTAATACCCATAAACTGGACACATATGAGACTCGTGTTAGTTTAGAATCTTCATAGTCATTGGATAGATCTGGGAGATTTATCCTGCCAAGGCTGACATTGATGTGCCACCAAGTTGGTTGGGGTGGGTTGTCTTAGCGGCCAGGGTAAGACCTGAGGTACATGCAGTGTGGGTTTCTTGAAACCTTGAACCGGACCAGAATTCCAGTATTGCCCTGGACCTTGGAGATAGATGGGCAAAACTGGAATGTTAGACCTGACCCCTAGACTCGATTACGATACTACACTAGGTGTCGGATTGGGTTGTCTTTGATATGCCAATCTGTGAGATCCTTAGAGGGGGTCAAAACCTTGGTATGTTGGGACAGCCCGAGAATTCATCTGAGTGGGTGATCATAGTGACCGGATCAGACCCTTTGTCGGACAAAGTTAATGATTAAGGATGCACTCTCTCTGATGGAACCTAAACTGTCGGCAATTGATTTCAACCGTTGAAATTTGTTTTGCAAAATATACTTATATAGAGATATACATATATATATTATGGTTTCAAAATGTTTGCAAAAGGTTTTAATTCCCGGGATCCATGTGAGTAGAGAGTGCAGCACTATACCATGTAGCCGAGGGAGAGGTCCTCCCTTGTCGGGCAGTGTTTGATCATTATGGGCTGAGAGGTTAAGTGTAAGACCATTGAGGGTAATACCTGATGGGCTAATCTTACATCTGCCCACAGTGCTTGGGTTTTATAAGGTGGATTGACCCAAAGACCATTTAGTGTAAATGTTGGGTCCATTAAGAGCCCATGGTGATGGACTCAAGGTTCACTGTCTTCTACAGTGAATTCGGCCAGGCTGAACCCATGTGGCTGATGTGTAGATCAATGTTTGGGTCCCATGCCATACAAGAATATCCAATTGGGCAGTAGTTTGAAGGGTAAGTGAGCAGACAGACTTAATGGGCCTAAAGCCCAAATGGAACTGGCTTAATGAGATTAATTAAAATTGGGCGATTATGGGATTTAGATCAGCAGATAGGATAAGGGATTGTCCCTATCCACTCAGAGTGTCCAGATCCAAATAAAGATTTGGATTAGGAAACTCCTAATTAGATTGGGAGGGTTGATCTTTATTTGTAGATAAGATAAGGGATTATCCTTATCTCTTAAAGAGAGTCCAGATCCAAATACAAGATTTGGATTAGGAAACTCCTAAAGGGATTAGGAGAACCTCTCTTAGAGGCTATAAATAGCAGAGCAGGGCGAACCCTCTGGACACAATAGAAATCATCTGATTGATTGCTGATTTCCAGAGAGAGACAACACAGTTTGACTGCACTGTCTCCTTCTCTCCTGCTCTTGCTGCCATACCTGTTCGATCTCCAACTGTGGGAGCGATCAAGAAGAGTTCTTGATATTACCTTTTGGCAGAAAAGGTAATCTGAAGTCGTGCTCACTAGCCCTCCATCAGACTATTGCTGAAGAATCCGGTTCTTGCTGAAGAACCATCCTGCTGATTCAGCTTCATCCTGCACCGTGTCATCTTTGGTGGAAGCAGCCTTTGTTGGACAGTTTTGTATGCCATTCGCTCCAATCAGTTTTGATGTACATTATGACATTTAATGTAAATGAATAAAGTACATATTTGATTCATGTTATTATGATGTGTTTCTGTGTAATACCCATAAACTGGACACATATGAGACTCGTGTTAGTTTAGAATCTTCACAGCCGTTGGATAGATCTGGGGAGATTTATCCTGCCAAGGCTAACATTGAGGTGCCACCAAGTTGGTTGGGGTGGCTTGTCTCAGCGGCCAGGGTGAGACCTAAGGTACATGCAATGTGGGTTTCTTGAAACCTTGAACCGGACCAGAATTCCAGTATTGCCCTAGACCTTGGAGATAGATGGACAAAACTGGAATGATACACCTGACCCCTAGACTCGATTACGATACTACACTTGGTGTCGGATTGGGTTGTCTTTGATATGCCAATCAGTGAGATCCTTAAAGGGGGTCAAAACCTGGGTATGTTGGGATAGTCCGAGAATTCTTCTGAGTGGGTGATCATAGTGACAGGATCAGACCCTTTGTCGGATAAAGTGAATGATTGGGGATGCACTCTCTCTGATGGAACCTAAACTGCCGGCAGTTGATTTCAACCATTGAAATTTGTTTTGCAAAATATACTTACATAGAGATATACATATATATATATATATATATATTATGGTTTCAAAATGTTTGCAAAATGTTTTAATTCCTGGGATCCTTGTGAGTAGAGAGTGCAGCACTATACCATGTAGCCGAGGGAGAGGTCCTCTCTTGTCGGGCAGTGTTTGATCATTATGGGCTGAGAGGTTAAGTGTAAGACCATTGAGGGTAATACCTGATGGGCTAATCTTACATCTGCCCACAGTGCTTGGGTTTTATAAGGTGGATTGACCCAAGGACCATTTAGTGTAAATGTTGGGCCAATTATGAGCCCATGGTGATGGACTCAGGGTTCACTGTCTTCTACAGTGAATTTGGCCATGCTGAACCCATGTGGCTGATGTGTAGATCAATGTTTGGGTCCCATGCCATACAAGAATATCCAATTGGGCAGTAGTTTGAAGGGTAAGTTAGCAGACAGACTTAATGGGTCTAAAGCCCAAATCGAACTGGCTTAATGAGATTAATTAAAATTGGGCGATTATGGGATTTAGATCAGTAGATAGGATAAGGGATTGTCCCTATCCACTCAGAGTGTCTAGATCCAAATAAAGATTTGGATTAGGAAACTCCTAATTAGATTAGGAGGGTTGATCTTTATTTGTAGATAAGATAAGGGATTATCCTTATCTCTTAAAGAGAGTCCAGATCCAAATACAAGATTTGGATTAGGAAACTCCTAAAGGGATTAGGAGAACCTCTCTTAGAGGCTATAAATAGCATAGCAGGGTGAACCCTCAAGACACAATAGAAATCATCTGATTGATTGCTGATTTCCAGAGAGAGACAACACAGTTTGACTGCACTGTCTCCTTCTCTCCTGCTCTTGCCGCCATACCTGTTCGATCTCCACCTATGGGAGCGATCAAGAAGAGTTCTTGATTTTACCTTTTGGCAGAAAAGGTAATCTGAAGTCGTGCTCACTAGCCCTCCATCAGACTCTTGCTGAAGAATCTGGTTCTTGCTGAAGAACCATCCTGCTGATTCTGCTTCATCCTGCACCGTGTCATCTTTGGTGGAAGTAGCCTTTGTTGGACAGTTTTGTATGCCATTAGCTCCAATCAGTTTTGATGTACATTATGACATTTAATGTAAATGAATAAAGTACATATTTGATTCGTGTTATTATGATGTGTTTCTGTGTAATACCCATAAACTGGACACATATGAGACTCGTGTTAGTTTAGAATCTTCACAGCCGTTGGATAGATCTGGGGAGATTTATCCTGCCAAGGCTAACATTGAGGTGCCACCAAGTTGGTTTGGGGTGGCTTGTCTCAGCAGCCAGGGTGAGACCTAAGGTACATGCAATGTGGGTTTCTTGAAACCTTGAACTGGACCAGAATTCCAGTATTGCCCTGGACCTTGGAGTTAGATGGGCAAAACTGGAATGTTACACCTGACCCCTAGACTCGATTACGATACTACACTAGGTGTCGGATTGGGTTGACTTTGATATGCCAATCAGTGAGATCCTTAGCGGGGGTCAAAACCTGGGTATGTTGGGACAGTCTAAAAATTCATCTAAGTGGGTGATCATAGTGACAGTTGATTTCAATCGGCAATTGATTTCAATCGTTGGAATTTTGTTTTGCAAAATTTATATATGATATATACTTATATATGGTTTCAAAATGTTTGCAAGTTGTTTTAACTCCCGGGATCCATGTGAGTAGAGAGTGCAGCACTGTTCCTTGCAGCCGAGGGAGAGGTCCTCTCTTGTTGGGCAGTGTTTGATCATTATGGGATGAGAGGTCATGTGTAAGGCCATTTAGGATAATACCTGATGGGCTAATCTTGCATCTGCCCACAGTCCCTGGACTTTTATAAGATGGCTTGGCCCAGCGACCACTTAGTGTAAGTGTTGGGCCCATAGGGTCCATGTGATGGGCTCAGGGGGTTCACTGGGCTTTCTAGTGAATTCGGCTAAGCCTTGTAGCAAAGGCTGGGCCGAACCCATTTGGCTGATGTGGAGATCAATGCTTGGGTCCCACGCCATACAAAGAAGCCCAACTGGGCAGCAATTTGGAAACTTATTGAGCACTATTTATTTATTGGGCCTAAAAGCCCATTCCGAACTGGGCTGATATGATCACCCACTTAAGGGGGCGAATCTGCAAATAGGATTAAGATTAACCTCTTGATGAGATCAGGAATGGGCTGATCTAATCTGTAGATAGGATTAAGATTATCCCCTATCCAAATACAGATTTGGATTGGGATAACTCCTAATAGGATTAGGAGATTTCTTAATCACTAAGTAAGGAGGAAATCCTAATCAAGAATTACAAGAATTCGACCTAGGGTTTTGCAGTGAACTCTCTCTGCAATCTGAGATAGGATCTCATCTTCACTAAGTTGAAAACTGCATTCACGACACTTTCAGCCTTAGGCATCTCCTCCAGCCGCCGCCACCTTGCTGCATAGTTCGAACTCCATTGAAGGGAGAATCAAAAAATTTGTTCTTGATATCAGTCTTTGCTGAAAGGCTGATTTGGTTCGGTGCTCTAAGCCTCCAACGAGTTCTTGTGAAGAGTTTGGTACGTGAGACATACGCTGTTGGTTCTGCCCCACCATCGTTGTGTCATCTTCAGCGGGAGCAGATCTTGGATCTTTCTTTGGGCGTGAACACCAACATTGGGAGATTTTGATTCTCCGTATCAGGTATAACCCTTCTCCTGATCTTTGGTTAAGATCTGGTCTGGTTTGGTACGAGTAGATCCTTGAATATTTGATTCTAAAATAAGGGAATGTGATTCTCAGTTGGAAGAAAGGTAGGAAATTTTTGAAAATCGCCCACCCATTCCGCAACCTTTTTGGCATCCATACGATGGATCCTACCATTCTTTCAGTCTTTGGATCTTTCTTTGGGCGTGAACACCTTCATTGGAGGTTATTACTATTTCGTATCAGGTATATCCCTCCACTCCCTTTTGGTTTCAGATCTGGTCCGGTTTAGGTTCAAGATTGATCCTTGAAAATGCAGTTTTCTAAAATAGGGAATGTGATTCCCATGTGAAAGAGAGAGAAATTTTTGAAATTTTGCCCAACCTTCCTGCAAGGTTCGGCCATCCATATGATGGATCTCTCATCCCCTTCAGTGGTATCAGAGCTAGGTTCAAATATTGAACCAAAATTAACCAGATCTGAAACTGCGCAAATGGGCAGAAGGCGTTCTACCCGATTTGTGTAGATTAGCGTTTTCTGGGAAATTTGTTCCTAGATTTTGGGAGATTGATCAAAAATTAAATATTTATAAATCTGAATTATATTTAGAATTGTTCTACATATTTTTCTTTATTGTTTGGGTTGTTCGTACGGTGGAGATCGAAATCTTTAATGACACAAGAAATCTGTGCATCTGCTGTTCTTTTTCATTCTGCGTCTATAATTAATTATTTTTAATTTTTAGACAGAATGTATAGGAATTCAATTTTGATGTAATATTAATAGAAATTAGGTTTTCTATTTTATTCCATTCAAAGTTGAAGCAGAAAGCGCGAGGAGAATTTCGCAGATTAGGGTTCGGCCATCTGCGATTTGCAGTTTTGGAAACTGCATGTTGTGATCTAACTTTTGTTTTGCATGGTAGCATTCCTACAAACAGCCCTCCTACTGATTCTTAAATGTCTTGTTTCAGTAATTTAATTTCAGATCATGTTCTTGAATTAAATCTTGAATTAAAAATCAAACCCTAGACCCATTCGAACCAGATTGGACCAAACTGGACCCAATCTGTGGTTTGTTGGGGGCTGTTCTCAGCCCTAATTTTCACTCATGGGTCCAGGAGTTGATGGTTAATTGCAAGATGCAATTCAGCCAACATCTGTAAAACCCAGTTTTAATATGTTAAAACTGCTTTAGCCCATTTCAGCATAAAAGCTATATGGGCCAAACTGCTCTTTGCAATTCAGCCTATATACCTAGATAATATTAATCAGTAATATTATGAATTTTTATGGGCTTTAATCATGGGTTTTATAGTTATTTAATTGATTAGATTATTTATGCTTTTATTGCATGTAATGTATGGATGTGTGATGTGCAACGTTAATGGGCCATAAGTACTTGGCCCATGTTGATTCGATAGTGGCTCTTGCGCACACCATGGTGAATGCACATCATTGCCATGGTGTCCATAAGATCATTGGATGATCTCCCTTCATAGTGGGCCCCACACCTCCCCGAGAGGAACCATGCGGAACCCTAGCCGTTTAGGGCCCACCTAAATCTGCTTTATGAAAGTCTGTGGGAGCCACCTTTGTTTGACCTAAATTAAACTAGGGCATAATATTTCATTTCCTCCACTGAAATATGAGTGCATGTGATAGGGAGATGGGTCCTTTAGTAATGAGAAAACGCAACATAAAATTGGTCTATCCATTTGCTGTTGGATCTGTTGGATTGTATCATAAGATGATAGGGGCATCATAGACCGATGTGGGAGGGGCTTATCCTAAAATGGAAGACTCTCTCACAGTACCTTGGCATTCACGGATATGATGGGTGAGCACTCACTGGACAAAAAGGTTTAACCTAAAATGGCAATGAACCTTGTCTGACAGAGGGCAAAGGGAAAGCTCATAAGATGAGTGGATATGATCCTTCATAGAGAGGTGGTGGGGTTATGTAGCTGAAACAGTTGGCTCCATGCACCCTATGTGATTTCCCACATTTTCAGAGGCATAATCCGTAGTCTCCGTCACTGAGATAGGAGGGAAATCTCAGAGATGAATAAATGGAAATGGAACATAGATTAAAAGCCATATCTATGTAGATAACATGAATCAAATAAGGTTGTGGACTAATATTTGCTTTGCCCTTTATCAGAAATGGTAAATAAACAATTCGCTAAATAGTTCAATGACAGCAAACTTAAGGGCACAAACTACGCTGACAGGTATCGTAACCTTATGCTTGTCCTGACGTCTGAGAAATTGGACAAGCTAGCTAAAAACCCTGCCCCGGAACGTAAGAGGGCTTCTGAGGCATGTAGGAGGGACTATCAAGAATGGGAAGAGAAAAATTCTCTTGCTCGCTGCTACATCATAGCCTCCTTAGATAATCCGATACAGTGACAATCGATCAGATCGAATTGTCTAAGGATATCTTGGACAGTCTAAGGATGATGTATGAGGAGCAGAACCGTTCAACTCGTCAGAAGGTCTTGAAACAGTTCATGACTGCGCAGATGTCCAAGAACTAGCAAGTTCATGACCATTGTCTTAAGATGATGGGATACATCAATGAACTTGAGGATCTTGGATCCGGGCTTGATCATGTCACCAAGGTTGATACCATCCTAAATTCTTTGCCTTCTTCCTTCAATCAGTTCATCATGAACTACAACATGAACAATTTAAATGTTCACATCCAGGAATTCAACAATATGTTGTAGAGGGATGAGGAACTGATAAAGAAGGATGAGCCCATTGCCATGCTTGTTGAAACTGGAAAATTGGGCAAGAAGAAGAAGAAGGCAAAGAAGAAGCCTCAAAAGAGAGTTAGCAAGACTAAAAGGCAGAGGAAGGACAAAGCATCAGATGCTTGTCACTTCTATAACCAGGCCGGCCACTGGAAGAGGAACTGTTCTCAGTACTTGGAGACCAAGAAATAAGGTAATTTCGAATCCTTTATCATAGAAACCAATTTGTTGGAGACTTTTGCTTCCTGATGTATTGACTCCGGAGCTTCCGCTCGTGCATGTAATACGATGCAGGAGTTCAGGACAAGCAAAAGATTGAGTGACGGAGAGGTGATTCTTTACATGGGGACTTCTGCAAGTGTTGCAGCTACAGCCACAGGGACTGTAGAATTGTATTTCAGAGAAGGATTAATTACATTAAAAGATTGTCTTTGTGTACCGAATTTGAGAAGAAATTTGATTTCTTTTTCAAAACTGTGTGCGGATGGATATTCCGTTCTCTTTAGTAATATGATTACTACTAAAAGAAATAACAAATTCCTCACATGTGGAGAACTTGAGAATGGTCTCTATGTTCTCCATCCTTCTCTGGAAACAAATATAACCGAAACTACGTCAGATAATAACCCCAAGAAAAGAACCCATGATACAGTCAATCCAACGTGACTGTGGCATTACTGACTTGACACATTAACATAGATCGTAACACAAGGTTGGTAAGGGATGGTCCTTTGGATTTTCTAACTGTAGAAGATCTTCCAACCTGTGAACCTTGCCTTCAGGGTAAAATGACGAAACGACCATTTAACAGTAAGCTTGAAGGATCGATGAGCACACTTGACCTTATACATACTGATGTATGTGGTCCCATGAATGTTTGGACAGGGGTCCTAAGTAGTAAGGATAACAGTCCATAACCCAAGCCGAACACATTGTCGTAAGTGAGGTTGCCTAATGAATGAAGGAGCCCAATCTGAAATTTGGAATTTCGCACATCACCCATTCCACTGTTGTGTGACAACACTGGATCTATGGGAGATTGATGTTAAAAGGTAGCATTAGCGGAGAATGTGGCAGACCCATTGACTAAGCCACTGACATAGAAAGTGTTTGAGAAACATGTGAAAAGTCTGGAACTCCGGCTTGCACCCGATTGAACCTAAGTGCAAGTGGGAGTTGTTAGACAGTGTATGCCCTTAGCTCCAATCAGAATGATGTACATTATGACATTTAATGTAAATGAATAAAGTACATATTTGATTCATGTTATTATGGTGTGTTTATGTGTAATACCCTTAAACTGGACACATATGAGACTCGTGTTAGTTTAGAATCTTCACAGCCATTGGATAGATCTGGGGGATTTATCCTGCCAAGGCTGACACTGATGTGCCGCCAAGTTGGTTGGGGTGGCTTGTCTCAACTGCTAGGGTGAGACCTGAGGTACATGTAGTGTGGGTTTTCTTGGAACCTTGAACCGGACCAGGATTCCAGTATTGCCCTGGACCTTAGTGATAGATGGGAAAAACTGGAATGTTACATCTGACCCCTAGACTCGATTATGATACTACACTCAGCCTGGCCTCTATTACAAGGCCTGGCCGAATTCACTATAGGAGATAGTGAACCCTTAGCCCATCACCATGGGCTCTTAATGGGCCCAACATTTACACTAAATGGTCCTTGGGTCAAGCCATCTTATAAAACCTAAGGACTGTGGGTAGATGCAAGATTAGCTCATCAGGTATTACCCTCAATGGTCTTATACTTAACCTCTCAGCCCATAATGATCAAACACTGCCCCACAAGAGAGGACCTCTCCCTCGGCTACAAGGTACAGTGTTGCACTCTCTACTCATATGGGATCCCTAAAATTAAAACCTTTTGCAAACTTTTTGAAACCATAATATATATATGTTTATCTCTATACAAATATATTTTGCAAAAAAAATTTCAATGGTTGAAATCAACTGCCGGCAGTTTAGGTTTCCATTAGAGAGAGTGCATCCCCGATCATTCACTTTGTCCAATAAAGGGGTTGATCCTGCCACTATGATCACCCACTCAGACAAATTCTCAGATTGTCCCAACATACCCAGGTTTTGACCCCCTCTATGAATCTCACTGATTGGAATATCAAAGACAACCCAATCCGATCCATGTGGCTGATTTGTAGATCAATGTTTGGATCTCACGCCATACAAGGATATCCAACTGGGCAGCAGTTTGGAGGGTAAGTGAGCAGATAGACTTAATGGGCCTAAAGCCCAACTCGAACTGGCTTAATAAGATTAATTAAAAGGTGGCGGTTCTAGGATTTAGATCAACATATAGGATAAGGGATTGTCCCTATCCACTCAGAGAGTCCATATCCAAATAACAATTTGGATCAGGAAACTCCTAATTAGATTAGGAGGGCTGATCTTTATCTGCAGATAAGATAAGGGATTATCCTTATCTCTTAAAGAGAGTCTAGATCCAAATACAAGATTTGGATTAGGAAACTCCTAATGAGATTAGGAGAACCTCTCTTTAAGGCTATAAATAGCAGAGCAGGGCGAACCCTCAGGATACAACAGAAATCATATGACTGACTGTTGATTTCCAGAGAGAGACAACACAGTTTGACTGCATTGTCTCCTTCTCTCCTGTTCTTTCTGCCATACCAGTTCGGTCTCCACATGTGGGAGTGATCAAGAAGAGTTCTTGATATTACCTTTTGGTAGAAAAGGTAATCTGAAGTCGTGCTCACATGCCCTCCATCAGATTCTTGCTGAAGAATTCGGTTCTTGCTAAAGAACCATCTTGCTAATTCTGCTTCATCCTGCACCGTGTCATCTCCGGTGGAAGCAGTCTTTAGATCTTTCCTTGGGCGTGAACACCTTCATTGGAGGTTATTACTACTTCGTATCAGGTATATCCCTCCACTCACTTTTGGTTTCAGATCTGGTTCGGTTTAGGTTCAAGATTGATCATTGAAATGCAGTTTTCTAAAATAGGGAATGTGATTCCCACGTGGGAGAGAGAGAAATTTTTGAAATTTCGCCCAATCTTCCTGTGGTGTTCGTCCATCCATATGATGGATCTCTCATCCCCTTCACATCATGTATGTCATGTTGTGCACTCAGCCAGACAATTCTCAAGCTGTGAGTGCAGTAAATAGATACCAGTCAAACCCAGGACAAGAGCACTTGACAAATATAAAGAACATACTCAAATAACTTCGAAGGATAAAAGAGTTTTGTCTAGTATTTGATGGTAGTTCACTATGGATCCTAGGTTATACTAATTCTGACTTCCAATCTAACCCAGATGATAGAAATTCTACATTTGGTTACATCTTTACGATGGGGTCTTGTACAGTTAGCTGGAAAAGCAACAAACAAGGGTCCATTGTAGATTTCATGACCGAGGCCGAGTACATTGCGGGAAGCGAAGCAGACAAGGAAAAAGTATGGATGAAGAAGTTTATTCAAGAATTAGGAGTAGTTCCATACAACACATCACCCATTCCACTATTGTGTGACAACACTGGAGCCATTGCTCAGGCTAAGGAGCCCCGAGCCCACTCGAAGTCAAAGCACATTGAGAGGAAGTACCATGTACTGTGGGAGATTATTAGTAGAGGGGACGTCAAAATTAAGATGGTAGCATCAGCGGAGAATGTGGCAAACCCATTGATAAAGCCACTAACACAGAAAGTATTTGAGAAACACGTGGATAGTATGAGACTCCAGCTTATACCCGATTGGACCTAAGTGCAAGTGGGAGTTGTTAGACAGTGTATGCCCTTAGCTCCAATGAAATTGATGTACATTAAACATTTATTTTAAATGAATAAAAGTACATAATTGATTCATGTTATACTTGGTATTTTTCAATGTAATTACCCTTAAACTAGACACTTATGAGACTCGTGTTAGTTAAGAATGTTCTCAATCGTTGGATAGACCTAGGGAGGTTTATCCTGCCAAGACTGACACTAATGTGCTACCAAGTCAGTTGGGGTAGCTTGTCTCAGTTGTCAGGGTTAGACCCGAAGCACATGTAGTGTGTGTTTTCTTGAAACACTGAACCCGAACCAATTTCTATTTATGCCCTGGACCTTGGAGATTGATGGGCAAAACTGGAAAGTTACACCAAATCCCTAGGCTTGATTATAGTACGGCACTAGCTGTTGAATTAGGCTATCTTTGATATGCCAATAAGTAAGATCCTTCGGGGGTCAAAACCCGAGTATGTTGGGGCAGTCTGAGAATTCACTTGAGTGGATGATCATAGTGACAAAATCAGCCCCTTTGTCGAACAAAGTGAATGATCAGGGACTACACTCTCTCTGATGGAAACCAAAACTGTCGGCAATCAAGTTCAATCGTGTTTGAGATTTGTTTTGAAAAATATATTTATATGAATATATATATATATTATGTTTTATGAAAAATGTTTGCAAAAGGTATTAATTCTGAGGATCCATGTGAGCAGAGAGTGCAAGACTGTACCTTGCAGCCGAGGGAGCGGTCCTCTCTTGTCGGGCAGTGTTTGGTTATTATGGGCTGAGAGGTTAAGTGTAAGACCATTTTGGGCTTTTATACCTAATGGGCTAATCTCACTTAAGACCATAGTCCTTAGGCCTTTATAAGATGGCTGGACTCAAGGACCATTTAGTGTAAATGTTGGGCCCATTAAGAGCCCATACTGATGGACTTAGGGGTTCAATGTGTTTAATAGTGAATTGGGCCAAGCCTTGTAACAGAGGCTAGGCTGAACCCATATGGCGTTTTTGAGGTCAATGGTAGGGTCCCACACCATACAAAGAGAGTCAAGTTAGCCAGCAATTAAAAGGGGAAGTGAACCTGATAGCTTAATGGGCTTAAGGCCCATTATTAATTGGATTAATTAAGAAGTCACATGACAGCTTAAGCAGTCATGTGACTTGGGCAAATTTGGGTATGGATACGGTTTTAGATCAGCAGTGGGATGAGAGGATAACTATTATCCACTTAAGGAGTCTAGATCCAAATAAATATTTGGATTAGGAAGCTCCTAATTGGATTAGGAGAAGCTTGTCTTTAAGGCTTATAAATAGAAGGGCTGCTTCAGTTCTCACCTTTCTGCTCTCAGTTCTCTCCCTCTGTTCTTTCCGCCTAAACCCTAATTTGGTCTGTAGTTTTTGGGCTGATAGAGATCAGTTCCTACCTCTCATTTTGCAAGAAAACCATACCAGATTTTGTGTTCACCTTCCCAATTGCTTGATCATTGATGAAGGATTGTAGTTCTTGCTAAAGGACTGCATTGCTGAACCTGCTTCATCTCCAGCTACGCCATCTTCAATGGAGGTGGGTTTTGGTACCCTCTTTGGGCGTGAGCACCTACATTGGGAGCAACACGTGTGGATTCCATATCAAGTATTACTCTCACTTTCTTTTGGTTCAGATCTGGTCTAGTTTGGATCAAGAACGATCCTTGAAAAGTGCAGTTTTTCTAAAACTGGGAATACAATTCCTAGAAGGGAGAAAAGAAATTTTTGAAATTTCACCTAGCCACCCTGCATGGTTCGGCCATCCATATGATGGATGTTTGAGGAGAATGCCTTGTCTTCGTTGGGGAGCGCAAAAGGGCTTCCTTTATTAAGGGCCTCGACCTTGGCTTTGGTTTGTTGGAGATGAACTCGACATTACTTGTGGTGGCGTCGACTTGGTTTTCATTCCTCTCTCCAAGGGATGCCGTGGAGGCTTTTATTATCCAGAGGCCTCGGCTTTACCCTTGTGTCTATGACCTCAGGTCCATGCTGGATACGGGTGAAAGGGGCTCTTGCCCCCGGGTCCTACTTCTTATTGGTGCCTAGGTTAGTCTGTGTAAGGCATTGGCCTCAACTGAGGCCACCAAGGGTAACACTTGGAGACAGAAGTTTGTGACTTAGTCGTACGTAGAGTGGGTCTTGTTGTTGACAAACCGTAACCCATGAAGGGGATGAATTTCAGTGCCGGGCGCAAACTGTGCATGCCACGGGCTTTCGCGTTGGCGGGTCAGAGCCGTGTTCGAGACATGTTCCGAGTCAGAGCTGTGCATGGGGTGGGTCATAGCACTGTGTCCGTAGGCGAGACGGACGCCAGGCTGGTCAGGTTACATGCTCTTTGGTTCAGCATTGTTGGGTGGACCAGTCAATGCGGTGAGCAGACCAGTCAGCTCGCCCAACATCATTTTGTCTTCCCGAGGTGAGTGACATGCGGTGGTCACTGGATAGGACTGCAGAGGTGGTTGTTTAGCAATTGTTGGATTGGGGGAATTCTAGGCCGTTCGTTCTCCTTTTCTAGGTAAAGACTTCTCCGTCGCAAGGGAGGCCAAGTGCAACAGAAGGGGCGATGACTCTCCCAATTAGAGTGTTGGATCAATAAGGCCAAGGGAGGCTGAGGGGCCCCTCGAGGTGGTCGAGGGGGAGGAAGTCCTCGAGCCTAGCCTAAGGACGGTGGCTAAGTGTGCTGGTCGAGGGGTGATGATTGGGCGTCTCCCCCACTTGGAGCTAGACAATACCCTTGACTTTGATCAGGTGAAGACCTTGGCTAGGAAGTATTACATCCCTCGATCCTATAGGCTTAGGGTTCCCGACACCAGTGATCGGTCGTGGATGCCGGAGGAGGGGGAAATCTGTGTCTACCAACACTTCTTGGAGTTTGGTCTTAGGTTTTCCCTCCACCCTCTGATCCTTGAGATGCTGAGGACTATCATCACGATGCTAGTGGCAGCTCGGCTCCAAGCCATGGAGCTAACCTAGAAAATATTGCATCCCATTTTTGTGCTGAGGCTACACCCTTGCGAGGGGGCCTCACCCTTTAGCCCACCACCCTTCATCCGAGCCATAGGGTGAGGGGTAGTTGGTGATGCAGCGGACATTCCACCCTCAGTGGGATGTTAGAGAGGGTGACTCCCTCGACACTCGGGGGGTTGGCAGGGCCTTGGTCAAGGGGATGATCCCCCATGGGGATCATCTAGCGATGATGAACAAGGGCCCACTGGTTCTCCGGGATTATGCTTTGGGCCACTTGGCTAAGGTACATTTCTTCTTCCTTAAATTCCAGGTTAGGACCATCTTTCTTTTTTAAGTTACTAACGAGGATGCTCTAGGCGACCGGGTCAGGCTTCTCGTCCAGCACCTGAAGAAGGCCGAGGGATAGAAAGAGCAGCTCGAGGTTCGGGTCACCAAGGCCGAGAGTGGTTAGTTATCAGCTGCCTCGGCTGTGAACGAGGAGAAGCTATAGAAGACCTTGGAGGACAACCTCAAGGTAGAAAAGGCCTTCATAACAGAACTCAAGGAGACCTTGAAGAAAGCCAACGACATGTTGGAGCAGTTTGAGCTAAAACGTGTTTAGCTAGACGATGCCCTAGCAATTGCTCAGGCACAAATGGTGGAGGTGGAGGAGAAGGCCAAGGATGTTGTTGCCATCTAGAGGATGTTAGAGGAGTATCAACACTACCTCATTGACTATGGGGTGGACTCCTACTTGGAGGGCTTTGAGGACACCAAGCTTCCAAGTGCTGAAGTTGATGCTCGTCTACCCGGTGGATCAGTTGATGATCCCAAGAGAAGAAGTCTCTCTTGTTGTCAAGGATCCAGCTATTGTTGCTACTGAGGATTCAGCTGCTCCTGCTGCCAAGGGCCCAACTGCTGAAGTCACTAAGGTCCCTGCCCCCACCGCCGAGGATGCCCAATAGTCTGCTTTGCTTCTTCCCTTCTTTCTATTGTTTTCTTTTTGGCTTGATGTACTTTTTGTAAAGGATTCGGCCTCCCCATTTGAGGTCTAATTTTTTGTGAAGTGCTAACAATGAATACTCAATGAAGTACACTTTTTGCGTAGCTTGTGCCTTTATTGCTTGTTTATTGCACTTGTACTTCTTATCTTTTTTTTTTTATCCAGGGGTCTATGCCCCCATTTGATTGGTCAAAAATAGCAAAAAGGTGTCATCTGAGGTGGCCTTCCACTTAGTTGTTCGCTTAAAAAGTCGAGTTAAAGGAGTTTGGCCAAGGTCGAGTTGTACCACCAAGATGATCGGGGCCTCTTTCCTTGGCGGGGAGGAAAGGGAGGAAAAGTCCTTAGCTCTCTTAGCTCACTTTATCTCTCCATAAGGGATTGGTTGGACAAGGTCAGGATGAGCCACCGTGGTGTCGGGGTTGTTCCTCTCCTGACCTTTGCCCCGCTAAGTGAGTAAAGTCAAGGTAGCCTATTGCCGCCGAGGAGTCGGGGTGAGAAGTATACCTTAGCCGACCTAGCTTGACTTTCTTAGGGGTGCATTGGGGTGTAACCCTTTAGACGGCCGAAGCTACCAAGTTACACTTGACTAAGGCCGCAATGTTCTTCTGGTTTAGCAAAGCACTTAGGTTATTTTTAGTATGATTGTTCGTTATAGGTTGGGGTCTTTGGTTGATGCTTGTAGCCTAGGTCCCTGTCATTCCTTGCCTTAGTGTGAAGGCAGGGTGGATGTATGGTTCATAAGGAACCATGTGCCCCGACCACTGTCCAGTCTAAGCGTGTAACATCAAGTGAGGTTGTGCACGTCAACAGGTCGTGTGGCCGAGGGGTCCTAGCCACTAGGACTTTGAGCCGAGGAGGGAGGAACTTTGAACTTTTATTCATTGCTCAGCTAATAGGGAGTACATTCACTAATAATACATTAGAAGGTATTTTGAGTTCCATGTTTGAGGGACTAGTCTTCCGTTCAGATACTTAAGCCTAAACGTGCTAGGGCTGATAACTTGTTGGATTCTATAGGGACCTTCCCAATTGGGGCCAAGCTTGCCTACATCGGGCTCAGCCACCATTACTTTTCTGAGGATGATGTCTCCTTCCTTGTAGTGTCTCTCTTTTACCTTTGGGTTATAATAATGGGCTACTCTCTACTAGTATGCTACTACCCAGATTTGAGCCTACTCTCGGATTTCTTCCAATAGGTCCAGGTTTGTTCTAAGTTCTTCATCGTTCTCAACTTCACTATACGCCTCGGTTCAAAGTGTTGGATGGCTGATCTTTGCTGGAATGATGGCCTTAGTGCCATAAGTTATGTTGAATGGGGTTTCTCCCGTGGCTATCTAAGGTGTCATCCAATAGGCCCACATGATGTTGTTGAGTTCGTCAGCCCAGAGGCCTTTGGCTCTGTCGAGTCTGGTCTTCATCCCTTCTAGGATAGTCCTGTTGGTAACCTCGGCTAGGCCGTTAGTTTGTGGATAGCCCACTGAGGTATATTGCTGCTTGATTCCAAGGGAGGCATAGCATTCTCGAAACATCATGTTGTCAAACTCCTTCCCATTGTCAGTGACTAGCATGTGGGGGAGGCCGAAGCGGCAGATGATGTTCTTCCAGAAGAAACTTTGTATCATCTTGGCCATGATAATAGCCAGGGGCTCAGCCCATTTGGTGAAATAGTCAATGGTGGAGAAAAGGAATTTTCTATTTCTTGTGGCTTGAGGGAAGGGGCCGAGGAAATCCATGCCCCATTTGGCAAAGGGCCATGGGCCACTAAGGACCGAAAGGGTTGTGTCTAGCCGGTGGGAGATGTTGGAGTGTCTCTGGCATTGGTCACACTTCCGCACCAACTCAACTACATCCTTCTGAACTGTCGGCCAAAAAGACCCTTGCCTTAGTGCTTTTTGGGCCAAGGCTCTGCCTCCAATGTGGTTGATGCAAATGCCTTTGTGAATCTCTCAGAGCACGTACTCGCCCTTCTCTTGGCAGAGGCATCGGAGGGGTGGGCAATGAAAAAGATCTTCAATATAGATTCCCTTAAAGCAAAGTGTAGTGGGCAGCCTGCCGTCAAATTCGTCTGGCCTAGTTTCTATTATCAGGTAGTTGCTCGATCAGGAGGAAAGAAATGATGGGATCCATCCAAGAAGTTTCGACCTGTATGGGAAGTATTTGGGCTTCTTCGATGGTAAGGTGAGCTAACTTCTCCATGTGGTTAGTGCGGTCAAGGTGGCACCATTGCCGGGGAGCAACTTTAATTTCTTAGCTATTACCTTCTCTTTGTTAACCTCTTTTGTTTTATGACTCATGCTTCTCAACGAGGTGAACTCGAGTACAACCCTGAAATTGAGAGGACCACCCGTCGTTTAAGGAAGGAGGCTAAGCAAAGGAAGGATCGTTCACCAAAAAGGGTGAATTCAGATTGCGAATTTCCCACTTGTGATTTTCCCATCTTCAAAGAAGGAGAAAGAATGGCTGACAGAGAGAAGACATTGAGGGAGTTGGCTGCACCAATTATGAACCAACAGCCCCTATGCATCACGTATCCCACTCTTGATGTAGGTTTTGAATTGAAATCTGGTTTGATTCAATTATTGCCTATTTTTCATGGTTTTCCAGGTGAGGACCCTCATAAGCATCTAAAAGAATTCCATATCGTTTGTTCAAGCATGAAGCCTCACGGTATGACCGAGAACCAAGTAAAACTTATAGCCTTTCCATTTACTTTACGTGATAAAGCAAAGGACTGGTTGTATATTCTTCCTCCCGGTTCAATACGCACATGGGATGAGATGAATAGGATATTTTTGGATAAATATTTCCCTGCATCCCAGGCTGCAAATATAAGAAAAGAAATATGTGGAATTCGGCAATTTGGTGGTGAGACGCTATATGAATATTGGGAAAGATTTAAACAACTTGTTGCTAGATGTCCACACCACCAAATACCCAAACATCTTTTGATCCAATACTTCTATGAAGGGCTTCAGCCCATGGATAGAAGTATGGTCGATGCAGCCAGTGGAGGAGCTTTAGTGAACAAGACACCTGAAGCAGCCAGGGAGTTAATCTCCAACATGGCCAAAAATTCACAGCAGTTCGGTGCAAGGACAGACGGTACCATTAGACGGGTTAATGAGGTAAGCCATGTAAATTTAGAAAATCAGATTTCTGACCTAACTGCTTTGGTAAGAAAACTCGCTACCGGACAATTTCAAACTGCCAGGGTGTGTGGTATCTATTCGATCCCTGGCCATCCTATGGACATGTGTCCATCATTACAAGATGGATCAATGCAGCAAGTAAACGCCGTAGGAGGATTCCCGGGGCAGACCCAATGAAAGTATGATCCCTACTCCAATTATTACAATCCGGGGTGGAGAGATCATCCAAATCTAAGCTACGGGAACCAAGGAAGACAGCAGCAATATCAGCCCCATTTTTTTAGTCGACAACCCCAGTTTTCAACACCCATCATAGCGCAAGGCCAACCCTCGAATTCAGGTATGTCATTAGAAGATATAGTTAAGGCTCTAGCTACTAATACTCAGCAATTTCAGCAGGAAACAAGAGCCAGCATTCAGAATTTGGGGAACCAAATCAGCCAACTTGCCACTTCCATTAGCAAGTTGGAGGTGCAGAGCTCCGGGAAACTACCATCACAAACGGTAGTCAACCCCAAGGAGAATGTAAGTGCAGTGGTGCTGAGAAGCGGGAAGGAACTGCAGCTAGAACCTACCTCACCAAGGAAGGCGGATAAAGGACAAGAAGAAGAGGAGGTACAGGACTCAAACGAGAACCCCATTAAGGTAGGAGCTGGAGAGAACATTTCAGCCATGATCAAGAGGACCTTACCAGAAAAACATGCTGATCCAGGTATGTTCACCCTACCTTGTGTGATTGGCAATAAGCAAATTGAGAATGCCATGCTAGACTTAGGTGCACCTATCAATGTCATGCCATACTCGATTTACTATGCTTTGAGATTAGGTCCTTTAAAGGAAACTAAAGTTATTATCCAATTAGTTGATCATTCTAACGCCTACCCAAAAGGGATTGTTGAGAATGTAATGGTGCAGGTTAACGATTTAATTTTCCCAGCTGATTTTTACATTATGAAGATGGAGGAGGACATGATTGAAAGTTCAGCCCCACTTCTATTAGGCAGGCCATTTATGAAAATGGCCAAGACCAAAATAGATGTGGATGAGGGTACCCTCTCCATCGAAATCGGCGGGGAGTATTAAATTTAATATTTTTGAAGCTATGAAGTACCCAAATGAAGACCAATCGGTTGACACTATTGATCCAACTGCGCAGAAAATTTTTGAAAAAGATATGAATGAGGAGCTAGAATCGAGTGCACAATTGGATACGAAGGCCCCTATTCCTGATTTGAACCCGCCCATGATGGATGGAAGGGGAGCACACCGAAAGCTGAAACCACGAGAGTTAAGGTAGCAAGGGAGAACGTCGAGCATAACGACGTTAAACAATTGCGCTTGTGGGAGGCAACCCATTGTGTTTAGTTAATTTTGTTATTTTGTTTGGTTTTGATTTTTGTGTTTAGCAGGAACCCAACAAGACAAACAGGGAAGTACCCCCAAATCCTTCTACTTTATGCATAATCACATACATTGGGGACAATGTATAACTTAAGTGTGGGGGGATTAGGGAAATCTAATGGAAATTTGGGATACCTTACCTTCTTGAAATTTCTGCTCCCGAAAACTTATCCTTGAACGATTTCAACTTATCAGTAATCATGTGCTTAGGTTGAATAGATAAGATAGGATGCAAGCATGACTAACTGAATCTTTCTTGGCTGCATATGGTACCTCATGATTTTAATCGATCAATAGGCAAGATGCATAAGGGTTTGATTGATTTTCACATAATTATATGTCAAACACGGGTTGATTATTCTAGAACTTGTTGTGTTAGGCATATAGAGACCATGATCAATGAATTCATGGATCAGGCAGTGAAACCCTGTGATTCTTGTGCAAAAAAAAAAAAGAGAGTTTGAAAATAAAATCGTGACTAGTGTGAGATGGAGCATAAAATGCACTCACATCTTGTGTGGGAAAATTTAATAACTAAAATTAAAAGAATAACAAACTAAACAAACAAGAGAAAATCAGTCTTACCGAATTCTGGTTCAAGGGTTCGGGTTGAATCGATTGGCCATCGATCTTAGGTACAGTTCAGCATTCTTGCAATTCAAGCATTTAACCTTAGATTTATTATGATAGCCATAATAAACCTTGTGTTTTTCTAATTCAGTTGACCAAACCCAACATTCGATCAACACTTATCACCACTCAACTGGGTACGATAGCGTTCCATGTTAAACAATGATAGCATTAAGATTTCTGAAAACAGTTAAACCAAAATAACAATAATTGAGATAGCTGCAATTACTGAATTTTGTTCCATCGATTCCTTTAGGTTGAACCATGTTAAAACATTGGTCAAAGGCTGTCACGAACAATTGACACAAAAAAATATCAACCTAATTGCTACTTGTACCATTATTCGTGACAATTACGGATCACCGAAATCATGGATAGCAATAGGAATATCAACATTAATTTAGTTTGTCAAACTAATTAACATCAACATCCAATAAAAATATGCACAAGAATCAATGAATACTTGAATTAAAAATCAAGAAAGTAAATTAACTACAGAACCTCACAATGACACAATCGAACCTCCCCCCTTGAACCAGAAAAAGAAGCTTAATTGTTCATGATCTGCGCAATCTCCATGCTTTTCTTCTCCATAGCCGAACTGCCTTCTTGAGCTTCTTGGTCTTCTTGATGATCTCTTGGATCTAAGAGTGAGTGATGCTAGAGCTGGTTCACCCCCCTCTTTATATAGCCAGAGGAGAGGGCTGTTTTCCAACTCATTCTAGGAGATCATCTTATCTTTAGGGAGTCTTGATCTTCTTTGAACTAATCCTATCCTATCTCTTATCTAATGATCTAATCTCAATCTTCTTATTTCTCTAGGATTACATTCAAGACTTTAGATCTGATAAGACTCTATCCTTGGAGATTACATTCGAAATTCAGACTCTTAACTCTTGAATTCGAGTTGGGCTGCTTTAAAACTTGGGCTGCTTCAAGGTACTTCTGCGAGTTGGGCTTAAGTTGTGAAATGGGCCTGGCTACGAACTTGCTCCGACTTTGGGATCGTTTTCGTACTCGATTCGGGTCGAATCTGTAGAAACCTAAAACATAAAAGTTGTGGGCCTTTCTTTCATCTTTCTAATGCTTCTTGAATTGTCCAATTCGGAGTCCGGAATTGAGAGTTAGGCCCAGATTACTGACTGTCGCCAAAACTATGCAAAATCACCCGATTTGCCCTATTTTCTTCCAATTGCCTTCTTTATTGCCCTGAATCGAAATACAAGAGTAATGAGTCCATTTAAATGCTAAATAAATGTAAAAGAGTGAATATTAGGGGATAAAAATAGGGTTCTTTTTGGTCTCATCACAAGGGCTACACCAAAGGTACTTGGCAATTTTGGTAGGGCGTCAGCCCTCATGTTCTCAGATCGTGGGACTTGTCATAGAGAGAAGTGTTGGAAGTGGAGGGTGAGCTCTTGAACCTTGGCTAGGTATTTGGCCATGCTCTTTTCCCTGGCATCGTACTCACCGCTGACTTGGTTTACCACCAACTGGGAGTCGCAAAAGACCTCAATGTGTTGGGAGTCGAGGTCTTTTGTGAACTACAGACTAGCAATGAGGGCTTCGTACTCGGCTTTATTGTTGGAGGCCGAGAAATTGAACCTCAACGTTTATTCTACTTCATTGTTGTCTAGGGTGAGGAGTATGTGGTCGATTCCACTTCCCTTAGAGTTGGATGTTCAATCAACAAACAACTTCCAGGTAGGCCGAGGTCTTTCTTTCTTTTCTTCTTCTGGGGCTCGGCAAAGGGATCGGTTGAAGGTGCATTCTGTCACAATGTCAGCCAAGGCTTGTGCTTTAATTTCCGACCTTAGCTAGTACTGGAGGTCGAACTCAAACAGTTCAATGACCCATTTGATCAATCATCCTTAGGCCTTTGGCTTGGCGAGGATGGTTTTAAGGGGTTGGTTGGTTAGGACCATGATGGTGTGGGCTTGGAAATACGGCCTAAGCTTCTTGGCCGAGATCAATAGGGCGAAGGCTAACTTTTCTACATCAGGGTACCGGGTCTCAGTGTCATGAGAACCTTGCTAACATAATAAATTGGTCTTTGCACTCCATCTTCACTTAATTGTACCAAATTGGTGGCCTCGTCCTCGGCTGAGAGATATAAGTACAACACGTCTCCTGGAAGTGGTCGGGTGAGGAGGGCCGGCGAGGCAAGGTAAGACTTAAGTTCTTCAAAGGCGCACTGGCACTCTTTCGTCCATTGAAAGTCTTTCAATTTCTTGATGGCCCGGAAGAAAGGTAGGCAGCGGTCAGCCGACTTCGAAATGAAGCAGCTAAGGGCAGCCACTCGGCTTGTAAGCCTTTCGGTCTCCTTGGCAGATCGAGGTGATGCCATGTCCAATATAGCTCGAATCTTCTCTAGGTTGGCCTTTATACCTCGTTGTGTGTCACAAAGCCCAGAAATTTGCCTGATGTGATGCCAAAGGCACACTTGCTGGGGTTGAGCTTCATGTTGTATTTCCTCAAGGTGTCAAAGGTCTCAGCTAGGTCCCAGGTATGCTAGTTAGCTTTTAGGCTTTTCACAACCATGTCGTCTACATAGGCTTCAATGTTTCTTCCCATCTGGTGCTTGAAGACTTTGTTTACAAGGCACTAGTAGGTGGCCCTAACATTCTTAAGGCTAAAGGGCATGACCTTGTAACAATATGTGTCATGCTCAGTGATGAACAAGGTCTTCTCTTCATCCTCGGGGTGCATCTTGATCTGATTATATCCTGAGAAGGCATCCATGAAGCTAAGTAACTCGTACCCTGTAGTGGCATCGACGAGGTGGTCTATCCTTGGCAAAGGAAAATTGTCTTTAGGGTAGGCTCGATTGAGGTCTGTAAAGTCAATATAGATCCACCATTTCCCATTATCTTTCTTCACCATAACCACATTGGACAACCAATTAGGGTAATGTACCTCTCAGATGAAGTCGGCGTTGAGTAGCTTGTCAACTTCCTCCCCTATAGCTTTCCATTGCTCCGGTGCAAAGTTCCTCTTTTCTGACGAACTGGCCTAGAGCTCGGGTCCATGCTCAGCTTGTGAGTAATGACGAAAGGGTCAATTCCGGGAAGGTTGGACCCGACGCAGACTATTCTTTCAGGCTCGGCCTCATTTATGGGGACCAAGACAAGGTCCTCGACCGGTTAGCCTCGGCTCGCTAGTTTCTCCCTGAGGTTGAAGCCTTTCAGTGGCAAGGCTTCCTTATTTTTTCCCTTTAGTGTTGCCACATAGAACTGGCGAGTGGCTTGCTAGTCCCCCTGAACAACTCTGATGCCGTGTTCAGTGGGGAACTTGAGGGCGAGGTGGTAGGAGGAGATGACTGCCTTGAGTGCATGGAGGGTCGGCCTCCCAATGATGGCATTGTAGGGGGAGCTGATATTCATGACTAGGAACCCGTTCATCCTCAATACCTATCGAGGTTTCGTCCCTACTGTGACTAGTAGGGTGATTATTCCTTCCGGTCTGATCATGTTTCTGGAGAAGCCGATGAATGGCATGTCGGCGGGCTGGAGGCGCTCAGGTGCCAGCTTCATTCTCTCAAATGTATCGTAAAAGAGGATGTTGGCCAAGGAACCACTGTCCACCAATATCCTCTTCACCATAAAGTTTGCAACAATGGTGGACACCAGGAACACATCATCATGGGGGACCGAGATCCCCTTCAAGTCCTTGCTTGTGAATGCAAGGGCTTCATTTTGCTCCAGCTTCTTGGGAGTCAACCCCTAGATGTTCAAATGCTTGGCATAGGCCTTGCGGGCCGAGGCCGATGCTCCACCCGAGGTCGTACTCCCGATGATGACGTCTATGATGCCGGTTAACTACTATTGCTACTGCTTTTGTTGTTGTGAGGATGAGGCACCAACCTCACCTCCCATGTACTATTTCACATGGCTAAGGTGGATGAGGGACTCGATTTCATTCTTTAACTCATAGCAGTCCTTGGTATCGTGGTCGGTGCCATGATGATACTTGTAGTACTTCTTCGGGTTTCCCCTCTTGGGGTTTCTCTTCATCTTCTCTAGCCACTTCAAGTACTCCTCCTTCCCTACTTGCATGAGAATCTATGTTTGGGTGAAGTTTAGTGGCATGTACTTGCTCTAAGCCAGGGTCAAGGCTAGTGGCTTCTTGCTGTCCTTGTTGTTGTTGTCGTTGTCGTTGTTGTCGTTGTCTCCATTTCTTCTTTTCTTCTCCGAGCCCCCGTGATGGTGGTCATCCTCTCCTTCTTGGCGATCGCTAGCCGAGGCATCCTCGGCAACGGTATACTTCTAAGCCTTCTTTAAAATTCCTCCTTACACCTTGGTGGTGTCTTGGCTACCAAGCACTTGCGGGCCGAGCCCGACATGAGGCTGTTGATGGCGGCGTGCATGGAAACCATGGGGTCGAGGTCTCAGACCTCGAATTCCTCCTTCTTAAAGCGGTTGATATAGGACCGTAGGCTCTCACCGTGCTTTTACTGGACAGCCATGAGCGAGATGACACTCTTCTGACATCGCTTGTTGTTGATGAGGTGGGTGAGGAAGAGGCTGTTAGACAGTGTAAGCCCTTAGCTCCAATCAGATTGATGTACTTTTGACATTTATTGTAAATGAATAATAGTACATAATTGATTCATGTTATATATGGTGTGTTCCTGTGTAATACCCTTAAACTGGACACTTATGAGACTTGTGTTGGTTTAGAATCTTTACAACCATTGGATAGACCTGGGGAGGTTTATCCTACCAAGGTTGACACTAATGTGTTGCCAAGTCTGTTGGGGTGGCTTGTCTCAATTGCCAGGGTTTGATTGAAACTCTAAACTAGACCATTTTCAAGTTATGCCCTAGACCATGGAGACAGATGGGCAAAACTAGAAAGTTACACCTAACCCCTAGACTTGATTATGGTACTGCACTATGTGTCGGATTGGGTTGTCTTTGATATGTCAATCAATGAGATCCTTAGCGGGGGTTAGTTATGCCCTAGACCATGGAGACAGATGGGCAAAACTAGAAAGTTACACCTAACCCCTAGACTTGATTATGGTATTGCACTATGTGTTGGATTGGGTTGTCTTTGATATGTCAATCAATGAGATCCTTAGCGGGGGTCAAAACCTGGGTATGTTGGGGCAGTCTGAGAATTCACCTGAGTGGGTGATCATAGTGACAGAATCAGCCCCTTTGTCGGACAAAGTGCATGATCAGGGAACAACACTCTCTCTGATAGAAAACTAAGCTATCAGTAGTTGATTTCAAATGTGTTTGAGATTTGTTTTGCAAAATATATTTATATATATAATGTTTTATGAAAATCTTTTGCAAAGGTTTTAATTCTCAAGATCCATCCTGAGTAGGGAGTGTGACACTGTACCTTCCAGTCGAGGGAGAGGTCCTCTCTTATCGGGCAGTTTTGATCATTATGGGCTGAGAGGTTAAGTGTAAGACCATTTAGTGTAACTGTTGGGCCTGCTAAGAGCCCATACTGATGGGCTCAGGGGTTCAATGTGTTCAACAGTGAATTCGGCCAGGCCTTATAACAGAGGCTAGGCTAAACCAATATGACTTTTGTGGAGATTAATGTTAGGGTCCCACGCCATACAAAGAGAGCCAAGTCAGCCAGCAAATTAAAAGGGAAGTGAGCCTAGTAACTTAATGGGCCTAAAGCCTTCGAACTGAGTTAATGAGATTAATTAAAAGTGGGAAAATTTCATATTAGATCTGAATCTGAATCAACAAGAGAATAAGATAAGTCTTGTCCACTTAAGAGTTCAGATCCAAATAAAGATTTGGATTAAAGAACTCTTTCCTGATAGGATTAGGAAGCTGATCCAAATAGGATATAAATAGAGGGCGAATTCCTTCTGTTAAACACTTTTGTAGAATCCAGTTCTTTCCTCTGTTCTTGCCACCCTACCCAGTTTGATCTCCAAAGTCTTGGACTGATCAAGATTCGATATTGATTCTGATTTTTGCTAGAAAAATCAGATCTGATGTTGTGCTCACATCCCCTACGTGATCCTTGTTGAAGGATTGTAGTCCTTGCTGAAGAACTACTTTGCTGATCCTGCTTCGTCTCAAGCTATGTCATCTTTAGTGGAGGTAGGATTTGGTGGCCTCTTTGGGCGTGAACACCTACGTTGGGAGCTACGTTTGTGGATTCCATATCAGGTATATCCCTCCCTTTCTTTTGGTTACAGATCTTGTCCGATTTATTTCAATAACGAACCTTGAAAAATGTAGTTTTTCTAAATCAAGGAATACAATTCCCAAAAGGGAGAAAGAAAATTTTTGAAATTTCACCTAGCCACCCTACATGGGTCAGCCATCCATATGTTCGATCTCCCTTCCCTTCAAAGGCTAGCGAATCGTTCCAATGAACCGATGGATCAAGGAGGGAGCTCGGAGAACAATCGGCAAGCCGCACCCTTGAAGGTCACCTGGAAAGTTCGGCACGTCAGGGTGTTGGAGTATCCATAAAGGAGCATGGGCTTCTTGAAACTTTCCAGGTGATCGCCCGGGTCTGTCGTTCCATCGTACATCTCGAGTGTGGGCGCTTTGAAGTGTGGTGGAAGAGGCTCTTAGATGATGTCTGGGGTAAAGGCATCCATCCTACCCGAGGCAGGGTTCTGGCTGGCCGAGGTGCCAGCTCGGTTCTCTTTGACTTAGCGGAGCTCATCCTTGACGACGTTAAGCTACGCCTAAAGGTCGACGATCTTCTGGTCGATGGGGGCTTGGGATGCTTCTAGGTTCTCTCGAATGCGGTATGGGTCAGCTTGGTTCCTCGAGTACTTTGATGCGGGTATTGTTCATTTCTTCTAGCCCACCTATCATTCAGGAGGTCTCGGAGATCTAAGATGCGAGAAGGAGAAGCATGGTGTCGGCCCTTGGCCCTCGAAGGGGGGCTGTGGTGGCCCGATTTCCCGCCTTCATCTTGAGAACTTTCTCATCAGTGGTGGTGGCGATGTCCTAGTCTCAGCGGTAATCGCGAGACTGTGCAAATTCACCCCCTCTTCGGCTAGGGGATCGAGAGGTCCTCGGCGGCTAGCTAGCACGTCGATTGCTAGCGAACTCTGAGGGGTTGTCCCTATTGGATCCGACTAGTCCAATGCCCAACGTTTTTGGAGACATGCGCTCCCCATGGTGCCCCAGGCTTCTAGTGGGGCAGCTGCCTTGAGGGAGGCCTCCTGTCGGGCGCCCCACCTCGTCCAGCCTCTATACGAGGTTGTTAATCCTGTTGAGGACCACATGAAGTTGGTTCATCGCAACCAGGTTCTAAGTGTTCCTAGTGTTTCTTGCCATGTCAGCTGAAGCTTAGGAGTTAATTCTTAAGTTTCTTAGAGTGTGAGTTTAATTGAACGAAGTCCTAGCGATGTTCCCGCAGACGGTGCCAATTATTGCTGGTCAGAATGGGCTAAGGGTAACACTGTAATTCTACTTCAGAGCTGAGGGCTAACTGAGGAGTCCAAAGTCTAGTGTGGCCAAGGACTGGTAGGTCGGAGCTACAAAGAGAGAGAAAACATCAGAGGCCCTAGGTGCTAACCCGAGGCGGGGACTCCGACGGTCAAGTTAGTATGGGTGCAACACCAGGTGGACGAGGCCTAAGGTGAGAACACTCAGACAAGGCCACAAGGGAAATTGGAGAGTTCTAGGCAGTCTCGAGTCTAGATTCCAGATGTTTACTTATAGAGGATTGTCCCCCTATTTATACTTGAGGCCATCTAGAGATAGGTGGGCTCGGACGGTTAGGATGCAGTCTAGCCTTGAGGATCACGACCATCCGAGGTCACCAGATGTGACCGCATCATTGGCTTCGAGTTGAACGCTGGCCTCTGTTCTGTGCATTCCCTTATTGGGTCCACCCTAGTTGCTTCCATCTGACACATGTGTGCGTGTTATTGGCCAGGGCCATGTGCGCCTACATCAGATAGTATTGTATTGTTGGATATCAAAAGGGCAAAACCTAAAGCTACAAAATCTTTACATGGTTAAAGATCTCGATAGCCAACCAAAATTCTTTTGGTTTTGCCTATAAGATATAGGTTGTAAGGCATTAATATATTTAAGATTTGTGAAGCCCTTTCTTTCCAATTGAACCAGCAAACTGTGAAGGGAAAGGACATTCTATAAAATAGATCCTCTATGACAAAATCCTATGACTGATCATGCAACAATCGACATAGATAGATTTCTCATTAATACCCAAGATCCCATAAACAGTTGCAAAATCCAAAAAAAAATAAAAAGAATCCACATATAAAGAGAAAAAACTACAATGTATAAGCAAGTTGGGTATTGTTTCATCATCATCTTTGGCATAAGCAACACGTTTTTTCAATGTCCATACAATAGGTACATAGTGGTCACTCAGACCATCAAAGTACAAAAGGTGTCGAATAAATACCATATGAATGCCTGCGATGAGTTTATAACTCATTGGACGTATGCAATGAATTTATAATTCATCGCATGAGTGCAACAAACTCGCATCCGAAACGGGTCGTGATGAACTTTGGCTAGTGTAAACTTGTGATGAGATTTAGACACGCATAGATTTGTGATGAGCTTTAAACCCACACAAATTTGCAATAATCTTTGGACATGCGCAACCCCGCGATGAACTTTGTACACAAGCAGATCCGCGATAGACTTCAAAGCTATTACGGAGCCGCGACAAGTGCAAAGCTACTGTGGACCAGGAATGAATGCTAGAAACACATGCATCTTTAATTTATGCGCGTGACAATACACTCTGTAAACCTAGTACAGGTGCACCCTCTAAATAATGACATCATTTGTGCCATGCTGGTTAAATGGGTCACGAAAGGAAGTAGTACACACGGATTATGAGAATCCTTGTACGAAAGGAAAGTTCATACTGGAGATATCTTGTAAGACACATGGTGAAACCCTAACAATGTCCCCTGACAATTGATAGCAAATCCAATATTCTCTTTCCTAGTGCGAATCAAATGCTTTTGACTCTTTCCTTTTGGGACCTCGGGATCTCTCCCTATAAATAGGGATCCATGTCATAATGAAATCATCAACTTATCATTCACATTTGCCCTAGTCTTTAGCCCACCTCTTGTATTTGATCTTCCTTTGTCTTTCAAGGAGTCCCTCATATGTAACCCCACCACCTCACCTACACATACCTTTGGATATCAGGTGATTAATTATAAGGATCTTATTAAGGGTTGTAACTATCTTTACTCTTTAGTAGTGAACAAGTGGTGGTTTAAGTTGGTTCATGTAGGAGAGACCATTAATATGCAATTTCTTATTGTTGTATATGGTATTTTAAATGAACTTCTATTATTGAAGACTTCAGTTAGTTCTAGAAGTAGCTTCTGCACATTTATTATTGATCTATGCTTACATTTATCCCAACTAGCTAAACATTTTTCTTGTTTAGTTTATTACCATTAATCCACTTCTTTATTTATGTTAATTAATGACTATTATTACACACAAGTGAAGTAGATTAATGATTATTGCAGAAAGAAGATTATTGATTGTTAAAATGGTTTATTTATTTATTAAATTGTTGCCCTCTCTATTACTAATTTTCTTTTATCGGTTATGGCACGAGGTTTCTAACTAGGTCCACTCAAGTTTCTTAGCAACAAGTGAGAGTTTGTAGTAGAAGATATTTGATTCTTTTTCCTCTAAAGACAATATAGATAGGGGGCGGGATCATCTTTGTCCCGCAATTCAAAAATTTTGTATTTCGATAACAATTGTACAAAATGAAATTCAAAACACCCATCAAAATAATTGATTTTCCACACTAAGACCATGTTGTCTATAAGTTCTTTGGGTTTATAGGTGGGGCCCACATTGGAATGTTATCGTTACCGATGCTTTGATGCCTATGTAAGTTCTAAACATGGTACATATGCATATGTAAGCCTATTTTAGCAAGGACAAAGTAAGGAATCAAGATTGAGTTTTATAAACTAAATAAATTTATGTTATAAGTGGGGTCCAGGTGTATTAATAGATAAAATGTATTAATAGCTATACATGTGGTACATATGCATATGTCAATCTATATCTTGGTAGAGTCAAAAAAATTAATAAGAATCTAAGCTTTGCATTTTATTTGCTATATTTACTTTTTACAATTCAAACAAACAAATGCAAAATTGTATTATTAGTTGCATCACCTTCAACTAAACATGACAAGTGCAAATGCCAGTGCAAAACTAAACTAGATTTGCACTCCAATGCATTTACATTAGTAAAAATCATATTTACACTGCAACCAAATGCAGCCACAATAACAAATGTAACCATCACTAAAGGTCTAAAATTAGTAACAACTTTTGAAATTCGCCACTATAAGTAAATATGTATAGTGACGGTCATATGTTGTTTGTTACTATAACAAAAATTTATAGTGATGAATGTAACCGCTACTATAAACCTAATATTAGTGATGGATTTCACTATAGGCAAATATCTATAGTGACGGTCATATGTTGTTTGTCATTATAACAAAAATTTATATTAACGACACTATAGGCCTAATATTAGTGACGGATTTCAAATTTATCATTATAGATGATCATCTATAGTGATGGTCATTTTGTTAATATAACAAGATTTTATAGTAACGAATGTAACTGTCACTATAAAACTAACATTACTCGTCACCATAGTCTATAGTAATGCCACTTATAGTGATGGATGAAATTTCATCATTTGTTTGTCACTATAGATCTATAGTGACGGATTTCCTTTTTCTTGTAGTCGGACATGAAAAAAAAAAAAAAGAAAAAAAAGCTATTTCTAGATTAAAAATGTACTTCGATTACTGTCAAAGGAGGGAAATGCGGTTCAGTGAAGGCCTTGTTGAGTGGACCAATATAAATAAATAAGCAACAATCCCAAGTGTCATATGCTTCTTTTCTTCTAAGCCGAAATGTGATCTTTTATACTTCAAGGTGTTAATTAAACATATGCACTCCTCAGAATACATTGTTTATATTTTGCGCTTGATCATATTGTAGACAGTAACAAGTCCCATCACGAGCGAGTGATCAACAAAAGGCTCGACCACCAGAGTCAGTACATCATCTCCTAACAATTCTCCCGAGGGTGCTTTCTTTAGATACACCTGCTTAATTATTCATTACAAACTATATTAATATAATATAACAAAATTAGATAACACACCATCTGACTTACTCTTTAATTGAAACCCAAGAATAATAAAAAGAATTTAATTTGCAAGCAATCAGAGCAAGACCCAAGGGTCCCATGCATGTAGTAAGCCTTTGGGTCAATGAAGAAAACAAAAAAAAAAAAAAACGACAACCTGCTGAACAGGTCAGATCAGATGAATCAACGGTTAAACTGTCTGAGTCAACCCAACCCAAAATATGACTCATCACTGGTTTGACTGGCCGGTTGAACAAGGTTCATTGAAATTAGAAAGATATTGGACTTAATTACCTCTGCAACAAGTCGACCTTCCCTGTCTACAATTTTGCATGCTGAGTTTCTTCTAGCTGAGGCAAGTATTTTGAAAGAATCTGTTTCATTCTCATGACATGATACGGTGACTTGGCAGGGAAAATCTCGTAGAATATTGCAAGTTTTTCTAACTCGGAACCATGGCTTCCCTTTCTCAAGCTTGGAACCAATGGATCTATAGCCTTCCCAGTGTCCAGTAAAGCTAAATTTCTGTAAAATAAATCAAAAACAGAAGACAAATTTTGGTTTCATTCTCTTCAAGAAACTAAATACTGCAAAATATATAATATGAGCGCCATGGAATTCATAATTCTGTTACGTACATACCTTTCTAACCACAGTCAGTAGGACTTCGCCTCTGGCATCCATGAGATAAACTCTGTCATTGCGTCTGCAGTCGTAGTTATCCATGCGATAAATTATCTCTCCATGTGAGTCAAAGACGGTGCAACCATTGCCGCTCATTATAAGCGATTTCATCCATACTGTGAATATTTCTCTTTTTAAACTCATGTAACATGAAGAAGAAGAAGAAGAAAGTAGTGATTGAGGGCTAACCTTTGCCATGTGAAGATAGCTTGTACATGTAGCCCATTGCAGCTTTTACATGGTCCACTGATTTGGGCATTCGATCAACTCAATTATAATAAGAGCTAGCTAGAAGTATAATATTAGGGCATGGGTTTGTTAGTTGAGTCATCTAGAGAAAATATCCAAGTGACCTAAGAATCTTCCTCCTAGGAAAACTGCTGGGAGGACCCAGAAGACCCCATGCATACTCGGACCGGCCGGATGGTTGAACCACTGACCCGGTAACCCAGTGGCCTATCTGGGTCGATCTCGGTGAACATCGAGTCAACGCATTGTCATGAATTTAGAATTTGAAGCATTAATTCGGACAGCCAATTACATTGATGTGGATTGAGGAGAGCAAAGAAGTTGCCAACCCTAACAGTTCCAACTCCGGTCTGGTCTAAATTGAACACATCATCTCCTTACATGTCAAAAAAGAAAGAAAAAGGCAGACCAACTAGAATAAAGAGCTTTAGTTGGAATTTGGAAACCCTTTTCCAAGTATCTTAATAATATTCTTTAGTTAATGCCATGATCCACAATTGAGAACCAAGTAAGAGAAGGGTCCTTTTCCAATTAATTTGTCTATTATAATTCTTTGGTCTTATATGTCCAACTACACCGAATGCAATGTGCTTTTAGATGCTTGTTTGTGTTCTACCGTTCTTTAGTAAAAACGGTGATAAAGGAATTGATATTTTAATTTTGATAAAGCACTTCTGCATTTGCCATTGACTTATTGGCAACAAGACAAAGGAATTAATATTATTCAATTAATTGTTAGAAACCATTAATTGAATGGACACTAAAACCTGTTAAGTAGTGTTAACTTCTAGCATTGTAGAGCAAATGAATGATAAAATACATAAGAGAAAACGGGTTCTACTTAATTAATTAATCACTGGATCATCACTGCTCAGAGATTTTTCAAATTGTTTTAGGGAGTGCTGCTGACATGAGACACACCAAAATAATCTATTGCCTTAATCCTTATCCCTTCACCAGTAACTACACTCTCTCTCGGGTTTGAGTCAATGAGGTTTCTTGTATTTTCAATTTCATGTAGCCAATAAAACTGTTCATTCACTTCCCCAATCCGTGGCATCTCATTACCCCATGCTTGTTCAAGCTTCTTCTCCCCAATTGATGATTAACTTTCCGAATATTATTCTATAAATAATAAAGTGTCTGGATAAGTTACATAAATAATTGTATATTAATGCAACTATCTTGAAAACTTCCTTAAAAATAGTGGGAAGTTTCTAAGAGTTGCATAAATTTGTTTATTGGCACTAATTCCTTGTCTAGATAAAATGGTTCAACTTAGAAATGGACAAAATATTTTTGTGCTCCGCTTTATCCATCAAAAGGAGTATGGTGTAAGAACCATCAAATTATGTCTATGTTTCTCCTAGACGGGCAAATGATTCAATGTGAATGTATATTACAGCCATATATTCATAAAAAGAAGATAGAAGCTGCCCCCTTGCTCAAATTTGTCAAAGTATTGAGAGTAGGAAAGTGGGTCATGTTGTTTCTGGGCCGGTACAGCCTGGCATGATTTATGAGCCATGGCTAGCTTTGGTTTTGAGGGTCGTAAGCCGGCAACGGCAAGGCCCGCTATGGGCCATGCCAGCCCACCAAGATTATAGTCATTGGGGACCACCTAATGGCTACTTTTTTTCTTTTTTGACTGTTTTTACGCAAATACCTACTCAATAACTCTAGACAGCTAGTTTAGGAGTATTTTTGTAGTTTGGCTTTGGAGGGCAGGGGGGAGGGGGGGGGCAAGAAAAATGATAATAGTGTCCTCCAATAGGCTAGTTTGGGGGGCATTTTGGTGAAATGATAATTAACTTTGTAAAAGACCAAAATATTCCTCCAAACAATTATAAAACAACTAGTTTTAAGGGTATTTTGGTTAATTAATTTAATTCCAACTCCTATATATACCCTTACCATCTTCATTCTCATCACACTAACTCTCATACTCTCATATACTCTCCTATACACTGGCATACTCTCTTAATCTCTTGCTCTCTGGTCCCTAATTCTCAACTGTATTTAAATTTTAACAAGTAAAATGATTTCTCAATTATCTCAAGTTAGCAATTTGGGAGGTTTAATTAGAAACTTCACCAGTTGAAATTAAGTTAGGATTCTGGATCGGTGGACCAAGTAAGTTGTAATTAATTTTTATTTTTAGGGTTTTAATAATACAATTTTTTCAAAATGGCTGGTTCCTCTCAAAGTCCCTTTCCCAATATTTTCGGCTTTAAGGATGTATGGTTACAGTACAAGATTGTTATTCATGCTAGTGTTTTTATGGTCTTTGCTATTGCCAAAGCCACCCTTAGTACTACTACTAGGAGAAAGAAAACCTGAGATAAAAAACTGCAAGTTGTTTTAGAAAACAGATCTTTATTCATTAAACCTGATTTAGCTTGATGTCCCTGTTGGAGTGGTGAGTCAAACAAGGTAGAGTGCATTGGATCTGCGAAGAAGACAAATGTCAAAGAGCCTAGGTTATGGACCCAGGTGTGGAGACTTCGACGGTCAAGTCAATACCGAGCTGAGAAAGCTAAGAGAGCTGAGAGCAGGGAGGAACAAAATGAGAGCTAGAGAGCTGGCAATATGAGAGTGTACCATTTGAGGGCGAGGAACTGCCCTTATATAGGCCTCGAGGAGTGGCCAGAATGTCCCCGACATACTCAGAGGTAGCGGGCCTCAACAACCAGGATTTTAGGGAACACTCAAGAATGGTCACTAAATCGACCACTTGTCGTTTTCCCAAGAAATGGGGGAGAATCATGTAACTGCCACTATGTGGGTGATGTGCCCCCGAATATATTGGAGGCACTAAATGGCCTAAATAGTACAAGAAGAGTGAACGATGTAGGTCGGTCATCATGAGGTCAAATAACTCGTCAGATGCTTGGCCCGCATAAACGCTCCAAGGTGATGACCGATGTCTTAGGCCGGTCTTCCCAAGCTGTCTTCAACTAAGCTTGGGTAGTCCTGGTCAGCATGAAACGTCCTGCTAATGAACATTTTCCGAGGTGTCACCACGTTAGGTGTCGAGGTGGTCTGAGGGGGCTCTAGGTGTCCATGTGGCAACAAATGAGTGGTGTGCCACTTTTACCCATCATCAAAACCTATTCATTAAAATCCTAATCCACCTTTATTGGAGAATAAAGTTTATCCCAGCTAGCCCACTTCATAAACTTGTTACTATCATACTCCTCAACCAAAGCTTCCTCTAAATTTTCTCTAGTTCATTAATTCAAGGATTTCTTGGAGAATTGGACTACACTCATGCAATGAATTGGGACAAACTATAAAGCTGATTGAACAAGAATTTGTCTCCTAGCATAAGAAAGAGAAGAAGCTCTCCACTTGCTCAACTTCCCTCTTAGTTTTTCTAAAAAAATCTAAAGATTTTGCTTTCTATTTTCTCGAAACATGGGCACCCCTAAATATTTATAGTTCTGACTCAATTGAGGCATTTTCATTTGTTTTCTCAACTTTTTCATCCTTTTTTTGGGTATTATGGCTAAACTAGACTCCTTACTTTTGAAATTTGAGATCTCTTGAAATTTGCATAGCAATTTGACAGCTTCGTCCCTATTTGCTTTAGTAAAAAGAACATGCTATAATAAAATTGAACTTTGGCAACAGGCAATTTCTTATAGTTGTAAATAATTGTTGCTGAAAGATAAATTTCAGCTACAGTTGATCAACATTGTTGCTAAAACAGATGAATTTGCAACAAATATTACCTAACTGTTGCTCATTTCATCTCGAACTATTACTAAATTATTGAATTGGGAACAAAGCTTACCATTGTTTGCTAATTGTATAACCAAATGTTACTAAATCAGTGAATTGGCAACTAAGGTGAATCACCTATTGTGCATCTATATGTGATTGTTGGTAATGTCATTAAATCTTTAGCAACAATCATAGAAAAATTGTGGGCATAAACATACTTAACACATCAACAAATATGTTATAGAACAAAAATTCACTTTAATGAATGAGATTAAGTGAATCTTATGACAAAAACAAAAAGGTAATGCCTCCAAACATATTTTATATTTTCTAAGGAGTAGCTAAAATTTTGAATAGGGATGTCAATGAATCGGGTTCAATACGAGTTTGGCTTAACCCAAACATAACTTGATTGACTATAGCAAATTAACTTGACTTTATTGTTTCACAACCAAGTACTTAATTAATCAAAATAGGGTCAAACTATGACATCATAATGATGGAGAAAACTAATTATGTAAAAATTATTAAATATTTAAATATAATGATGGAGATATTTAATTAAAAAGATAGAAAATGCAAAATGTGATGAAAATGTTTTCCGATGACATAAATATATAATTTCTATTTTTGGAGTTCAACTAAGTTACCAAAATTTAATCAATGAACTAGTATAATGAAAGTAAACCAAATTAATGACCAATCATGGTCACTGGGTCATAGAGTACAATAAAACTTTTGGAGGCGAGGTGTGCCTTTCCCTGTTATTTTTGTCCCAAATACTAATTTTTAGCATTTTTTATAAATAAAACAATTAAATTTGAAATAAGCATATAAATTAAACATAAAATAATACCTAAATATACATATGTTACATGCATGTAGAATATAATTATATATAAATCATGTTGATGTGAGGTCTAACTTGTTTGATAACCTAGATGGTCCTTACCACATCATATCATTGCTGGGAGATGTGAATGCATCATCATCATTGCAGTAAGGTTGAAGTAATGTCTTATTTTAAACATCTTTTGAATCACATAACCAATTGAAGGGTTGGAGGCCATCATCGTCAACTTACAATTGTTTTTGGTCAAACACATGATGATCATTGATCCCCATGTATTTGAAAGGGCATATTAAGGATATGGGTTGAGTTTGTTATGTTATGGTAGAGTTTGACATGAATTGAGATAGCCTACATAGACTCTAAGAGTTTGAATTTGAGTTTGAATAGGTTTGGTCTATTTTATACTATAAATATGATGTAATTACTATATTCAAGCAATGCAATGTTTTATTGGCCTTCTCTGAAATCTAATAGAAAGAAACTAGATTTGACTCATTTAAGGGGTTGTTATTTTTCTTTCATTGTTTGTGGCTCATTTTGTAGACGCTTTTGATCTGTACACTTCTTATATGATTTTTGCATTTTTTTAATAAACTACACCTTACCTTTTTTAGAAAAGAGAAAGAAACTAGATTTGGCTCTTTGTTTGGACTTTGTTCAAAACTTTGTGGGTTCACTCTAGTTTTGTTTTTTAAGAAGCTTTTATCCACTTTCTTAGGTTGGCCAAACCAAATGGACAAAGTCAATTAGGTCTGCGCATTATCTACAGTTGCATCACGTTCAGTGGCTCCACCAAACCATGGCCAACCTGATTTTGTCACAGTGATTGGAATCCTAGAAAAATTGAGAGCTTCCGTGGGGTAATAATTTGCACCAACCATAGATTCAAACATGTTGGGGTACTGGAAAAGGGTGTTTGGATCAACAATCTGTTTATTCAAAGAAAGTTGTCGAAAAAGTACATAATCAATTGGAAAAGATACCATTTCCTTTGGTGTAACAATATAATGGTAGGCATTTAACATGTAAAATGATCTTGTGTACTTAAAAAATTGGAGAAACTAGTATGTGGTCGAGTTCTATGTGGAATTAAAGGTGGTAGTGGAAGGGGGAAAAAGCTATACATTAAGCCTTTTGTTCATGCTGTGATGCACATATGTATATATGCATGTGCATATGTAAAGAACCCAAAGCCTATAAAGTAGGATGCCCTTAAAATAGTAAAACATAGTAATATTGACTACAAGAAAATGGGTTTATAGCTACTGCGATGTAGCCAAGGACATAAAAAACCGTAGCTAAAGCATAGGCTATTGTTATGGACATAAATTGTCCGTGGCTAAAACTTGATATATATAGCTACGGTCAGGCTGTCCGCAATTAAATGTCCCGCTGCCCGTGGCTAAAACCTATTTATAGCCACGGATTATAACAATCGTAGCTATAAGTTGTAAAAGATTGAAATTGACCTATAGCTATAGACACTATGTCCGTAGCTAAAAATCAATATGTTCATGGTTAAAGGTAACTTGTAGCTATAGCCACATATAAGTAAAAATCTGTTGCTATAGGTTATAGAAAGATGAGGTTGTCCTTTAGCATCAGTTGTTTTGGTTGAGGATAAATAATACATTTTCATTGTCTAAAAGTTATAAGTTATATAAATATGATTCAAAAAATTAAATTTCCACTGTCCTATTGCACATTTGCACTAACATTTAAAAAAGCAAAACACCTCTAATAAAAAATACTATTAAAAATTGAGATTTTCTACTTTTTCTAACATCCTAATGTGGAGAATAATGTTTTCAAATTTTAGTGTTACATTTTGTGAAATGATAGATGACAAATTTACCCCTAAGGAGGAAAATATATTGTAACTGTTTAATACATTGATTGGCATATAATATGGTTAAGAAATAATAAATATATTAAAAAGTTAACAAAAATAAATAGTTAATAAAATAATAAAAACTATAAACTAGTAAGTAACTAGTAAATTATTAAATAGCAACATAATGGATGAAAACTTAATAAATAATTATTAATTTATAATTTATAATTTATAATTTATTAACTATTGTCAATAATTAACTAATTATTAATCACCAAATAATTATTAGTAATTAATGAATATTATTATTATATCATTATTAGCTAAAAACAATAATAATTAATGATTATTCATTAGAAATAAATTAATTAACAAATAAATTATTAATATTTTCATAAGTAAATTGTTAACAAATAAATAATTTATATACACTATCAATGTTTAGATAGCTAGACTAGACCAACCAGTCAAACTATAGTTAAACTATGACCAACCCTTATCCCATTCAATCATAACCCCAACCCTCTTCTCTCCAAAAAAAATTGGGCAAAACTATATTAATGCTTTAAAAATATGGTTGAATATGTTTGAATCTTTTTTAATAGATTATAAATTTTAATTATTTTATTTTTATTTTTTAAATAAAATAAAAAACAAAATCAAAATTATTAACATTATAAAAAATTACGGGGAATGGGGATCCCCGTGGGGATGGGGATGGGGATAACATTATCCCACATTAGTGGGGATAGGGTGTTGGGTAGAAACCGAGTTTATCCACAAACTATTTCTCTCCCAAATAACCAAACTTGTAGATATTCAGCTAGCACAATCCCAAGCAAGATATCAACCAAAAACAATCATAAGCCAAGCAAAGAGAGACGCATGATATTTAACGTGGAAAACCCCTCCAATGTGAAGGGTA
Organism: Nelumbo nucifera; assembly: GCF_055504915.1. Classification (NCBI taxonomy): domain Eukaryota; kingdom Viridiplantae; phylum Streptophyta; class Magnoliopsida; order Proteales; family Nelumbonaceae; genus Nelumbo; species Nelumbo nucifera. The sequence goes on from NC_142651.1 coordinate 75,004,673, forward strand.
AAAACCACGGGGCCAAGGAGACCTAACCAAAATCTCCACTAATAACTTGAAGTAATAATTACAGTAACTCAAACACCACAATATGCTCACAAACTTAGAGCAAATACAGATTCCCAAACATATACACAAGAATACCAAAAGCTATGAAAAAAACAGTCAGAAAAACTCATAAACGTGGCTACTGTTCAGACCACAAAATGGAGACCTCTATTGCTCCAAATCAGATCTCCACTGTTCCGATCATAGGTCCGTGAGTCCTGAACAAGCCTACCAAATTTCAGCCCAATCGGACCACAAATGACCCTTGATCAGAGTGTTTGAGGAAGATTGCCGCGAGTTGTTTTCTTTTCTCGACCAGCTGCGAGTTGTTTTTGTTCGACCTCAAATAAACGACGATTCAGAACAACCATTTAGAATGAGGAAGAATGAGTCCTCCACCTTCTGTCCAAGTTTCAGCTCGATCGGACAGTGGATCAGAAAGTTCTGGTCGTTTGATGAACACTGTGCACTGAAAATCTGCAACACAATTTTTCCGATTTCTCTCTTTTTGCTCTCTCTGTTTTCAACACACTACACAGATCAGATATAACCCTAGTTTTGAAGACAAAAACAATGGGCCGAAGGAATATGGGCTGTAACATGGGTCAAAGTCTCATAATGGGCTGGACCCAACAATTCTCCCCCTCCAGTCCTTGAGAGAAGGGAGACACTTCAAAAAGGCAACTATAAGGCCGGCTGTTCTGGCACACAACTCAAACTTCTCTCGAGGCACCACTTTTGTCATCATGTCAGTAGCATTTTTGTTAGTGTGAATCTTTTCAAGTTCAATCAACTTGGAATTCAAAACATCTTCGCCCTCGTGTATGCATCATCTACCTGTTTTCAATTCAGTCTACAGATACGTAGAATTATTTGATTTCCTTTTTTGGTTCGTCTGGGTCCCCACTGGTGGATGACCATTTTTCTTCACATCAAATCACATTACACAGAGAAGCAACCTCTTATGGCAATGCACTAGGAAAGTGGTATGCTGTGGGGAGTTCAGAGTGAAACGAACTAATGAATTTTTATAAAACAAGCAGCAGGATGTGGATTCCATTGATTTTACCATGGCTATTTTGGGAGGAAAGTGGTGGGTGTTGACAAAAGAGAAAATTAAACGGGCTAAGTTAAATGCTATTTCGGGAGGATTGCTCCCAGTTGCAAGCTACACGACATGACAGCAAGTGAATTAAGATTGGATGATCCCAGAGAAAGGATGGTTAAGACTGAACTTTAATAATTGATGCCTAGGGAATTCGGGACCATCAAGAGTAGGTGGAATTTCCAAAGACCAAACTGGTTCCATCTCATTGAGATATTCTTGAACAGTCAGTATAGGTAATTCCTTGGGGGCTAAACTGATACATGGTCTTTAAACACTTCTTCAAGGGTATGGACAGATTTGTAGTGATTGGGTCGTTTACAAGAAGGAATGGACCATGGTCATTAGATTTTTAGGAGCTGATATGGACTGCTAAATTAGATGGACCCCCAGATCTACAAATGAAAGGGTTGATGCATTAGCAAGGAATGGAGTAAATAGGGAGCATTGTTTTTAGGATAGCCTTGACCAGGGATTCAAGTGTAAAGGGTGAGACTTTCTAGTCGTTTGTATGTCATCCTTCAACTCTTTGACTATTTTGTACTGACCCATCATTTCAAACACCTTGAAATGCTGGACCCTCCCCCCTTACAATATTAAACAAAATTCTGATTATTGTTACAGATAAAAAAAATATTACAACAAAACTACTTGAAATTAACTTTTATGATTATGTGTTAAACACCAAGAAGTCAGGGCTTACATCATATCCTGAATTAATTAATTAGTACACACTTGTTTTGTTCATCCTGTTGTGGGAGATGACGTCCATATCAATATGGTCTGAACTCTGATGAATAGCAGTAGTAACTGGAAAAGGCCTTTTCAAAGTTGATTGTTATCATACCATACAATGATGTACAGATAGTGCTACAAAATATCATCATCAGATATTTAAAGAGGTCATAAACATGAAAATAGTTTGAACACATATCAAAATCCTATTTTAAAGAGGTCATAGGCCCCATTTGGGAGGGCTTAAGCTTTTGTTTAAGTTGCTTTAGCTGAAATGCATTGAAGGAACCATTGCTTATGGGCTATAAGAGTTTTTCTTCTAGTGGTTTAAAAACATTAGCTCTTATGGCACTTTGAGGAACTAAATGTGAGCACCTAGTTATGGTAGGTCTTCATGACACTTCTCTTTTAGTTTTTTGTGCTGGTAGGTTCTTCATTTTACTTGAGAAATGATTTGGCTGCATTGCAAAGATGGCTTACAAATTGTAGAATTATGTTTAATATTTTTTTCAGAATAATAACTACAAATTGACAAGGTTTTTTGAGTTAATGTTGCAATTTGTTTGTATCAAGGTTCAAAGTATCGATATTGGCGATCGACCAGTATCAACCCTTTTTTTTAACTCCCACTTTTTTATTTTATTTTGGTTCAGAGGGGCCGGTTTAAGTCTCAGCTGCCCTCTGAACCAGGCCTTGGACAAGGTTTTTTGAGTTAATGTTGCAATTTGTTTGTATCAAGGTTCAAAGTATCGATATTGGCCGATCGACCAGTATCAACCCTTTTTTTTAACTCCCACTTTTTTATTTTATTTTGGTTCAGAGGGGCCGGTTTAAGTCCCAGCTGCCCTCTGAACCAGGCCTTGTCCCGATGGGATTAACAGACTAAAGCTTGTATGAGAGTTGAGAAACTCCATGACCTGGCTTTCAATAAACAAGTTAAGAGTTTGTCCCGTTAAATATATTCTGCTAACGGTTCTGCCTGCTATGTTTCATATAGTTCTTGAATTGTTCCTGCTACTAGATATTTTTCAGATAATTTTAAAATAGAGGAGCTTTCATCTTTCTATATCAATAAAAATTCTATTGACTTTGTCATTGATAAAGAAAAAAGAAGAAGAAAACATTGATGTTGAACTTGTATGCACACCAAGAATGTAATATTACATCATGTGAAACGAAGAAGATTTCTTTAATTTTGCATTAAATTATTATAGAATTTGGACCCAAATGCCTCAGCCTACCAAGATTAAATAGCAGTTTTCAAGTTCAATGACCAAAAAAATTTCAAGTTCAGGGATTTACTTCAACATAGTTGGGCCCCACATGGAATTCATAAACATTGTTGTGTTTAGTGAAAATCAAAACTTCATGAAAGATGTGTTCGATCTCAATCCTTATATTTGTCATTTGTTTAATATTAGGCTTAGAAAGTAGGCAAGAGTTTATATTCCATATATGCTTAATTAAATTTTCATATATGATTTTATATCTTAAAAAATGTGATTTCTAACTTATTTTCTTATAGGTTAAACATGGTAAAGGAGGATGCTTCACACGTGTGGATGGAGACATTTGATCAAATTTTACATGCCATTTTTTTTTATTGAGTTTCATGTATTCAAGAACATTGAATTTGTAGCAAACACATGAATGTTAAAGCACTTTGAGATATAATTCATGTATTCAAGAACCTTTTAATGAAATTTTAAATTCAAGTTCCATCTTATATTATGAATTGGTTGTGCTTGTATTGAACACAGGAAAGCAAGTTTCAAATAAATGATGAAAAAATTTAGGATTTAGCCATCTAGGGTTTTATGTTTTTCGCTACAGGCAATAAAAACCGTAAAGGTGTTTTAGCTACAGTCAAAGTAAACCATTGCTAAAGGGTTAGCTAGTTACGGGCTGTACACCTCTGTAGCTATATGTTGTTCTTCTGCGACTGATAACGTCAACCGTAGCTATAGATTCATGCCTTTTGCTACGGGCAACTAGGGTCCATAGTTATAAACCCATAGTTTATGTTACAGATATCTCATCACCGTAGCTATAAATGCAAATTTTGTAGCTACGGACATCACAAAATTGTAGCTTAAAAGTCAAATTTGTAGATACGGATTACTTAAAAACCGTAGCTACAAATGCGTATGTAATTATTTAGGTTAGGCTTTAGCTACAGGCAGAAACCGTAGCTATAGGTTAGTTGTAGCTATAGATGCACTCAGCCGTAGCTATTGCCTATAGCCACCGCGACTGTAGCTACTGTTTCTTGACCGTAGCCAGTCCGTAGCTATAGACCTATAGCTACTACGGTTTTAGGCATTTATAGCTATGGTTTTATTCGTAGCTATAGGCCTATTTTCTTATAGTAACAAGAACTTATTAACCATAGGAAGATGAATAGTAGCATGTTTTTAATATCAATTGCATCCAATATAGAATCATTTCTAATTATGTAAAAACAGGAACTTATCTGAACACTTTGATGACTGATTATAATGGAAGCCGGAAATTGGAATCAAATTTATGGGGAGAGAGAGAGAGAGTTTCGGTCTAACCCTAACCTAAATTACCCTTTTCCCCTAAATTCGCCATTCAAGGGTAATTTAGTCATGAAAAGTGTTATTTATGCTGACATGGCTATTTATGTTAAGAAACATTAACGGTGCACTAATGGAAGGTGAGTTTTAGAAAATAAAACTCATCCGACATGATGAGTTTTGGACGTTTTAAAAAATTATGGTGAATTTAAGAGAATTCATAAAAAGTGATGGTGGATTTTGGACAATTTTCCTTTAATTAAAAGTAGGAATAGGCCCAACCTCCCAAAGAACAATATTATATACTTTGAAAAATATAATAATTATTAATTAATAAGTACAAAGTATTGAATATAATATTATATATTTAATATACTAAAATACAACCACTAATTCGATTTTTGATTTGGTTCAGTTGAAAATATCAACCAAACCGAATCGAAACTGAAAACCGAATTTTTAAAGAAATAAAAACCGAACTGAACTATCTTATTCGGTTTGGTTGGATTCAGTTTTCGGTTTGAAAAGTAAACATTATAATACAAAGAATTATAATGGTGTTTTGGAACATTTTATGAGAATCATTATATTAGAAAGGAGCTCTGTTTTCTGGGAGAAACGGAGAAGGCAATTTGAAAGAGCGTCACAATCAAGAAATGCGTTTGCCGGGAGTCAAACCGGGTCTATTGTTTGGAAAGAAATTATCCTAACCGTTGGACTACAAACGCCTTGTGATATTGTTATGAAATTGTAGATTGATAAGTGAAGATGCTCAGTTGATAACAGAACCATCAACTGGTTTGTGGCTTTCATTGAAATATGGTAAATAATCCTACATTTTACAATTTATATATGCACCATGATTTGGTCCAACTCAATCTATGAAAATAAAGAGTGAGTTTATGAAACTATCGGATACACACACAGCTTTTAGGCAAGATCTACCAGCCCAATCCCTTAAAATTATATTGGTTATGCTAAAAATTAGCCTTATCAAATAGCTCTTAGCCATCTGATTTGGCTATGATTTGTAAATCTAACATCCATGCCACAACCTCAAAAGAAGAGAGAAAACAGGGTGACGAGTGAAATTGTTCTCTGTTATCAGAATCATAGACAGTAAAGTTGATGAGGCAATGGTAAAGAGTAGTACCAGAATATAGGCTTCATGGTTCACCCTGATGAGAAATAAGTATATTTAACAAATCAGGTATCAATTACTGTAACTACATGTGGTTCCCCATCGCCGTAAATACAATGAAGGCATCACACCAAAACCACAAAGACACCTACGGCGACATAGGGAGCCACAAGACACCTGCAACAATGGGTTCACAGAAGTTATCGCAGTGTCCTTGGAGATGAGTGTGCAGACAACCAAAACACATTAGTTTGACCCATGTCCTGACTATGCCACGTGGCCACAAGGAAACCCGTGATGGGATGTAGCCCGCAATGTTCTTGTGAGAATCCTCAGGATAAATGAAACCTTACCCCTAGAGGATCTCGCTAAACACATGGCGAAATCCCATTAGCAGTCCCGTGATAACCTACATAAAGAAAAGGATTCTCTTTCCCAATAGGAATCAAAATCTTGTAGATCCTTCTCCTTAGGGCCCCAAGATCTCCCCTTATAAAAGGGGGAGTGCCAAGGTTAGGCACCCAAGGAGGTCGACCACCCCTCCTCAAAGAGTACGTTAAGCTTCTGGTGGTCTGCCTGAAGATGACATCAGTTCTCCCAAAAATCTTACAGGCGAAAATGATGGGCATGTCCCTAACGTAAGCCTGCCAGGGAATAAAGTGCAATCGGGGCACTATTTTATTGACCTTTGACAACTCTGTTAACCTCTGCTACCTAAAGTCACTGAGACTCTCAATAACCTATCCATAACTCTCTCTGTGTCCTAAGCCATGACCCTTCTTCATCCTTCAAAGAGACCATCACACCTACCCTTATGACCAAATTTACATTAGAATCTCAAGTTCTGCCCTTGATCACGAAGAATGGATGCTCACTGAATCAACCTCTCCCCTGTCCCCGAAGAGCAGCCCAACGACCTCGAGGATGCCAACACAGAGATTGGAGACCAAGTCATTCAAGAGACTATCGATCAAGCAAATACCAAGATCTTGTCACACAAGGTCTATGGCTTCGAAACCCGCTTTGACCGCCTGGAGCATATGCAAGCCAAGATGAGAAGTACCCTTCAACTGCTACTATAGAAGGTAGATGCACCCGAGTACTCTCCATTCATCCCTATTGGCCCTTCTGCACCTGCCCCTTCTGGCCACCATGGGCGACTGAACAACATCCCCCGGAGATTAACCACCCACCTACACCTGACGTAGCACAAAAAATGTGTCTCTCCGCCATCAAACAGACCCATGTAACCATGCAAAATAATGCGATGACTGAGGCACCCGTCAACCGAATGGAGATCAGGGAATATGTCCAAGGCCTGATAGAGGAGAGCCAAAACAAAGCCAAACCTGCGTTGAAACAGATCCGCGTTACCATGCAAAATAATGCGATGACCGAGGCACCCGTCAGCCGAATGGAGATCAGGAAATATGTCCAAGGCCTGATAGAGGAGAGCCTAAACAAAGCCAAACCTGCATTGACACTTCAAAATCCTTACTCCAACCACATCTTGTACAAATCGTATTGCTACGTCCCGCCACAACAATAGCCTCAATATGATGGCTAGAAAGGAAGTCCACAAGAGCACGCGAACAAGTTTGAAGATGCGCTAGATGGGGACCTGAAGGTCTAAGAGTTTTCCAAGTCCTTAATCGGGTCGGTGTATTCTTGGTTTGTTAATCTAATGGTGGGTGTGGCTACCCGACCTGGAGGGGAGGGACGGATTTGGGTATGGAGTTTGGAGTCGCCACCTAAACTTTTGGAATTGGGAATTTAGGAAAACCTGGGATTTTTCAAGAAAAACATTTTGCTTTCTTAGTGACTCGTTGCCCAATGGGAATGAGATTCTTAGGGTCCGGGGACCAAGGTACGATGTGGGAATGTGTTAGGCACCCCACACACGCCTAGTTAAACTGGCCTCTACTTCACCAATGTTCCAAGAAATATTTAATAATTTTGGAACCTCTTTATTAGAAATAACACACACACACTAAACAAGCAATCGAAAGGAATAACAATTCTATCTACTCATTTTATTAACTAAGAAAGGCAATATGTAATAGCAAAAAGACAACAACTATATAGAGAGAATGGTTAAGTAATGATTAAAGCAAGAAAAGGTATGACTCTCTAAAAAATTAGAAAAAGAATTAATCTATTGAATTTTTAAATGAAAATGGGATTTCTAAACTGAAGTTGTGATGATAGATTTATGCATATGTCATGAAAATGTTGGTAGAACAAGAAATGGATGTATGAAACAAAGTAGATTAAACAAAACACTTGCTGAAATAAAGATCCGAAGAATGCCTAGTGGATAGTGGTATGCAACTTGAAGAAGATGATGTCTTTTTTTGCATATGAGATAAAACAGATTTGGAGACTCTGAAATGGATTTTCAAATGGTGAGAATAAATGAACTCACTAAATTATGTTAAAGTCTAAAATAAAATAAGATGTGCAAATGAAGACTATATGTTGCAACCTGAAGTGATAAAGGTGCATTTGAATATTATGAACTTTTACCTAATTTATTTCTTCGGATGCCTTCTAGTAGAACAACTATAAACATGCAACTATCTAAACCTTGTAAGCCAAACTACTCTAATGCATGAGGCAAGAAGAAAACTGAATTCAGATGATTGAAATTAAAGTACAATTTTAATTTGAGAGAGATGCGGAATGATTTTCTATGCAAAAACATCTAAGTGGTGTCCTAACGTAAGTTAAAAGTGAAAGTGGCTAATAAATATACATAAACTGAAATAAATTAATGGTGTGTGATCAAAGTGAAATCCTAACAAATTGACAAAGGCTCAAATTACGACAAGAGAAGATTAAAAAAAAATAGATAGTAAAATATACTAAGAAATCTAAATTAACAAATTAAGGCTCAAATATGCTACATGCATGAGTGGTAGTAAAACAAAAAAGAAAAGTGCTAGCAAGGCAATGAGATTGACTAAAGAATAGGACACTCAAACTAAATAAATTTGAAAATGCAACAAAAGAAGAAAAAAAGGTGCTGGAGTATTCGTCTTTGGACATTCAGATTGACTAAGCCTACTAGACAACTTTAAAAAGAAGACAAGAAACTTAGAAAGAGGAAAAAAAACATTAGTAGCAATCATGCTGCTGGGTATGCTAACAGGCGTACCTTATGGAAGATTTTAATTAACCGAAATTGCCTTGATCTCAACCGATGCATTCTCTTATGATAGCATAAATATCTTCAAGAATTTTTACTTAGAAACTTTCATAGGATGTGTTCTTGATCATTCCTTGGCTGTTCTTGGGTTTGAATTGTAGCCCAAGTGTTGGGAAACATGCTAGATGACTGTAATTTTCACATTGTTTGGACTCAAGGATGCTTCAAAGTTTACACCATGGATGTAAGAACGATTTAGTGGTTTCTTGGAATGTGATATTGATATGGGGGCTCTAGGGACGTGAGAGATGGTAGGGAGAGAGAGTATAGGACGTGGGTTAGGGAAGCTTGGGGCTGTTTGGGACGTGAAGGAGGGTGGTGTCTAGCCTAATAGTTGTAGAATTCTCTCTTTAGGCTAGGATTGTGTAGGTTAGATTGTGTGTCTAGGATGTGAAAAAGGGGTGGTATTTATAGATTTTTGGGGAAGATTCTAGAAGGGAATCATGGGCTGAGATTGGGATACTAGAAAGATCAATGGTCGAGGTTTAAATGGTTTTTGGAGGGAGATTGATTGAGAGAATGGGCTGTCAAGACAACTTTGTGAGAGATTCTCTCAATCAATCAAGACAAAGAGTGAAAAATTTCACCAATTTACCTAAATTGGACATTCCAAGTTTAGGTGATGGGTTTGATTGATTGGAAGCTATATATGATAAAATCTTAGATTTTAAGATGTTTCTAGAGGCTGAGGAAAAGTTTTGGTCGTGGAATGTCCTAGGTTCGAAGTTATTGTGAAGAGGATTCTAAACAGAGGGCCCAGATCGAGTATAGTTTTAGGTCTCAAGATGGAGGGGTTAACGGTGTTGGAATTGGACGATCTTGGTACCGTTGGACTCGGAATTTCGAGTTCTATCCATCTACAGGGTTGGATTTCAGATTTTATGGAGGTTAGTATTTAGGACAAGAGAAGATCCCGATCGGATGATCAGAATCGGTTCTGGCTTCAGATCTTGGGATGAAGGGGTAAGCAGTGTCAGATTTGGGTGATCTTAGTGTTGTTGGATTTGGATTTTTTGGCTCTATGTACCTATGGTATCAGATTTTGAATTTGATGTTAAATGAGGATTATGATCAAAATGACTATGATCGGACGATCGGGATCGGTTCCGGCTTCGGGTCTTAGGATGATGGGGTAAACGGTGTCGGACTCGAGTGATCTTGGTGTTGTTGGATTTGGATTTTTGGAATCTACGTACCTATGGTCTCGAATTTTGGATTTGATTTGAAATGAAGATTAAGATCAAAATGACTCTGATCGAATGATTAGAACTGGTTCTAGCTTCGGGTCTTAAGATGATGAGGTAAACAGTGTCGGACTTGGGCGATCTTGGTGTCATTGGATTCAGATTTTTGGGTGTTGAGTTGGGATGATTTCTAGTTATTGGGCCCAATTATCTAGCTCTTATATTTTGAAGTTGTTAAGTTAGGAAGTTGTTGGGCTTTAGGCCCCATTAGCTTATGTTTTTAAGTTGTGACTGTTCAGCTACTTTAGTAGCCACCCTACTAAGGGCATTCTTGTAATCTCTTATTCTTTTAAATTAAGTATAAAATATAATGAGGGGTTGGCAGCCAGAACTAATTTCCAATTCTGGTTGACATCCTACTCTTTCTTTCTTCTCTTTTCTTCTCTACTACTGAAACTCTTCATCTTCTTCTTCTTTCTCTTCACAAGGAATTCATCTAGATTTCCAAATAGTGATTTCTACTTGGTATCAGAACAGGCCGAAGGTACCTTGAGCTGTTTTCTCATGCAGCCCTAAATCGTCTGACTACATGGTGATTTAAGAGGCCAGTCAAAGATCTCAGGTAAGCCCAGTTTTTGGATGCTTTAGTGGATTTGTTTTGCCCTGTAGCTGGTCTAGGGTTTTTCATCAAAATTAGGGAAAACTAAAGAAAGGGGGAGAGTTTTGTTTCTGTTGGACTCTTCAATTTTGACCTAGAAAGTAGCGCCCTAATTTTTTAGGGTTCCTTGGAATTTTCTGTAGGGGGTGGTTCAAGTCCTGCCTGATTTGGAGGTTTCTAGAGAGAACGACTGCCCCTTCTCTCTCTTCCTCCATCCCGTAGAAAAGGAATCTTTTGTGGAAAGACCATCTAGGGCACCAGAAGGGTGTCGTTGGTACCAAAAGTGATTTATTTGATATTCTTGCATATTATAATAATCTTCTATCCCCTTTTTGAGAAGTATGGAGGGTAGGAGTTGAAAACAAGCCCGGGAGTGAAATGAGACTAGTGGAAGGAGGTATTGGAGACCTTTTTGGGGCTAGAACCATTACTACAGTTAAGTTAGATGGTTTGAATTACTTAGAATGGTCATAATCTACAAAGATGGCCATTGGTGCTCGTGGGAAGTTAGGGTATATCACTAGTGAAGAAGTGAAACCCAAAACTAATAGCTCTCGGTGGGTACAAGAGAACTATATGGTGATGACTTGGCTGTGTAATTCTATGTTGCCCCATATAAGTAAAAACTTTTTGTGGGCAAATACAACTCCCTATTCACAGAGGGAGAATCTTGCAAGGACTTATTAGTTGAGAAATTAGATTATTGCTACAAGGCCGGGAGGTAGACTTATTGTTGTTTACTTTTCAGCCCTTAAAACCCTATGGCAGGAGATTGACCATTTGGAAATAGTTGTTTGGGAAACCACTACGGATGCAGCTACCTACCAGATTATCCCTCTTTATAGAGGAAGAATGTTGTTAGGAGTTATCAGTTGAGAAATTAGATAATTGCTACAAGGCTGGGAGGTAGACTTATTGTTGTTTACTTTTCAGCCCTTAAAACCCTGTGACAGGAGATTGACCATTTGGAAACAGTTGTTTGGGAAACCACTAAGGATGCAACTGTCTACTAGGAACTCCTAGAGAAGTATAGGGTGTTCAAACTTCTTGCTAGCCTTAATCCCGAATATGATATTGCAAGACAACACATTCTTTCTAGGGACAGTGTTACTCTCTCCCAGGCATATGCCTTTTTGTTAAGGGAAGAGACTAGGAGAAATGTAATGATGAAAAATTTTGTGTTTGATCAATCAGCCATGGTTAGCAATGTGAGACCTAAACAAGGTGGAGACCGGGGTGGTAGTGAAATCAAGCAGGAGGACAGAAAAGATTTGATCTATGACTACTGTAAGAAGCCTAAACACACAAGAGATACTTGTTGGAAGCTTCATCCCCATCTTGTGCCGAATAGACTCAAAAATAAGAAGGGAAATGCTCGCATGGTAGTCATTAGTGATATTCCGGCCCCTCCTACTACAGCTAGTCTAGAGTCTGTTGTAACTAGTGCAGTAAGGGCCAAACTTGAGAGGTATGGGCAATTTCTGAACCAGCGGGATACAACCAGTTCTGGTTCAGCAACAGGTGGACAGCCAGGTACAGATGGTTTTGGTGGAGCACACTCTACTTCCTTTGCTCACACAGGTAGTTTACATGCCACTACAAATTATGTTTCTACTTCAGGTAAGGAGGGACCTCCTTAGATTATATATTCTGGAGCCTCAGAGCACATGACCCATGGTTCCACTATTTTTTCTTCTTACCAGCTCTGTTCTGGCAGAGACAGGGTCTCCACAACTGATGGATCTCATGTTCCCATTGCTGGGAAGGGGTCTACCAAGATTAGTGATTCCATTTCCCTTCCCTTCATCCTTCATGTTCCTAGATTCAATACTAATCTGTTATCTGTTAGTAGTTTGATTAAGAACCTGAACTGTTCAGTAATTTTTTCTCCTAATCATTGTATCTTGCAAGATCTGGATTCAAAGAGGACAATTGAGAGGTCATGAAGTGAATGGAATCTACCTCGTGGATGTGCTTCCTCCTTATCAGAGCCATCATGTTAGCAGGGATAGTGAGTCAAGGTCTGTGAGTCAGATTATGCTTTGGCATAATTGTTTAGGTTATTTGCCTTTTTCTTCTTTGAGTCTTTTGTTTCCAAAACTATTTGAGTCTATTATTTTGTCAAGTCTGGAGTGTGAAGATTGTCAACTTGGAAACCATTGTAGACATTCCTTTAAAGCTAGTAATAAAAGATGTTTATCTCCTTTTGATGTTATTCATTCTTATGTGTGGGGACCTTATCATGTTCCTTCTATAGGTGGTTATCGATATTTTCTTTTATTTGTGGATGATTTCTCTCAATATTCTTGGATTTACTTGATGAGATCCTAAAATGAGGTACCATCCTTGCTAAGGCAATTTCATCATATGGTGCTAACACAGTTTGGAACATGAATAAAGGTGTTCAGATCAAACAATGCCAGGGAATATTTTGAAAAGCACCTTGCTTCATATCCTTTAGAATATGGTGTTGTCCATCAGAGAAGCTATTCCTATAGTCCATAGAAAAATGGTGTTGCAGAAAGGAAGAACAGACACATTATTGAGATTGCACGAAGCATGATGATCACATCTACGGTTCCAGTTCTGTTTTGGGGTGATGCAATTCTCACAATAGTATTTTTGATTAACAAGGTGCCCTCCCATATACTTGGATTCAGCACCCTATTCAGCCTCCTTTTTCCTAAGGGGGAGATGTTCCATATTCCTCTTAGAGTGTTTGGGTGTGTTTGCTTTGCACATATTCTTGGTCCTCACTATTCGAAGCTTGATCTGAAGGCAAAGAAGTGTGTCTTCCTTAGATATGCAGAAAATCAGAAAGGGTACTGCTGCTATGATGCAGTCTCTAGGAGTTGGTATGTTACTATGGATGTCACTTTTTTTGAATCCACATACTTCTTCTCGAAGAATCCTTCTCAGGGGGAGTGTTTTGGGGAAGTGAGTGAGTAGTCTATCTCCCTTCCAATTCCAGTTCCTGTGTCCACTCCTGTGCCTGATCCTCCTATGTCACCTACCTTACCACCTCCCTTGTGTCCTGCTTCTCAATGTTACTCACGATAGAGACTTCATAGGGAGGTTGATTCCACTGCATCAGAACTCACATCACTTTCTATCGGTTCCTTGGAGACTCCAGATTCAGCTGATACGGATTCAGGTATTCCTCTTGATCCCTCTACTATTTAGTTCCCATTGATTCTACTAACCCCATTATAGATAACATGGACCTTTCTATTGCTCTTAGAAAATGGAAGAGAAAGTGTACTGCTCATTGTATTTAACAGTACCTATCCTATAGTGGACTTTCTCCTTCCTACCAAGCTTTTCTTTCCTCTGTTGACTCCGTGTCTATACCCATGGGTGCCAGTTAGGCTCTCTCCAAACTTGAGTGGAAGACAACTATGCAGGAAGAGATGGAAGCTTTAATTAAGAATCAGACAAGGGAGATTGTGGACCTACAAAAGGGCAAGGAGACTGTTGGATAAAGATGGGTTTACATAGTCAAATATAAAGCAGATGGAATAGAAAGGTATAAGGCCAGACTTATGGAAAAAGGGTACATACAGACCTATGACATTGATTACTTAGAGAACTTTGCACCAGTTGTAAAGATAACCTCTGTTCAGATACTTCTTTCTCTTGCTACCACATACTCTTGGCCCCTATTTCAACATGATGTGAAGAATGCTTTCCTATCTGCAAGAAGAAGTGTATATGGATCTTCCTACTGGTTTCTACAATGATGTTGAAAAGGGAAAAGTATGCAGACTTAAGAAATCACTTTATGGCTTAAAGCAGTCTCCCAGAGAATGGTTTGACAGGTTCAGGAAAGCCTTGGTTGCTTTTGGCTACACTCAGACTCAATCTGACCATACCTTGTTTGTGAAGCGGAGGGATCCTTGGTGTCAGTCCTAATTGTTTATGTAGATGTTATTGTTGTCATAGGAAATGACCTAAGTGAGATTGATTGTCTGAAGAAGAATCTACACAAAGAATTTGAAATTAAGGATCTTGGAGAACTTAGATATTTCTTAGGCATTGAAGTTGCAAGATCAAAACATGGAATTTTTTATCTCTCAGAGGAAGTATGTCTTGGATCTTCTACAAGAAACAAGGAAGGTTGGAACAAAGGCAATCAGTACTCCTATTGATCAGAATCACGTAATTAATGCATCAGAAGGTGAGCCAATAAAGGACATTGGGAGATATGAGAGACTTGTGGGGTGGCTGTTGTACTTGTGTATGACAAGACCAAACATTTCCTATGCAGTAAGTGTGGTAAGTCAATATATGCATGCTCCACGAGTCCAACATTGAGAGGCTGTTGACAGGATTCTTGCTTATCTAAAGGGACACCCAAGTAGAGGCATATTGTTTGCTAATCATGGACAATTGAAACTAGAGGCTTATACAAATGCAGATTGGGCAGGATGCCTTGATGATAAGATATCTACTTTAGGAGTATGCACCCTTGTTGGGGGTGACCTTGTCTCGTGGAAGAGTAAGAAACAGACAATGATGGCAAGATCAAGTGCTGAAGCTGAATACAAGGCCATGGCACATGGAGTTTCAAAACTTCTCTGGATCTGTTCCCTATTAGGAGGGATTGCTGTACAGACAGAAGAACCTATGATGATGTACTGTGATAACCAGGCAACAATCAACATTGCCTATAACCCAGTTCAGCATGACCAAACAAAGCACATTGAAGTGGATAGACATTTCATCAGAGAAAGGCTAACTTCTGAGGAAGTTTGTCTCCCATACATTGCTTCTGATCTGTAGCTTGCTGATGTTCTCACAAAAGGTGTTACAAGGAACAAACTGGAGCATGATCTACGCAAATTGGGAATGTGTGACATTTACTCCCAACTTGAGGGGGAGTGTTGAGTTGGGCCAATTTCTAGTTATTGAGCCCATTTATTTAGCTCTTATATTTTTAAGTTGTTAAGTTAGGAAGTTGTTGGGCTTTAGGCCCATTAGCTTATATTTTTAAGTTGACTGTTCAGCTACACCCTACTAAGGGCATTCTTGTAATCTCTTATTCTTTTAAGTTAAGTATAAAATATAATGAGGGGTTGGTGGCCAGAACTAATTTTCAATTCTGGTTGACATCCTACTCTTTCTTTCTTCTCTTTTCTTCTCTACTACTGAAATTCTTCATCTTCTTCTTCTTTCTCTTCATAAGAAATTCATCTAGAATTTCAAATAGTGATTTCTACTTTGGGCTCTACGTACCTATCGTCTCAGATTTTGGATTTGATTTGAAATGAGGATTAGGATAAAAAAGACTCTGATCAAACATTTGGAATCGGTTCCGGCTTCGGGTCTTAGGATGATGGAGTAAATGGTGTTAGACTTGGGCGATCTTGTTGTCATTGGATTCAGATTTTTGGGATCTACGTACCTATGGTCTTGGATTTTGGATTTGATTTGAAATGAAGATTAGGATCAAAATGACTCCGATCAGATGATCAGAATTGGTTCTAGTTTCGGGTCTTAGGATGATGGGGTAAACGGTGTCGGACTTGGGCGATCATGTTGTCATTGGATTCGGATTTTTGGGATCTATGTACCTATGATCTCGGATCCTTGAGGCCCCAACTTCTGTAAAATTCCAAAAATATCCCCGAGTTGGCTAAGAGGTTAGTTGAAGCATACTTGAAGCTCAAAGTGCTGCAGAAAGACTAAGAGTGCAAAAATGGGGTGTCTATAGTGGGAAGCATCGACTCATGAGCGGAACTCATGAAGAAATTCCTACTTAAGTGGTTCACCCTTGAGTGAAGACTGATGATGGCGGACCTCCACAACATAGAGCAACACACCATAGATGACCTCTTGGCTTATGTAATGTGTTTCTAGAAGCTAACACATTCAGTCTTCGAAGAGCATGTGACTGATAAGGACTTTGTGGAGCAATGCATACAGGGAATGCACCCAGCTTATAGGACCGAGATTGAAAACGTCAAAATTAAGACCTTAAGCCATCTCTGGGAGTGTGTCAGCATAACAACACGAACCGTTATAGCTCTAACAGCGCAAACTACCACACCAGGACTATCATACACCAGAACGGCAGCATATGCTGTCGATCACAAGCCCTAGAGTACAAGAGGGAATAGCCAAGGACCATACTACCATGGTGGCAACCAAGGCCGATGGAGTAGCTTGTTAACACCACCTCCGCTAGCTTTTGCTTGCAGCAAAAGCAAGGTAATAATGATCATGAATAAGCTAGTGGATATCGTTCCATTAGCCTGCCACTGCCACGACCAAAATCATTCTTGAGAAAGATAGACATGGACCAAGGTGGTGCAATTACCACTAGTCGCCAAATCATGACCTCATGGACTGCTTCAACTTGCGATGGCTTTTCACACAAAAAGTCAAGTTGGATGACTATGTCAAGAGAAAACCAGCGCAAGTGGAGACCGACCCCCTTCCCATGCACTTATAGGGAGGTAGCATAAACGTAGTTGGGGCATCAGGTAGTGACCATGCGGACATGCTAGTGCAGCGGTTCGAATACAATGTTGATCTCCAACAATTCTTTAACAAGCAAGGGGCTAACACTATGGTTCAACGACTCACTATCAAGGCACTGGTGGATACCTTTAGGAGGTCACTGGAGCCTCATCGCATGGACAGGTAGAACGTTGAGTACACCAAGGACGACATGCTAGCCACAAACCCCCACCATAACCGGTCCCTATACAAAACAACCAAGATAGGGGGTACGAGATGAGACAATCATTGATTGGTTAAGGAAGTTCTATAAACCTGATACACACCCTAAAGTTGATGAATATACAAGGCGGCACCATCAAGGGACTACCCATAGAAGTTATGGACTTCAATGGGAATGCATCCATGTCAAAAGGGTATCTCATGTTGCCAATAGCTATCGGGCCTTTCCTCATCGATTAAGAGTTCCAAGAGATCTCTGGAAGAACAACATGTCACACCCTACTTGGACACCCCTGATACACAGCTTGCGCTACTCCCATCTACTTATCATTAGTGCATAAAGGCTAAGCACAAAGGCAGAACCATTAGGATCTTAGCTACTAGTTGTTAGCACCCAATTTTTGCTCGGTCCATTCATCCTACTGATAACTCTGCATTTTGATGCCTTAAGGGCATCAATTCAGGGGTATTTTCGGCCTTAGAATAGTCAAGATGTGCGAATTTTCCTAGTTAAATGCAATGTTGTGGCCTCTAAGGGTCTTTGTAAAAATTCCAGAAAAAACTAGAAACTTTTCATGGCTGAAATGCAGATTTTGGGAAGCTGGTGTGAAGTCCAGCTGAGAGAGGGGGTGTTTTTGTGAAAAACTGAAAGCAGGAGGGCGCCTCCTAGCCTCAAAACCCAGTTTGGCGCCCCTCCTACTGTATTAGCATGCTCCCCACGCCTTAGCAAACCCTAGGGTGCCTTTTAACCCATTCTTTTCACTCTTAACAAACCCTAGCCACCCCTAATTGCTAAATCCTCACATTCCATCTCTTCAAATCTCCACCATCCATTCTAGGACACTCTCTTTTTAGCATTCTAACCCTAAGAGCCACCTAACTTCTAATCTTCACAATTTAGCCTTTAGCCATTAAATCTCAGTCTTACATAATATTGGGTGCCTTCTCATTTTCTTCTCAGCCTTAGGATCACCCTAGAACCATCCTAGCCTTTCATTCTAAACCCTAGGGCACCCATAATTTTGCTAAAACCCAACTTCCACCCCCCTCTTTCTCTCTAATTCTAGTTATATCCACCCTTCTCTATAAAAAGGACCCCAGGGGCCCTGGAGAAGGGTTTGGTCAATTCACCCAATTAACAAGGCTAAGGTTTCTTGAGGAGTTCAAGGGTTGTAGAAGGGGAGGATGCCCAGATCTTGTTAGGAGGGGTTCCTACAAGCTGTTTAACCAATCTGCAATTACCACCACTGGATCTGATCAACCATTCTTTTCTTTTCTTTATTTTCTTTTCTGTTATTTTTATTTCTGCAATCTTTTAGATTTAATTCTTGTTCGTTTCTCTGTTTTGCATATCTAAATTCATTCAGTTTAAGGCTAAGGTGTCTCGAGGGGTTCAAGGGTTGTAGAAATGACGGACACTCGGTTCTTGTCAGCAGGGGTTTCTGCAAGCTGTCTGGACGATCTACAGCTACTGCTACCAGATCCAGATTCTAAATCGTTTTTTTATTTCTTTTATTTCCCTTGTTGATTCCCATACTTTATTAAATTTTGATTTTTATTTATTATCTTATTTAAATTCGAAACATTTAATTTCAGCAATAATAGATTTTATTTTCGTATTTTTTGCCATTCTCGATTGAATTCTCTTGTTTGGATCTAAGTATATATTAATTTTTTACTTGCTTCCTTGTGGATACGACCCATTCTCACCCATTTACTACGGTAGTAGTTGTTTGAGAAACGGAAAAATTTACAAATAATTAAATTAGTGTTCCGAAGTGGTTAGCAACATGCTTCCGGATACACCACCTACCTCTTTCTACCCTCCTCTTAAACCCGAAATCTTAGAAACACAACCATATTAACTTGAGACTTTCCAAAACCCGAAATACTCTCCTTTGACACAATCTATAGGACAAATAAGAACCTTGATCAGACATCATCCACAAACTTGGAAAACTACAACTTAGTTACACATCACTCTTTATAACTGAAGTACAAATATCCACTTCCTTTTTAACAGCCCCGATCTATGCGATATTCAAATTCCAACTCCTCTAAAATCAAATACAACATATCCATCACCCCTAGATCACTAGGAAACAATCAACTAGTGAATCCCAACGCAAATCTATGATAACTAACCGCAAAAACATTAAGATCCCATTCTGATGGCCCTGAACAATTACCAAGATCGACCATATCTTTCTCAAATCATAACCATCCACTTGACTCATCACCCTTATCCATGCCTACCTACCGAATTGTAGCTCAAAATTCCCCCATTTGACCCCATCAAGCCTAGGTCTTATTTCAACATATCTCATTAATTAGAGCTTACCATCAGTTATCCCAACTTCATATAACCAATCAGACCTTACCATTGTATTCAGAGACTCAAAAACCCCATCAAGTCAAATTTCACGACTAAACACCTCCATTTGACTGTCGAGAAAATAAGATTCTATTTTAGGTCCTCTCGCTGATTGGAAAACCATAAGCTAAGACCATGATCTGAACTAAATCAATTGACCCACACCACTAATCAAAGATCCATCACCTCCATTAGATTCAGGACATTCAAAAATTCCTACCCACCAAATTTCATTCCAAAATTCCCACGTTTGACCCTTCATCAAACAAAGGCTCTATTTCAGTAAATCTCGTTAATCCAAACTTGGCTGCCATAGATCTCCATTATCCTGACCCTTTTTGGCTAATCAGACCTCACCACTGCATTCAAAGACCCAAAAAACCTCAGCATGCTAAATTTCATGACTATATTCATCGATTTCACAGTTAAACTAGAAAGATGCCATTTCGATGCACCAGATTAAATTGCCATGTCATCAGTCCTAACCTGAAGCCTTAAAAGAGTGATGGCTGATGTCAGATACATTATTGACCCATTAGGACACTTGGACTAATGAAATAGAGCCTAATAAACCCCAAAAGCCCAAAAACCCTAAGATATCCCTACTTAAAGCCAAAAAAAGACAAAATAGTATTTTAAAGTTCATCAAATTTACATTTTCTGCCACTGACAACCATACCATGATAGACATGCCCCAAGCTCCCATTGGACGCACAAAACCCATGAAAACCACCACTAAATCAAAGAAAATGTTTCACTAAATAAGAAAACTTGACTAAGCATCTGTTTCTTTGAAGAATCTTTGCCTATTTGTGTGAAAAATCGTTATTAAGTCCCAGGCACTATACCTGACAAGTTTCAAAACCTTTCTCCTTTTTTTTCTCTATAAATAGAGACCCAACTCGAGCTTGGGGGGGGGGGGGGGGGGACAGTTTTCCAACTTCTGTAATACTTCCATTCTACTTGAAATCTCAAAATCCTTGAAGCTAAGCTCAAACCTCAAATTTGTTTCCCTTATTTTCCAAACATAACACCAAAGATGCTCAACCCAGTTCCATGACTCACTCAAGTTTTGTTTAAAGTCTTTCTAGCTATTGGAAAGTTTATTTCAAGGTCACACACGAGAGATCCAAAATTTGCATGAAACATCCAAGCATTCAATAATTTCAAACCTCTTTGGAGCTCATCTAACTATTCTTTTATTCAATTAGACAATTGGAATACCATTAACAAGGTTACATACGAGAGGTACGCCTCTCACGTTACCTTCTAGCTCAGGTTTTGATTTTGGGTTGCTTGAAGTTCTGAGACATTGGAGAAGCATTGTTCTCGATTTCTTCTAGACTAAGTATAGAGGCAGAGAGGCGAGGGTTTTAGGGAAATTAGTACTTGAGACCCAATAACATCACCTCAAAGTCGGTCTCAAGAGAAGCTGAGTGCACATTTCTCCAAATTTCATAAATTCTAGCAGCTATATTTATCAATTTTTTGAAAGAAATTTAGCCTAAACAACTCCCGTATTGGGCTGCTACAACGGCTTGGAGAAAGGGGTTCCTAATACCTTCCATCTCCTAATCCCTAGGGCCCAAAATCTCTCGGTTGTGTCCCTTTTCCATGGAGAATGGAGTCACTATCAAAGAATTAAATCGAATTTTTCAAATCTGAAAATGAAGGCCCATTTCCATTAAAAAATGGGTGGCAACTCCATCTTTTTTAGCCAGCCATGAGCTTCTCGAGGCTCACACCTGCATTTCGTTCGAGAGGTCCAAGGCCCACCTGAAGGATGCCATCTACTACACAGAGCTTGCTAAAGATGGAGAGACTAGGGTGGCAAAGGTGAAAACCATGTGATTACCAAACCAATCAAGCGGATCTCCGGTGATGACGAAAAGAAATAAGTGGTCTAGGTGTGTTCGAATGACCGACAAAAACGGGAAAAGTTATTACACAATCGTCGAGGATTACGAAGAGGCTGACATGTCCATTGCAAAGAAACCCACCCTAGAGGTATTACTTTTATTATTAGTATTTAAATTAGAATAAATATTGTAACTATCATTTTCCTTCTTCCCTTTATCAATGAATGCATTATTAATCTCCTTATAATCAGAACCATTTTGTCAAGAACAAATCCATGGAACTACCATACAATGGTTTCGTAGTGCTCACATCAAAAAAAGAGAATAGCCCATTGTGGCAAAATTCAGCAACATTTGAGGTACACAACCTGACAACTACGAACACACAGTTAAAGAGTAAACAATTCAGATTAAACAACTGAAGTGACACACGTAATAAGGCGTACCCAAAGAAACAATAGAATACTATGATGAAACCCATGTGCCTCCTAAGAACATGCAAGATTCAACTAATGCAGTGGAGGAACCACTAGAAGAGGTTGACATGATCATCGAAGAAGGAGAAAAGAAGCCATTATACATGTAAGTGTAGTGTGAGGCTACATGTGGGGGTCTCCTTGAAGGAGAAAGGAAGACCGGGTGCAGGAGGTAGGCTAAAGGCTAGGGCAAATGAGAATAATATAATGATGATTTTGTTATGAGATGGACTCCCATTTATAAGGAGAGATCCTGAGGTCCCGAAAGGAAGGAGCCAAAAGTGTTTGATTCCCACTAGAAAATGGAATCTCGAATTCGCTGTCAGTTATCATAGAGCACTGCTAGGGTTTCGTCATGTGTCTTATGAGATATCTCAAGGATGAACTCTCCTTTCATTTGAGGATTCTCATAATCCGCATGTGTTACTTCTTTCATGATCCTTTTAACCAACATGGCATGGGTGATGTCATTACATAGCTGGTGCACTCTTATTAGGCCTATAGAATGTCTCGTTACACGCATAATTTAAAGATGCACGTGTATCTAATATTTATTCCCAGTTGTACAATAATTCCATGTTTGTCGTGGGCCTACGGTAGCTTTGATCTCATCGCAAATTCGCACACATCCAAAACTCATCGTGGGTCCACACATGTCTAAAACTTACCGCAAGTCTACGCATGTTTGAAACTCATTACAAATTTATGTAGGGAAAAGTTCATTGCAACTCATTTCGGGAACGAGTTCATCGTAAACATGTGATGGATTATGAACTCATCGCACACATGCGATGAGTTATGGACTCATCGCAGGCATCCATGTGGTATTGTGGCATCCTGCATTAGCCCCCCTGCTTATCGGTAAGTGAAAACTTACTAATATGCATCTTTGTCCTCAGATTTGTTTTGGGGTTTTGGGATGGAGCAATTTGGAGGGGGATTCAAGATATTGTGGCATCTTGATCTTTGTGCATTAGGTCTGGTGATCATTTACATTAAGTCTGATGATTGTTCCTGCTCTTGATGAAATACTCTACAAACAGGGGAGATTTTATTTGGGTATGTTGTTAGCCCCCCTGCTTATTGACAAGTGTGAACTAGTCGATAAGCAATCTAGCATTCAGCAACTTCCTATTCATTCTATGATTCATCCCCCCTATCTTTTGACAAATTGCTTTCTATCGATAGGCAGATCTGTACTCAATTTGTTAGAAAATTTCTCAGCCCCTTGACTACGGCAGGAAGTGGATTGTCAAAAGACAAGTATTAGACATTAGAGTCTGGGCTTCTAGCCCCCCTCTAGTCAGAGGAAGTTGTCCCCTTTGAAGTTTAGCCCCTTGTTCCATGATAGGGTAATGCTTCACCAAAGATAGATGAACTGGTGGTTTTGATTTTCAGCCCCCTCTATCTTTGGTGAAGTATTGCTCACCGTGAGTACATAGTGTGAAGTAGGAGTGTTTTGTTTGGGTGGCCTTTTGTATTAAACTACTGTTGGATTGGTGGAGAAGCCTTTATGCATTGGTGATGTGGCACTCATCATTCGTACTTTTCCATAACTATCATCTCCGCATTAATGCACTGCATTCGCGCATGTGGCTCGGAGGGTGGATGTGATACTTAAAGTGACGATTGCCAATGTGGTGCTACTTTTGAATTAATGTGCTGGTTGTCCCACCTTCCTGAGTATGTTTGTAATTTATTTAGTTTGCTTTTTGGTTAAGCGACGATGGGGAAGTTGCAATCATTTTGTTTCGTCTTCCTTGGTGCCATTTAGGATTCCGGACGCATGCAAAGCTTTTATACAAGGGTGGTACGCTTGCTAGT
Organism: Nelumbo nucifera; assembly: GCF_055504915.1. Taxonomy (NCBI): domain Eukaryota; kingdom Viridiplantae; phylum Streptophyta; class Magnoliopsida; order Proteales; family Nelumbonaceae; genus Nelumbo; species Nelumbo nucifera. The sequence goes on from NC_142651.1 coordinate 75,028,500, forward strand.
GGTTCCTTTGGCCTAATTTTCTATTCTTAGTCGATTGTGCCCTCTTTATGTCTACTCTTACCCCTCTACACACCATTCTTAGTCTTTTCTTTTCCTGTTCCTTGTCTTTTGGCAATGGCCCCTCGCCAAAAAAGTTTGAGTGCCCGTTTGTTGAGTTTTTTAGGGTTCTGGATATAGTAGAAATGCTATTGGAACGTGAAGCAACCAAGATGGGTGATGTTGGTAAGGGTTTTTGGCCCTTATGTCAATATCAAGGGGCAAGGATGGGGGTTTCGATGCCATCGATGGGAGGGAGTTAATGTGTCTGTATGGGCGTTTTGGTCAGCCGGTTTCATTTAAGTGTCAAGAACAGAGGACTAACAGTTCAAAGTCTCTGGTTAGTTATTTAGGATGGGCACGCTACATTTTGGAGAATCTGATGTTTTGTCGCTTGCTACGGGATGCTGGTCTCGTACGTTTTATGGACTACTTTTTAGATCTCCCTGGTAAAGAGGGAGTGAGTTATGTAAAACCCCTATTGGAGCACTAGTGTTGCCATACTCACACCTTGGTGGGTGCATTCAGTGAGTTTGGTATCATCGTAGAGGACATTGTTGCCCTATTGGCACTACTAGTTGGTGGGTCGGTGTCCGCCCACCACTTACAGTTTCCTTAGTCCCTCCCTGCTAATTTGTCAGGGCTTTGTGAGGATCTGATGAGGGAGATTACTGAATTCAAGTCCCAGGTAGATCAGTTAACTGCTCGGGGTAAAATGCCACTTGAGGCGTGGATGGCCTATTGGTTCAAGGCTAACAACAGGGGAGATGTGATGGTGCACGGGGGAGATAGCCAATGCCATCTTGTAGTGCTTATTCTATAGGTTGCATCTTGGTTCCTCTTTCAGGGGATCCCCGATAATGGCCTTCGCACGGTGCTTGTCCCCCTTATCGTGCTGGCTGCCGGCAATCATCAACATCCATTGGTGTCAATGCTTCTGGGGTATTTATTCGAGTAAATGGACAACACAATCAATCAAATGATGGACCCAAGTTGTAAGAGGTGCATCAGCTACATTTTTGCTCCCTTTCTGTTTATGTACATGTGTAAGTGTCTCGACCTCAGCATCACGCTGTGACGTCTCTCTCCTATGAGCGTTACTATTGCAACTTTAGATGGAGACCAATCCGAAGATCAGTCATTGGGGGTTTGCTGGGAAAGCACTGGCCTCGCACAAATAGACTCAAGCAGTTCAGGGTGAATGAGATCAAATTAAAGTTGGCATCCATTGAAGCCTTTGTGTGGAGACCTTATACTCAAGTCATTTGACATTTCATGCCTTTCTGTGTTGGTGGTGTGAGGATGGCGACCAACAGTGTGTAGTGGAGGCAACACATCCTCTTGCAGGTGTGGCACGTCTAATTCTATGGGCCGACATCATTGCCTACCTGGACCGATCTGTTGAAGTGCAAGTTGTGGCATATCGCCCTAATAGAATCCTCCGTCAGTTCGGAAACGATGATCTAGGTGCACAATTTCTATGGTCTGCAGGGGAGGACGAGTTACGGACCCAGCAACACGGATTAGTGTTCCCAAGGAGTTCACAGTTCCCTGTCACGGGGTATAAGAGGGTTGAGACTTGTAGGTCCCTCCATTTGGCTTACATGTGTTCTTTATTTGGTGGGTTCCAACTTCCAACTATTTATGTTTGCAACTCCCTGCTCTTTCCATGTCATGGCTCCCCCTTTGGGTCATGCAACGGATCAGGGGCAGGCATTGGCTAATCCTCAACCGAGTCTTCCAATTTCAGAAGAGCGGGAGTTTCTGGGAGCTCTTTGAAAGGTTAAGCACCCTGCTCTGGAGAAAGGTGAAGGTTACTGCCCTCCTACTGCTAAGAGGACCAGATTAGCTAGGGTCCTTCACCCTTTTGTTCCACCTATACTAGTGGTTGTTGGATTTTAATCTCATAAGAGACTAAATCCAATGGGTTTGATTGGTCAATTATATGAGAAATTGCACCTACACACTTGATTGAAAAATTACCTTTTCTCTTACAAAACCCAATTTTGAACTTGTCCTACATTGGAAAATTATAAGCTTTGTTTTCAGTATTTTAATAGGAGCTGATTTACACTCCTTAGAGATAGTAGAGGAGAGTATGGGGGTTTGACACTGCACAACGCACACGCATGCATGTGTGCGGCCCAATGAGGCACTTTAGAAGCACACTTTGCTCGCACTTCGTGCGCACCCGCATGGCTCGCGAAAGTTGGCTTTGGTTTTGGTGCGATGTTGACCATTGATCACCGTTGATGAGATTAACGGTCACGATTCGATCGGGTGTGATCAAGAGGCACAATTCAAAGTTAATAGTCACTAACTGTTAACTACTTTTTAAACAATCACAATGTTTCAAATTGTGACTGTTCAAGATGCCTCGTCTGAACCAACACCTACCTTTTCTTCATACCTCTTCATAAACTATTTAAGGAGCATGAATCAAACTCCAAAAACACACAATTTCGAAATTCACTTTCTCTCTCTCTCTCTCAATCCAGTCTGCTATAGTCTCACAGAAGGTTTCTTCAGAGATTCTTTAACTTTGTCGGTTGCAGATTCTCGCCCAAGGCTCTGTTGTATCCTGGGAATGGATTTCCCTGTAAACCAACAGCAAACTCAGTGAAACTGAGTGAGGGCAAATAACGTTCTAAAGACAGTGTCTTCAGACATGCCTCAGAGCTTCTCCTCCAAAGTTACAGTGACCCCATTTTCCAACATATTTAGAACATTATTCTGCAATGGAGGCGGAAGCAAGCATGACTTCGATCAAGATGATGGACCAAGATCTTGTTTGACTAGACCAATTCATTGGAGAAAATTTCAGCCGATGGCAAGACAAGATGATCTTATTTCTGACCACACTGAAATTATACTATCTGTTGGACCCGAATCTGCAATCACTTCCTGAACCCACTGACAAAGACTCAGAAAAACTAAGGAAGGAAAGAGCAAAACGATAAGAGAACTCACTTCTGTGCTGAGGACACATACTGAATGCCTTATCAGACCGACTCTACGACTTCTACAAGGAACTTACATCTTCAAAAGAAATCTAGAAGGCCCTAGAATTCAAATACAAGGTGCAACAAGCAGGTATGAATAAGTATCTTATTGCAGAATACTTTGACTTCACCATGAATGACCATAAACCCATATTGGAGCAAGTTCATGAACTATAGGTGATTGTCAACAAAATTCGATCCCTTGACATCATCCTTCCTGAATCTTTCCAAGTGGGAGCAATCATTGCCAAACTTCCACCCTCTTGGAAGGATTACAGGAAGAAGCTTCTGCACAAAGCTGAAGAACTTACCTTGGAGCAAATTCAGCAACACCTTCGTATTAAAGAAGAGTCTCGGATTAGAGACAGTAGGGATAAGACCCTGGCTAGTATGCTGAAATCTAAGGTCAATTTTGTGGAAAATGGATCGAAGAAAACTAAGCTTGCATTACAAGTAAAGAAGAAGGATGGGAACTTCAAGAAGAGCAACAATAAGAAAGGATCCTGCTATGTTTGTGGAAAGAAGGGGCATTTTGCCCGAGTCTGCCGACATCGGAAAGGCGGAACCAAGTCTGCAAATATGGTAGAATACAATCTAGTGGCCATGATTACTAAAGTCAACATGGCAGAATCGTCTTCTGGATAGTGGTTTGATTCAGGCGCCACAGTCCATGTTTGCAAGGACAAGTCTTTGTTCAAGGCATGAAGAAGTGATTGATGGCCAGGAGGAACAGATGGGAAACCAAACATGTGCCAAAGTTGCTAGAAGAGGCAGCGTAGAGTTGAACTTCACCTTCGGAAAGACACTGACTCTTCTGAATGTTCTCCATGTTCCTGACATTAGAAAGAAATTGGTCTCAATAAATCTTGTTTGTAAAAGGGGATTCAAAGTTGTCTTTGAATCCGACAAAATAATCCTATCCAAGAATGAGATGTTTGTTGGAAAGGGATATGGTTGTAATGGTATGTTCAAATTAAGTATTAATGAAGGAAAAGTTTCTGCTTATATTGTTGATTCTTTCTCTTTATGGCATGATAGATTAGTACACTTGAATTTTAAATCCATAAAGAACATGAGCAAACTTGGTATAATTGCTTACAGTAATGAATCAACTAAAAAATGTGAGATATGTGTAAAATCTAAAATGGCTAAGAAACATTTCTCTAGTGTTGAGAGAAATTCTCAACTTCTAGAACTAATCCATTCTGACATCTATGAACTCAATGTATTAACTAGAGGAGGTAAGAGATACTTCATAACATTTACAGATGACTTTTCTAGGTACACCTATGTCTACCTTATGAGAACTAAGGATGAGGCCTTTGACATGTTTAAACTATATAAGACTGAAGTTGAAAATCAACTAGAAAAGAAAATTAAAATCCTTATAAGTGATAGGGGTGCTGAATACTTTAAAAATGAGTTTAATTCTTTTTGTGAAGAATTTGGAATAATACATCAGTGTTCTGCTCCCTATACCCCTCAACAGAATGGCTTGGCTGAAAGGAAAAATAGAACACTTACAGAAATGATAAATTGCATGTTGTTAAAAGCTAATGCACCCTTAAACTTATGGGGGGAAGCACTCCTAACAGTCTGCCATTTACATAACAAAATTGTCTCTAGAGTTAATAACAATTGCCCATATGAATTATGGACAGGAAGAAAGCCTAATTTAGCATATCTAAAAGTGTGGGGGTGTTTAACAAATTATAGAGTTCCAAATCCTAAAATAACCAAATTAGGACTCAGAGCTAAGAGAAGTATGTTTGATGGATATGCAAAACATAGCAAGGCCTATAAGCTTCTAGACTTAGAGTCCAACATAATAATTGAAACTAGAGATGTTGAATTCCTTGAAAATAAACTATGTTCTGAATCTACAGAAAATGAATCCACAGAAAATGACAGAGAACCTGAAAGAGAAACTAAAATCTCAATACCTGTTGATAATAATGAGTCTGAAAGAAGAAACGACACAACTGTAACACCTACAACAAGACCTAGAAGAAGTCAAAGACAAAGAACAGAGAAACACTAAGGTTCAAATTTTATCTCTATTTAGTCAATTGCATTTTTTGTTGAGGCTGATAGAGAGAAGATTTTAAATAAGATACCCATTGTCCCGAACATTGAAAACGATCCAAAAACCTACAGTGAGGCCATGACCTCTAGAGATGTTGCCTTTTGGAATGAAGCTATAAATGATGAAATTGATTAAATAATGTCAAATAACACATGGGTACTAGTAGACCTGCCTCCAGGACCAAAACCAATAAAATGTAAATGGGTGTTTAGAAGAAAATACAACACTGATGGAACTGTACAAACTTTTAAGGTTAGATTGGTGGCCAAAGGATTTAATCAAAAGGAAGGGATTGATTACTTTGACACCTATAAACCAGTGGCTAGAACAACTTCTATTAGAACACTCATAGCATTAGCATCCATTTATCACTTATCTGTTCACCAAATGGATGTTAAAACTACTTTCTTAAATGGTGATTGAAATGAAGAGGTTTATATGGAACAACCAGAAGGATTTGTTCTTTCTGGAAATGAGAAGAAAGTCTATAAACTAGTTAAATCACTATATGGATTAAAGCAAGCACCTAAACAGTGGCATGAGAAATTTGATTCTTGCATTCTGGCTTTTGGTTTTAAACATAACAGTGCTGATAGATGCATCTACTCAAAATTCACTGAAAATTATAGAGTAATTGCATGTCTTTATGTTGATGATATGCTTATTGTGGTTACAAATATGGTTGGCATAAATGAACTAAAAACTACTTATCCTCTGCCTTCAAGATGAAAAATTTAGGAGAAATAGATACCATCTTGGGAATAAAAGTTAAAAAGCATAGTAGGGGCTATGCATTAAGCCAATCACATTATATTGAGAAAGTACTTGAGAAATTTTAAGCATTTAGGGTTTAAAGAATATAGCACGTCATATGATTCTAGTATAAAGCTAGTAGAAAATACTGGTAGAGCAATTACACAACTTGAATATGCTAGTGCAGTAGGAAGCTTGATGTATGCTATGCTTTGTACCAGACCTGATATTGCATTTGCAGTAAGTAAACTCAGTCGATTTATAAGTAATCCCGGTGCAGAGCACTGGAAGGCAATTAGGAGAGTTCTTGGGTATCTCAAGATAACCTTGAAACTTGGCTTGTTTTATTGTGATTATCTAGCTGTACTAGAAGGGTACACTGTTGCAAGTTGGATTACCGGTAATGGAGATAACAAGTCCACCTCTGGATGGATTTTCGTCCTTGGTGGGGGTGCGATCTCTTAGGCATCCAAGAGACAAACTTGTATATTTCACTCGACCATGGAATCCGAATTCATAGCCTTAGCGGCTGCTGGAAAAGAGGCTGAATGGATTTGGAATTTATTATTGGATATAAAACTTTGGCCTAGTCCTATGCCTCCAATTTCCATTTACTGTGATAGTGAGGCAACTCTGTCAAGAGCCTATAGTGGTACCTACAATGGTAAGTCCAAACATATAAGTCTGAAACATAATTTGTTAGGCAACTAATTCAAGATGGAGTCATCACTATAACATATGTGAGGTCATGTAAAAACTTGGTTGATCCTCTTACCAAGGGCTTGGCCAGAGAATTGGTAAGATTGATAACCAAAGAGATGAGATTAAAACCCTTTACTTAGTCACCTGTAATGGTAACCCAACCTGAACTGAAAAACCATCAGTATTGGGTTAATGGGTAACAACAAGTTACAACAATGTGACTGTTAGCACTGACATTGAGAAATTTCCCATCACAACATAAGCAATGATGTCCGTTATGATGAGAGGTTGAGTTAAACTCTTAATGAAGTTTTGAAATGTGCCAAATAACAGAACACATAGTGGAATTTCACCTATGTGAACATAGAAGTGGTGCCGCTTCTCATGAGAGTTTGGGTTTGCTCTCGGGATTGTTCATGAAACCAAGAAAGAAGCACATGACCATAACAGTGCTGAGCAAAACTTGAAACTCTTGTAGAGACTGGACATTTTTGTATGTATGGGTGTCTCCGGTCTGTCTTGAGAGTAATTGGTTTAAGGTCTTACCACCAATAACTTTGACAAGACTCTGAGATATCTATACTAACAAAAAGTGTAAGTTGATAAATACCTTTTATATGCATAATTGTGTCATAGTAGTTTGGGTTGAGAGAGAACTATGTAATTGATTAATCAATATGGGGGATTTTTGGATTTTAATCTCATAAGAGACTAAATCCAATGGGTTTGATTGGTCAATTACATGAGAAATTGCACCTGCACACTTGATTGAAAAATTAGCTTTTCTCTTACAAAACCCAATTTTGAACTTGTCTCACATTGAAAAATTATAAACTTTGTTTTTAGTATTTTAATAGGAGCTGATTTACACTCCTTAGAGATAGTAGACAAGAGTATGGGGGTTTGATACCGCGCAACGTGCGCGCACGCGTGTGCGCACATGTGTGCGGTGCAATGAGGTGCTTTAGAGGTGCACTTTGCTCGCACTTCGCGCGCAGCCATGTGGCTCGCGAAGGGCGGCATTGGTTTTGGTGCGATGCTGACTGTTGATCACCGTTGATGAGATCAACGGTCACGAGTCGATCGGGTGTGGTCAAGAGGCACAATTCAAAGTTAACAGTCATTAACTGCTAACTACTTTTTAAATAATCACAATGTTTGAAATTGTGACTGTTCAATGTGCCTTCTCTGAACCAGCACCTACCTTTTCTTCATACCTCTTCATAAACTATTTAAGGAGCATGAATCAGACTCCAAAAATACACAATTTCGAAATTCACTTTCTCTCTCTCTCTCAGTCCAGTCTGCTACAGTCTCACAAAAGGTTTCTTTGGAGATTCTTCAACTTTGCTAGTTGCAGATTCTTGCCCAAGGCTCTGTTGTATCCTGGGAACGGATTTGCCTATAACCCAACAGCAAACTCATTGAATCTGAGTGGGGGCAAATAACGTTCTAAAGACAGTGTCTTCAGACGCTCCTATAGAAATTAGGCAAGGTCCTTCGACCCCAATTTCTGAACTAAGAGATGTTGCTGATACGGAATTGGTACAGTCTATAGTGCCGGTCCCTCCCACTGAGGTGATCTCTGTTTCAGTCGCTAGTGGGCGAGTAAAGAAAATGGATCCCCACCCACGTAGGAGGGAGCCCGAAAAGGTTAACTTGGTAAGATCTTATGGTAATGTATTTGGTCTACTGCTACTACTACTATCGTTTTCTGACTAGTACTAATCTTTGATAGTCTTTTGTGTTGAAGCAGGTGGAGGCCGATGATGCTCAACCCAATGTGGAAACCCCACAAGTCCCATCCGAGGGCATTATGGGTGAAAAGGTATAGATAGTGTGAGTATTTGTCTAGTTTTCTTATTATGATTATTTCCTTGTACTAATCATGTGTTATTTATCTCATCGCAGGAGGTTATCGATGTGAATCTCTTCGCTATGTCTCGCCTATTATTAGGCGACTGGCTAATGATTTACTGTCCTTGTAGCCCCCCACCGAGGGTCAAGGGACAACTGATGACCGACCCGGTGACCTTGGGGATGCTAGGGTAACCGAAAATGCCGTTGTTGACAGCATCGCCAGTCTCTGCCGCGCAAGAAGGAGAAGAAGCCTGTGTGGGTTTGTAGAGACAGCCCCCCAGCGAGCTAGTAGAGCGAACTGAGTTTGACCAAAAGGATCAGCCCTCGGTCGAGACGTCTGGCAAGCCCATCTATGATTTAGGACAGCCTGCTAAAAGAGAACAGGAGCAAGTGCCCCCATATGTGTCTTATCAGAATGATCCCGAAGGTGCCATGGCTGCTGAAGAGTCTTGTGCAAAGCCACCGTTACAATCCCAGCACCAGGATGAGGGTGTGAGGGTGGACGTAACTTCATCGCAGCAGCCCAAAGCTGTATTTGGACCAGATGTTCCTTTCAAGGTCCAGCCTACATTTGAATCGGTGGCCGCTGAGGTCTTGTCACCATCGGAGCCCATGTAGTTCGAAGAGGAGTTGGCGTACATCCGTAGGGAGATTGAGCAGTACTATCAGTGCCATGAGCTTCTCCCTCTGGGTTATTCAATCATCCAGCCTGTCATCACCCAGGGTTTGCGTAGGAACGAGAAGTATGCAGTGTCTGACTCTATGGAGAAGTCTGTCTCTTTGATCGTGCAGAAAGGGTGGTTACCTTCTGTGGAGCTCCCGCCGGTGATCATAGGTGCTTCGTTAAACACCATTGCGGCTGTGATGAATGTATTATGGGTCAGGATATATAAGAGCTTTCGTGGTTGGGTGTTGCCAGCTGGCTCAAGACATGTTCGTCATTCGCTGCGATGGATTTCAAAATGGACCTGATTAAGCAAAGATTAGCTCACATCTTCTGGAAAGCTGGCAAGGACTCACGGCCATTGACTACACAGGGTTCAAAAGAACTCAACCAGTGCTGCAAGGTTGTCCAGGCCAATCTTGCAAGGGCTCAAGAGAAATTAAACGCTCTATTCGATGAGTGCGCTCGGTAGCAAAAGATAGTCTGGCAGTATGAAGCAGAGGACAAGGAGCTTTTGGAAATTGCAGTAGAGGAGAATAAACATGTCAAGGAGTGAGGCCTGTATTTGAACAAAATGTATTGATTTTGAATGAAAAAGATCTTTTTGTACATGCGTTTGCCTTTTCACTTTGATATGATTGTTGCCTATGGTATATGCTTTAGTTGGTAAGATGTATACTTGTGAGTCTACTAGCTTGATCTCAATATTAGCAGGCCTTAATAGGTTGAAAGCGACGTCAGCAGGCCATCCAGGCTCTACGTGTCCCGTAGATGCAGGTTCCGTAGTTTTTATTTTGGTGCCATTGCGCAAAAGTCCCTCAGTATGTCTGAGGTTACAGCGCAGTTACTATGCATGCTTATATATCAGTATACTAAAAAAGAAGTATATGTGAAAATGTTGAACTTCATCGTATACAAGAAGTTTGAGTACTATCCCTCTTAAGGAAATTGCATTTTATCGCGATTGAAAGAATCAAATGTAAATGTAGCTTGTGAAAATCAGAGTATACCATGGTTTAGCAGGAAATTGCGAAACATAGTTTTCATGGCATAAGAGAAGTAAAATTGCATCGCACTCATAAAAGCTAGAACTTGCCATAATGAAAGGATTAAGTACTATCACATACAAGTGTTAAGTGTCACCAAGTGTGCAAGGGCATCATATTGTGTTAAAGTAAAGGAATATCCTACGTACGATTTAGTTAAGTGTCATCGTGTATTAAGAAAAATATCATCGCAAACTTGAGAGGGTGCAGTTTCATCGCATAAGCTAAGAGAAATGAATGCTATCCAACTAGGATGGTTGAGTGTTTTCACGCCTTTAGAAATTAGATTGAGTCGCCCCTGGTTTCACTAGGGTAGTCTATTGTAAGTAACAAGATGAACACCAATGTCTGATGCTATCAAAAGTACTCTTGGGGGTGCCAGGGTGGTGATACATATTCAAAAGGGTAAGGTGTTGGGAATTTGTCATTGTACTTTGTATTTGACATTCTCTCCCTAGGGTTAGGGTAATTCATTGCAATTTTGAATGTTACTTGGTGAGCTTTACCATCGCTCCTTGTGTTGCTAGAACCTTCATGAGGTTGCTAGGATATATAAGCGCGCGATTGGGGTTGCCAGGGCCCTCACATGGAGTATGCGGCATCCTGGGCTGGCCAAGGTATGTAAGTGTGCACCTGAGGTTGTCAGGACCTTGGCATGGAGCATGTGGCATCCTGGGCTAGCCAGGGTATGTAAGTGTGCGCTTGGGGCTGCCAGGGCCTTCGCATGGAGCATGTAGCATCCTAGACCAGTCAGGGTAAGTAAGTGTACGCCTAGGGTTGCTAGGGCCTTCGCATGGAACATGCAACATCTTGGAATGGCCAGGGTAAGTAAGTGTACGCCTGGGGTTTTTAGGGCCTTCGCATGGAGCATGTAGCATCCTAGACCGGCCAAGGTAAGTAACTGTGTGCCTGGGGTTGCCACGGAATTTGCATGGAAAATGTGGCATCTTAGACCAGCCTGGATATGTAAGTGTGCACCTGGGGTTGCCAGGGCCTTTGCATGCAGCATCCTGGACCGCCAAGGTATGTAAGTGTGCAGCTAGGGCTGCTGGCCTTTTCATGGAGCATGTGGCATCCTGGACTGGGCAGGGTAAGTAAGTGTAAGCCTAGGGTTGCCAGGGCCTTCGCATGGAGCATGCGGCATCTTGGACCGGCCAGGGTAAGTATGTGTGTGCCTGGGGTTGCCAAGGCCTTTGCATGGAGCACACGGCATCCTAGACCGGCCAGGCAATGTAAGTGTGCATGTAGGGTTTCCAGGGCCTTCGCATGGAGCATGCGGCATCCTGGGCCAGCCAAGGTATGTAAGATATATACATATATAGTAGACATAATCAACGAAGAGTCAGCGCATAGTTTGGAGTTAAAAATATATTTAGAAGACAACATGCTTTTATTTAAGACTAAATATGCATACAAAGAATTCATGACATGCTTTGAGTACAATATATCTTTCATATATAGAGACATATGACAATTACGCTTTCAGAATTGTACAAGAGATTCACAACAAGCTATATTTTGAATACAAGTACACAAGACATGATTTTCCTTACAATACTAATCATAATATGGTTTAAACCAGTGGCCATTCACGATCTCATCTTGCTCTCCTATGTCAACAGTTTTGAGCTTCTTGGACTATGTATGGTCCAACCCAGTTAGGTGCAAATTTTCCGACTGACTTACCCTGTCTGACATGGAATGTTGTTTTAAGAACCTTGTCGCCCTCTTGGAATTTTCTAAGCTTTACCAATTTGTTGAAGTTAGAAGCCATGGTCTGTTTGTATTTGATTTGTTTCTGCAATGACCTCTCTCTTCCTTCATCAATGTACTCTAATCTGTCACTGAGTAGGTGATCCATGTCCTCTGTTCAAAGATGTTTTCCCATTGCAAAGGTTACACGGGCGGAAACTGTCTATATTTCTACTAGTAGCATGGCCTCCTAGCCATATACTAATGAGTAAGGGGTTGCATGTGTGCTCTTCCTAATTGTTGTGCGATAAGCCCAGAGTGTTTGAGACAACTTTTCTGACCACTCCTTCTAGTTATCTACTACCATTTTGCTCAGCATCTTTAACAAGGTTTTGTTTGTGGGCTCTGCTTGCCCATTCCCCTGTGTGTAATAGGTTGTAGACGTTCCTAGTCTCACCCCATATTGTCCCAACAAGTCTCGGACTTCCTGATTCTTTATGAATAAACCATTGTTTGTCAAAATTCTCATTGGGACCCTGAATCGGTGGACTATATGCTGCCTAAGGAAATTTGTGATGTTCTCCACACAAATCCTTCTCAAGTGTATGGCCTTCGCCCATTTGGTGAAGTAATCTATGGCCACTATTATGAAACAGTATCCTTGGGAAGGCGGGTATATTTTTCCAATTAAGTCTACCCCCCAAGTGTGGAAAGGCCAAGGTGTAATTATGGGGTGGAGGTCATTGGTCGATCGATGTATTCTCTCGACATGTACTTGGCATTTGTGGCACCTTCGTACATGCTTTTGGGTATCTTCTATCATGATAGGCCAATAAAATCCCAAGTGCAAGATATGGTTGTGTAAGGCCATCTATCCATGGTGTGGGGACTGGTTAAGAATTGTGGGTTGTATCTAGAGCTTCTTCTATCTCTTCACCAGCTAGGCATCACAGAGGTTTTCCAGTGTAAGATTTTCTATAGAGCACTCCGTCATTAAGGTAGAATTTGTTTGCCTTGGCTAAGAGTTTTCTCCTCAAAACTGGGTCAGCAGGTGTGGTGTTGTTCTCAATGTAGTCTATGTACATGTTCCTACAGTCTACTTCACTTTCCATAAGACACTCATTCCTATCCGCTTCCGAGATGCACTTTTCACAGTCATTCTAAGCCTTAGTTGCACCTGCCTTCATCGTTGGTTAGTAGTACCCCAACCTTTGTAACCTTCTGTATAACGGACTAGTTATGTCTCCACAGTAGGTTCTATGAGTTTCGTCTAGGACTACTTCTGCCTCTTTAGGCCCTAAGCACTTTGCTCTAACTCCATCCGCCAACCTATGGTATAACACCCCATTCACCAACTGGAACCTTAGTAATGTCTTGCTGTCTTGCATCGCCGTTGTCGGATTTTTTCAGCTTTTGTATCACACTATGCCTCCAATCTTCTTTTGTTATTTCATCCTTCTTTTCTACCTAGTGTCCCAATCTATCAGTTGATGGTTCACAGTGCATCTGGATGGTAATGTTGGTTAGATTTTTACTTGGCTGAATTTTCGATCCCAAAGTGGTAATGCATTGGCGTATCTATTTTTGGCCATATTCTAGAATTTATAAGTCACTTCCAAGTCCCTGATCAATCTCTGGATCAATGTCCTATATGGAAAGATCGTTAGCTCCTTGACCGTGGTGTTGTTGTCCATTTACCCAATCACCAACTTTGAATCCCCTACTACTTTGACCTTTTTGGCTCTGGAATCTCTCGCTACTGTCAGCCCCAGTACTAAAGCTTTGTACTCAGCTGTCTTATGGGATCAAGGAAACTATAGCTTGAATGAGTAAGCTGAGGTGTCGCCAGTAGGTGAGGTCAATGTGACTCCGGCTCCGACTGAAGTGCTAGTACTGCTTTCATCAAAAGTTAAGGTCCACTCCCCATCTTCTACTACTACAATGATAGGTAACTCTCCATGTACCTCTTCAGAAATGAAGTAACTATCATCAATGGGGAAGGCAGCAAAGAGATTTGCTACTACTTGACACTTAATGCCTCTGGTTTGTGGTGTGTCCAGAAAAGTGTCGTTAACCACTTCGGAACACCAGTTTCAATATTTATAAATTTTTCGATTCTCAAAATAACTACAAAATGCAGTTAGAGGTGAGAAAGGGGTCGTATCCATAGGAAAGCAAGGGAAAAATTGTTACGTACTTCAATCCAGACAAAATAACAAGATTTGATATTGCAGAAACACAAAATTTAATTAACTGAACTGGAAGAAATGTATCTAGTCTTCAATTGATGAATTTGGCTTCTGCAATGGTAATGATGAATTTGTCAACCAAGGAAAACTCCTATTTGACTTTTGGACTGATTTATTGACTAGTTATGCCATAATCCTACTAGTTTGCTTATGATTATCCTACCATCATCAGCATTGCTTTAAGGTCACAACAATCAACTAAATCCAACCAATTTCAAATCAAAACCTCTGTGTACTATGCTAGCTTGCCAGACTAGCAAGAACTGAAAATGACATGTCATTCAAAGTTAAATCAGCAACTGCATACTTTCTAATTCTCATGATTATCCAGGGTTTCTTTTCTTAGTATTGAATTTTCATGTTGGAATCCGGGATTTTATGTTCAGAAATAAGCTGAAGGTGTGGCTGTTAAAGAGAACCAGAGCACTTTTTCTTGGTATCTTAATTTTCCTCTCAGTTATATATCTTGATCCATTTGCTTTATACATCTATAATTATTTGTCACTGTTGTGTGCTTTATTGCTTCTACTTATATTTTTATGAGTAGTAAAATATGCATTATATCAATCTAGTACCTTCAAATAAAACACCTTAGGCTTGGGTTGATCTTTTCATTCATAGCCTTTGATTTTCTTGTTGGTTCTTGGTACTGTATTCCCCTGTTTCAAGTCCAGAAAATAGGGGATGCACTCATATTTTAACTCTATATGATCTGGTTGCTGAAAAAAGGAGGGAATATGCATGGCATGTAGGTTAGATACTCAAATTTCTTATAGGTTGGGTCATTCTCTAGGGGTCTTTTCCTTGTTCACTCAGAATGCTTGGAATCAAATTATATTGCTAGCAGGCCTTTCCGAGTAAATGTGGTGGGTATTAAAGTGCCTCCAACAATCTGGACTGCCACTTTCATTGTAAAACTTAGAATTACCTGATTTCACTCGGTACAGTTTCATCAGTTGTTAGAGCAAATCCTAGTAACATTTGAGTCCATCTCAGCTGATTCACTATAATTTTACCCAATTCCTTCTACAATTAGGAGAAAATCTAACAGTTAAACTTCCATCACATTGTTCTGTCTTTCATTTATTTGCCTTGTCCAAACCCAACTTTAGTTTGGATGCCTCCTTACCTAGGCATACAAATGAACTTTTACAG
Source organism: Nelumbo nucifera (assembly GCF_055504915.1). Taxonomy (NCBI): domain Eukaryota; kingdom Viridiplantae; phylum Streptophyta; class Magnoliopsida; order Proteales; family Nelumbonaceae; genus Nelumbo; species Nelumbo nucifera. Next base: position 75,043,745 of record NC_142651.1, read on the forward strand.
GGTCCAGTACATGCTTACATTGCCATTCCAGGAGGAAAGACTTGCTATCTTTCAAAGTTGCAGACAAGAGGTTATCATGGTTGTGATCAGAGTGGCCTTCAAAGGACGGCAATTGTTGGGTGTGTAAAGATAGAGACAAGGCCTCTCATTCTTTTGGGGGAAAAGGTTTGCAATTCTGCATATTTTATGAACTTGGTCATATTGGTCAAATATGAATGCATTAAAGTGACAAAAGATTGGAGCATATATGGGCTCTCATTTTGATTTCTGTCATGGAATACTGAATTAGGAATGAATCCATGAGTTTTGATCTATATGGTCACAAGATCTTTTTGAGAAAAAATTATCTCTAGTGTTTGATCACTAATGTTGTATCAACCCTTTCAAGCATTACGCCTGTACTTGTTTCTTTTGTAATACATAGTGCAGAGCATGCGATAGAGTGCAGCACAATTCTTCTGTACTTGTTTCTATTTTGGATTATTGATGAGTTGTTGATGCCGATAACAAACTTCTTTAGGATACTTGGACTATTGCAGAATGATTCAGATGGTCAAACTGTCTATGAGAAAGAAGAAGATGGTAGTCTTTGCAAATATGGACTACGAAGAACTCAAAACCTTGACAGAATGTAAGAAGAGACAAAAAGAAATTTGATATATGTACCTGAACTTGGTCATGTAGAAATTTGATATATGTCTTCTGGAAGTTGACCCATCTCATTTCTGCTAAATCTTTACTTCTCCATTTTTGGGTTTATGGAAAGAGAAGCTCTACAACAAAGAATCGATTTTTACTCTCAGAAAACCCTTTGGCCTTGAGAAACGTGTTGCCTTCAATTTTCAAAGCTGGAAGGGGAGAGAGAAACTTGCTTGCAAATTATTTTGGCGAGTGGGCATAATGATCCACGCTTGAGTCAGAGAGAGCGAAAGAGGGAGAAAGGGAAAACAGTAACTATAAGTTTGGAATTCAAAAGAACTGCTGGTACGAACCTCTTTCCTTCGTTGCGAAGAACAGAGGATTCCCTCGAGCTGTAGTGGTAGAGCATCGCTCAAAGAGGGGATTCGAGACCAACTCTCAGAGAGGCACGAAATAAAGAGAAATGTATAGTAATTTTTTTTTTTTTTTTTTTTTTGCAAAAGGAAAACACTCAACCTTTTCATGAAGGTAAACCGAACAGTACAGATGAGTATAAGCATGGGTTATAAGATATTTCATCTGGCCTTTACATGCTAGGTAGGCTAGTGTATGAGCGGACTTCTTATAGTTTCTGTTTATATGTACAAACTGTAGTTGATCAATAGTTGTGTCCAATGTAACTGGTCTATCCATCTCCTTGGTTGACTTCTATCTTGCAAAAAATCTATCAGCTGGGATGAGTTGTTGTATATCATGATCCTGGATATCTGAAGTTGGCTGATTATTTTTAGCCCTTGGATTAGAGACCAGAGTTCCATATCATAGCTGTCGATGGCCCAGCATGGTTCTCCTTCAGCAAAGACTGTACCTCTATCTGTGCAGAGAAATGTATACTAATTGATCGATGATCGATTACAAGTGTCACTCAAAATATATTGGATAAATTACAAAGGCCCTCCTTGTACTATGGGGTCAGTGACAAAGTCCCCCCTTTACTTATTTTGCAACAAAGACCCCCTTGACCGTTAAGTCTGATGACGGAAAACATTAAATTACCAAAATACTCCACTAAACTTTTTCTATCTTCTTTTTCTTGCCCTTTTTCTCTTAAAACCTATTTAACCTAGGAAATGGATATCTGGTCCTACAGATTGATTTTGTTTGTTTTGATTGATGGTTATCTTCCCTTCCATGATCAAAACAACATGGCCATGTACAAGAATATTCCGATGCCCTTGTTGGTTCATCCCAGAGCTTATTTAGCTCCTTTCTCGTCTTCTCAACACAAACCCCTTGACCAAAATAACAATTCCAAAAATCATGGAGAATCACTGGCTCAAGAAGGGATTCAAGTACATTAGATTCTACATGGAGAATGACCAGTTCCACAATGTCGAGGATGATGATGATGATGATGTTGAATCCGAGAGTCAAAGCTAGAGGTGCAGAGACAGCCAAAACCCGGATTGGCTAGACAGATGAGCTTAAACGCATTACTGCATTAGTTCAACATCATATCGTTTTCCCAGGGGGTTCGACCTCCTTGGTGACATTGATCAGTTTCTACATAACTAACTGGAAAAACTGAATTTAGCAAAGATTGAACTTGGAACCAAACTGAGGACAACTTTAGTGCCAATTGCCAAAGAGACAGCTTGCTGATAGGCCATCTCAAACAGAACTAATCCAGTATGAGCGCTGGTTCTCAGAATTATATGTTCAAATTCAGGAAGACCTCCGTCAAACTCGTAAATTAATACTATGCTACCTATAATGCTCTCTTGGAGAAATAAGAATTAATGCTAAAGGAAACATCCTTATTGAATTCAATAAATTCACAGTCAAGATGCCATTAATAGCACAACTGTTCTATGAAACTTTATCAACTCATTGGAGAGATTGTGAATGGTATATTAGATATAATGATGACTATAGAAGCATTCTTTGCTCTATAAATGGACTGAAATAAGTAAAACCGACCTTGAGTTGTTGATGTAAAATTGGCATCCATGGCTCTATTCCGACATTAGAGACCTTCAGAAACATCTCTTGCAGTTTTGTTATTTTCTCTCTTTCTTTTCTCTGTAAGAAAATGAACCAGAGAACACTTTGCTCCTTGCTGAACTGCAAAATCTGAAAAACAGAGTATAATGGGGACTCTTCTCTCTAGTCACAATTGCTCTAAACCAATGGATGGCTAGTGTGTGTGTGTATGGGGTTCTATTTGTAGAGTCTGAACCGCCTAGAGAGGGGCCTTCCTTCATGGTTAAAGAATTGTAAAACCAGAGGCTCCATCAACCTCTGTTTTACAAACCATTGGATATAAAACCATGTACTCCCTCTCTCAATGGGAGCCTTAGGTGGGCTTCTAGAATAGCTTGCCATTTCAGCAGCTAGTTGTAGTCATTATTGGGTCCCAGTTGCTAATTCATCTCAACCTATAAGTTCTAACAATCTCCCACTTAGCTGAGATGAATCTTTTTGTTTCTATTCAATTGAAATGACTATCCCAAATCATCAAAGTCACTTGAGATCTATTAATTTGACCCAGGACCATCGATGGTTATAGAGTTAGCAACTCCAACCAATATAAACAAACTGCATACAATGCTTAGACAACCTAAGCACGACCCATATATCTCTGTCTCATGTTATGTGTACATATTTAAATTGAGAGGAAGATTAGAAATATGTTTATCAAAATCAGTAATTTTATTGTGATCACATACAATGGTGTCAATAAGAATAATCACACTCAATACATATCCAATTTATCAAAACTGTCCACCAACCCTATGCGCACTACATGCTCCAAAAAGAGCTTGGGTGGGAGTTCCTTCGTTAATGGATCAGCTAGTATGAGTGTAGTATTAATATGTTCTATTGACACAATCTGATCCTGAACCCTTTCCCTCACAATGAGGTACTTGATGTCAATGTGCTTCGACCCTGTTCCTGTCATGTTATTTTTTGAGAAAAACACGACAGCAACATGAGGTACTTGATGTCAATGTGCTTCGACCCTGTTCTTGTCATGTTATTTTTTGAGAAAAACACGACAACAACATTATCACAATAAATCCTCATCGGTCTCTGAATCGAGTCCACTACTCGAAGACCTGAGATAAAATTACGCAACCATATGGCATGACTAGTTGCTTCATAACAAGCTATGGATTCTGCTTCCATAGTAGATGAAGCAGTTCTTGCAGTTTGTTTTGCACTTCTCCATGAAATAGGCCCTTCCACCATCATGAAGATATAACCAGAGGTAGATGCACGAGTATCCCGACATCCAGCAAAGTCAGAATCAGTATATCCTATTACCTCCAAATTTTATGAGTGCTTATAAGTGAGCATATAATTCTTAGTTCCTTGTAAATAGCACATGACTTTCTTGGTTGCCTTCCAATGGTCGATATCAAGGTTCTTTTGGTATCTTCCAAGCATACCAACAACAAATTCTATATCAGGACGGGTACACACATCTGCGTACATAAGACTTCCCACGGCTGATGCATAGGGAATGTTGTTCATCTACTCTTGCTCTAACTGGTTCTTAGGGCATTGAAGTAAACTGAATTTATCTCCCTTTACCATAGGGGGAGTAGTGCTAGCACAATTTTGCATGTTAAATCTTTTAAGTACTTTTTCTATATATGCTTTTTGGGTTAATCCCAAGATACTATGAGGCCGATCTCGGAAAATCTAAATGCCTAAAACATAAGAGGCTTCACCGAGATCCTTCATATCAAATTGTTTGATAAAAACCTTTTGGTCTGTGTAACATTGCAAGACTGTTACTAGCAATCAGGATATCATCAACATATAAGGTTAAGATGATGTGTCTACTTCCACTGACCTTCAGGTATATACATTGGTCAACAATATTTTTCTTAAATCCATAATTAAACAAAATATTATGGAATTTTAGGTACCATTGTCGAGATACCTGCTTTAGACCATAAATGGATTTCTTTAATTTGCATACTAAACCTTTCTTGTAGTCTACTTCAAAACCTTCTTGTTGTTGCATGTAGACTTCTTCATGCAGATCTCCATTTAAAAAGGTTGTCTTAACATCCATCTGATGCAGTTCTAGATCAAAATGAGCAACCAGGGCCATGACTATCCTAAATGAGTCCTTCTTTGACACTGGAGAGAAGGTCTCTATATAGTCTATTCCTTCTTTTTGAGTGTATCCTTTTGCAATGAGTCGGGCTTTATATCTTTCAGTGTTCCCCTTAGAGTCTTGTTTGGTTTTAAAAACCCATTTACAGCCTATTGGCTTAACTCCTTCAAGTAGAACAACGAGATCCCAGACATCATTGTTTTTCATGGATTCAATCTCATCCTTCATGGCTTCCAACCAATGAGTTGATTCCCTTGAGTTGATGGATTCAATCTCATCCTTCATGCTCACACTCAATTAAATAGACTTCATAGTCATTTGATATTGCCGATCTCCGAACTCTTTGAGATATTCTAAGTGGGATTTGTTCTTTCAGCTTTGTATTTTCAGTAATTTCATTATTCTTGACACCTTGTGTATCAGCTTCAAGAGGTTCAATTGGTATAACTCTTTCCTATATGACTAGTATAGGTATGATCACTGGATTTTCCTGAAAGGTGATCATGAAATAAAGCAACGATTTCATTAATTGATCATGAGGGTACTTGCCAATATTTTTGGAGAGTCAGTAAAGTGTTCTTCTACTGCCTTTAAATAATCCATTGCGCTTTCCTTTTTAGGAATTGCACCACGGGTTATAATAGAAATGATGCTCCTTATGATCATGAGACTCATGTGATTAGAACGTTCCCACTTTTCATAAAGTGCCTTTTGCTTACCAGTATTGGCACTAGTGATTTTAGTGGGTTTGTCTGTTCTAATTGCAAGATACAAATCCATGCACCCTAGAACAATCATAATCTGGTATTTCCACTTGTTAAAGTTTGTACTAGTTAATATTTTAATGCTTTATAGATAACCAGTAACCATTGCTAGATTAACAACTGCAAGTTTCATACAAAATGTGATCCCACATAAAATACACACACATCAATTATCTAACTTAAAAATGGGGTAATCATTAGTTAGATCTCATCAAGACCATTGCATAATCCTGATCAGGTCTTGACCCAAGATCGATGTAGGATATCGTTCCTCCATTGGGCTGAACGATAATTCTACAAATGATCTCGATGGTCCATACTAAGTAAGTGATTTTATCGGTTGGGTAAGCTCATCACCATTGGGTTACAAGTTTCCCCAAGAAGAACCCCTTATTTAGTCTTTCCATCCCACTCTAACTATTCAAGGTAATGTTCTTCCGTTGGGCCGATTTGCTACCCATCGTAGTTAAGTGCAAATATGTGACTTATTTATAGAGGAGAACCTCACAGTCACGTCCAAATAAAGACAATATATATAGGTTCATTTTGAACAAAATTTTGAACAAAATTACACAATAGGATCCTCTATGATCCTTCCAAATTTTAGCTCAATCCGAGGTCGAAAACCCCCTAAACCGGCCTCAAGAAGTCATCAATATGGTAGTGAACCGGAAGATCAGTCACTGAACTGGTCCAATATCTCCTTATCCAAAGGGTTCTTTTGTCTGAAATTTCATACATAATAGGGCCATAGGGTCTAGTGGGGGCCCACAAAATTTCAGCTAAATTGGAGTTCAAAAACCCCTTAAACTGGCCACATAGTTGTGACGTTGTCATAGTCAGTTGGGTTGATCCGAACCGGACCTGATCCAGACCGAACCGGTTCTGACAACTCCAATCCAACCCACACGAAATTAAACCGGTTCAAGCTAAAAACTCAAACCGAACTGGGTTGGACCGGTTGGAACGAGTCAAATCGAGTCAAACCGGAATCATGCACCATAAGTTTGTCGGGTCGGTCATCCGGGCACCCGACCCTCGAGCATCAACTTCTTCACCCGAATCTGTTGCTACAGTGTTCACTCGACCGAGCGAACATGGCAGCACCGAACGGGTGTTGAAGGGCGACTAGTAGACGACAAATTGATCAAAATGTCACCACCGACCACCCAAAAGGGCGGGTATAATGATGACTATAGAAGCATTCTTTGCTCTAGAAATGGACTGAAATAAGTAAAACCAACCTTGAACTGTTGATGTGAAGTTGGCATCCATGGCTCTATTCCGACATTAGAGACCTTCAGAAACACCTCTTGCAGTTTTGTTATTTTCTCTCTTTCTCTTCTCTGTAAGAAAACGAAACAGAGAACACTTTGCTCCCTGCTGAACTGCAAAATCTGAAAAACTGAGTATAATGGGGACTCTTCTCTCTAGTCACGGTTGCTCTCAACCGATGGATGGCTAGTGTGTGTGTGTATGGGGTTTTATTTGTAGAGCCTGAACCGCCTAGAGAGGGGCCTTCCTTCATGGTTAAGAAACTATAAAACCAGAGGCTCCATCAAACTCTGTTTTACAAACCATTTGATATAAAACCATATACTCCCCTCTCTCAGTGGGAGCCTTAGGTGGGCTTCTAGAATAGCTTGCCATTTCAGCAGTTAGTTCTAGACACTACTGGGTCCCAATTGCTAATTCATCTCAAGCTATAAATTCTAACATAGTAAACAAAAACTGGAAAGGATACAACTTGGGCTTCAAACGAAGTAGAAAGTTTGTGATGCCCTCTAGCAGAAATATACTGCAGCTATAGCAGAGCAAAGGCATTGCTCTTCCCTTCTTAAAGCTTTTCAAGAGTCAACATTTCGTGTAAAATGGCTTAATCACAATGGAGGCATTAATTCAAGCATGTTTTATGTTAAGAATGTAAATTAAAAAGAAAAGTTCAATATGCAGTTTATTATTATTTTTCTTTTCTTATTTTACTCCTTCACACTATCAAAAGCTCCATCTCCCTTTTGTTAGTGGGTTGATCCATCCATCACCACCGGGTCCCTTTTATTCTGTTAGTACAATTTCTTTGGAGTTTGTAGAGTTGTAACTCCGCCATGGCTGACAGTCTCGTTGCCACCAGATATCACTTCCTATTATATAAACAAAATTAATAACTTTTATAGAATCAGCGATGTGAGGAGAATAAACGGTAAAATATAGAAATCTGGTCTGGTGGGTGAGTAATTATTTTCCTTCTTTTTGAGTTTCACTTCACATACCATGATTATGGCCTTGATGTTGTCTCTAGGTAAGCCTTCTAATTCATTCTTTTTTTCATCTTCGTAATAAAAGGGTCCCCTTTATTTTGTTAATGTTCTCCATTAAATGTTCAAAACCATTGTTTTTTTGCCATTTCACCTAATTTCAATGAAGACAATGAACAATATAAAAAGGGTAGTTTGGACATTTAAAAAATTTTAAACAATCGGATGAATTTTTTTTTTGAAATTAACTAACAGAACATTAACAAAAAGGAGGTTTTTTGTCTAATGGCTAAAATTCAGGGGTCTTTGTCGCAAAAAAAAAGTACAGGGGGACTTGTCACTGACCCCATAGTACAAGGGGGGTCTTTATAATTTACCCAAATATATTTATAGAGGGCCGCCGCAGACCATTACAATGGAAAGTAAATAACAGAAAGGAAAAAGTTAATAAGAGGATTCAACTATCATATCTGAAAAATTTATGACCAATCAATTGGAATCATAAACCTAGTAGCCAATCAGGTGTTATTTATCATAAATGATTGCATTTGGCCGATCTCCAACAGTTTTGTCATGGACTCACATGCTTTTTACTTTGTTCTACCCTTGAACAAACTCTGTAACTAGGTAGAGGTTAGGGCTGCAACTTGGGCCGGGTTGGCCCGAACCCAACCCGAAAAAGTCGGGTTGGGTTGGGCTGAGTTAATGACTGGGTTAAGGTTAGGATTGAAATTCTTGAACCCGACCTTAGTTCGGGTTAGGTTAGGATTGACCCCCCAGGCAACCCGAACCTGACCCCCTATAGTACTAAACTACTAGTCTACTAGTCTACAACTCTACTACATGTCATATATATATATATATAGCATACACTTGATTTGTTTAGATGCATGATAGTTGTATAGCCCCCTACATACTATCATGCCTTTCTTTAAGTTATTCACAGGTACTTGACTACTTGTCTTTTCCTTTTGTCTTGTAATTTTTATGTATGACCTATCAAATAGATTCAAATTAGTTGCTTGATCCTATGAGTTGTTATTAGTGATTTTATTTTCATAATTTTATGTTTCATTGTTGATTTCATGAATTTATATTTTTGAGAAAAATTCTATCATAAGTCATAACTCATGATAAATAAATACTTATTTTTCTACTAGATTTTAAAGGATGAGAAGGTTGGGTTGGGCCCAACCCAACCCGAATTTTACATCGGGTTGGGTCAGGTTGGGTTAGGGTTGAAGGAATTAGTTAGGGTTAGGGTTAGGGTTGAGTAGGTTGGGTTGAAGGTTGGGTTGGGTTAGGGTTAGGGTTGGGGGTTTAGAACATAGGGTTGGGCTAGGATTGGCCTCAACCCGACCTAACCCGGCCCGACTTGCAGCTCTAGTAGAGGTAGTGAGCAAGTTATCGTTTCTACAAACCCCTCGACTATGGTCACTTCCGGATCTTTTGCCACGTGTCCTTTGCCGTCAATGACACGTATCAACTGCACAAAAACAATGGAGAGAAAATCAAAAATAGGTATTAACGAGTTCAGATAGGCAATTACTGAAAACGAAAGTTTGATCATCAAGGAAACATGGAAGTCGTGAAGCTCTCAGCAAACCTCATAGAGATATAGAGATATATGGAAAAGAAATAAATAATTTACGTAGAAAAATTAGAAAAAGAAAATTATATCATTGAGAAAAGATAAAAGGGTGTGAAAGTGAAACCGTATCTTTTATGGGCCGTTAAATTGTGGGCCTGAAAAAGATCCACAACGTAGTGTGAACTGGTATGACCTCATGGGTCATGCCATAGACTTGTACTTTGATCGAATTCAACATCCAAATCTGACGAGTCAGATTTCTAAATTTTGGATCATATTTCAGATTTTGTATTTTTTTGGTAAAGATCAGATTCAGTAATTAATAATTTCCCGAATTTTAATAGATCAGATGAGTTAAATGAGAATAAATCTGCACCCACAGAAGATGCCCCACATGTACATCTCAGCGTCTATTGAGAACATCTCATGAAGTTATTAGTGAGAGATGTTTCCAATACACGGTTAGAATATGCTGTGGGGCGCAGATGTAAATTCGAGTTAAATCCGTATCTAATGAATTAAAAAATAATCAAATCGGATGTTGGATTGGATATCAGAGTTTTGACAGCCCTAATAATCATGAATAAAAACATATAGGTAGAGAGATATTCCCAATTCTGTTGCAAGTAGCTGAATACAATATAAACACAATCTTGTGAGGACCGAATCCGATCTGGGTGGACCCCACTCTCATAACTCCTATCAGCAGATGTCCCCGTGTAGATCTTACGGTGATACAGTCCAATGCACCTAATATTTTATGGAACGCATGTATTGGAAACCAACCAACTAACCAACAATTTATCCTTGCTAGGTTTCTGAGGCACCTCACTGGTCACAACCTTATCCAATTGCCAAGAACAAATCAGAATTTTCCACGTCATACCCAAGTATCAAAATGTATCATGCCATGGCATTTTGAAGCCACATATCACAGCTTGTGGCTCTGCTGTAACGTCCACTTTTTCTCCAACGGTTTAAGAACTTCTGACATTCTGAAACCAGACTAGAGAGAGTAGAGAGAATCAAAATCATAAAAGGTAAAAAGGATTTACAGGGAGAGACTCTGCTTCTCCGATCATTCATTCAGTAGCCATGGCAGCTAAACTCGTCTCCCCAACTGCTGTGATGACTTCTCTCCCTCAATTCAGTGGGTTAAGGCCCAAATCACAAACTGCCCGTGCAGACAGCCTGGTGAGTTTTCACTTGCATTCCTTAGAAATTGGCAGTAAACCAGCTGATTGCATTTTGTTGCAGAAATTTTCAAGAAATCTCTTGGATCTGTTGCTTGTGTAGGTCAGATTCATTTAGCAAACAAGGCAAAGAAAAGGCTTGAGACTATGATATGGAAAAGATATGATATTTGAAAATCTTCTAACCAGTCAATTGGAATCATAAACGTGGTAGGCAATCAAGTGTCATTTACCAAACTTCATGGGTGGGTTTTGATTGGTCAAAACTCTTTCCATACCATATCTTTTCCGCATCATAGATTTTCCCTTTGGTAATATGTTGGATTCTTAAGATGTCTTTACTTCTTCGCTCTTCAGTAGTAAATTGATTAGGACTAGAACCATCTTCCCATGCCTTCAAATCTAGTAACAGTGCACGTTCAGATATTATGACAGAAATTCAAGTTTAACCACACAGCTGAGTAGATATAAATCTAACTTCAATTCCCCAGAAGTTTCATCTCCTTCACTCTGCTAATAGGTGACTCAGGCACTCAGCTAAGTATTCGAGGTTTTCTAATTGAAAAGCATAATTAGAATTAATTAGAAAGCAGAACAGGAATCGAAATATTTTCTGGGCTTCAAGGGATTTTGAAGAACTGTAGCTTTTTCTATGCAAAAATGGGGGAAAGCAACACTGTAGAGTGTAACTTCAGTGAAAATACAACTCTTTTGTAAACTGGCATGTAATTTCATTGGTAGGTGTCGTTTCAACCTATCAGAAGCAAGGGGAAGGGTGCTCTTGGTGCTCGTTGTGACTTCATTGGTTCACCCACAAATCTGGTAAATATTTCAGTAAGATTTGGCTACTGTGCACTTTTACTGCTTTAACCAAGTATAGATCCATCTACTCTCAAATAGAAAAGCAATGCCTAGATGATGCTTGAAGAAATTCTTTGTCCTCTGTTTTGAGCAGATAATGGTGACATCCACAACCCTAATGCTGTTTGCTGGAAGGTTCGGATTGGCTCCATCAGCCAACAGGAAGGCCACACCAGGGTTGAAGCTGGAGACGAGGGACTCTGGCCTGCAGACCGGAGACCCAGCTGGTTTCACCCTTGCAGATACCTTGGCATGTGGGACTGTTGGTCACATTATTGGTGTTGGGGTTGTTCTTGGCCTCAAGAACATTGGTGCATTGTAAATTTTTTTAGATGCTTTTCCTCTGTCATTCAGTTGTACCATGCACAAGAGTTTACATGTATGGAAAAGTTGTTTGTACCCAAAGCCTTTTTGTTGATTAACTTCGGCATAATAGATATGCCATACTTAGGCTTGAATCTGACTTTTTTTTATGAGAAAAAACAAACCAAACTAACAGAAATAAAAAACAAAAGGTCGTTCAACCGTTCAATACAATCAGGATGGCTGTCCCAGACTACACCATCATTATGTTCTTCACTAAATCTAAGAGAGGGCAGCTTATTAAAAGACCTGAATCTCAGATGCGCCTGAATGATGTATTTTTAATTAATCCATGGAATGATGAATCAATCCCCTTGGTCAAAACAGAGGTCTATTTTCCATGGGAAAAAAGAAAACACATCAAGTAATTCATCATCTCAATTTTTTTCTTTTTTTTTTTTCTGATCATACCTCAGTCATGCACCATGCACGTTATTCTTCATTCCCTTGTTTCCTTTCTTCCCCTTGTTCAAATGAAATTTTCTAGACCCTTTGCCACCTTTTCTGTTGTTTCCCCTCTTTGAATTGCCCTTCCCTTGCTTGCCCATTCCACTAGACCGTGAATCTTTCTTCATTCTACGATCAACTAGGACCTTCCCTTTGCCAGCCTTGACTTGGACTCCCTTCTTTGCGACCACATACTCCTTCTGGGGCTTCTTGGGCATTGCCTTCTTATAAAGTTGGTCAATCAACTTACTCTTTGATCGGTCAGAGATGTCTGTCTGGTCTGAAATGGCGTTTGCCTTCTGACGAACTTTTTCGAGCTTTTTCATTGCTAACCGCTTCTTCCGAGCTTTGGCCTCTGCCACCTTCTTAGCAGGGCGGGCATCTATTTCCTTAAACTGTGCCCTCATCGCAGCAATCTCTTCCTTGGTTACAGGCTTGATTGGCTGGTGATGTCTCTTTTCCTCCTCCACAAACCATGAGGGCAGACCCTCGTCATCAAACATGTACTTATTATAAGCCTCATCAAGGATCTGCTCCCTCTGCTTTTTCCTCAGCATCTTTCTTGCATATGCTAATATCTCAGCCTTTTTATCATCGTCTTCCTCATCCAATTCATCTGAAGAGGAGGATGAATCATCACTTGAATCTGTAGCTGGAGCAGGCACTATCTCAAAGTCCCCTTCTACCTTGGAATCTTGGGGACTCTGAATATCAGGTTCTTTCAAATTATGCATTGCATTTTCCTTATTCCTTTTTGCAATGGGAAGTTTTTCCTCGTCCAAATCTTCGTCCATTTCATCTTCACTTTCATTCTTTTCTAAATTATCTTCTTCCACTGCTTCAGTGAAGATATCCTGACTAAACCACTTCTCTGTCACTTGCTCTTGAGTTGGCCGTTCCTGCTCATTAAGTGGCACCATCAGAGGATTTGCTTCATCATTCTGGTCTTTGTCAGAGTCAGGATCTGAATGAACTAAATCATCATCACCACCCTGCAACATCAAAAGAAAATTGATGAAACAAAAATTAATTCTGCAACCCACACTGTAATGGCCTCCCTCCATGATAGTGCTAACAGGAGGGCCACTTCTTGTTCTTGGAAACAACCCATCTCTATGCATGCACTAGAACTAACATGCATCTCAGGGCAAGAAAACAAACAAAGATAGTGGTGGAGAAAAGATTACAGGACAAGATAATTGTTGCGGCAAGAAAATGAGTGAAGAACAAGGGAAATTAGACTCCATAGAAACAAAGACAACTTGAAAGGAAGCAGGTTCCAACTAACAAAGAAAAGGCATAAGACACAAGAACCAGAAGTTCTGCACGTGCAAGCAAGCATGCAACCAAAAAAGACAACCATGCTCCATACCTCCAATAGTTCATCCGTGTGTTTAGAATAAGCCCCCTTGGCACGTTTTCGCTGTTTTGTGCTTCCTCCCTTTCTATCCAAATATCGTTCATATGCTTGATCAAGGAATTCCTCTAGTTGATCATCATAACTGCAGACATAACAGTATTTAGTTAATGTTTACTTTCACGATTACTCAAGAAGGATAGAGGGCCTATAAATCACCGTTTTTGTTCTTCATCAGTGTCAGCATCACTGAATGAAGCTTCTTCAACTTCATCCATGCGCATGTCTTCATTATCACTATCTCCAATATCACCATTCATGTCATTGGCTTCCATGGAACCAACAGCTATCAGGTCTTTCTTTCCCTGAACATTGAAAATGGCACATTACAATGACTTAATACTTATGCATGCACATAATACACACACAAAAAGCCATAAAGTTGACAAGTCTCCACTAGTATTTTCTCAAAATGTCAAGGTATGAGGCTATACATTTCAATTGCCTAAAGCGTGATTGTGGAGCCTCTTCTAGTTGCAATAAATCCTTCTATATTTTACTCTGGCAATGAGAATCAGCTTGAATAAATCCCAGTTGGACTTAATTCTTAGGAAAAGCAAATACCATTAACATTTTCCTTTTGATTTTTCATATCATAAAGGCCACAGCATGTTTATGAGGCTTGACAGCTTTGATTTGAAGTGTGATATGATTTGTATTCTCATTCTCACATCATGAGTATGTGGGGGTGGAGGCAGGGGAGATAGGGAATGAGGTCGGGTTAGGATAGTTCCTTTGCCCTAATGGACTTGTTTTGTTGGTGTGATTTCACATTTGGAGGGAGGCTTTGATCCCTTTTTTTATATAAATGAAAAAATTAAATCTATTCAAGAAGGAAAAAGAAGGTGCAAAGGAGTTAAGGAGGTGATGAGAAATCACCCAGCCCCAAAGAACAAGAAAAATCCAACCCAACACAAATGGAGACACCACTACCAGCAAGCCCTGAAAAACAACAGAAGAACAACCACCCAACCCTTAACAGAAAACACAAGACCCCCAAAAATAAAAGTACTTCAAAACCCTAAAACCCTTACCGATTACCACCCCACCCAACAAAGCAATACTGTTACCACTAAAAGATCTGAATTGCCCCAACCCTTCTCCATTGACTACAGATTAACATCATCCCTTGGAGAACCTCATTACTTCAAAACCTTCTTTGTTTTCTTCATCTTCTTAACAGGACCCGGTCCAAATAAGCCCCCCCTTCGGTCTGGCAAACACCTTTGAAACCTGAACTGCTTTTTGATTTTTCTGTCGTCCACCAATAAGGAGGAGGCTTTGATCTTTATTGGTGGATGGGCCCCAAGAGTCCTAGCTAGGTTGTTTGTCGGGTGGTTTTTTTGTCTCTGGAGAATTTTGTATACGATTTATGTCTTTGCTCATCAGCCCAGTTAGTCTTTTTGTTAATGGGCCTCTTCTCTTGTATCTTCTTTTTTTCCTTTTAACAAAATTTACTTTTATCTTCAAAAAATGAGTATGATATGCTTCACCCATGCACATCAAGGCTCACACCTCAGACACCTTTGTCAGGGGTGGCTTTTTCATTTTTCCGGGGGATTTTGTATATGATATATGAATTTAAAAAGTTGTCCAAATCTATGACATGTGATTTGTATGTGTAAGTGTACCTGGTGCTAGCAGCGGCCAACTTTAAGGCAACATCTGAAGCACCAAAGGGGAAGGGATTTTTTTTTTCTTTTTTCTGTTGTTACTGTTCAGATGTGCAAAAGGAGGGGATATTAACTCAAAGCTTCTTGTATCATAACTCAAATTATCAAATTCTATGTCATAACTTGAGTTACCAAAGAGTGAAAAATATTGGCTAATTTTCAAAAATTTTAACACCGAACAGGAAATCTCACTCAAAGAGATCAACACTAAAAAGGAACAAGCTGAGCCTAAACACAAACAAACCTTGATAGATGAAAGAGAAAATAACTCTTTGTCAATGTAACCATCAGCCATTGCATCTATTTGCATCCCTGTTGCCTTGCGAGATTTGTCCTGGAAGTTTAAAATCAACAAGCCAATAAAGGTCAACAAAAATTACATTCTCATGGAAGCATCTTGTAGGAGATCTTTGAAAATGTATCTTGAATAGAAATATAGACCTTCGCTTGTCTTTTGGCAAGAAGCTTCTTTGCACGTTTCTTTTTGCGTTCCATAGCATATGACAACTCCTCCATTTCATTGAGAATCCTTTCATCTTCATCATCCTTATTACTATCTTCATCATCTCCAGCTGTATAAGTAGCTTTCTGTGAGGGGGATAGGGCTTTTCTTATGTGCATCCTCCACCTAAATGCACAAATACACATTGTGATATACGCAAATACATATACAGTGGAAAAAAAAAAGATTATTAAAAATAAATAACCAAAGAAGACTATCAGGGAAGGGAGGATATGGAAGAGAAGGTTGTTAGTGACTTTGAGATTTCCACCCTTCACTTTACACATAAAGCACCAATTTGGGGACAAGATCATAAAAGGTTTCTTCTTTTGCAAGTTTTCCACAATATTGATCTCACCATAAAAGGCTTCCCAATAGAACACAGCTATATTTTAGGAGGTATTGCCTCTTGACCAGATTTCTTTAATGGGAAAGACCTAAGTGGAGGGGGTGGAACAGAGGAATTTAAAGATGTACAAGTGAAAGAGCGAACCGGTGTTAGAGACCAAATTCTTTTATTAGGACTAGGGAGTCCAAACACACAAAGTCTAGAAGCAAGAGATCTGAAACAGAAGCAGATTCATCATCCCTTAAACCTCTTCGAAACCCAAAATCCCAGTTTAAAGCCAAAGGAAGAACCAGGGGGAGAGGAACCTTGAGATAGGTTTCTTTTTAAAGAAGGAGATGGAATAGAGGGAAGGGAAAAGGTCTTTTAGGGGTTGAGTGCCCACCCAAATATCTTCCCAGAAAAGAACTGAGTTTCCAGAGCAAGCATGGCATGGGTATACTATTATGTTAAGCCAAATAAACATTCAAAAATAAGCATTATTACACTCATCAAAAACACATAAGAGAAAGAGAATATCATGACTAACTTCAAAAGATGCTTGAAGTCCTGCTTTCCCAGAACACGTAAATCTTCACATAGAGTTTTAATCTAGGAGAAAGAGACCCATAGTTAGTTGAAACACTTCCAAAAGGACGACAATACATGGGATAGCAGCAGCTAAACAAAAATGGCAACAAGAAGTAAATTCACCTCTTCTGTTGTTAAACTATGATCCTTTATGCATAAGCAAGCAGGATTGTCAAAGGAGATAGAAGTAACAGAACCTAAAATATCAAGTGGAGTCTCAGACCACACAAAATCTGAAGCCAAACAGATCTTCCTTAAAGTTGTATTTCCATCCTCATACCTGCAGTTAAGAATAGCAGCAGCAACTGAAACTTCATTGCTTTTTCTAATACAACTCCAAATTTATTCATGAGTACATCATATACATAATCACAATAATAGTAGGGAGAAGTAATACATGATTTCCTCAAAAGGTAGAAAACAAAAGAACGGAAAATTTCATGTCATTATATCAGTATGCATATTCATGACATGAAGTACGCAACCTAGATCCTGTCCCCTCTTCTGTTATATCCCCCCCTTATCAACAAAAATTCCCTTCTTGTAACATGGATGTTTATCAAGCATTTTTAAACCTTAGAATTGCAAATTAACATGTTCCTTTGAGCATACTCACCAAAAGAGGTAAAAACAAAGTAAGAATATTGTTAGAGTCGGCTGTAGAGGGGTAGTATAGGCAAATTACATTAAGTTATATGTTGGATGTAATTACAAGTAGGTCTTAAGTTAGCTGAGCTCTCACTTAAGTGAGGGCACAAGAGTAATTCAGATTTGTTTTTTAGAAAGGTATAAATAAAACCTGGCCGACTAGAGAGAGCAGTTCTTTAGTTTGACTAGACCTTTTTTCTCTTCTCTTCTTCTCCTCTCTTCTCTTCTCTCTACTGTTTCTACAGGTTCCTCTTCTCCTTATTATTTCGAAATATAAGAACACTATATACCTGAATTCTATCAAATATGAATAGGAGCAGTAATTACCACTATTGATTAATATTAGAGTCAGCAAGATGCTGTTCACAAAATGACAACCAACTCAAAGCAATAAAATTCATGCTAAAAAGAGAATTTACCCATCACGGTGTCTCTTTTGCTTGGTTCCTCTGAGAACATCCACTACCTACACCAGGATAGTTTATAACAAAAAACTCAATGTTATTGATAAAAAAACAAGAAACTCAATGTTAAATCATAGCAGGAGAAGAACAGAAAAGTAAATAAGCAAATGACACTGATAAGTTAAAATAAAGTACCTTGGGGGGCTCTATGACCCCTTGAAATAGGAATTTCACATCAAGAAGACGTGGATCAATCTTTGCAGGGGCCTTGTAGTTCAGAGCAACTACATAAATCTCCGCAGATGCTGAACGGCTGGCAACTGGTTTGGTGACCTCAACCTTACCAAATAGCTGTTAATGAAAACCCAGAATTAGACATTCATACCAACTATAGGAATATAATCATGTCCCAAAACAAAAGAAACTTCACCTGCTTGAGACAGTAGAGGATCGCATTGTAGTCCTGTGACCTAAAGACCTATAAACAGAATGAAAAGATAAGAATTCCAAGCATAGCATTGAGAAAAGAAATGAAGAAAATTTCAGAGAGAACACATAACCAAGTTCCAGTTAATGGAGATAGCAAAGAAATGGATTGTTTAAATTTGTTGGTGGCTTATTGATTCCCGATGAGGATGAATTGGCAAACACCACATCTTTCAAGGTTAGACCAGTGTTTTAAAAGCACAAGGTGCAAAAAAGGCGCAGGGGTCAATTTACGCCTGAGGCGCAAGGCGAGGTGTGTGTCTCTTTAAACAAGGCACAAAAATAAAAATAAAATAAAATAAAATAAATGTTTTAAAAAACCTATTATCTAATATTAAAATACATAAATATAACATGTAAAGCATATTCAAATGAGAATTTAAAAATAAAATCGTATATAAAACATTTTTCAAGCATATAAAACCCACAATCTCTTTTTTTCTCAATTGCATTACTTCAAGTAGCTAACATGATGTAAAACATATTACATTCCTGATTCTACGAGCCGCCTTCGTACCACACCCCTCGAGGCAAGCCCAAACAAGTCCATGTTAGGTCTTAAATTCTTAGTTCTCACACAGAAAATACTGATTTTATAGTTTTTATTGCTTCTTAAGAAGACATTTTATTAGGATGAATGAACAATATTACCAAATAGGGGTGTAGCATGGGGGTCCGGGGGCAGAGCCCCCGGCCCAGCCGCTAGACAAAAAAAAAAGCAAAAAAGCGTCAATGTTTCAAAAGGTGTATGCCTAGGCTGAGGTGCACCAGGCACATGCCTAGGCGCACCAGGCGTATGCTTAGGCTGAGGCTGAGGTGCACTAGGCGCACGCCTGCCTGGTGCGCCTTTTGAAAGGGGTGCGCCTAGGACTTGGGCAAGGCACCTACCCTGAAATGCGCCTTGCCTGTACGCCTGGGTACACCTGAGGCGCGCCTTTCAAATCACTGGGTTAGATTGATAGGCAATGCTATGTTTCCCTTTATTTTACAAAGCATAGGTAAGGCAGGAAACCATTCTTCAATGGAAATTGTAGATGGAACATGATCCAGAACTTATATTAAGATTGAAGAAGTCCATTGGTGGGTTGTTTCAAAGGTTTAGCATCATTCTTGACCTTTTTTCGAATGTGTAATGGGTATTCATTTACATGCTTAGGGTTTGTGTACATTCGAGGCCATTAGGAATCCATGTTAATTATATTACAGGAATGTCAAGATGATGTTAGTGGAATTTTGTGATAACATAAGTGATATCCCACCAGAAATGGAGTTGCTCTATGAAGTGAATGGCTACCCCAATAATTCATGATTAAAGGAAAAGATATTGCATGGATTAAAAATTCCCAAAAATGCTACGATAGACACTATGCATGAAAGGCAGAGAAGAAGGGCAATGAAGCTTACCAGATGGGTAGTGAAGTCTTACAGTTGGGACAATGTAGTGGAAGAAGTGCAATGATGTTTTAGATATTTTAGAAGACAATGGAACACAGGTGGCTGAAAATAAGGGCAAGGGAATTTCTGGAAAGTTGGATTGAAGAAGTGGGGCCCAGGATTTTGAATTTAAAATTCAAAATATTAGTCAGGTAAAGCAAACAGGGAGTTGGTAAGTTCTTTCTAATAAATGGTGGCTCACCAGAACCAAGGGCTATAAAAAAATCCCAAGGACGGGACCTAGTTCTATGATTTTCTTCTTTTTGGGTTAGTAATGGTTCTATGATTCTTTATAGGCTATTAGATGCTTAGGTTAGTTCTATGATGCCAATCAAAGGATACAAACATCAGGTTTACAAGGTAGGACTTAGGAGATGGGAAGACTTGAGAGATAACTCTGATAGATTTAAAGAGGGTATTGAAGATATTAAGTATGAAAAATGGGTGTGGAAATTTCAATCGAAGGGATATGGTAAAGATGGAATGATATTTTGAGTGGGTGAGGATATTAGGGAGTAGGTTACTGCCAAATACCCAATAATGGAAGAAATAAAAAATAAGGGTAAGAAAGGTTATTCATTTAGATGGGAAGGTTAAGGGTCTAGGGAAGTGGACAAAGTGGAATGCTTGTCCACCACTTCTTGTTGTACTTAATCTTCTAATTAATTAATGAATCTGCGTTTTTTTTTTTTTTTGATCAATAACTCTGAATTCTTTCATTAATTAAGATGCTTTAGGATACAACAAGAAGTTGCAAAGAAATCAGCATAGAAGCTGACCCAGGACAGAATTACAAATGTGCCCAAAACATATCTGTTCTTTGAACCCCTTGCTTTGCTAAGCTATCAGCCAAACTGTTGGCCGATCTCCTAACCCAATCCACCTGAATAGACATATTCCTTGACATCCATTTGAACCTTCTGAAATCATTCTTCGGCTTCCAGGTCACTCCTTCCCCTTTCTACAACCATTTTATCACAGTTTTTGAGTCTCCCTTAATGATCAGTCTATTAATCTCCAGCTCTTTGGCCTTCTCAACCCCATACATTGCAGCTAGAAACTCTGCCCTAGCCACATCACCCTCCTCCACAGGACCAGAGAACAGAGCAATAATGGAACCATTTTCATTTCTAATGCCCCCCCAATACCTGAAGGGACTGGGTTACCCACCCACACAACTCCCATCGAAATTCAGCTTCTTCCAACCCTCTGTTGGAGGGGACCAGGTCTCACAAAACTGTTGCCTCATAGATGATGAAGCAGCAATAAGTCCCCAAACCCTGAAAAAGTCTTCAACTTTAAGATCTGAGAACAGCTTTAAGCTTTTTACCCAATGTGTCACCCTCAATGTTATTGTTTCATCTAAAGCTTCCTTGCATTTTTTTTTTACTTTCAAATATTCTATCATTTCTTTCCTCCCAAATGGTCCAAAGTATTGCTGCTCTAGTGCACCTCCACAGAATCCTTCCCCTCTTTGTCTTACCACTGAAACCATTAGGGTTGAATAAATCTTCCATCCTGTCAGGAGAGGACCAACTGCACCCAAAAAGAGAAGTAAACCAATTCCAAATAAAACTGACAAAAGAGCATGATAAAAGATGGTGGAATACAATCTCACCATTCAACTTACACAGGTCACACCAATTAGGGGACAAGCACCAAATTGGTCTTTTCCTTTGAAGTACATCAAAGGTATTAATACAACCATGAAAGACTTCCCAACAAAAAACACTGATTTTAGGGGGAATAGGATGACACCAAATTTCTTTGACTGGAAACTGAATAGAAGACTGTGGCAACCATCAAATGTAGAAAGGATTTACAAGAAAAAGATCCATCAAAATTATGACCCCAAATTCAAGAATTTGACCCACCTTCCCCCAAGAAAACTGAATTCAGCAATTCTAACAACTCAGAGACTGCAAACAGTTCAGACTCTCTAAGATTCCTATTAAAACCAAGGTTCCAATTCAATCCTGGAAGGTGAGAATGCTGGTTTAGGAAATCGGAAATAGGCTTACCTTTGAACCTAGAGAGATCACAAAGAGAAAGAAATTTCTCCCCTAAAAGAGTATCCCCAATCCACAAATCCTCCTAGAATCTGATTTTACTACCAGAATACAAATCATACCTGATAAAATTAAGGAACGTAGGGAGTATATCATGGATGGCCTTCCAGGGAGCAGCCAAGTTAGCCCTACGGAGACATCCAGCATCCCATCTGTTGCACGACATGCAATGAATGCTTGCAACCACTTTGTGCCATAATTTCTCATTTTCATTTGGAAACCCCCAGAGCCATTTTCTCAACAAAGCCTGATTCTTCATTCTAACATTATCTATTCCAAAACCCCCTTCCTCTTTTAGTTTCCTCACCTTCTCCCATCTAACCAAATGATCCTTCTTTTTTCCCCTAGCTCCCATAGAAAATCGCTCATGATTTTTTCAACTTTCCTCACTATCCTTTGTGGCATCCTGAACACTGACATGTAGTACATTGGGATATTTGCTAAAGTGGATTTAATTAGGGTTATTCTCCCCCCCCCCCCAATGAGATATAATTTCTTTTCCACACCGCCAATCGTTTCTCTATCCTTTCCACCACCGAAGACCAAAAATTAGCAAATCTAGGATTATCTCCAAGGGGTAAACCCAGGTATTTCATTGACCACTCACCTTTCTCACAACCTAGAGAACTTGCCAAAAATCTCACATCATCCTCTTCAATGTTGACTCCAACCAATAATCTCTTTGACCAATTAATCCTCAAATTAGACATCCTCTCAAAGAGATTCACAACCATCCTCTGATTTTCCACTCCCTCCCTACTTTCTTCATCACAAAAAATAAGAATGTCATCTACAAACTGTAAATGAGTTACTAAAACGTTGTCCCTCCCAACTGACCACACCATTTGCTTTTGAAATCAATTTACTTAATGCTTCAGCAATCAGGGTAAATAGAAAAAGAGAAAGGGGGTCACCCTACCGAAGCCCACGGAATCCTTCAAAGAAATCATACACTGTCCCATTAACTATAACTGAATAATGACAAGTTTGCAGGCATCCCATGATCCATTTACACCACATGTTTCCGAACCTACATCTCATAATTTCAATCAAGAAATTCCAATCCACTAAGTCATAGGCTTTTTCCAGATCTAGCTTGATAGCCACCCCCTTCCTTACTTAATACTTCAGCAATCAGGGTAAATAGAAAAAGAGAAAGGGGGTCACCCTACCGAAGCCCACGGAATCCTTCAAAAAAATCATACACTGTCCCATTAACTATAACTGAATAATGACAAGTTTGCAGGCATCCCATGATCCATTTACACCACATGTTTCCAAACCTACATCTCATAATTTCAATCAAGAAATTCCAATCCATTAAGTCATAGGCTTTTTCCAGATCTAGCTTGATAGCCACCCCCTTCCTCTTTGATCTTTTATGAGCCTCTACGCATGTTGTTGATCAAAAAGAAGGTTAAAAGGGTCTACAAACCATAAAACACTTAACATCAAGGAGAGAGGCATCTAGCAGGCTGCTAATAATAGTTGTCAAGGCATCAACTATTGCAACAAGGTACACTTGGTAGGGCACCCATCCTGAATGTCATGAATTATGTTAGAAAGTCAGCCATCCAGGCAACAAGATGCCTGCCCAAGCAAAAAGACAACCAATATGCCTTGATAACTATGCATGCAATAACCAATAAAGGAAAAGACAAGGCATTAATCACCAGTTCCAATGATGGTGACTAGAAGGCTGAAGATTATGGGTATGGGCTTGTCCATTTGCTCTGACATCTGTCATCTGAAAGTTCAATAATTACATTAAGAGGTATATTGGTATTGGTGAACTTTTCTACTCTGAATGCAAAGAATGTTGTTCCGAATTCTGAAAATTGTCAAATGTCCATTTTAACCCCATATATGAGAACTTTTGTTTGCTTTTTAGGGGTATCATTAGAAAACAAAAAGTTATAAGATTCCACTTTAAGAGATCAGAGATAAGAGGCAACAAACACCCATTTTCCTCTTAAAGTTACAAGCTTCCTCTTAAGAGATAAGAGTTAAGAGGAAACAAAAAAGCAAAATATTTTATCCCAGAAATGGAGAAAAGGTTCGTGGAGGTAGGAAGGTGGAGAAGAAACCTGAAGGTTGAAGCTAAGGTTTTCCTCTTTGAGGAAGAAAAAGGTAGAGAAAAGTTGAGTCTGAAGATAAGGGAAGCAAGGAGGGCTATGGTTTTGTTGTCTGGGATAAAAGTAGTGGAATGGCTACAGAAGTTTGTGGAAGGGGAAAGTTCGAAAGGTAAGCAAAATAACAACCAAGAGTTTGCAGCTAATGAAGGTAAGAAATATATAGTTGAAAGCAAAAAGAATGCAAAAGGTTGCTACATAGCTCTGGCTGAGTTTTTCGATGGAGGAAAGAAACAATTGATTTGTTTCCCAACAGAAAAACAAAATCAGGGGTGGAGGGATGTGAATAAGGTGCTTCAGGAATATCTTCTCCGTGGAGTAACAACAACAAAGGAGAGTTCAGGAAAGGTAGATGGGGTGTTTGAGAGAGATACTATTACTGGAAACATGGAGCAAGGAACTATGATCTTAGCAAAAGCCAATGGTCAATGCAGGGTTTTGGATTATAAGAAGAAGGAAAAGTGGGATAACAAATTCATAATAGAGGCAGAGATGTAGAATATCGAATGGAGGAGAGTTGCAAATTACTTAATATTGAACCTGAAGTTGAAAAGTGAGTTTATTGTAACTCCCTTCGATAAATGTAAAGCTGTAGTTGATTTTGGGGAGAACAAAGTAGACTTCTCGGTTGTCAACTTCCAGACTGATTTGGGGGTTGTCACAATCTTCAAATGGAATCCTCTCTCTAATGCCAAGAACTTCTCGATTGAAGATGAGGTTCTGATACGGATAATAGGGTTGCCTTTCCATCTGCAAAGACAAGAAGTAGCAAAGACCATTGCAGTGATGTGTGGAGGGAGATTGGATGGTGCTTACTGGGGGGACCTCCACTTTGTGGCTATTCTTCTGAGCAGAGTGAGGCCTGAAGATATACCAAGGAAGGTGGAGATTAAAGTGTTAGACAGTTTATGCCCTTAGCTCCAATTAGAATGATGTACATTATGACATTTAATGTAAATGAATAAAGTACATATTTGATTCGTGTTATCATGGTGTGTTTCTGTGTACTACCCTGAAACTGGACACATATAAGACTCGTGTTAGTTTAGAATCTTCACAGCCATTGGATAGATCTGGGGAGTTTTATCTTGCCAAGGCTGACATGATGTGCCGCCAAGTTGGTTGGGGTGGCTTGTCTCAGCTACCAGGGTGAGACCTGAGGTACATGCAGTGTGGGTTTTCTTGAAACCCTAAACCGGACCAAAATTCCAGTATTGCCCTGGACCTTGGAGATAGATGGGCAAAACTGGAATGTTACACCTGACCCCTAGACTCGATTGTGATGCTACACTAGGTGTCGGATTGGGCTGTCTTTGATATGCCAATCAATGAGATCCTTAGAGGGGATCAAAACCTAGGTATGTTGGGACAGTCCGAGAATTCATCTGAGTGGATGATCATAGTGACAGGATCAGCCCCTTTGTCGGACAAAGTGAATGATCGGGGATGCACTCTCTCTGATGGAAACCTAAACTGCCGGCAGTTGATTTCAACCGTTGAAATTTGTTTTTCTTGCAAAATATATATATATATATATATATTCTCGTTTCAAAATGTTTGCAAAAGGTTTTAATTCTCGGGATCCATGTGAGTAGGGAGTGCAATAGTGTTCCTTGCAGCCAAGGGAGAGGTCCTCTCTTGTCAGGTAGTGTTTGATCATTATGGGCTAAGAAGTTAAGTGTAACACCATTTAAGGGTAATACCTAATGGGCTAATCTTGCATCTGCCCACAGTCCTTGGGTTTTCATAAGGTTGCTGGACCCAATGACCATTTTAGTGTAAATGTTGGGCCCATTAAGAGCCCATGGTGATGGACTCAGGGGTTCACTGTCTCCTATAATGAATTCGGCCAGGCCTTGTAACAAAGGCTGGGATGAACCCATGTGGCTGATGTGTAGATCAATGTTTGGGTCCCACACCATACAAAGATAGCCAACTGGGCAGCAGATTAAGAGGTTAAGTGAGCACATATACTTAATGGGCCTAAAGCCCAATTCGAACTGGCTTAATAAGATTAATTAAATAGGGGCGGTTCTGGGATTTGGATCAGTAGATAGGATAAGGGATTATCCCTATCCACTCAAAGAGTCCAAGATTTGGATCTGGAAACTCCTAATTGGATTAGGATGGCTGATCTTTTTATGCAGATAAGATAAGGGATTATCCTTATCTCTTAAAGAGAGTCCAGATCCAAATATAAGATTTGGATTAGGAAACTCCTAATGGGATTGGGAGAACCTCTCTTTAAAGCTATAAATAGGAGAGCAGGGCGGACCACCAGGGACATCTCATAGTCTGCTGAATTAAGAGAGAAGACAATATACAGTTCGATTGTTCCTATCTTCTGCTCTTGTTCTTTCCTGCTCTTGCTGCCCTACCCAGTTCGACCTCCACCAGTGGGAGTGATCAAGAACGGTTCTTGATATTGCCTTTTGCTAGAAGAGGCAATCTGAAGTCGTGCTCACCAGCCCTCCATCATATTCTTGTTGAAGAATTTGGTTCTTGCTGAAGAATCGTCCTGCTGATTCTGCTTCACCTCACACTATGTCATCTTCGGTGGAAGCAATCTTTGGTCTTCTCCTTGGGCGTGAACACCTTCATTGGGGGTTTACTATTACTCCGTATCAAGTATATCCCTCTACTCCCTTTTGGTTTCAGATCTAATATGGTTTGGTTTCAAGATTGATCCTTGAAAATGCAGTTTTCTAAAATAGGGAATGCGATTCCCACATGGGAGAGAAATTTTTGAAATTTCGCCCAACCTTACTGTAGGGTTCGGCCATCCATATGATGATCTCTCATCCCTTCATAAAGTGGAGGGAGTTTTTGTCAGTCTAGTTGGCTTCCTCCATTGAAGCAAGCTTGTGGAAGGAAGCAAGAAGAGAACAGGTTGAGGAAGAATTTGTATGTGGAAGAAGCAGATTGGAGGATTCAAAAAAGTTTGGGACTTATACTAAAATGGGCCAACAACTTTTGGGGAGTCATAAAGACAGGGGGTATTTGGAAAGTCAGAGGCTTAAAACGCAAGAAATCCCCTTGACAAGTAGCAGAACATTTACACGGGTGGTTGGGAACAATGCCATAACAAGCTCTAATGTTGGGGAGGGGAATAAAGAAGAGGCAAGTGTTAAAAAGCAAGTTTTGGGGCTGAGAAATAAGGTGGGTGAATCGAGGGTGGGTTGAGGTGGTGGGCCTAGTCTTCAGGTGGGGTCAGACAAGAACACTGAGCCCGTGGACCGTCTTATTTCTCCTAGGACAAGGGTGAGAGGAGAACCTATCTTAGTTGGGCCCATTTTTTAGCCCATATCTAAGAAGGTTAGGTCACATGACCACTTAACTCAACATGTGACCAAATGGAGGGAGCAATTGATAGACGATGCTAATTCTCGAAAGGGAGGGCAAAGTACGCAATCAAGTTGTTCCCTTTAGTGGATCCCAGCGAAGAACTTGAATCAGTTGTCACCTGAGAGGCGGAATCCAAGATGCATCAAGCGATCTGTGTTAGAAAGGCTAGAATCAGGAGTTTGGCCGAGAGAAGAAAGCAGTAGTGACAACAATTGAGTCAGATGGAGCCTCGAGTTTGGATAGCTTCGATCTGTGCGCAAAACAAAACTTGATCGAAACAGGGAGCTTGAATACGAAGGTTTTGTTTATAGAAGAAGAGGGGACTATTGCAGACTATCCCAAGGAAGAACGAAGGTTAGGAGGTGCTGCGAATGCTGGACAGATTTCACTATCTCAAGATGAGGAAGCCAACAAAAACTCTTAGGGCATACGGGATTTTAATGGAAAAGCACAATCCTCTCTTATGAACATGGATAAGGATGAACCAGAAAGGGGAGTACTAGATTTGGGTCTTCAAGGGGGTAAGTTAGGCGTTGCTGTTAGGTTTACCACGAACACTCCACAAAATTCCCCTTGTAAGGAAATGACACCAAACTCAATCATCTTTGGCAAACAGCCCAGTCCTAGCTTTCCATGTGCGCTCCCTATCCAATTAGGTATGGATGTCAATTTGCTTGTGGATACTAACCAGTGTGCTATGCCTGAAACAAAGGTACCAGCATCCCATCCAGAAGGTACGACAAGAGTACGTCTAGAGGTGGAAGGTGGAAGAGATGGGGAAGGGTCTTTTGAAAAGAGGAGTGGAGAGGTAGACAAAGTTTGGAGACTGGTTTGCACAGAGTTTGAGTTACTCAAACAAAAGGAAGGATATGTGGATGGGTTCAACGGAGTGGTGATGGGTAGGGGAAAGGAAGGGGTTGACCCTGTTAGAGGAGAACTTCAGACCTCAGTTGTGGAGGTTAATGGTGAGGGGGATCAGGTTGATGCAAGGGCTGAAAGGAGAGAACAGGTGAAAACATAAAATAAAAAGAGGGAGGCAAAAACGAATAAAGAAAAGAAAAAAAAAAAAAGATCTGATGTGAAAAGATTAATTTGTGACAGAGAAGGGAATTTAGAGTTTAGTGGTAGAGGAGACAGGAGAAAGGGCATGAAGTAAGGAGTTGTGGCTTACGGCTGAGGGTGCTTTCTTAATTTGTGCCTATGAGGATAGTTATCTGGAATGTTAGGCGTTTAAGGAGTGCAAGGAAAAGGACGGTGACTAAGGATTTACTTAGAAGAGCCTAACATTGTTATGTTGCAAGAAACAAAGTTGTCAGAGCTGGACAGAAGATGGGTGAGGAGTGTGTGGAGGTCTAGAGTTGTAGGATGAACTTCAGCCCCATCTTGGGGAGCCTCGGGGGGGATTGTCACACTGGAAAGATGATGTAGTAGAGGTAGTGGAGGAGTTAATAGGGAGGTTCTCAATTTCCATCAAATTTAAGAATGTAGAGGATGACTTCATTTGGGTGTTAACTAATGTTTATGGTCCCAATAATTATAGAGAAATGAATGACATGTGGGAAGAATTGTATGCAATTCAAGGTTTATGGGAAGGTTCATGGTGCTTGGGAGGGGATTTCAATGTGATAAGACTTTCTAAAGAAACAAATAACTCCCAACAAAGCATCACAACTAGCATGAGAAAGTTTAATAGCTTTATTGTTGATTGTGAGTTAAAGGAGATTCCATTATTGCAAGCTCGATTTACTTGGTCTAACTTATAGGAAATTCCCTTGTGTTCGAAATTGGATAGATTTATCTTTAATGTTGTTAGGAAAACTATTGCGGAAACTTGTTGTCTAGAGCTTTGCCTAGGGTAACCTCGGCTCATTGTCCTATAAGAATAGGTGTGGAAGATTTTACCAATGGACCTAGACCTTTTAGGTTTGAAAACATGTGACTAACCCACCCAGACTTTGTGAATAAAGTAAAGCTTTGGTGGAATGAGGAATTTAGGGGGATAAAATGGAAAGGGGTAAGATTTCACAAGAAACTGCAGAAGCTGAGAGCCAAACTAAAAGATTGGAACAATGAACACTTTGGAAGACTTGAGGAGCAAAAAGTGAATCTCTCTAGGATAGAAGAGTTGGATGAAAGAGAGGCCCAATCTAGAATGGAGGGGGAGAGAGATCTAAGGGCACAGTTGAAGAAGGACCTAGAAGAGGCCCTACTGAGGGAAGAAATAAGTTGGAGGCAGAAATCGAGGCATAGGTGGATTAAGGAAGGTGATGGAAATACTAAGTTTTTTCATGAAGTAGCAAATGGGAGGAAGAGAAGAACTTTGGGTCTAAGTTAGAGGTAGGGGGGAGGCATTCACTAATCAGGATGATATTGCCAAGAAGATTGTGGATCATTTCAAATAGATTACAAAAGACCCTTGGAAGAGAGGATGGAAATAGAAAGGTTAGAAGGGCAAGGTTGGAGGAAGATCAGATTAGATGGTTGGAAAGAAATTTTGAGGAAGAATAGATTAGGAAGGGAGTGTTTTTGATGGATAAATCCAAAGCTCCAGGCCCCAGATGGTTTTACAATGGCTTTTCACCAAGATTGTTGGGAGGTGATGAAAGTTTATCTTTGTGAGGTTTTTAATGAGTTTGTAGAGAAGCATATAGTCAGCCAAGGTATTAATGCTACTTTCTTGGCCCTTGTTCCAAAGAAAGCTAATGCTTCCCTCTTAAAGATTTTAGGCCAATTAGTTTGGTGACTAGTATCTATAAAATCTTGGCCAAGGTCCTGTCTTTGAGGATTAAAGAAATCCTTCCCTCAAGGAGCTTTCATCCAAGGGCGTCAAATATTTGATTAAATCCCGATTGCCAATCAATGTGTGGAAGAGATGAATAGGTCCAAGCAAAGAGGCTTTGTTTGTAAGCTTGATCTTGAGAAAGCCTATGACTTGGTGGATTAGCAATTCCTACTAAAGGTTTTGAGGAAGTGTGGGTTTGGGGAAAGATGGTGTAATTGGGTGTTTGGTTGTCACCTCTTGTCACTATTCCATCCTAGTAAATGGGGTGGTGAGGGATTTTTTTTCAGCTAGTAGGGGTATTAGACAAGGGGACCCACTCTCACCTTTTCTCTTTACCTTGGTAGCTGATGTGTTCAATCGAATTATTACTAGGGCTGACAGGGAAGATGTGATAAGGGGATGGAAAGTAGGCACAAACCGAATTCCAATAACTCATCTTCAGTTTGCAGATGACTTGATGATCTTTTGTGATGGAGGCTTCGGTGAAAAGGTGGAAAACCGGAAAAAAAAAATTGATTAGAGCTTTTGAAGGAGTTTCCAATTTGAAAATCAATCTAGGAAAAAGCTGCATAGCCGGAGTAAATCTAGACTTTGAGAAGGTTGAGGCGATTGCAAATTGTCTTGAGTGTTCCATATCTTCCTGGCCTTTATACTACTTAGGGCTTCCATTAGGAGCAAACCCTAGGGAAAGTAGGTTCTGGACCCCAGTCTTGGAGAAGATCGAAAAGAGATTAGCTGTGTGGAAGAAAAATTATATCTCTTTTGGGTGAGAGGATCACTTCGATAAAAGCTACCCTCATGAATCTACCTACCTATTACCTCTCTGTCTTTAGGATACTGACTAGGGAAGCAAAGAAATTGGAAAAATTGATGAGAGATTTTCTTTGGGAACTGTAATCATTCATGGAGAGAGAGACAAGAGAGAGAAAGAGAAGAGAAGAGAGAAAGAGGAGAAGAGGAAGATATGATTGAGAGACACTGTTGAGGGCTCGGGAATAGGATCTCGTCACGGGTCGGTCCACGGGGAAAACCTCCTATTTTCCCTTGTTCCTTCCTGCTCGTGATGAACCTATCTTGGTGCCTTCGGTGATTTGTCCAAGAGATCACCAACTCTCCTAACTCACTCTTGACTGAATAATTTGATATCTCATTCAATAATGGGTCCTCCTTAAATAGGAAATTACAAGAGTCCTAATCAAAGGGAGTCTCCTTGTTGAATAGGGAGACTTCCAGTTCTATCTTGCTAAGGATAAGATAAGCTAATCCTAATCTGATAAGCTACTAACAATATAAGATAAGCTAAGCTAATCCTAATCTGATAAGCTATTAACAAGATAAGATAAGAGATAAGAACAATAAGATAAGAACAAGCAAAATG
Source organism: Nelumbo nucifera (assembly GCF_055504915.1). Lineage (NCBI taxonomy): Eukaryota > Viridiplantae > Streptophyta > Magnoliopsida > Proteales > Nelumbonaceae > Nelumbo > Nelumbo nucifera. The sequence goes on from NC_142651.1 coordinate 75,075,176, forward strand.
AGCTAATCTAATCTAGATAAGGTTGCTGTTGCCGAACTGGGTAGGATGAGCATCATTGAATCCTTGCTGCTGCTGGCGGTGGGCCCGGGGCCTATTGCTGCCGGCGGCGATGGTACGTCTTCCCGAGGAAGGCGTCCATAACATTACTCCCCTCCTGAACTACAAGCTTGTCCTCAAGCTCGAAAGCTGGATATGTGGCTTGGAACTCTGCCAATGGGATCCATGTGGCTTTTGTTGGTGGTAGATCACACCATTCCACCAAGACTTCAAGGATTCCACGATTGAACCGAGAGCGGGTGACAGTTTTAGGCTAGGGGACCAGTTTGCCATCTTTCAAAGGTGGCAGGGAGGGAACTTGGTCCGGGGGAACACCCGTAAATGGTTTCAGCAAGGAGATGTGGAAGACATCATGAATTCGGCTAGTCTCTGGCAATTCCAGCTGGTAGGCCACATTGCCAATCCGTCGCAGAACCTTGTAGGGCCCATAGAACTTAGGGGCCAGCTTCGTTGCAGCCTTGTGGTGCAAGGAGCGCTGCCGGTAGGGCTGGAGCTTCAACCAAACAAATTGTCCTGGATCGAACGACAGTTCCCAGTGGTGCTTATCATAGTGGAGCTTCATGCGGAGCTGGGCCTGCTGTAAGCGAATGCGGACGTCGGCGAGGAGGGCGTCGCGGTCCTGTAAGGAGTGATTGATTGCGTCCAAGCGAGTAGATCCGGGCTCGTAGGACAGCAAGCGGGGAGGATCCCTGCCGTAAACGACGC